>NC_053156.1:168205384-169407884 GCF_016835505.1 Polypterus senegalus
AATACCCTGAAAAAGCAGCACAAAGGTAATAAAAATGTTGATAATGTCTTTGGTTTAATGCAAGAGTAAAAAGAGTAATTGGGTAAAGAAAGTTACAAAAAAGTTGATTGAATCATCTGAACTTGTGAATGCTGAAGGGTGTTCAGCTGTTAAAAAAGGCAGTAAATAAAGTGAAGGTGTTGATGATAAAACTCCTGGACTGTTCATGAATCAGCCAGATGTGATCATCCACACAAGACATGCTTTCAGGTCAAACGTATTAAGCACCTTTCATGTTTACAGCCTATGCTAAATGATTGTGACTGAGTTAATGGAGCAAGCAAAGTGCGGTGTAGGGCTGAGTGGACAGCTACTGAAGGACAACTGATTTTTTTTGGATTTTGAATTTAGGTGCAAAGAACAACTGACATTCCTTCATCAGGCCGAATTGAAACTGTAACCTAAGGTATAACCAGCAGATGACAGATGTGGTAAGGATGCAATTGAAATATCAGTAATAGTGTGACCTACTAGCTAGGGCATTGACTGTGTAAGGCAAGGTAGAATTTTGATTTCTTACTACCAACTACTGATTTTGCTGGCCACATATCCTACCTATTGTGCTACAATAGTACACATTTGCAAACAAGTATATAGAGAAGTCACTTTGAATATATTTTCAGGGAAATAAATACAAAACATAAAGAAATCGTATTGTATTTGCACAATGAAGAGGAGTAGATTTAAAAAACTAAAGATAGGCAAAAACTTAAGTTATCAGAATTAGTTACATGCATGAAGCTGCCATTGTGCTGGGTCTCACATTAAAAATGTAGTCTAAAATAAAAAAAGTGGTTGCAAGGCTGTGGTGGTCTGGTGCCCTGCCCGGAGTTTGTTTCCTGCCTTGCGCCCTGTGTTGGCTGGGATTGCCTCCAGCAGATCCCAGTGGCACTGTAGTTAGGCTATAGCGGGTTGGATAATGGATGGATGGATGGATGGTTGCAAGCCTGCTACAAAAACAAAGATGTACAGTGGAACCTTGGCTCACGAACGTCTCGGAACACGTACAAATCGGTTTACGACCAAAAAGTTTGCCAAACTTTTACATCTGTTCACGACCACACACTCGGTATACGAACAAGCCAGTTTCTCTTTCGGTTTGTGCGCGCCGATGATTTCCGCACGTGTTCAGTCTCTCCCTGTGCATGACCTGTACAGCAAGCGAGAGAGAGAGCAGCACACACAGACACACGTGAAAAAGAGACACACACGCGCACGCGCAAGAGAGACTCACACGAGAGAGACACACACACACACAAATACACGTGCGCGAGACACACACGCATGCACGCGAGAGAGAGAGTGAGCGAGAGACGGCTGGGCGCATAAGGCCAAGAAGGCAGTTAAAGAATGATTGTTTTTAAAGAGACAGATTTGAGCATTGTTTTAACCTCGTTGTATTTAATAAAGACTTTTTTTCTATTGGATTTTAACCTCCACTTCACTTCTGTTTACAACGATCAATTTGTAGCGTGCATTGTTGCAATGTTACTTTTCTTGGTGGTGTATTAAATTACGGATTTTTCAGATGTTCATTTTTACCCCGTGTTTAAAACTCATAAAAAAAAGTGTTTATAGCGAGCGGTTCGTAGCGCTATTGCGCAAACTCTTGCAGTGTTAGTTTTCTCTGTTGTTCAAGGTTTTCTCAGTGTTATTCAATGTTTTTACATTTAGTTTACTATTACGCTGTGCATTCTATGGTATTTTTTACTATATTTGTGCTTAAAAATCTTTAAAAAAATATATTTAAATACAGTTTGTATGATCTAGAATGGATTAATTGTATTTCCATACAATCCTATGGGGGAAATTACTTCGGTTCATGACCAAATCGGGTTATGACCAGAGTTTTGGAATGAATTATGGTCGTGAACCGAGGTTCCACTGTATTCTCTGAAAAGAATAAAAGCTGTCAAATTTAGCAATGTTGAAAAGTAAGAGGTAGTGCATTCAAATGCAAAAGTATACATTTTAGGCAGAATGTTGCATTTAAACACAACCCACTGCTATTTAGAAGGGGTATCATTATTTAAAGAGGTAACCAACAAAGGCAACAGTATGTTCTATTTACAGACAGAGTTTAAAAATGAAATTTTAATCTCTTTTCAAAAAAACCTATTCTAAACTCAAGATGCTCTGCTATTTAGATCGGTATGCTTTATTTATGGAGGCCTCTACATTCAAAGTTTTTCTTTGATGTATACAAAAAAATATTGTTTGTCAGGGATTCTAGGGATCCATTCCTGCGATTTTTGGTATTGCTTTTGTTTTTTGAATTTATTGATGGTATGCAGTTCTATGTCACAGCATCTCTGCCCCAGTACAGTATACACACTTTCTTGTGTACAATGTCACATCTTCTGTCTTATACATTTCAAAGCAAAGCATTGTCACTTTAACACTGACAGGTAACAAAACGAAAAAAAAAAAAAACTGGCTTCGAAGGACAAGAGTGGAGCGCTTATATTTTGATTTTGAATTTGTGTTTTTCAAGCTGACCGTCCCTCCTTGAGCTGCAACTTCTTAATTCCTAGAAAATGACAGTCTGAATAAACAATTTCAACTTTAGTGTTGAGTGGCACAATGGCAGCACTGCTGCCTCACAGTAAGGAGACAAGGGTTCACATCTTGGATCTTCCTTATTCAACCCATGTCTGTGTGGGTTTCCTTCTGGTGCACCGGTTACTCTTAACGGTCCAAAAACATGCAGATTAGGTGAACTGGCATCACTAAATTGGCCCTAGTGTGTGTTTGGTGTATGGGTGTGTGTTCACCCCGCCATGGGCTGGCACCCTATGCCAGCTGTGATAAGCAGCCCCTGTGTCCCTGGTCTAGATTATGTATTATGATATGACACTTTAGTTCCTGTAAGGTTATGGTTTGACACTTGCCCCTCTTATTCCTGGATGACATTGGTTTAGCCCTGTAAAGCCAGTGGAGTAGATTCTAGACAGAAAAGCTGGCAACATTATTAAAAACCTTGGCCATTCTACAGTAAACTTTCTCTGCCTCCAATTTTGCACACAGTTCAGGACCATTAGCACTCCTTTCAAAAGATTCAATGAAAGTTTTTATACATAGATCATAAGACTAAGATTTTTTTTAAATGTCTGTATTTGCATTTTGCCACAATTAGCCTGTGGAAAATAATGCAGGTAAGAATTTCATTGGAGTTGGGCTGTGTCACCATGCATCTGCAAAGTAAATTAAGTTTATTTCTGTGCTGAAAAGGAAAGAAGACTTAATAGACATTTTTTGGCCAAACATCCTTCATCAGGTGTGCAACTGAACAAAAAATAGCCCAAACTTTAAAGAAAATATGGAATATATCTACAAAAAATGCCAATATCACAGCTATATACAGGTCAAATCCCATTATAGCAATAAAAATTTCAGAATAACAAATACTTTTTCTGTGCCCAGACAAACGTTCATACAACATCATGTAAATTTCAGTATAATGGAAATTTTTTGACCAAAAATGGCCACCGAAGATGATAATGTGATGCAAATAATTCTTAATGCTGTGCCTACACTTTTCACTGAGTCTCAGGAACCCTGAAACAAGCTGTCTCCTTCTTCTTAGACCAAAAGAAAGTAGCAATCTATTGCAAAATTTCTGGTCTTGGCCAGTTTCAGTGAGAGTGTAGGCGCAACATCATACTAATAGCTGAATTCTGAGTCAGTGCAGCATGGGTAGTTGTGTCATGTGCGGATACTGTACTGTTCTGTATTCATACCTGTATTTCTATAAAAAAAGTGACAGCTAACGTCTCATTTTCAAATAAAATAAAATACAGGTACTTTATTACTGTATAGAGAAGGCAGGTACAGTCTGAAAATGTCATTCAAAATAGGAGCTGTTCCTTCAGTACTCAAGTTAGGAGCCGTGACACAGGCAGTTGTCTTGCTTTAGGTCCCATGTTCAGATTACAAGCACACCAGTGGCTCGGAATCACCGCTGTGATAGACCAGAAGAGTGCGAGGGAGAACAGGTTAAAACCCAGTCATAAATGTTCTAAACATTGTGCGATAAGCACGTTACATGGTAATCCTGATCCTGCAGAGGACAACAAATTACTTTGCCCTTGGTTTACTGTTTACCAGTCGCTACAGAGTAGCTATGCAGCTGTCTCTGAAGCGCTCGATTAGAAATGGCATATTGCCAGTGACCCCAGTCATAATAGTATATGTATTTTCCCCATATTTGTTATAGCGAAATTTCCATTATGATGAAATATTTTTATGGACCCATGAATTTTGTTACAACAGGATTGTACTGTATTAAAAAGGCTGAGGAAAAAATAACATTTTAACTATCATCCTGCAAAACTATTATGCTGAATTTTTCATTCCTACCCTGGTTTGGGAGACTTCCTGTGACTTATAAAAATAAACTTAGGAAAATAACCCAATTGTGATGTGCTCTCTATGATCAATCACAACTAGGCCTTCAAGAATTGTATGACAAAAGAACAAAATGAAAAATGAAAGACTGTTAAGGACCAGACACAATGCTTAAATAATTTTTCCTCCTGAGAGATGATACTTGAGGCCAAAATTTAAAACAAACAGAAGTAGGTGGTAGTATAACCTTTAAATAGGCCAAATTCAATTTTGTTGAAATAAGCAATTGTTCTCAAATTATGTTTTTTGTGTATATAAATATGTCAATAATTTGTATTTTATGGCATGCCTTGTATGTAGGAATGTGCTTTTATATGTTGCTGACTAGATCAAAGCAAATTTCCATTTGTGGACAATAAAGGTAAACTAAGCTAAACTAAGTTAAACTAAACAGCAGGTAACATGTATAGAAGGGCTAGGAGCAAACACAGAAAGGGTAGATGAAAAGAAAACGGGAGAAGGTAGGTGAGAAAAAGATGCCATTAGAGAAGAGGAAGGGAGAGATTAAAAAAATCCTGTCATTACAGCTGGGAGAAATGTGTGATCTCAGGGTGAGAATGCGCTCGGCATCTTCTGTTTTTCTTTTAAAAGTGTATTTGAAGCCCTGTGAAAGAACACAAACAGAGATCAGTGTGGCTCTGATCAAGGGATGTGAAGTGTTCTACAATAGGCTTTGTAATGTCTTTAATTTTAACGGCATGCACACACTCCCTGAAACAGTCTACTAGCTGTCTCCATGTTTCATCTGCAGGCGGCTGGACATTTCCTACATAAAATGCAGAAATAAGATTTATAGACTGGCAAGAGGCCTGTTGTTTAAGATTTTTAGACTGGCAAGAGGCCTGTTGTTTTATATTGGATTTACCAGAGAGACCAGATACAAAGGTGTTGTTGGTAAAATATTTGCTTATGACACAGAGGATCCTGTTTACAGCTCAAAGTGCCTGGTATGGAAAGTGGATCTTCTTTACAAAGTGAGCTGTGGGCGAGAAGGTTTGATGGTCGACAGAAGGAGATCTAGGGGTGGATAGGAAAAAAAACTCAAGTAGAAGGATCGGTCTGCAAAGTTAGGAAATTTTTTCTGATGACCTGTGGAAGAGGTACAGCGTTAGGTTGGACCGGGAGTACAAGCAAGAAGGGGGGTTCATTATTACATTTCCTCTTAGAATGGATGTTGCAAATCAAGATGGATGTTGAGAATTTCATTGTGCTATAGATGACATCATGACAACAAAACTGAACTTTAGCAGTTATTTATTAATTTTTTACATTTAGGATCACTGCTGGTTTTTTTTTAATTATTGTCAAGTAAAATAAGCAGAAGTCATGATCAGACCATCCTGGATTCACAAGTATCATTTTGGAGCTAACAATCAGAACACACAATTGTTTTTTGTGACGTTGCCTACACAGAGAAATCGTTTGCTCTTACATGGGTTAGAAGCAAGCAGGAAGCAGAAACGAGACAAACAGGGGCTGACAGCTGGCTAGATGTACAAGATGGCTGCTGACCAAACCTAGATAGAGAAACAAAAAACAGAGAAAGGCAAAACGCTGAGGTGGGAGCACTGTAATGTTGCTAACTCACATGGAAGGACTAACATTTTTCTATTCCAAGAAAATGTGTTGATTTTTGTTGAGTAAATAAGCATAAAGTGCATATTTTCAGTATTGCCAGATTAGATTTTCTTAACCTTTTAATAGCATTGAAATAAGAATAAATCTGTTTTGTAGTCATATTTTGTTAGGAGGTTCAGTGAAATGCACACTAACTTCTTAATTTCATAAATCACTATAATTTGTATATTTTTGAAAATCATATTGGATGTCCCCCGTGACCCTGTGGTTAGGATATAGTGGGTTGGATAATGGATGGATGGATATTGGATGTCTTTATATTATCATTTTAGATTAATTAAAACTGTTTTTTTATTCATGATAATTACATTTGGCAATTATATTTATATATTGTAACTGTTTTTTGCATACATGGTCATGATTATTTTCTGTTGTAGATTTGTGAGCATATTGTTAACATCTGTTATTACTTTTTCTGCCTCATTTATTTCTTGTATTAAAAACAGACTTTGTTTTCATGATTTAATATGTATTTCAATGCAGGAAAGGTGGCTTTACAGACATGATGCTTGCTATGTAAATGCTGGGACAGCTGAATTAAGAGAAGTTTTTTATTAACACTTTTTAGCCATTTTGCTTTCCTCCATCTGTAAAAACAATGAAGCCCAAGCTGTAACCAATTCAGACCACTTTGCAAGGATCTGTTTTTACTTTGACATTAAAGAGTCGTTTTCTATTAACTATTTTCAAAAAGCCAAATTAAACCCACTGTGATTCAACGTTATATTGTAATAAAATGTGAAAACATAAGGGGGAGAACACATTTTATAGGCACTGTAAATGTTAAGTATCTGTGAAGTTCTTTTTGCTACAGATTTTACTTTTTCCACATCGCAAAATGATCTTAATGGAGGCAATCAAATTGTATGATAAGACATCTTAATGCATTGTCTGTCTTGATGTGCAAGTGGCACTTCTGCATCATTCCTGGCTGTTCCACATTTTACACAAAAACCTGTTTTTCTCTTTTGATGCCTTCTATCATTTTCAGTATCTTTAGATCTGTATAATCAATATATAATACTGCATAACTTGGTTTCTATGAGAAAAGCCTGAATGATTAAAAAATAATTACACTGCAAAAATAAATCTTATGTCAATAGGATTGCAGAGATGCATACAGAATTACTAATGTGGTGACACTATGAATATCCTTTGATCATATATTTTCACCACAATAGAAATAGCCAGAATACATTTTAAAACTATTAGGTCAGGTCAGAATACCATGTTAAATGTTTCTGTGGGTCATATCCTTTGATTGAAGAAGGGATTCTGTTCTAGTTGAATTTTATTAAAGCAGGTCTGAAAACATAGACTGTATTAAAAGGAATTTTTTATACATATTTGCTTTCTATTGTTGCGCACTGAAACTTTGCATGCTTGCTATAATAGTTACCTGGCTATGTGAAGTGCTACATATAAGAGGAGTACTTATGTTTTTTTTTTCTTTTTGTTATTTTTTTCTTTATTATGAAAATGTAGAAATTCTTATATTTGATCCTTGCTTTTTGCTACTGTTAATTAAAAAAGAGAAAAGAGAGAGGATTAAACTCAATAAGACAATCAGAACAGTTAACAGAGATATTTTGTCAGGAACTATACGGAGGTGCTATGCCACTAGGGAGAGGTGTTCAGGATCAGAAACAAAAACAGCAAGCTGAACAATGTGAGTTTTTGTTAACAAAATAAAGTGTAATGCTTATACAGATAAAAAAAAAAAACTCTCTGTGTGGGAAAAACACAAGGTGAAATGAGGCAGTAAAAGTGTTTCTCAATTTTCTGACACCATCAAATAGCACAGTTGACTCTGTTATTAACAAAAGATTATATATGGCTGCTGCAATATATAAAATGCCCTTGAGCTACCCTTAGCTGTTTTAGCTACCAGTAAATGAAAGGTCTAACACATTAACCCTGTTCCAGAAGCTTCAGTCACTCAACTATAAAGTGAAAAGGGCAACAGAGCTTTAGCTAAAGGCATACTTTAGGCATTGGATTTTACATTACTGTGTGGAATGCTTAATCTACAACTATTGTTATTGTTAATGGCGAACGAACAATACGTTCTTTGAAAAGAAAATGTGCCAACGCCAACAAACTGAGATATATTTTATCTTTCAAAGAAATTAAAGCAGTCCACCAAAATCAAAAAACAGGATTGCAATATTTGAAAAAGAAAAATGCAACTAGTGCAGATATAGTTTAGGCAGATTAAAGTTATGGACAGATAAATGGGGGATATTGCAATGCCTTATGAAGTAAATGCGCAAATCAGCCATTAAAATGAAGACCACTAATGCATTATAGTCAGCTTCTGTTATGAACAGGCTGTGGAGACACTTTCTATATTAAAATCTCTTTAAAGGAGAAGTTCACATTTTTTTTAATGTATAGCCTCATCATAGAGCTTTAGGGTTGTTTTATTGAGGGTGTGTATTTTTAAAAGTGTGTGTGGTCATCTTTAAAGTGACCTACTCAAAAACATATTAGCTTATTTTTTTAATATAAGTGGCTAAAGAAAAGACGTTTGTTTTCTTTTTTCATTTGCATTTCTGCAATTATAATCAAAGCCATTCATGTTGAGCAGATCATTTAAATGGTGTTCATCAGTTAAGTCACTTCCAGATAACATGACCACATGAGATGGCCATCGGACCTTACTCTTATTCTATGTTAATTAATGTTGACTTATGTTTATTTTTTATTGTGTCTTTTTCTATTCATTTTGTAAAGCACTTTGAGCTACATTTTTTTTTTATGAATATGTGCTATATAAATAAATGTTGATTGATTGATTGAGATGTCACCCTTTGCCACTGATTTTTCTTTACTTCCTCAACAGTACTATCTCAGTTAATGAAACCTTTGAGAGTGAAGCACCTTTATAATAAAGTTGTCTTTAAATGTGCTACAGCGTATGCACAAATTCACATACCAACATGCTGGAGCGCTGTGGTAGATATTATGCATCTTCCCTATCTGAAGTAGTTGTTATTGTGTGTACAATAGAATATAAAGATATTAGATGGGAATGTTTAGTTATTTCACAAGTAAAACAGTTATTTTAATATTGCTATAAAGAAAGAAATATAATTTGTTCAGAATGTCACAAAAACATATCTTAGGAATGAAAATGCTTATTATTTTAATCAGGGTAAAAGCTGTAGAAAAAGAATGCAATGTAACAGAATCATTGGAGTTAGCATCCAACTATGAAAGGAGCCAATGCAGACCGTGGAAGATAGAAAGCACTAATATACAAATAGGAGACATGTTTCCTCTGCTAAAATCCATTGGCCTGGGTGCGTGACCATTGGCAAATCTCAATAAAGGTCCTAGCTTGGATCAACTCATAATGTTGGAGAAGGTGGGGCAGAAGTTGCTACCTCTGACCCTAAGTGAGATGTGAGGCAGGACTGGCAGTGTGAATATGCAAGACCAATGAGAGCATATGGTGTTGCACAAAAGGAGACTTGGAAAATCAGGACAGTGGCCAAGGAAGGAGATGTCACTTTCAGTTGCGGCAGAAACAGCTATCCTTCTAAAGGCAACCCATGCTCTCCTTTGTCTTAAGTACTAATCAAGTCTAAAATTTCTCACTCATCCTGTGTTGTTACAATACCTATCTATATTCCTCCTATGGTAGATCTACCTCTGATAATAAAGTTTGTTATAATAAACTAAAGTCAGGTAAAGCATCTAGTTCATTAACTGAAGCATTGCTGTATCTAATATATACAGTAAACAATAGCAAATTACTTGCATTCAGCTAGTGAAATCATTTTTGAAGAAACATTTTGCCGACTTCATTCATAAGGACTGTTGCAGCTTCCAGAAAGAAATGGATGGGTTGTTAAATTATGTATGATAGATTTTGAACTTGAGATGGGTTCAGTGGGTAGTGAAGACTATTTTAAACATATTAAAATATGTATTTTTGCTCAAAAAAGAAATTAAAAGATGGTATGGAGCTTTAACAAACTTATATTTGAACACATTTGTCAAATATATGCACTTCCCCTTTAACAAAATCCAATCATAGTCTATCCACATTTTTAGGATGCATTTCTCTATTTATGCGTTTAGGATGCATTTCTCTCCTTATGCATTTATTAAATATAAAGCTGACTGCATGCATACAGTGCAATCTGGGAATTTCAAAAATGTAAAGTCATCAAGCAGTCATGACTCTATTTAAAGGGAACATCACAAACCACAATTATTGAGTTGACTTGGTCATCTTCTTCTAGCTAGGAGGATAACAACCCAGAAGAGGACTTTTGAGGCCACCTCTGAAATACTATTAACAGCACCCCTTATGCTCTCTAGATGTATATCCCAGAAAGAATGCCAAAATGGACCAGAAAGTGATATAGGCACAGCAGAGGGACTGACGTATGAGCCAACCAATTTGTTAATTTTCCCCACTCTGTTTTTTCCTCTGGAATTAAACATGGAGGTCTGAGGTGGACTCTCAGTCCTCTTAAGCATCTTTCTTCTTTTCCTCTTACAACTTGAAATTCTGTACTGTATTTATTGGCTAGTGTTAGATAGCTGAAAGTTTTGAAAATGACTCAATCCTTTTCCATCTCAGGTTAATGTGCTTTTGTGATGCTGAATCTTATTTTACATTTTAAAACTCTGATATTAGACTCACCTAGTAATATTCCTCAAAGACCAGAAAAGGTTTTATAAGTGATGGCCTATTGTTTCTTCTGTTTTGAAGTTTCTAAAAAAAGTAGTACATATATATTTTTTGTGCAGGAGAAGAGTCTTTGTGTTTGTACTAAAGGGGGTTCTTACTAGAAATTCCTTTCTAGTTTAAACAAGAATTGACTATTTTTATAAATTATTCTGGAAATAACAAAACTTTGCAAATTGCAGAAGAATGTGCTTAGTGGGGATCAGTTTCCTTACCAAATTGAGATCTCATTCACAAAATGTACTATTCTAGCATTAAGAAACATTGTCTTTTCATGATAGGGTTTTGTAAAGTATCCGTGTTTCACTGCTCAGTTATGCAAAACAATGAAGTGCTTTCAGTTTAATTTTACCAGAAAAGAGACTTCAGTTTATGAAACTGAAATTCAAGTAATAATACTGAGAGGGCATACAGTGAGTGTTGTGAATGTTTTAAGCTGTTTAAAATGTTAAAGTATAAAGATGAACCAATGATTGGAGTTTCTCATGTGATTAATGAGGCCAGGAAGCACTGTGTCATGTCAAGATGGGCAAGATTTTATAATGCTAATTATTTTACTAGTATTCTAAATATACGTATAACTTGCCCTTCTGTACCAATCCTAAACATCTGTGTGCCTTGTGATGTTTGCCCTACTTCAGCTGCCATATAGTGCAACGTTCCCAATGTAAATTGATTGTAGGAAACTGTGTCAGCTAGAGCCACGTGTTTATTTTATGTGCCCAGGTCCATCCTGCCTGTTTGATCTTTTGGGAGAATAGTCAGTAAATTTATATACAGTATATGGAAACTTTACCATTATGTATTGGTACTTGTAGTTTAAAGCCAATTACTGAGCTATTTTAAGTTATTTGTGTGCTGATATTCACATTATACTATGGTTTGCAACTGTACTTTATGGTGGTTTACTTGTAATGTTTCACATGCTTTTAAGTGACATACTGAATATTATTTGTTTGTTTGGGGCCTCGTGTATAAAGCCTTGCTTTCATTCCATACTAAAATTGTGCTTATGCTAGAAAGGCAAAAAGAGGGAACACACAAAAAAAAATTAAGTTCTAAAATGCTACAAATGCTAGGTCTGTGATGGTACGGGTTGGCTTCACAATCCCTGGTTGCTTCCAGGATCCTCTTGAACCTGGAATTGTAGATAATGCAACTTGAAGATCACCCAGGAAAATCAGACACCCAAAGTCAACAAGAAGGTTCAAATCATTTCAGGGTTTTATTCCAAACACAAAATGAACAGTGTCCAAAAGTACAATGTTTTACTTAAAGTTAATAGATAGTCCATGGAATAATGAGCAAGGTGGAGGTTAAAATCAATAAACAGATCCTATAAAATGAGGTTGAATTATAGGCAGATGCTTCTTTTTAAAAAATCATGAGCCCCAATGCCTCTTTCTGAAATCTGGTGTGTCCTCAGCTTATCCCATCAGGACTTTGCAGCAAGAGGAGACTCTCGCAAACAAGTACAGTGTTCTTTTAATCCCAGATTCGGGTTCCCACCACCAGTCCCTCAGCATTTGTAAGACACCCTTCCGAAACCAGCTCACATCTCCCTCAACCACTCCTTTGGCATCTATCTGGGAGATGCAGCACTGCGGATCTGCTTCTAATTCTCTCCACTGCTCAGCAGAAATGCCCCTACCCCAGCTTCACTCTTGAGTGCAGGCCTGCCACTCGCTTCCCCAGGACATACTCCCAACCACCTGCCTCCTTTCTTTCTGGTATGGTCTTGCCATCCTGCCTCTTTCTTCACCCATCTGATCTTCCCTAAACCTCAGATCTCTTTGTTAATCCTGTTTCCACCATGCAGGTTCCTTTTCTAGAACTAATTGGGTGCTGGTGGTGTCCTCCCCCTGCTTCTGAGGCGTGAATGAAGCACTTGACAGACCCGTTTGTATTTGCATGTGAATATGCGATCAGCCAAGCATTCCAATCAACCTTGGAGCGGTTCATCTACACCAGCACACGTTTGGAACCTGAATACTCCTGGACTCTCTAGTATTTATCAAGCCCACGCTCTTCTACAGACCTCTGGTCCCACACAAAGTTTGTTTATAAATCTCAGATCAACTTAAAACTGTGTTCAGGTATGTACTTTCAGCCACTCTGCATTCACCACCAGTCAGTAACAATATATAACTAAAAAACACCCTTTTTAAATAGTCCAGACCTAATTACCATATACTGTAAATTTGGCCAAGTTCCTGAGTGACATCTTTACTTTTAAACCATGTGAGAGCACAGAAAATGAAACTTCAGTGAATGTGAATTGTATGTATTACTGACATTTGGAGGAGTTTAAGGAGTGGCTGGGAGGCCTGTTCCCCTCACAACGTATACACTATGTTACTAAAATGCCTTAAATAAGGGGTTTTCGTCTCAATTTTGAAGGTAAAATGTAAATATGTTTTTCAATGACGGGTGCACAGTGACACAGTGATAGTGCTGCTTACTTGCATAAGGAGATGCTCCAGGCATGGAGTTCGCATGAGGGTCCATGTGGGTTTGTTCCAGTTTACTCTCACAGTCCAATGACATGCAGGTTGTGAGAGGATGTGAATTGGCAATGTTAAATCGTCCTTTGATGTATGTGTGTGTGTGTTCACATTGTGATGGTCTGGTGACCTATTGTTCCTGCCTGTGCCTGGTTCTTACTGGGATAAACTCCAACTACCCCCCATGGATAAGTGGGTTTAGAGGATGAATGGATCAATGAATACTACAATCCATCCTGACAAATGCAACTCTGTCTTGCATGTTGCCAGTCCTTAACATAGACCTAGAAATATTCTGTACAATTTCAATTACAGGTTAGTTCACTATTTCAGTTATTTCAACTTTAATATGTAGTGTGCAATATTTCCCTCTTTTACACACCCAAGAGACGCTCCTGTCCATAAACAGATCCTTGTAGTACAAACAGTGGCGTTGTGGTCTAAACAAATCCCCATCACACATCACATATACCCCTACTGCAAAATATTTACAAAATACAAATGTGATATCTGCCTCTTTGATTAAGCAAATAAAAATCACTTAACTATATATACTATTACGCTAGGTGTACATTTTCTAACCGCTTGAAATAAAAAAGTGCGCTCTTTACCACAATTAAAATATGTAGACCAACAAACTTAAAAACACAATGCCTTCTGCCATTTAAATATTATTAATGGTATTTGTGTCCTTTTTCACGATGGTGACTGAGTTGTAAGCCTTGGAGGTGTGTGCTGAATTACAGGGAACATCACACAGAAATCACACAGTCCCTGTTCTGTTACAGGTTTAAAACAACCAGAAATAAGGTTTAAAAAATACCTGGATTGATGGATGGACATCAGAATGTGTCTGGCATGTCACTGAAGTAAGCAATGAAACAAGATTTTTGTTCACTTCTTCATCCAGCTGCCTGCACTGTATAAAATATCAGCACCAAAAAAAGTATGCGTAAGGCTTATGAATGGCTGAAACTTTCCACCACTTTAAGCCAATTTCATTGCTAAGTTTGTGTTTTAAAAATCTCTACTTTTGTTTAAAAATTTACTTACACATGTTCCTGAATATAAGTTTTATACATGAGTCCCCTGCTCTTTATTAATAAAATTGAAAATTTGTACATGGGGTGTCAAGTTTGATCCCTATAACCTCTAATTTGATACTTGAAGAGTTTAGCAGTCTGAATATCTTATTGGCTAATTAAAAAGATTATAATATGCATACAATATGTAATCTTGCCTAAAGAAGGGGCCTGAGTTGCCCCGAAAGCTTGCATATTATAATCTTTTTAGTTAGCCAATAAAAGGTGTCATTTTGCTTGACTTCTCACTACATCCATAATGGCTAACATGGTACAACACCCTAGTACTATTTTGCCTCAAAAGAGAGATCAGAACTCGCTGACTGCATATGTGTATTTAAATAAAAACACAAGAAACATGAAAAAGAGTTGGGGTATTTAATGAATTGGTCTTTTAATTAAAGGTACAGGAGCCTTCTCAAAAACAGCTTTCCCCAAAGTTGTTGCCAGTCGACTGCCAATGACTTTGTAAGGACTGGTTTTCTTTTATGTTATCTGGTGCAAAAGGGCAGGAGTGAGATGTGACATCACTTGGATGGGACTTATTCTGCTCTGGGAACGGGAATGGAAATTGGTATTGTATACAGTGTAACCACCTCTCCATCAGACGCAAGACAGGAAACAAAACAGGAATATCATATAAGCTGCTACAAAACAGACCAATTGTAGTTTTGTGAAAAACGTTATTTGATCCTTAGCTACTGTGATGATGAGTGAACCAACCTAGTTACTTTTCTTTGATTCCTACACAACACTTTCACTACAGTATGATAGTGCAGATTGTTTTTGTAAATATCAAGTTCTCTTAAATTCCGCCAACATTATTTTTATTCTGTCATTTTAAGTCAGATACTGCAGGTTCTCTGAGCAATTAATGCTTGGATTGATGATCTCAAAATAATGCTTCATATACCTATTGTCCATATAAGAGCTGTATGGAAATTTCATTTAACAGTTAAAATATAAGCACAATGAACAAGTATGCAAAATACAAATACATTTATGTATTTTTTTAGAATTGGATAAGTCCAGTTAAAGATTGATCAATGTTTCTTTTATAATCACAGCCACACCAATTAATTTGGACCATTTTAGTCTAGGTAGCTACATGCATTTCACATTTTTGAAAACTGCAGATTTCAAATTGTAATTAAGATAAGGCTATTATTATACACACAGGTAAAATATATTATGCATATGTTTAAATTTACATCTGCAGAAACAATAAAAAGTGGAGGAAGGCAACACAGGTACATGTCCACCATAAAGTTTATTTATTTATTGTATGAACAATAAAGTCTTGTAGTTTCAAATTCATGCGAGAAATTCACGGTTATAAATTAATTGTTAAATAGCCAGCACATTAGTTGTTGGAACTGTGTGGTGGTTGTCTTTGTTGTTTCATACTTGCGTATATACAGGCATCATATTTGTAAACTACCTTAATTTGTCAATTTCACTGTATGTAGACCAATATGGATATTATTTTCACATTACATTTTACCAAATCTTATTGTGCGCATGTCTGTATTTGAGAAATGACATACGTTTCGTGAAAGAGAAAGTGTGTAGAAGTTTATATTGTTTTCAAAGTTGGAAGCCATGTTACATGTAGTCAGAGCTTCGGAAATGGCAGTAAGTTGTAAAGTCTAGTTTACCATTGAGCTGTATGTAGAAATTTAAAAGCCATTGAGCTGTATGTAGAGATTTCTGGGCTGTGATGTGGCAAGCGACTGGATCTGTAACAAATTACCAAGATGTATCAAATGAGCTTGATAGACCTTGTCAATAAACTTCTGCAGTACTCCAAGCCTCTCAATGAAGTTTCCATAACATTGTATACATATCATAATACAAAATGTTATCATTGTAAACAAAATGTATTGGTGGAATTGTACAAGTTACCTAATTGTCATTTAAGATATAGATTCACAGCAGCATCAAGATCAGGTTTATTATTATGTGTACACATTTCAGTGAGACCCTCACATTTGTTGACATTAAGGGAAAGATTGTTGTCCTGGTACCACATATCTTTTCTTTGTAAGCCATCTCAACACTGTTAGTGGTCAATCTCAAGATTGTGGAATCATCAGTAAACTAAATGGTGGAGTTGGAGTTGTAGTTGACCACTATCATTGGAGATGAAGGAGTAGATTTTCAGCACACTACTTTGTGGTGCCAATGCTGATGATCAGCACGGAGGAAATGATGTGTTTAGTCTAGACAATCTAGGATCTGCAAGTTAAGAAACTGAATATCCATTCACAGAGGGTGGCACTAATTTTAAACTTTGGGGGCTATTGGGTCACCCTTGCTGACAGTGTTAAAAACATAATTCGGGCATAGCATTTTTAACTATGTGGGTTGCCTGGATAGCATGATTTGCAAGTGATTTGGTATTCTTTCTGGACTGACTGTTGATTTAAGGTGGTCCAGGCTAGTATTTAATGTGTCCCTGCTTCAGCCTCTGAAAGCATTTCAGCACAATATACGTGAATACCACTAGTCAGTTAGTTTTTTTTTTTATTTACATTAAAATGAAGTTTACAACATGTATTCTGTCAGTGAGACATTAACCTCTTGTTAAAATGTCAGCTAATTGGATGCTACAGCGTTAGGGCACGCTCTGATACTACATCCTGATGGCTGCTTTAAGGACATTGATTCATTTGAAGATCCTTATCATCCACAGAAACTGAGAAGGAAGAATTGTGTGTAGCTGCTGAAAGTCACACAAGAGGAGCTTTGTTATTGACATCAAAGTGAGTGTAGAAAGCATAAAGTTCACCCAGAAGACAGAGTGTGCATTTGATTGGATGAAACATTTTTGTTATCTACCTGCCCTGCCATATCTTAAGTGCATCACTGATGCTTCTGTGCTCATTTTCCAGCTTATATCACCTGTGGACACAAGGGGGCGCAAAGCTCCCCAAACACGTGGCACAACAGGCAGAGGCACAAGACTTTGCAACACACACATTTTATTTTCAGGGGGAAATGCTTCTCTTTTGTCCCCCTCCCCACCCAGCACAGTACTATAAACAGCACACAGCACATTTTTTTCTTTTCCTCTCTATTCTTTTCTCCTTCTCCTTCCTCTCCTTTTCGCCTCCTATCTTACATTGGCAAGCTTTGTCTTTCTCCCAACTCTGGCACTTTCCAAATGGAGTGAGATGGCCCCTTTTATAGAGCACCCCAAAATGTTCCACAAACTCCTACCAGGTGTGGCAGTAGCCCTGCAGAGGAGGGCACAGCCGTTCTCCATGCACACCCTGGTGGCGGGTACGAGCCCCAGCAGGGTTGAGCTTCCATGCTCCAAACCTGTGGCGCCATAACAAGCCAGGGGGACTGCCCTCTGTTTTCCCGGGTTCATTTTTGATGAATCCCATGCACTCTTAAATATAAAGGTGCCAGAGTAGTTCTTCAGAGCAATGCCTTAGGGGAGCCATTTTTGGTACCCTAAAGACCCATCCACATGAAGGTTTCAGAAAGAACTTTAATTTGTTTAGATACTTAAGAGGCTCCATACAGTAAATAGCAAATACTAGATGGTAACAAATTTGCAAAATAGCAATGCCTCCTGATTTTAAAAAGACTCTTGCTGCATATGTATGTACTATAAAACAGGCTAAGTCCAAGTTTTCTTAATCTGTTAGTGTCCTGCAGGTAGCTTACCATATATTAAAGATTTTTTTTCTACATATTGGGAGGTTTTTCAAAGCACAAATAACAAATTTCATATGCATATCTAAAAAAGGCTGCAAATGAACTAAGGTGTTCAAAAAACAAACCATTCACCCTTATATCTGTTCTTGGACTGTAAGAAAACACAAATATCTACAGGAAAATAAGACTTTAATTTACATATTTAGCATTTGCACACTTACCTGTTCCCTTTCAATGGTTTTTAAAGTAAGGTATAAAAGATGTAGACTTTTAAGGGTGAAGTAAAAACTTTGGTAGTTGACAATGTTGAGTAAAACCAAAGTTTACCAAACAGCAGTGAGCTCAGGTATGATGGAGTTGTGCATTGTGTGTTTTCTATCAATGCTGAAAAATACTTCAGTAAAAGACACAGTCTTACAAGCAGAGAAAAGGTAAAATCGGGAGATAATTCCATTATTGTGTTCAAATAATACCACACCAAGGACTGAAAATCTGTTTAATTTTCACTCCATGCCAAGGGCATGCCATTCTTTCATAATTCAATCAAATGAAAATGGAACTATAACATAATATCTAAAATGATTGCATTAGTGTCAGAATATTTTCCATAAAAGAAAAGAGAAGAACTTGGTGCTTACTACGCACCACAACTTTGAATGATGAGCTTTTGCCCCTCCACCTCCCCCGTTTATGCTACAAAGATAAATGTGTAATACAGCAGCATAAAGATCAAGGAGAGATGATAATGTGTTTTAAATGTGTAAAATGTCATCTCCATTGCTGTATGATTAATCACTGTATTATTATGTCATGAAGAGGTATAAATTGCAAAACAGATGACAAAAATGTTTAACAAGTGTAATAAAAAGGCAACATGTGTGAACTGTGCTTAGCAATTTAACAGTGGAACATTCTGAAGAACAATATTTTTTTAGAGTGTGAAGTTTGCATTAGTTTAAACAAAGTTTCAAAGTGCGTTCACTGTCTTTTGTGACAGTGTTAGCCTTTGCACACTGACATTTGTGGTCCTTTTTTAACAGACTAAGTAGTTTCCCAAGGGACTTTTTCACTATACTGTGTTTTGATCCTTTACCATTAACTTCACTTTAAGATTTGGACCTGTATAGAGTTTATCTGTTCTGCCAAAGTTTTCATCATCTTTCTACAAGGACCCCAGTTGCCAGTGAAATGTCATAGACATAATGTCGGTGTGTAAATGTGTGTAAAAAATGCCTACCTGCTAAACTAGGACATCCATTTTTACCAGCACATTTTAGATTAGAAAATAAGATCATGTATTAACATTTAACTGTGTGCTTTCTTCGTTGATAACAGTTTACATATGTGTAATCTTATTTCTTATAGCAAGGACTTTTAAAATGTTTAAGCTGTTGGGGACTTTACATCATACTTGATGATCGGGGGGTTTCTGGAGTGTACCATTTATCTAAAACTGATTGGTGAAAAATAAAATATATTCCAATGTTTTATGTAAAAGAACCAAGTTGATAAAGGAAGTGTTATGTATGCTTTAGTCAGTCTGTCGAGATGCTTTAAGGAAGGTACATGAGGGTGCCACCTATAGGTGCAAATAAAGGATGGCCATGATTGAATTTCACATATAATGATGGCTCAAGACTCTTCTTTAGTATTTCCTGAAACACAAGCTAGATGGAGTATATTTGTAGACACTTTTGGCTTATTTATGTTGTATTTAATAAAAGTAATCAAATAGAACAGATGTAATAATTTATCTAAAAACATTAAAAGTAGCAAACTGTTTTCTCCTTCATTTATTGTTAACCATATAACTTATGCATTCATTAAGCTCTGCGGTGGGCTGGTGCCCTGCCCGGGGGTTTGTTTCCTGCCTTGTTCCCTTACGCGAATATCGGCAGAGTTTCTTTGTAGCCTTTGTTGATTTTCACAAAGCTTTCGAGCCAGTTGATTGAGCTTCCCTGTGGGACATCCTGAGGGTTCGCAGGATCTCCTCGAGGTTGCTGGATATCCTGGTCGGCCTGTACACTGGTACTGTGAGTGCTGTGCAGAGTGGAGGCAGGACCTCTGCATTATTCCCAGTTGATTCTGGGGTTCGTCAGGGGTGTGTTCTTGCTCCTACTCTGTTAAATGCTTGTATGGACTGGGTGTTGGGCAAGGTCGTGGGGTCCAGCTGCTGTGGGCAATCTGTTGGTGAAGAAAGATTCATGGATCTTGACTTTGCTGACGATGCTGTGATCTTCGAGTCAATGGAGGCTCTGATCGGGACTTTGAGGAGTCTGAGTGTCTGGGCTTGCGAGTGTCCTGGATAAAAACCAAGATCCAGGCCTTTAATGACCTCTTGGGCACAGCCATCAGCAGTGTGTCTGTTTGTGGAGAGAGTGTTGACCTTGTTGAGAGGTTTAGTTACCTTGGCAGTGACATTCATGTCTCTGGTGACTCTTTCTATGAAGTCAGTAGATGGATTGGGAGGGCATTGGGGGGTCATGAAGTTCTTGGAAAGGGGCGTGTGGCATTCCCCATATCTATGCAAAAGGACGAAGGTCCAAGTCTTTAGAGTTTTGGTGCTTCCTGTCTTGCTATATGGTTACGAGACATGGATGCTATCCAGTGACCTGAGATGAAGACTGGACTCCTTTGGTACTGTGTCTCTCCCGAAAATCCTTGGGTACTGTTGGCTTGACTGTGTTGAATGAGCGGTTGCTCATGGTGTCCCGAATGAGGCACATTACCTGCATTGTGAGGGAGCGTTAGTTACGGCACTAAGGCCATGTGGCGCGTTTTCCCCGAGTGTGATCAGGCTCGTAAGATCTTCATTGTTGGGGACTCGAGTGGCTGGAGCCAGCCAAGAGGTCGTCCATGTAACACCTGGCTGCAGCAGATAGAGGGTCATTTCCGGAGGGTGGGATGGGACTGTGTGTCTGCCAGGGGGGGTTGCAAACCTGGATCCTGAGTTGTTTCCTGACAAAATGTAGGCATAAACTATATAGTGTATGAAGCCTGAAGTCCAAATAGCAAAGAAACATTTTCACAAGAATAGCACAATTGCGCTTTTATTCAAAAATATAACTGCAGAAACAAAAAGCGGCCTTAACATGCGACATTGACAGTATTTTATTGCAACTGCCTCTGTGGTTCATTAAACTCAGCCCCTGCTTGGGAATCAAGAGGTCACGAGTTCGATCCTGCGCCTCTCCGTTTTGAGAAGTAAACTGCTCTTAGTCTTACTGTTTTAGAATAAAAGCATACATTTGATTTCAGTCTGTAACAGCCGGTGCAATTTATGATCCTTGTAAAGGTTAGCTTTTTATTTTTTTTTTTAATTCACTTTTCATTCTCTCAGTCGCGTTCAGAATCAATCCATACAACCCCATCTGACACGGCTGTTTTCACTAAAGACGCGCTATAGCTCTGCAGTGTACCACGATGCATACTAACGCCAAGAAAGAATGGTAAAGACCAGTAACTTCGGCGCTATATGCAATCATCAGACACTCCCCATCTGCCCGTGTCGTTCACACACAGGAACATATATTGGTGTAAAAGTATAACAAAAGTGCACTTTTATTCAAGTGCACTTTTTCCATCGCCTTTTCCTGTAAGAAGCAATGTACACACTTCTCTCTATGCTGTGGTTTCTATTACACACCTGAAAGAAAGAGACAATACATGTGAAAATATCCAGCATACAGCAACATGCGGGGGATGGCAAGAACACTCAATAAAACTGAATAAAAAGAAAATCAAGTGACGGTGAGATACGAAGAAGGCAGCTTCGCCAGCGTCTGTGTGTCAGAACCGGGTGGGGGGCGTTAGTATGCATCGTGGTACAACGCAGAGCTAAAGCGCGTCTGTATTCTGTTTCTTTTGTACTCCAGGGCATGCAGAGGAGAGAATAGTAAAGAGCAGTAAGTTCGGCTATATGCAATCATCAGACACTCCCCATCTGCCCGTTGTTTTGTTATACTTTTCAATACGTTTTATACTGCTCAAACGGGCATGCTCAAAAAATACACGTGTAATGCCACGAAAAGTGCACGCAGACACTTAATTTCGCAAACAAAACAAATGAACTTTTATTCAAAACTACCTGTATAACCGAAGAAAAAAGAAAGCAAGTTACAGTAGGCGATTGATATGACAGCTTGCATGGTGCAATGCTAAGAAGTGCAGATTTTCATTCCTTGCTATATAAAATCATCACATTCAAATAGTAACAGTTCCCACACACCCAAGGACCGTCCTTCCTACATTTACGACACGTGTACTTGTTGCCGTGTACACACCTCTCTGTGCTATGGTTCCTATTACACTGAATGAGCACCTGACACTGTACTTTCTTCCCTGGGGGAAGGTCCCGCATCAGAGAATTTCCAGTTCCTGCATAAATTCACACCCGATCTGACGCTGTTAGTTTTCAAATAATATTGCATTAGTGCGATTATATTTTCACATATATTGTCTCTTTCTTTCAGGTGTGTAATAGAAACCACAGCATAGAGAGAAGTGTGTACATTGCTTCTTACAGGAAAAGACGATGGAAAGTCTTGATTAAAAGTGCCTGTGTTTGAACGACACGGGCAGATGGGGAGTGTCTGATGATTGCATATAGCGCCGAAGTTACTGGTCTTTACCACTCTTTCCTCTGCATGTCCTGGAGTACAAAAGAAACCGCATACAGCAACATGCGGGGACTGGCAAGAACACTCAATAAAACTGAATAAAAAGAAAAGCAAGTGACGGTGAGATACGAAGAAGGCAGCTTCGCCAGCGTTTGTGTGTCAGAACCCGGGGATGGGGGTTTGGCGTTAGTATGCATCGTGGTACACTGCAGAGCTATAGCGCGTCTTTAGTGAAAACAGCCGTGTCAGATGGGGTTGTATGGATTGATTCTGAACGCGACTGAGAGAGTGAAAAGTGAATTATAAAAAAAAAGCTAACCTTTACAAGGATCATAAATTGCACCGGCTGTTACAGACTGAAATCAAATGTATGCTTTTATTCTAAAACAGTAAGACTAAGAGCAGTTTACTTCTCAAAACAGAGGGGCGCAGGATCGAACTCGTGACCTCTTGATTCCCAAGCGGGGGCTGAGTCTATTGAACCACAGAAGCAGTAACAATACATACTGTCAATGTTGCATGTTAAGGCGGCTTTTTGTTTCTGCAGTTATATTTTTGAATAAAAGCGCAATTGTGTTATTCTTGTGAAAATGTTTCTTTGCTATTTGGACTTCAGGCTTCATACACTATATAGTTTATGCCTACATTTTGTCATCTACTACTAGAATATAAAAAACGTTTCTGTTTTAACAATGTGTTGACACAGATTACTGTAGAAACGGAACAGACATGAAATGCGTGTGTTCCAAATAACAATCTATTATTTCCACTCTAAAACTCCACTTCACTCCCAGATTCTCAATCAAGCTGAAGTCCGTGCATGTTCTAAATTGGTGGGGGGATGGAATAGCCGGCTGCGCCAAGCTTCTCTTTATCAGCACATTTAGAAGACAAAGGGCGCTGGCGGAGAGGTGTGAAGGGATTTAAGAACCAGTTTAAGGTGGGACGGAATTACGAGTTTTTTCGTACGCTCTGGTAATTCTAGTGTTAACTATCCATTGTCACACACGTGTGACTAGGAGGGAGCTGAATGGACCAAGTGAAGGTAATTACCCGCCAGGCCAGGGGGTGACGGGCTGAGCTCAACCTTCTTCTGTTATCTCTGCAGGGCAAATATGTCACTTCCGGTTCCAGTGACAAGAAAGACATCACTTATGGTTTCTGGACTCAGATGACATCACTTCTGGTATCATCCTTTAAAACGGGCATCTTCTCCACTACCAGTTCAGTTCAGTCTGGAGCTCAATCTATACACATCAGTGCTTACTTAAAAAAACCCTTTTTCAGCCAGGGACAATATACAAGTGGCTGCCCAAACCTTTCCAGTGTGTTGAGACTCATTCTTTCACTCTATCTATCTATCTATCTATCTATCTATCTATCTATCTATCTATCTATCTATCTATCTATCTATCTATCTCCCAGCCCACCGCAGAATATATAACATATTTTATATAATAAATATTTGATTGTCATATTGGTATTGCAATCTTGATTGTTCAAAATAAAGGATTAGATCTTGCAGACCTATTAATAAAATTATAAACCTGAGAAAATGCACTGTGTGCAGAAATTGTATATTGGTAAATATATTTATTTATGTTTATAATTAGAGCCTAAGAGGGCTATAGCTAATCCATACTGGATTAAAGAAAATGCCAAAACTGATTTATTGTGGAAGCTTTGTATGTCATGTTGTTTTGGAAAACTAATATGAAGACTTTAAGATAACACAGAAATTAACATTTAAAGTGAAGGCACTGAATGGATAATGGTTGAACAGTTGAAGTGTTTATCAACAGGGTTGTGCTCCTTAAATGCGTGACGAAATGAATTTAGGGATCAGAGTCATTAGTATCTTTCAAAAACATTTGTGTAATTACTTTAGTGAATAAAAAACAAGCCCTTTAAAGAGTCCTGCCTATTTTGTTTAGTATTTTACTGATACTGCGCTTAATATCTGTCTTCCTTCTAATTTCAAAGTTTTCTGTATCCCCAGAACAGAATTAGTAAGTTCAGAAAAATCAGTGAATGAATGAATACGTTCATATTCATTGCAAGATTAGTTGATTATCAATTTTTTCAGCATGTTCACTTTCCCTATGTTGCTTCATGGGATCAATACACACTCTAATTGCAAAGATTTGTAAAAAAAAAAAAAAATTATAAAATATTGAACAAAGTATTGAAAGAATATTTTTTTCAAATATTTGTATTGTTCAGAATGTAAAGGTGAACTCCAAAGAGGCTGTAATAAGGAAAATACAGCAAGTAACATTTTTTGAAACAATGCTACAATTAATTATTCATCATTCACTTTGTGCCACAAAACTGGAATACCTGAATACATGACCACTCATAGCACATTCTCCAGCCTTGATGGATCATTTTGTCATGAACCATTGAAGCAAACCAAAAACAATCAAAAACCAATACAATTTCATTTATGTCTTCTGGAACATGCAAGTTATTTTTTTTAGTGAAAGAGGTCAAAGATTTAAACAAAGCAGAAATTCATTGTCATGGGTATCATGGTAGAATGCATTTGCACACCGGTTTCTGCGTGTTATTATTTTGCCAGGCTGGTGTTCTTTCCTAGGGTCTATGATGGTCATAACATTGTGAAGCCACAGTAGGGTGGTGATCAAATGATACAGCAGTTTTGGTTGCACAAATTGGCATTCACCCCCCTAGGGAGCCCTCAAATTTGCTTTATCTTCAAATTTCTTTTGCATTTACCAGGCTATCTTTTGGTAATATTCCTATACTTTATCGATTCTTTATTACTGTAAGTCACAATTATTTTTTGCTTCATTTACTTTTTGTTTGTTTCATTACTGTGGTGTTTGTACACATTAGAGGTTATTTAATGCTGGCTTACTGTAGAGGATGAAGTTTGTAAAAGATGCTCATTCAAGGTTAGCATCCTGGTTAGGTTAAGCAGGGTGACTCAGATGCATTTTTTTGTACAGTGTATTAATTATATCCATCCAACCATACATCTAGCTTCCTAACCCACTTACTGTATTCAAGGCATGGTCACGGGGCAGCTGGGGCCTCCAGTATACAGTAATCCCTCGCTATATCGCACTTCGACTTTCGCGGCTTCACTCTATCGCGGATTTTAAATGTAAGCACATCTAAATATATATCACGGATTTTTCGCTGGTTCGCGGATTTCTGCGGACAATGAGTCTTTTAATTTATGGTGCATGCTTCCTCAGTTTGTTTGCCCAGTTGATTTCATACTAGGGACACTATTGGCGGATGGCTTAGAAGCTACTTAATCAGAGCATGTATTACATATTAACTAAAACTCCTCAATGATATAAGATATGCTTCCCGCGCGGTGCTTGATTGTTTGCTTGTCTCTATCTTTCTCACTCTCTCTGCCTGACGGAGGGGGTGTGAGCAGAGGGGCTGTTTGCACAGAGGAGAGTGAACAAAAGAACCAGGAGATAGATGGCCAAAAATTGAAACATAGGTGAAGTGAGGAACCATATTAGAAGTTTAGTAATGGAACTAAAACAAAAGGCCTAACACATTGTAGTAATACTCAGAAATCACAATCCAGAAATGATGTTCTTTAAAGCAGTGTTTCCCAACCTCGGTCCTGGGGACCCCCTGTCGCTGCAGGTTTTTGTTCCAATCAGATTCCTAATCGGTGACAACACCTGAATGCACTGATCTCATTTAATTAGTTGGTATTATTTTTCTTTTATTCTACATTCAGAAAAGCACAGTAGCATATTTTTTACATTTTTAAGACATTTAGAAATATTTCTGCTTTTGCTATAGATTTAAATGCTTTACTCTCTTTTATTGATTACATTATACTTTGCCCTTTCTCTGTGCAGTTTTTCCCCTTCGTTGTATCTTATTAATGACAATTAAGAACAAGCAGAGCAGACATACAGACAAACAACACACTGAATAATCAAAGGCTGCAAGTACTTTAGCATCAGACCCACTAATTAGTAAATAATGGATTAATTAAACAATTAGATCACCTAGAAAAGTAGAATGAAAATCAAGATGAAAATATTGTTAAAAAGAAAAAATTACATTATTCCCATATAACTGCTTGGCACATTTTAATATATATATATAAAATATATATATATTTTTTTTTTACCAAACTTATTTTTCTAATTTCTATATTGTTCCCAAATTACAGAACTTGGGAGATAACGCATCACTTAATTAGCCCAGGAGTCCAATTAAAAACAGAAGCTGGTTGTAACAAAAACCTGCAGCCACAGTGTGCCCCCCAGGACCGAGGTTGGGAAACACTGCTTTAAACGATACTTGTCCCGTGTAGTTTAAAGTGATGGCAGAGAAAAATGTTTAATCTCATGCTTTCATGCAGAATGGAGATAAAAAAAAAATTGTGATATAATACAAGTGTAATACTGTACAAGAGCAAACAATATGAAAATCATTAATGGAAAAAAAAGAAAAAGAATCATATTACTTTTGACATAGAATACACATGTTCATTATCGATTAATATGCTCACAATTATCAAAAAGCATACATTTTTAGCTAAAATATGGTTCAATAAAATCAGAACACATCATCAACAGGAATCGCAAGTCACATTGGATTGAAGGTAATATTCTTGACCAGTGAATGAGATGGAGAGGCAGATGTTCAAGTCAAAAAGGTAATCCCTGTTTATGATGTGCACGGATTTTCCCAGAAGTACATATAATACTGAAAAACACAAACAAGCATAAAGATTTGGGACACGCCGGAGGCAAACCCTGTATAACTGAAAGAAAATGCTAATTATAAATGCATTAGATAGATAGATACTTTATTAATCCCAAGGAGAAATTCACATACTGCAGCATACTAATAAAAAACAATATTAAATTAAAGAGTGATAAAAATGCAGGTAAAACAGACAATAACTTTGTACAATGTTAACATTTACCCCCCTGGTTGGAACGGAAGAGACACATAGTGTGGGGGAGGAACGATCTCCTCAGTCTGTCAGTGGAGCAAGATAGTGACAGCAGTCTCTCGCTGAAGCTGCTTCTCTGCCTGGAGATGATCCTGTTCAGTGGATGAAGTGGATTCTCCATGATTGACAGGAGTCTGCTCAGTGCCTGTCGCTCTGCCACAGATGTCAAACTGTCCAGCTCCGTGCCTAAAATAGAGCCTGCCTTCCTCACCAGTTTGTCCAGGTGTGAGGCGTCCTTCTTCTTTATGCTGTCTCCCCAGCACACCACTGCATAGAAGAGGGCGCTCGCCACAACCTTCTGATAGAACATCTGCAGCATCTTATTGCAGATGTTGAATAGGAAGGAATAATAAAACATCTTCACGCTGCTCCAAGATGGCAGCACTTCTGGTTAAGTACAGCAAGGCAGGAATGGGTTGATTCCAGTTGACGGACGCCACATGTGACATCAGAGGTTATACAGCTGTCAATCATCTGGTCTGTAGAGGGAGGAAAAGAAGAGGCGTTAGTATACAGCACCACTCTGCGGATCAGCAAGGAATTACCACCACCAGAGCCTTTACGCCGCCCCCAAGGCTCTCATGTGTAAGAATATTTAACCATGTACAAAAAAATGCATATATTTTTGCACATTTTGAGCATATAACTGGATAACTAACATGAGGATTATGCAATACGAGTAACACAAGATTTTTTTTGTGGATATTTTACATATTGTTTGCTGTTGTACAGTTCTGGTCACCATTGGCTTATTATATATCATAATCTTTTTATGTCCATTCTGCATGAAAATTTTTTCTCACCCATCAGTACAAACTATGCAGGATAAATGACATACATAGAAAATTGAATTTTTAGGTGGAGTATTCCTTTAGTTAGAATTATGGAGCAAAACTAAGTCGTAATCAGAAAAGATAAACCTAGCATTATGTCCTACTTGAATTAGAAACTAACTACAAGAGCTTTGGGAAGAATCCTCCATTGAAGGATGCCAAATGAAGTCATTGTTATATATAATTACACCATTAACACAACAGTTATGTGATGCATCCGATAAATAAAACAAGGTATGAACATAAATTAATATTGTTAAATTGTAAGTTGAAATAACTTATAAACCACAGAAATGGAATCCTTATTTAAAATACACAAAAATACATGTGTAACAACATGAGAATATGAGAGTAAGTAGCTGATGGGTGTGCAATACAAATAGCAGGCCTCATTGCACTTTGTCATGAAAAACACACACCAAAGTAAATATAATATGAATAATTCAACACTGAAAAAAGCTATTGTGAAAATGTATTTAGCAAGCTTGTAATCCTAATAGACCCAATCGCCATTGTGAACTCACAAGTTCTCGACTGCAGTGACAAAATACTTCTTGGAATTTTAAATCCTACAAAGTGAGCAGCAAAGAGCTCTTAAAGACAGGAGGAAACAGAAACTTGTAGATTGTTATACTTTCTCTCTTTTTCTTTTAACTAGGCTCAGATGTTTGTCAATAGTCACTCAGACTGTAAAAAGGAAGACCACATGCTGTTTAAAGTATTCTTAGCAGACCGATGCATCTGCCTTTTTGCTGTATATTTTTAGTTTTGTAAGAGGAACATCACCTCTATTTTTCTATAACTTGAGTCAAGGTTTTAAACTGCAGGGCAGTGAAGGGTCAGCACTAATTCTGGTAGCATTGGTTAGAAGACTAATGCTAATCCTGGAGGGGATACCAGCTGGGAAAAAATATGCAATTTCAAAGGAGGTGTCTGAATGCATACATAAATATTTAACAGATGATGGTTCATTCATATCCTGAATATTTTATAACTTCAAGTTAAGAAAATCAGGCATCTTTTCACAATAAACATGAGATGTGATGCGTATGTTTCAATAATACATCTTAAGTGTACCTTTCTTAGATTATTTTTCTGACATTTCATGATAAAATAAATTAATTTACACAAAGGCAAGTGACAAGACTTGTTCACAATATAATAAGCCATACTGCTTGAACTATAAAGTGATGGTTTATGTAACTGGTACTGGAGGCAGGAAAAACAAAGGAGTGTGGGTACCCTCTTCACTTGCTTTTATGGTGGGAGGTACTTTCTGATCCATTTCAGACATTTTACCGTCTGGGAAATTACATAAGATGAAGGGTGCATTCCATGAGATTGAAACATACTCAAGAACATTAATGGTGTCCTGGCAATAACTGCTGAAGAAAAAAAAGAACCTCCTGCAATTGTTTGAATTTTTACTGTCATTCAGATTTTATTGAACCCGTGCCCTCTTTCAATGTGTGCTAGACTTTGCTTTAAACCCATCCTTACTTTTAATGGCTTTTATTCATTATGGAGAGGAGTGCTCACAGAATGCCTAATTAATTAAAGGGGTAATTAGCACAACAATCATAGCCAGAGGTTTTTCAGCTGAAATCACATGATTCTAGTCTTATATTAAATGTCTCTTTGGAGTTCATGAAAATCCAGTAAAACATTTTAACTTATTCATATGGCCAAGGGCATAAAAATCTTGGTTTTTCCTATATCTGTGGGAGACAGAAAGATGCAACTGCACCTGTGCCAGAGTTTAATGAATCATTTCATTTCTTGGATAATACAACATTCTGATTTACTTCCAAAATAAGTTTTCAAATTTGGAAGGGAACATAAATGATGCACTGCCGTCCTACTGATGCTTAACACAAAACATGAAAGCACAAGATGAGTATTTAGAAGGTTTGAAAACCAATTAGTAGAAAATAAATGAAAGCGGTCTACATAGCTAATTATAGGTACTGCGTTTGATGCAAATCAAAGTACTTAGATATTATAATGTAAAAGATTACAAAAGTTTCGAGACCCTTTACAGGTTTTCAAGTGTAGAAAATTAAAAAATGACACTTAGATATATTATCCCAGTTTGTATTTTTACTGTATATATGCAAGCTGAAAATGATTAGAAATTTTAATTTGTCAGAATATTTTTAACAGATTCAAAAATAAAAATAAGGCATCCCAATTTTTTACAACCAGTAACCAGCAGAACTGTTTAAAAAAAAAAAAAAGTCTCAATCTCATTTTTGGCCATGGGAGCGAATAGGCTTTTTTTTTTTGGAAAGTAACTTGTATGCCATGGAAAGTGATATGAAAATATTATTAGAGATAAGAGGTCGACTGTGAGAGGTTCAATGAGTCACATCAACGCAGTCTTTCCCTGGTAATAAAGTGGGATATTTTGTCAAATAGAGAATAGCATTTAGCATATAGCGTATACTGTACTTGCAAGTAAATTCTCGTGCAGATAAGTCGGGGCTTGATTTTACCATATTATTTCCGGTATTTTATAATGTCGGTCGTATAAGTCAAATGCGGAAAACTCACTCCATTGGTCCAAGAGATTATGATTTGCTAACGCCTACCTGAGAGAGTAACCAGGAAACACACTTCCTATTTTTTCAATGTGTTGTGCCTATGTGACCACACGGTAATACCAGAACTATTTCGAAGCGACGTTTGCACTGTTTTGTGTTTCTCACACCCTCATACATGTTTATCGTAAGAGCATCCCTGTTCTACGATGGAGCATTTGATCAGAAGAACATATGAAGCTGATTTTAAATTAAAAGTCATGGAAGTGGCGAAAGAAATTGGTAACTGCACTGCTTAAACAAAATTCGATGTTTCACAATCTAAGTGTCGTATTTTTGAATGGTCCTGACTTATACGCGAGTATATATGGTATTTGCTATTTATATCAGCAGCTATTCAAAATTTAATGCCACACTTGTCGGGGTTGTTTGACAAGAACTGAGTGAAAGGGCATGAACATGACACTTGTTAATAACTGTTTATCAGCAGTTTTGTTGTGCCATGGCTTTTAACAAATTATTCATTTCTACTCAGGAAGTGTGCCTGTTGTCTGATATGGTAAGAAAGCTGTCACAGTTGTGAGAATAGACGCGGTATAGCGCCCGACCCAGCACAGACTCACACAGAGGCACATATAAAAACCCAACAAGACTTTATTTTTCTTCAGCTGGAGCGTATGTCTTCCCCGTAAACCCCCCAGCCACAACACAGTCCCAAAGCACTTAAAGCAAATCACAGTAACACTCCTGTTTGGCACCACCACTCCTCCCTGGCAACCTCATCCTCTTGCTCCTGATTCTGGCTCCCAAGTGGTGGTTGCTGGCCCTTTTTATAGCCCACCCGGAAGTGCTCCAGGTCACCTGTTTCTGATTGCACTTCTGGGCGGGGCTGTCGAGTTGCTCAGGGACCCATGCAGGACCCCCTGGTGCCCACCCTAGATCCCAACAGGGCTGTGGAGAACTCCATCTCCCATGGAGCCCTGTGGGAAACTGAGGCACCATCGTCTGCCAGGGAAGCTGCCACCATGCGTCCTGGGGGAGGTACTGAGGAGCCCATGGTTGCTCCCCTGGAACATATGTAGAAGGGGCGTCCCGGCTGGGCATGGGACCCGGCTGCCTGCCACACAGTATAAAAACACAATGCTTTGATGGTAGATGCATTCTCAAATCATTTGATTTTTTTCTTAAATGATGCCTCACATACAGTTTCAGTCCTTCAGTGTAATCAACAATATAATCTCGGATGTGTGTTAGCATCAAGAAAAGAAAACTAATCAATTAAAGGTGCATTTTCATGCATTGTTTTGTCTGCCATATCTATGAAAATGTTTGGGTGTGCAGCATTTTTCTCTTTACCCACAGCCTTTCCTCAGTGTCGAAATTGTTGCAGGCTATGTACTGATAACTAGTACGAAAAAACACTTATACAATTTTAATTGTGTTTTATATGTTTTTTGCATATTAAGTTAAATCCTGTACCTCAAACCACAGGTGGTGGTAAGGAAATAAAAAAAAGATTATGTGATAGACTAAAGCCAGAATGAAACACCACAAGCCAATTATCAAATGTTATAGTTCATGCTAGTTTACTCATGCTGAGAATATATTAGAAGACAACAATGTCTGTGTGAGTAAAATTAGTAATTTTTATTGTTTCTTCCTGGTAGGTATTTATTCAAACCCATAATATGATTAAGTAGTTCTAAATCTTGATTTTTAATCATTTGTATAGCATTACTAGACACCACTGCTGATGCTGTCTATTGTAATACTGTAATCTCGGTGTAGAGACCATCATTTACCTGATAAAGATTCCCTTCTACAATCCATGACAGAATTAACTGTGTAGCCACACTGAGGTGCTAAGATTCACAGTTTTAATAGTGCTATTTTTTTTAATGGGAAAGCCAGGACAATACCCAGCCTAGTCAACACACAGAGACAATGTACACTGAGGCAATAATTCCAAACTGTATTTTCAAAAAAATATTTTCAAATACAAAAACATATTGAAATATTAACAAAATCCTTCCCAATATCCCATAACAGGTCATGACAAAATATGAACACAGTCCAAAAATACAGTCCAGTTACCTAATGAAGGTGATGAGTAATGGATAGCAAAGATGGATGGATAGCAGTACCTGTTAATAACAGCATTCACAATAAATACTCATGACAAAGTCCAGAGCACAGTCCGAATGTAACAGCGACAGAAGATGATTGGAGAGTGGAAAATCCTGTGAACAGTTTGCTGAGATGAATATTAGGTTTGTCCTACCATTTCCTGTAGCAGTGCAGGATGTGGTGAATGGGAGCACTTTCTTAGAAGTTGCTATTAATTCATTCCCTCATGTGCAACATGTGGACATGACACAGACCATATATCTAATCAGAAACAGTAATTCAAGATAAACCATGGTTATTGAACCATAATTGTCCTAGAATGCTAATATGGTAATTGAACAGGTGACAACAGCAATGAAACAACAGGGATCCTCCAGCATTTTGCCCGTTCTTCCATTTAAAGGGTCTGCCTTCTTCCCCGCAGCCCCCACGTCCTCTGCTGTCATCCATTAGAGCAGCACCCTTGGGGCAGCTGGGATATGCTGTCCTTTACTACATTGAACTGCTACAAAGTGTCTGAGCGATCAGTCTTTTGTAGGTATTTGTGAATGTCTGATCTTTAGTAAAAGGAACACACTTTATGTGAACACAACTCCATACTAACAAATTTTACAAACAAGCCATCCAATGAACAAAAAACATAAATCCAGAAAAAATCTGTATGTTATAAAAAGTTAACCAGAAAAAGTAGTTTAACTTTAACTGTATTAAAGAAACATTCAAACCACCCTGGATTCTTTTACAATCCGTGCCTTTACAGATGTCCTTCCAGCAGACCCTGCACAGCAGGCTGAGGCACTCTGGTGGCACAAGTGATCCCATGGACTGATGGGAAATGGAGTTCTTATCAAATAGCACTGCTACAACTGGGGCAACAATAGTTTTTCAGATTTTATCTATAATTTTTATGTAAATGAATGGCAAAACAATGTCTAGCAAATGAACTCTAACATTATTGTATGAACATTTGATCTTTCAACAAATAAAGCTGAATATTCAGTTTTTGCTAAGTAGGCATACAAGAGATTGAGGCAGAGTTTTCTTTCAAATTGCCTACACAGAGAATTGTCAAAATAAGGTGAGAATCATTACAAAAAGCTATGTATAAAGTCATAGTCAATACTGACTAGTGAAAAAGTAAGTAAAGAAAAAAAAGTGCAACAGGTTGTTCAAGAAACAAACTTTCTTATGCTCAAGTTAAAGTGTACACATGATGGATCACCCCATGATATTTCATGCATTCACATAAGCTATGCCCCATTTGAACCCACTACTAAATGGCAGGGTGTAATGACTTCACAACATAACTAAAGAAATAAGGGGAAATAATCTAGACAGGAATTAAAAGAAAAATGTTATGTACTAAATTGTGACAGATTCGATTACTGTTTCACATCCAATGTGGCTCCATCAGACAATGGATGGATGAATTTCTGTAGATTATGATCATTACATTTAATGTGAAACACACTATCTGCCAAATCTTTATATAGATTCTGATAGCTTTGGTCAGAACAAGCCATAAATTGAGCTCATAACAGCAACTATTTGTCACACACAGCTTATGTTTATCATACCATGTCAAGCAAAACAAATCACAGAGCCAAATATTGCTGCTTTTGATTTTAAAGAAAGTAGCCGCAGTTAATGTAATAGTTTTACACTTACAGTGCATCCGGAAAGTATCCACAGCGCATCACTTTTTCCACATTTTGTTATGTTACAGCCTTATTCCAAAATTGGATTAAATTCATTTTTTTCCTCAGAATTCTACACACAACACCCCATAATGACAACGTCAAAAAAGTTTACTTGAGATTTTTGCAAATTTATTAAAAATGATTCCCGCCAAAAAACTGTATCTCATTGCCAATAGTCCAGTGCTATGGTGTTACAGTGATGAACAGCAGAATCTATTTCATCAATTGCTTTACCTGTTTAATTTTGCTCATCAACTGTGGAAGGCTCATCTCTGAAGCATAAATAAACTTTACTTTTTGCCAGTAGGACTGTCTATTATTTCTTTTTGGGGAACTTGCTTTGCTCATGGAGTCCAAAAGGCACATTACCTGCATTGTAAGGGACTGTCAGTTATGGCAGTATGGCCATGTGGCGCGATTCCCAGAGGCTCACAAGATCCTCAACGTTGGAGACCCGAGTGGCTGGACCAGGCCAAAGGCACGGCTACATATTACCAGGCTGTGGCAGATAGATGGTTGTTTATGGAGGGAGGGACTGGACTGCGTATCTGCCTGGGTGGTTGCTAACCAGGATCCCGAGGTGTTTTGTTGTGTAGTGGGTGTGGAAACGTAATGTACCAGTGCATACTCCCCAACCTGACCTGATCTGACTAACAATATAATGTGGATTCAAGCATTTTCTTCTGTAGATTAATTTGAACAGGGGGTTGAGGGGAATTATTTACAGTATTGGGTTAGTGTTAGCATTAGAATCACAATAAAATATAGCCATTCACAGTTAGACCTCTGCTATAATTTGTGAGGTCCATTACAGGTTCATCTGATTTTGTGCATGGGCAGACTTTGCATGTGTATCTCATTGTTGGTTTACGCAACAATAAAAGACAAATTGAGCCCTTTCAACCCACTCTCGCGTATGTGCGTCTGTGGATCACCCTCTAGGCTCATCAGAAGAAAATAATATCACCCCATGTCAAAATGAGGGTGCTCATGGTAAGCTTCTCCTCTTTTCTTTCCTCCTACCAAGAAGATGCCCAGTGAGGGCAATTGACTCTGTCCATTCTAGTTTTCTGCCTATAAAGCCACTGGAAGGAGGCAGTCAGTTGTGAACAGACAGCATTCTAGGACAGAGCTCCATATCATTTGAAAAGAGAGAAGAATCTCATTAGCTTAGCTAGAATGCCTTCCTATCCTTGGCCTTTTCCTTTGTTGCTTGTACTGGCATGCATAATGGCCCTTTTTATACCATTTTCTTTTACTGAATTAAATAGGGATGACTGGGTTCCCACCCTATTTATCTGTGGGACCTGCATTATCTTATTTGACCACACCTTGTAACACCTTGTAACACCTTGTCTCCAGCTTTATTCCTTTCACAGTATCTGCTGTAGTATTGGTGCTCAAGAATGAGTTTAAAAGCTGACGTTATTATGAATAAAAAGAATGGGATGTGAATGGTCCTGCATTATGGCCAGTAACTTTAGCTGCTGCTAGGGTAAGTGAAATGCAATGTTTGATCAGGTTTACCATAAAAAAGTAAATACTATAAAAAGGTATAAAATTCAAGACGTATTTTTTCACAACTGCTTACTGAAACCAATATGTCCTTAAAGAATTGGTACATTACATGTCTACTCAAGATATAAGAAAAAAAAAACAGAACAGCTTATGCTAGTGTTTATACTGAGGCAGGCCAGTTACTGAAAATCATTCTGGTACTTTAATCTAATGTACATCACATTGCCAAAGTGAAATTAGCTCTTTGGCTGTGTAAACTTCATATTTTTAAAGCAAGTCCAATGTCATCTGAAGGCTAATGAAATTTAAACTATTTGTCAAAGTCAGGTCAGCCTGCCGACTGTCAGTGAGGGGTTTATTCATCAGAGCTGATGAGAGAAACTAGTCAATCAGTCAGTCATTTTTTAACACCACAGCCACCACAACACATTTTAAACACTTAAGAATGGAGCAATTAGGTTCCACCTCATATTAAATGATCAATATTAGTTGACTTTTCTAAATATATGAGTATTTAGTTAAATGCCAGGTCAATACCTATATCATTATCTGGCAAATTAAGTTTAATTAGAACTGGAAAGTATAGTAGTTTAATCCTTCTATTTATAAATAACTAAAGGAGAAAAAATAAAAGAGAATCTTTATTTTATAAAAAAAAAAAAAAAACAAGCATAAGAAGCACAAGCTGTTATTTTGTGAGGGGCTGAGGAATAAGGCACCACTTCATTTCTATCTTTTTCCCACCTTCTGCACTGTATGAAGTCGCTCCCAGTTATCCACTGGGAATCTCTGCTTGGCTTGTAGTCAACACAACACACTGTTGATAAGGTTCCTTAACAGAAGTGCGCGGGTAGAGTTAGTTGCCAGCTCGATTCTAAATTATGTACGGATTTCTACACCACAGAGACCACCTTTTCAAAGTCTGAACTTCTGTTAGACAAGCTTGGCAATCTGTGAATTTCGAAATGCCTGTAGCAAAAGATAAAGGTGATTTCTTCTAAGCAGAGGAATGAATTATTAGGGATTTATACATGGAAGGACTTGATGAGAAAAAAATATTAAGCAAATTCAGTCATCTTTCATACAGGGTTCAAGGCTGCATCAGATTTATTAATGTCTATTGATGTTAACTGATTAGTATCAATATTCTGTATAATATAACATCTTCTTCTTCTTTCGGTTGCTCCTGTTAGGGGTTGCCACAGCAGATCATCTTCTTCCATATCTTTCTGTCCTCTGCATCTCGTTCTGTTACACCCATCACCTGCATGTACTCTCTCACCACATCCATAAACCTTCTCTTAGGACTTCCTCTATTTCTCTTGCCTGGCGGCTCTATCCTTAGCATCCTTCTCCCAATATACCCAGCATCTCTCTGTACATGTCCAAACCAACACAATCTTGCCTCTCTGACTTTGTCTCCCAACTGTCCAACTTGAGCTGACCCTCTAATGTACTCATGTCTAATCCTATCCATCCTCGTCACACCCAATGCAAATCTTAGCATCTTTAACTCTGCCACCTCCAGCAGAGCTCCAGTGCCTCCGTCTCCAACCCATATAACATATCTGGTCTCACTACCATCCTGTAGACCTTCCCTTTGACTCTTGCTGATACCTGTCCGTCACAAATTACTCCTGACACTCTTCTCCACCTGCTCCACCCTGCCTGCACTCTCTTTTTCACCTCTCTTCCACAATCACCATTACTCTGTACTGTTGATCCCAAGTATTTAAACTCATCCACCTTTGCCAGCTCTACTCCCTGCATCTTCACCATTTCACTGACCTCCCTCTCATTTACACAGATGTATTCTGCCTTGTTCCTACTGACCTTCATTCCTCTCTTCTCTAGAGCATATCTCAACCTCTCCAGGGTCTCCTCAACCTGCTCCCTATTATCACTACAGATCACAATGTCATCAGCAAGCATCATAGTCCACAGGGACTCCTGTCTAATCTCATCTGTCAGCCTGTCCATCACCATTGCAAATAAGAAAGGGCTCAGAGCCGATCCCTGATGTAATCCCACCTCTAACTTGAATGCATCCGTCACTCCTACCGCAGACCTCACCACTGTCACACTTCCCTCATACATATCCTATACAACTCTTACATACTTCTCTGCCACTCCCGACTTCCTCATACAATACTACAGCTCCTCTCGAGGCACACTGTCATATGCTTTCTCCAGTTCCACAAAGACACCATGCAACTCCTTCTGGCCTTCTCCAAACTTCTTCATCAACATCCTCAGAGCAAACTTTGCATCTGTGGTGCTCTTTCTTGGCATGAAACCATACTGCTGCTCACTAATCATCACATCACTTCTTAACCTAGCTTCCACTACTCTTTCCCATAACTTCATGCTGTGGCTCATCAATTTTATTCCCCTGTAGTTACTGCAGTCCTGCACATCCCCCTTATTCTTAAATATCGGCACTAGTAGACTTCTTCTCCACTCCTCAGGCATCCTCTCACTTTCCAAGATTCCATTAAACAATCTGGCTAAAAACTCCACTGTCATCTCTCATAAACACCTTCATGTTTCCATAGGTATGTCATCTGGACCAACGGCCTTTCCATTTTTCCACTTTTTTCATCCTCTTCATAACTGTCCTTACTTCCTCCTTGCTAATCCGTTGCACTTCCTGATTCACTATCTTCACATCATCCAACCACTTCCCTCTCTCGTTCTCTTCATTCATCAGCCTCTCAAAGTACTCTTTCCATCTGCTCAACACACTCTCCTCGCTTGTGAGTATGTTTCCATCTTTATCCTTTACCCTAACCTGCTGCACATCTTTCCCAGCTCGGTCCCAATCTAGCCAATCGGTACAGGTCCTTTTCTCCTTCCTTAGTTTCCAACCTCTCATACAACTCATCATATGGCTTTTCTTTAGCCTTCGCCACCTCTCTCTTCACCTTGCGCCTTATCTCCTTGTACTCTTGTTTACTTTCTGCATCTCTCTGACTATCCCACTTCTTCTTTGCCATCCTCTTTCTCTGTATACTCTTCTGTATTTCCTCATTCCACCACCAGGTTTTCTTTTCCCCCTTCCTCTTTCCAGATGTCACACCAAGCACCCTTCTTGCTGTCACCCTTACTACATCTGCTGTAGTTTCCCAGCTGTCTGGTAATTCTTTGCTGCCACCCAGTGCCTGTCTCACCTCCTCCCTAAACTCAACCTTGCAATCTTCCTTTTTCAACTTCCACCATTTGATCCTTGGTTCCACCCTCACCTCTTCCTCTTCTTGATCTCCAGTTATCCTACAGACCACCATCCTATGCTGCTTAACTACACTTTCCCCTGCCACCATTTTGCAGTCTTCAATCTCCGTCAGATCATCTCTTCTGCATAGGATGTAATCTACCTGTGTGCATCTTCCTCCACTCATTGCACATCCAACTTGCGGTGCATATGCATCAACAACATTCATCATCACACCTCCAATTTCCAGCTTCATAACCATTACTCTGCCTGACACTCTTTTCACCTCCAAAACACTCTTGACATACTGTTCCTTCAGAATAACCCCTACTCCATTTCTCCCCCCATCCACACCATGATGGAACAATTTGACAATTAGAACAATCACCCCAGTCCCCACGCCTGATGGGGGCCTCATGACAGGAGATTCTTTTGTCACCGTCAGCTCATCATACTAAAATGCGGGGCCTCTGCAAGTCATTCATATCCATTATAGACTGAAATACGGTACGTGGTGGATTTCTTCGGAAACCACTCATAAATGAGGACTTGTTACTTTAGAAGCCTTTCCTGGCATCTATTCCAATAACCAAGAAAGCTCTTAGCACAACATTTTTGATTTCAATATACCATAATAATTACGCCCTTCAGTTTCAGATTTACACTGGGTCAGCAAAGAAGGCAACGGTAATACCATGCAGGTGTCTCCAAATGGCCTTATCTTGACTCTTCTTTCTTGTCAAAATATAGAGTGAGAAATCATGTTTCTTGCTTTTGGGTGAAAAGAGTGGTCCTCGGCAGGGTGTTCCTAACGGACGCCTCTGAGTCATCGCCTCCAATAAATAGCTCCTATCGCACACCTTGTGCTTATAGCACCTCAGTTTGGCTTTGGAATTCGGACCTTGCATAGTGAGACATGGATACGTAATATTATGATTAGTGCGAGTGTCTTTCAATTTCTTTGCTTCTGTTTTTTCGTTTATTGGGCAAAGAATAACAGTGACTGCCATGAGTGGCAGGGACAGAGACAGATTAAATAAATACGAATGTGGGGTAGTGAAAGCTAAGAAACTCAAAGATAAAGAAGATTTCATTCAGATGCAAAAGGGATTTCTGAACAAGTTTGTTGTACCGATAATGTCAGAGGATAAATGCCAAAAACTTGAGAACGGGGATGAGGATTTGTCCGTGAGCGACCACCGTGATGTGACAGCTGACCAAGTTCTAATACCAAGTTGTGCATCCAACGAAAAAAGCAAACTAGCTGGCAATGAAAGTGCTTCAGCGCCCTCTTGTAATGATGTGCTACTGCCCACGAGCAGCAAGGAAATTGGTGCACCTCTCTCTGGTGACAATGTTATTGAAACAGACACAGCAGAAAGTGAGTACCTGTCTTGTGAAAGTGGAAGCGAAACTGGAAGAATTTATCTGCGTACTTCTTCTGACACTCTTCTTGAAAAAATGAGCACACTGTTCGAGGACATTTATGATCCAGGTAATTGGGAACATGTTAGTATTGATGTGCGTAACATATTAGTGGAAAAGGGTCCAATCAGGTTACCAAATGACTTTGAATACCCAAAGAATGAAGGTAACAGACATTTTTCAAATAATTTTTTTACACAGAGGATGCTGAATGGAGAAACAGTGGATAGGCGATGGTTAAGTTATTCCAAGACCAAAGAGAATATTTTGCTTTCCTTGTAAGTTGTTTGGCATGGCAGCTACTGGAGGCCAATTAGCAAACGAAGGCTGCTGCGACTGGAAGCATCTTGGCGATAAACTTTAGCAGCATGAGGTTTCTGCAAATCACGCTAAATGCGTGACAGCGTGGTTGGAATCAGCTCTGAGAATGTCCAATGGTAGTGCAATAGATAACATGATGCTAGAACAAATTAGAAAAGTCTTAACAAGAATTCTAGCGATTGTACAGTACCTTGCCGAAAACAACAGCTCATTTCATGGGAGAATGGAGAAACTTTATGCTCCGAACAACGGTCAGTTTTTAGGCTTAGTTGAGATGCTGGCCAAGTTCGATCGAACCATGCAAGAACATCTTCGACAAATTAAGAACGCCGAGGCTCATTACCATTACCTCGGGCATAAGATCCAAAACGAGCTTATCGATCTGATGGCGCCAGCAGTAAAAGGGAAAATTATTGATAAAGTGAATAAACTTGCTAAATGTTTTTCTGTCATCCTTGACTGCTCGCCTGATGTTAGCCACAAAGAGCAGATGTCCCTTATATTGTGTTTTGTGGATGTATCAGATCCAGAAGTGAAGGTGTTGGAGCACTTCATCGAATTTCTAGATGTGGACAACGCAAAAGGAAAGGGGTTGTCAGAGGCTCTACTAGCTGCGCTGGAGAACCTTGGTCTGGACATCGCTGATTGTCATGGCCAGGGGTACGACAATGGTGCGAACATGACGGGAAAGCACCAAGGAGTTCAAGCGCACATTCTTCGCATGAATAGTTAAGCATTTTACGCTCCGTGGGTTTGCCATAATCTTAGCCTTGTTTTAGGAGACATGGCTAAATGCAACTCCCAAGCAGTGACGTTTTTTGGTGTCATAGAGATAATATATAAATGTTTTGCTGCGACGGATAAAAGTTGGAAAATTTTGGAAGAAGCCATGCCTTTCATAACTACAAAATTACTGTCAGAAACACAGTGGGAGTGCCGCCTTGAAAGTGTGAAAGCGCTACGTTATTAGACAAAAGAAGTCAGGGAGGCGCTGTTGACTGTCACTGACACCGCCAATGATCCCTAGTGAAAAGTGAATCCGAATGTTTTGCAAACTATGAGCTATGAAGCTTCGAGTTTATTCTGAGCTTAATCATATGGTATGACATTTTATTTGCTGTGAATGCTGTCAGCAAAACTTTGCAATCTGCTGACATGCAGCTCAATGTGGCAATACAGCAAATCAAAGGCCTTGTTACTTTTTTGAAAAAGTACCGGGAAACCGGATTCTCCGATGCTATGATCATAGCAAAGGAAATTGCATCCGAAATGAACGTAGATCAAAAATTCAAGGAACAAAGTGTCAAGACGCAAGAAAAAACAATTCAATTATGAGAGTAACGAATCAACATTTTCGCTGGAGGAGGCCATCAGAACAGGATACTTCTTATGGATAGTGGATCAAGCACTTCCCTCAATGGAAAAAAGATTCCAACAGCTGGAAGAGTATTCTTCAATGTTTGGATTTCTGTACAACTTGAAGAGTTTGCGGGCATTGAACGACTATGATTTGTTCCTGATAACATCAATACAGCTCAAGAGTGTCTTCGGTACATTTGTCCCATTCGAGATTCATTTCCCAACATTGTTGTTGCGTACAGAATTATGTTGACAATTCCTGTGACCGTTGCAAGTGTGGAAAGAAGCTTTTCAAAGTTGAAACTTATCAAAAATTATCTACGATCAACAATGTCGCAAAACAGACTGTGCAGTTTAGCTATTTTGTGAATTGAAAAGGAACTTGCCTGAACATTGGACTACGAGGATCTTATCAACGATTTTGATCAGCGAAAAGCCAGAAAAGTGGACTTCCGTCTGTGACTGTCAAAGCAGCTGTTTGGTATGTGTTCGTTTTATTACAAGTGTTCTGGTTCTCCGTAATTAAATAAATTTGCCCATTCCAGTGGGTTCAGCAGAAACGACTGTTATCTAGTTTGTTATTTTTGCGTGCAAAATGTTTCTGAATCATTAATTAAGTTGGTTAAAGGCCACTAAACCAATATAAGAACAATTACAATACGTAATGTAATTAAACAGCCAATGGTACCTACATAAGGCACCATGTTTTTTAACAAGTTAATAAGGCAGCATTAGAGGCGGACAAGCCCGTGAGCGTTCACCTCTTCATTTAGTATTTATGCCTACATTTTTTAAGAATTACTTTATTAACCTTTTTAAATCAGTCAAGGTTATTTAGTGGTTTAATATATGTTATCTTTTTAAATGCATGGCTGTTTGATAAAATGGTAATTTAACAATTTCTTCTTTTTGATTTTAAAGTTATCTTTAATGCAGTGTCCCCTTTTCACATTTCTTCAATAATGTGATTAAATGATGCAACACCATATTAATCATTGAAAATTTCTTAAAATATTTATTATAAACTTTAAAAGAAGGGTTAGCATGTCAGTGTTTTCTGCTACTAAAACAAGTGATATTCTAATAGTAGTATTTTATTCATGTCCAGATTTTATCTAGTGCAAACATATAGATTTGTTGTTAATTTTCTGGGGTTTTATTTTTTTTTTTAATAAACAACATAATACCATAAAGCATGACAATTTCATTACATATACAAAATTATTCATTTTAGATGAATACCTCTTACCCAGTAATTGTCAACCCTCCATCACACTGAGATAAATGAGACATCAAGACGTAAACATCTGAATTAAATGACTAAAAATTTAGGGTACCAGACAGGTGGAAAATGTGGGAAGACCAGCTGCATAGACAAGACAGGGAAAAGGCACCCACTGCCTAGGGTGAGAATTGCCTGGTTATAAAGACAGGACACACTCAACATAACAATCATTTAGACTGCAGAGACCAAACAGACTGATCGTGCCTCGCATTGTTGCACAGACACTACAGCTGGGTGGGCAAGCACAGCCATCAACACAGGATCAAGACAACAAAGGACACTATTTGGTGTGATTGTGCTGGATTATCAAAAACTGGCCCTCTGTTGTTCAGTGCAACCCTATCAATTTCCTAAAGCCAAAATGAAGCAGATCAGTTAGTCTTACATTTACAATTACATCTGTTGCAAAGGAAATGCTTTTGTTGAAAGCAACAAAGAAAAGAGGTCAACAGAGTCTAGTACACATCAGTTGGAGTCTCTGTTTGGAAAGAAGTGTTACAGGACAAGGCTACAAAATTGGTCATCGCTAGTGAAGAGCTCAGAACAAAATACAAGTTAGTTCCTATAGGTTACAAAACATAACAGCAAATATCAGCTAGAGAGAAACCAGACAAGAGAGGCTTCAAATGCTTCCTAAACAAATTAAGGGAACCAGAATTTGTAAAGGAGGTGGGCAACTCGTTCCACCAGCTAGGAGTTACACTAGAAAATAGTCCGGATTGAGTTTTGACACCATTTATCAGTAATTTGGGTGATCAAGAAGAAGCTTAGGACCTCCCAAGTTTCCCACGATGCCCTAAATTTGACTTTTTCAGTGACTCTGATTTACCTTAGAAACTACTGTTTGCTTCGCTCTAAATAGTTTTTTTTCTTTTCTTCCCTCAAACTCTCTAACCAAATAAGAACCACAGGCACATGGAATAAGCTACCAAGTTGTGTGGTAGACAGTGCGACTTTAAAGACCTTCACAACTAGCATTGATGTTATTTTGGAGGAGATTTGTGGATAGGATTGGTGAGTCTTTGGTTGGGCTGAATGGCCATTACTCAACTGAATTTTTCTAATGCTCTGAAAGACAAAACCTTTACTCTTTTCGTTTTGCTATTTAGATGAGCTACCTCCTGTGGTCTCCACCCTATAGCCCCCTGCCACCAGCCAGAGTGCCATGATTTCAAAGTAAATTTATAGGAATGGTGTCTAGTATATTAAATGTTAAAGGTGACAGAGCCTGTGACATGCCCTGCTGACATTAACTCTTCTAAACTTCAAAATATAAACACCAGAGCAGAAACTAAAAATAATCAATAAAAAAGAGAAAATACAGCATCAAGGCAGTTGAAAAGTTATGAAAATCATGTCAGGGAGTTCACTGTTGCATAGTTCAAGCACTTTCATGAAATGGCTAAGCTAAATCTGTTATATGCTCCTTTTATGCCAGTCTTTGGAGATATTCTGACAAGAAATAATTGTTTATCAGATTTTATTTCTGATTTCTTGAGTGGACAAATCCCTGACAGGTAAATGGGCTCACTTTCATACATCTACTTTCTTTTGTATACATCACACAAGAAAAATGGAATGAAATGAGATTTGGAAGGCACTTCTCTCTTAAGTAATGAGAAAGAAAAAAGAGACTACTCGATCCCCAAAATGACCTGAATATTTTTGTTTGATAAATATAGTAACTGCAACAATCAGATTTCCCTCATCCAGGATCTTTAATCATTTACAGGATAAAAGAACAATCCCGCTGGTCCATGTTTTTTGTTGATAAGAGGAGGTGTTGAAGAAACTGGAAGAATGGAGAAGGGTTTTGGAAGTCAGGAGACTGAAGATAAATATGAAGAAGAAAGAATACTTGAGGTTTAATGATGATCAGCATTTAGAAGTAAGTATGCAGGGAGAGCTATTGAATGAGAATAATGAGATGAGGATACCATATGCTCTGCCCTTCACCTCTCCCTGACACATCTGGATAAAAAAGACACATATGTCAGAATGCTATTCATAGACTTTAGCCCTGCCTTCAACACTATCATCCCTCAAAAGCTGGTTGTAAAACTGTGCAGGCTGGGCTTGAACACCACCCACTGCAAATGGATCCTGGACTTCTTGACAGAGAGGCCCCAGTCAGTTCAGATGAGCTGCAACACTTCCAGAAACATCACATTAAGCACTGGAGCGCCACAGGGCTGCGTGGTTAGTCCACTGCTGTTCACCCTGTTGACTCACGACTGCACAGCCACGCACAACACCAACCACATCATCAAGTTTGTGGATGATAATACAGTGCTGGGACTGATAAGCAGGGATGATGAAACAGCATACAGAGATGAGGTGGAACGGCTGTCTGCATGGTGTGAAGACAACAATCAATCTCTCAATGTCGACAAGACAAAAGAGATAATCGTGGACTTCAGAAAATCACATCCTGCCCACATCCCACTGAACATCAACGGTTTAGATCTGGAGACTTTTAGGAGTACCAAGTTCCTTGGTGTGTACATAACTGAGGAACTTAAATGGACGCATAACACCTCATCACTAAACAAGAAACCTAGCAGAGACTACACTTCTTGAGGTGGCTGAAGCGAGCAAGTCTTCCCCGTTCCATCCTCACCATGTTCTACAGAGGCACCATTGAGAGTGTTCTGACCAGCTGCATCACTGTCTGGTATGGCAACTGCAACATATCTGACCGCAACTGCCCGCAAAGGATAGTGAAGACAGCAGAGAATATTATTGGGGTGCCTCTCCCTTCACTACAAGACATATTTTATAAACGCAGTGTCCACAAGGCCTGCAGCATTGTGCAAGACCCCTTACACCCCTCACATGGACTTTTCACACTTTTGCCATCCAAGAGAAGATACTGCAGCATCACAGCCAGAACTGCTAGGCTGCAGGATAGTTTTCACCCCCAAGCTGTCAGACTCCTTAACACCATGCTGCCACCTGGGATCTTCCACACTGTTTCAACCACCTCTAAAAACACTTTCCTGCAAAGACTAATGTGCATGTAGTAAAGAGCTGAAAATCTCATACTAACCTTTAAGTATTTTGACACTCTTGATATCCTTCTGCTGTGAAACATTCTGACCTGCCATTGTTTACACATGTCTTAAACTACTATTATCATACACTGATAATTTCTGTATTATCTATACCTATTTATTTATTATATTACATATCTATTGACTATATTCATGTATCTAGATTGCAAATACCATACATTGCATCAATGTTCATATTGCTAACTACACATCAATATTGCTGCTACTTCTTTGTCTTGTCTTTGCATAATGTCTTGTCTTGTTTGTGTTTTAATTTTAAATTTAAATTTTAGTTCTATTTTTAATTTATTATTTGCACTTCATGTTGTTACACTGTGTACCCTGAGCTTCACAATTTTGCCTATCTGTATACTTGTATATGGTTGAGATGACAAAGTTCACTTTGACTTTGACTTGACTTGAGAATGACAAATGAAACAATCAGAGGTACAAGAAAGGTGATAGAGATATCTAAGAAAGTACAGGAAATTAGTTTGAAGTGGTATGGATATGTGATGAGGAGAGATAATGATTATTTTGGCAAAAGAGTGAAGGGAATGGAAGTACAGGGGAAGAGAAAGTGAGGGAGGCCAAAGCAGAAGTGGTTGGTCAAAGTAAAAAAAGATCTGAAGGAAAAGGGCTTGACTGGTGAGGTGTTGGATCGAGCTGTTTGGAGAAGGTAGATCAAGCACATATATGCCACAAAGAAGAGAAAAGATGAAGAGGAAGAAAAAGAGGAATTAATTCATCTTCTTAATTTATGTATTCATAAACAGGGTAGTGGAGAGCCAGAGCCTCTCAATACCATTGGATACAAAACAAGAATCAGGCAGGACACCATCCTTTCAGAGGGCAAGCTCACTCACACAGTTGCTTTCACTTACACAATATTAACAATTTACAACCTTTAATCAAACCTAACCAATATGTACTGTAACCTAGTAATACTTAACACTGTAAGGCAATTTCAAAAGTTATAGTTAATTATAGGGTTTTAATTAAAGTCCATTAATTAGAACTACAAGTTTAAGTCAATAATTATTTGCATTTTTTGATTATTTTGGCAATATTTCTACCTTGATCAATCAGCTTCTCTTGTTGTTTCTTATGAGTAAACATGGCTTCTCCTCTCTCTGCTTGCACCAAACTTTGGAGTTAGCAGTAATCTGCTTTTTATGAACTGAAGGTGTACATGTAAATGAAACATCTCTGCTACATTGCTATAATTCTGATGTAACTGTAAAATAAGACCAGTGTGTTTTTAAGTAGCGAGGTAAGAAATAATAAAGTTTTCTGACTGTGCTTATCATTGTACATAGTCCTGTGTATATTAATGGATTTTGTAATGTACAATATATAATGCAACATACATATTATCATAAACAGCAACTTAAGAAATGTACCAAAGATATACTGTAGATGTTTAAAACAGATATTTAAATGCCCAAATCTTTCCTTTTTCTGTATTTTCTCTTTGTATTTTACTATAACATTAAAAATAAAGAGAGTGGAATTTTTGTGCACCTCATACTCAATGGTTGGACTTACTTACTTGGATCTTACTAGTTGTTGGAATTTTAGAATCCTCATAAATAATAAGCTGCAAATAATATATTTGAAGCATGAGCTGAAGATTTTAAAATCCTTTCCTATTACAATGTAGATCATTTAGGTAGAAAAAATGTACTTTTTTTTCCCTCATGAGATATTTGATGTTGCGTCTATGTAGCCAAAATCATAGTCAAAACTAATGAAGGGGTCATAACTAGCAAATCGCCTTTATATGATGCTATTATTTTTTTAAGATGTGTCAAGAAAACCAAGCATCTTAACCAGACATTTGCACTATAGACACGATAGTCTTAAAATGGAGACATTCCAGAACTCAACATTGAAGGACATGCTAGGTTATAAAACAGAACTTTATCTAAGACCAATATCCTCTGCCATGAAGGAAGGAAAACAGAACAAATGAGACAAGGAATAAGCAGACAAAACAGAATCCAGGTGGTATTTGACAATAGTGAGGAATTGGGTGGCTGCACAAATACTAGACAGAAGAAAGGCAGTCATCCATTTGTATCACATATTGTACATAGAAATATAGGTTTACAAGTGTATAAAATGCTACGGATGTGTCTGGACTGTGGCACACCATGGAGAAAAAGTTAACCAAAAAGCAATACACAGAAAAAACTAACATTAGTTGAAAGAATAAGAAACTAAATACTTTGATCTGATTTGAGCTAGCAACAGTTTGCTGAAACAGCCAAAACCGAGACCAGCCTATTTTAACTACCCTGAAAATGAGCATGAAAAATTGAAAAGATAAACAGAGGAAGCTATAGCCCAGAAAACCCAGGTGTGATTATAAATACAAAAAAAGTCACAGATTGAAAACTCATTACAATTCAAACTGGAAAAGTACAAAGTCTGGCATTTCCAAAAAAGAATCTAGTCATCTGGCAACGTTTCTAGGATTCATTTTACTGTGTCCCAAATTGCCTACCAAGAACCACTGACCCTGCCCCTTGACATTATATGCCAACCCAGTCATGTGTTCATGAACCCCATATGACCTCATTATATAGTTGCCAACTTGATTTCAGGGTGGTATTTCACAAAGCTCACTTAAGAAATTAAGATGAGTTGAGTAAGCCTCACTTGAATAAGTCTTGTTTTCCTATTGGAGATCAGTCGGTTACATAAGCAAAAAGTGTTTTGTTAACTCAAGATGCGCTAATGGAATCCATGATTATGAACCTGCTCACAAGCAGCAGAGAGAAGTGATTGTCAATAACATCTATCATAGTTCAGAAAGCATAGAGGAGAGTGTAATATCTGTAGAGTGAGTTCCTGTGACTTTAAGTGTGAAACTGATGGGATATATGGTGTACTAGCAGAATACCCGTGCTTCGCAGCGGAAAAGTAGTGTGTTAAAGAAGTTATGAAAAAGAAAAGGAAACATTTTTAAAATAACGTAACATGATTGTTAATGTAATTGTTTTGTCTTTGATATGAATGTTGTTGTCATATCTATATATATATATATATATATATATATATATATATATATATATATATATATATATATATATATATATATATATATTGTGATAGGGGGTGCTCTCGCTCCCTTGAACCCCTGTCCACGACTCCAGACACCAGATAAAAGTCCAAATGTTGACTTTATTAAATCTCCACAGTGCACAAAGCACACTCTCTACCACTATACTCATAAATCACACCAATACAATCAATAAACAATCCTCCAGCTCCCAGACGCGTTGCCACCCTTCCACCCAGCTCAGCTCGCCGTCTGGGAGCTCCCACAGTCCTTTTACACTCCCTGACCCGGAAGTGTTCTCAATCCCCAGTCCATGTGATCCTCAATCACTTCTGGGTCAGGTAAAAGCTCTTCTCTTCAACCCGGAAGCCCGTCGCTCTTCCTATGACGAACTTCCGGGTCATAGGGTACAAAGAAGTCCTCGGTCCTCCCTGCAGCTCCCTCTTGTGGCCCCCATGGCATCCAGCTGGGCTGTGCATAAAAACCACATTGTCCATAATGCCCTGCTGGTCTTCTGGGGACCTCCATGCTGCAAGGAGGGCTCCACCTGGCGGCTTGGGGGTATTGGCCGGGATAAACGGCCGGCCATCCTTCACAATATATATATATATATATATATATATATATATATATATATATATATATATATACAGTATATATATACAGTATATATATCCATCCATCCATTTTCCAACCCGCTGAATCCAAACACAGGGTCACGGGGGTCTGCTGGAGCCAATCCCAGCCAACACAGGGCACAAGGCAGGAACCAACTGTTCGGTTAATGTTTTGAAAATGATGCATGTGCCCTGCCCAGGATTGGTTCCTGCCTTGCGCCCAATGTTGGCTGGGATTGTCTCCAGCTGACCCCCGTGACCGTGTGGTCGGATTCAACAGGTTGGGAAATGGATGGATATTCCAGCGCTGACTTTGTATATTCCAGCGCTGACTTTGTATATTGAAATTTTGACTTTATATATTGCAGCGCTTACTTTATAGCCTATATTCCGACGCTGACTTTATATATTCAAGATTGGACTTTATAGATTCCAGCGCTGACTTTATATATCCCGATGCTGACTTTATATATTTGGGAATGACTTTAGGCTATATATTCAAGTTTTGACTTTATATATTCCAGCGCTGACTTTATATAATCAAGTGTTGACTTTATATATTCGCGAATGACTTTATATATACAAGTTTTGACTTTATATAGTTAAATGTAGTCATCATTGCATAACTTTTTCTTTACTATAGAAATGTAAAGACTAAATTCAACTTCCATTCCTAACAAAGATATTTCTGGCGACTAAATAGAAGCCACTTATATCCAAATTCGAGCTGTCGCCTGCCTGCCTGAATAAATCGCCCTCGCTTCGCTCTTACTTTTTTACCGTTCATTTAATCATGGCTACTGGCGGAAAAATTATAAAATGGAAGGAGGATTACACTGAGTATGGCTTTACCAAAACAATTATTGATGGCGAATCGATTATTCATAAAGCTTCAATTGGTGATCTGTTTTTCTGTGTTAACCTCATATTTTTTCATACTTCTTCTCAAACCAAGGGGGCGCGAGGGTAAAATGAATCAGGATGCGCTGATCAATGTAATCGGTGTACCAGGAAATCATGCATTGACAGAAGTTCTCCTTTGCTTGTGATTAAATGGTAAGAAAAGGAAACATTTTAAAAATAACACGATTGTCAATGTAACCTTTTGTAAGTAGTGCCTGGAGGATTCAGTGTGGAGAAACTCTAGAGACAGCGTGTGTATTAACTTGTGGATTTTTCTGTGAGTATTTGGTGGCAGCGTCACAAAGTTGTAACACTGCGTTAGCTGCGGAGCGCAGCTCAGAGCGAAATAAGGTGAATGGGAGGTGAATGGGAGGGGAGATGATGACGTGACTCCCCCACCCGCCTTAACTGTCAATCCCCCCACAAACACAGTCTCTCGGAATTTGCATAAGCACAGCCCTTTACCTGCAATTTTAAATTAGTTATAAAGTGATCAAAACTCTCGTTTATATCCTGCGTCCTCTCATTAAACTTGTATCCCACATTACCCGTGGGCATGACAAACGCCAGCAGCAGCCTGTCTATGAACTTAATTTAAACTTTAGGTTTACACCGTGCTTTGTTTCCGAAGTAGCAGCACTCATGAATATGGTTGTATATATCACTCGCTTGCTTCTTATTGTTTTGCTGCCTTCTGAATTATATCATGCATGTTTTCTTCAGCGCTTTTTGGAGCTCTTCCTGGTTTTCTACGTACTGTGTTGACAGTCAGTTCACGTGATTATGTGGAGTCGTGATGATGTCACATGAAACTCCGCCCCCCACGGCTTTCGAGCTCAACTCCATTACAGTATATGTAGAAAAATAGTTTCCAGTTATAACCATTACGCGTAGAATTTCGAAATGAAACCTGCCCAACTTTTGTAAGTAAGCTGTTAGGAATGAGCCTGCCAAATTTCAGCCTTCTACCTACATGGGAAGTTGGAGAATTAGTGATGAGTCAGTGAGTGAGTCAGTCAGTCAGTCAGTCAGTGAGGGCTTTGCCTTTTATTAGTATAAATTATGGAACATCTAGGAAAATATAGAGTTTGTTTCATTATCACAGATTAGAAGAACATGTAACAGAGAGAGTAGAGGTCTTTTCAGCAAATGATCAAGACATGATAGCTGAGCTATAAAAAAAGAAATGCATCTGTTATTAAGAAACCAAGAGATCCTGCGCAGCAATCTTTAGCCTGAGTACATTATAGTTCTAAATTTGTGCATAGCATAATTAAATATTAATGGTATTATTCAAATTTAAAAAAAAGTTTGCCCAGTTTGAATGAAAGCACATTGTGACAGTTCAGGCTCTCTCCATGCTCCTTGGCAGCTTGATCCTGGAATCCTTTGATAACGTAAACAAGGATGACCTGGGCAATGAGGACACAGTTACAGTAAGAGTATGGTGCAAAGTGCTAGTGCTTTTATTTAACAATCCAGGGATTCAAAATCCCAAGGTGCAAATTTGCAGTGCATCAAATAAATAATCCAAATAAATAAAGAATAAAATCCAGTGCCCTTCAGGTGGAGATAAAATTTGCAAGAATACATTACTTTAAAATAACCACAAAACTACACAGACATTGGGTTACGTTTCCTTTCTTTGCTCCTCTGCTAGCCCAGCACGTCTTTCTCATCCCATTTCTCCAGCTCACAATTCTCAGGTCTTGCAACTGACAAAGACTCTGACAGCCACTGTTCTTTTAGCCTAGTCATGTCCAGCAGTACTCAAGTACTCACTGGTGTGCGCAGAGCTGGTCCTCCACATCTGTAGGAACCCTCGGAAATGCAGATCACTCCCCAATCCTCCTTAGTGTTCGACATGAGCATCCTGCCTTTGGAAGTGATATTCCCCTCCCTCCCTCTCTCGCTGGGCCACCTTTACCTCCTTGGCATTGTGCTGCCTCACCTGTCTGATTCTGCCTTTAAATTCCTTTTCCATTGATCTTTGCTCTCTTTCTTCTGTCCCCCTGCTTTGTTCAGGTTCTTTTTATCTTCCTATAATCACCAACTTCAGAGGGCCAATGAGGCAGCTGGTTGCCAAACATGTCTGCACGCAAATGTTTGGCTGGCCAGTTACTCACTGACATGCTGGAGCTGCTCCACCATGCTGCTCCTCACACCCACACTCCTATACCTGTGCACTCTGTTTACATATTTTTAAAATACCCAACACCACACACTCTTCTCATGATACACATTAGTTTGTCAACATCATACTTCAAACACTATAAACAAGTAGTTGTTCAGTAGCAATATAAAGCACATTTGACCGCAATTAAAAATTATATACAGGAACCCACCTCAGAATTACTAGAATATACCATTGTGGCAGCAGGGGTCACTGTTGCCCTGTGAAACCTGCAGACAATACGTCCAAACACCAGGTAAAATAAAGAAATGAATTTAATATTTCTGCAATTGTGCACAAAGCACCTCCACCTCCACAATACTCAATTAATAAATCAATAATAACAATAATAAACACAATAATCAATCCTCCTCTCCACCCAGCAGCTCTGTCACACTCCCTCCCAACTCCGGCTCCATTTGCTGGGGTTTCCCAGAGTCCTTTTACTGTATATTTCTTGACCCGGAAGTGCTTCTGTTCCTCAGTCCATGTGATTTCATAGCACTTCTAGGTCAGATGGAATGGCTCCTTTATCTTCAACCCGGAACTACTTTAGTTCTTCCATCCTTGTGACTTGTAAGTACTTCCGGCTATAATAGAAACAATGTTCATGTCTCCCTGCAGTGTCCCCTGGCGGCCCCCACGGTATCCAGCAGGGCTGTGAATTCGAACTCCATTGTCCATGATGCCCTGCTGGAATTTGGGGGACCTCCATGTCGCAGGAGGCGTGGGGGTATTGGCCGGGATAAACTGCCGGCCATATTTCACACCATACATTTATTTCCTATATTCCTATATTGCACATTTGGCAATTCAAAAGAAAGCTGCAGCTTCTGTCACTGGTGCAATGTCCCAACATCACTCCTCTTGAAGGAGTTTGCCCTTGAATGTCTTACCTGCCGATACGAATGACCACACAATGTCATTTAAAAGGACTGACCTGTGCATTGATGCTACCAAATGATTTGTGTTTCACATAGTCAGCCTCTAATTAGCTTGTCGAAACCGTTATTCGTACTTGAGTGCAGTCTATTGCACTTATAATATTTGGGAAGCTTACATAACATTACCTAGTGTCACTGATACAGCTTTGGATAAACACATTTTACATGGATTCATTTATAAAAAAAAAAAATAATTAATGCAGACAGTTTGCACAATAGTCAGAAAGTTGCTGCATTAAGTTGACTTTGCAGTGTATTACTTAAACTCATTGAATAACAGTTTGCTTTTTTGTAATTCCATAGTCATCAGGAAGTGCCTGTGACGTCTTCTGAAAGTATCTCTTATGGACAATCCAAGTCCCCTCATTCATCTGGTTTTCAAAGAATGGGCATGTCTTGAATGGTCCTACAGGGTAGTTAAATGCAAACTGACTTTTAATGCATTTATAGTAACCACAGATATCTGTGTGAAAATCATCATTACAAGTCCCAAATCATACTTGACAATTTTTATAGTGAGTGTTTCTATTTTACTGGCATATCCTCAATTTCAAAACATTTTGTATTTGTAACATATACTACTGGGGAAAAACCTGGACAATTCTAAAAATAATAAAGAGGTGTAATGTATTTAATTATTGAGGTGTGCAATTGAACCTATTTAATTTATGTTACTCTTTTTTATTTTACAGTATACATACAAATTCTGTCATGACGTGTACCAAAAATGATAAGGGGCTTTCCTTATGTTCATTATTTGTACTGGTGGTTTAAAAGCTCTACATATTTTTTGAGACAGGAACACACCATTGCTAATCCTAGAAGGTCTTACAGCGTGGTCTTCTAGGCCATTACATTACAGAAAGTCTTCTTGTGCATTACATTACTATGAACATTTGCTACATCAGTGTTACAGGTTTACTGACTTTGGTACAGGAAGCTTCAGTAAACTTTTCTGACTCAGGAGGCTTTTTCACTAAACACTTCTTGAAATACCCTACAGGAAACAGTGAAAGATCATAAGGAAATGTAACAAAAACAAATAGTCCACCATGCAGTTCACTAAAATATCATAAAATGGCTGAAGTACCTAAGATTACATTGCATTTTATAATGGTAAACCCAAAGAACTTATTCACAAGCATAATGAGGGTGTATTAACAAGAGGTTCTCCATACAAATAAAGTTTAAAGTTACTCAAGTTTTAAAATTAAACCTTTTAAACAGTTTGAAATAAATTGCATTGCTATTCATAATTGAGCAATAGCTAAGTATCTTTTTTTTCAGTAAACTAAATGCAATCTTAATATGCATAACAATAAAACCCTGGTTACATTTTACAACAATTAACAATTAAATTAACTGAATTCTTTTTCATTTTTACCTATGCCACTGTTATGTTTTGAATCATTTCTGAGAAAGCATTACCCTGCAATGCAATTCCCACAGTCATCCACAGACATCTGTTTTCAAAGGCCTGCCACTTGTTTCCCACAGTTGCAATGTTTCCTCTTGCCTTGCAAATATATGATAATGTGGAATTCAGTAGTGGCTTTTCAAATGGTGACCTAAATTGGGAAATGAACCTGGCACTTTTCTGACCTGCACTGGGTGTTTGTTTTGCAAATTTTCCATCTGCTCTCACATCAGTGCCTACTTAGAATCATCATCCAGGTGCTTATTATTTTAGAACAGTTATGTAAATCAGTCACTGAGTTGATAAGCATGTCATATATATACATGTTCCGATGTATTTTAGCAGACTCCACTGAAGCTTTAATTAGACCTATTGCCTCTAGGCCATGAATGCTCAAAATGTATCTAAATAAAGTATTTCTTCTTACTATCTTTCTTTGTATAGCTTACCAGCATTTAAGATAACAAATCAAACAATATTATAATGACAAATTAACACCAATGTCCTTAGGATGTACAATTATTATGAAGATTTAAATTTTTCTAAATTTTTTATGTTTTTCTCAGTATTAACTCTTTTGGCCTGGGTTTTGAGAACTGCAGAATTGTGTAACAGTTCTTGTCTTTGATGTGTGTTTAATAATATTAAACATTTTTGGTACCCTTTTCTTATTTATCATGGGTACCACCTTTTTGGTGCATTTTGTAGTAGTGTTGCTAGGTAATGACCTGGTTGTGAAGAATGTGTGATAGGATCATCGTTAAAATGTCATCTCCAGTGGATAAACTCTAAAAGAAAACCTTCATTTTGAAATCCACATGCAAGATTTTCTAGTTTTGAATTTTAGGCAGAGTGGTTTGATTATGGCTTTTGATTACATTTTGGCTTTATCTGATTCTATGACTTCCTGTTTTTGATACTTCGTTTTGTTTTTTTTTTGGATTAATTTCTTGCCTCCTGACCATTTTGTCTCTTTCATTGTTAGTAGTCAGTTACCAGTTTAAAAAGTATTATTTCTTTTATTCACCCTTATATTGCAAGAAATCCTAAAATGGACCTACCCGTACTTTTTTTGTGAAAGTTTGTTGCATTTTCGTTCTTTTCATGAAACCTTACCATTCAGGCTTCACCTCCATTGCTACAGGAAATGGGATATGAAAGTTTGCATATGAATGTGTATGTATAATAGGTAATATTGATTACTTGCTTTTATAAGTGGAAAATTCTAATACTGAATGTAGCTCTACAAGGGTTGTGCAAATCCAGAGATCACAAAATCCTAGAATGTAGGTCCATATAATTTAAGCAAGCAGGTAGTGTAAGACAACCCTCCTCGAACTGCCACCTTATCGTGGTGGAGGGGTTTGCGTGTCCCAATGATCCTAGGAGCTCTGTTGTCCGGGACTTTATGCCCCTGGTAGGGCCACCCAAGGCAAACTGGTCCTAGGTGAGGTATGAGACAAAGAGTGGTTCAGTAGACCTTCTATGATGAATAAAAAATTTGGACGGCGTTTTCCCTCACCCGGACGCTGTCACCGGGACCCCCATCTGGAGCCAGGTCTGGAGGTGGGCCTCGATGGCGAGCGCCTGGTGGTGAGTTGGCTTCGATGGTGGGGTAGGATGCCAGTCAGGCCCAGTAGGCCCAAACGTGTTGTGAGAGTCTGCTGGGAACGTCTGGCAGAGTACCCTGTCAGAAGTAGCTTCAACTCCCACCTCTGGCAGAACTTCGACCATGTCCCGAGAGAGGTGGGGGACATTGAGTCCGAATGGGCCTATTGTTGAGGCGGCTGACCGGAGCTGTGGCCATAAGGTGGTCGGTGCCTGTCGTAGCGGCAATCCCCAAACCCGTTGGTGGACACCGGCGGTGAGGGATGCCATCAAGCTGAAGGACTCCAACCGGACCCTTTTGTCCTGTGGGACTCTAGATGCAGCTAATAGGTACCGACAGGCCAAGCGGAATGTGGCTTCGGTGGTTGCTGAGGCAAAAACTCGGGCATGGGAGGAGTTTGGGGAGGCCATGGAGAACGACTTTCGGACGGCTTCGAGGAGATTTTGGTCCACCGCCTGGCATCTCAGGAGGGGGAAGCAGTGCAGTGTCAACACCGTATATGGTGGGGATGGTGCGCTGCTGACATCGACACGGGACGTTGTGGGTCGGTGGGGGGAGTACTTCAAAGATCTCCTCAATCCCACTAACATGCCTTTCAATGAGGAAGCAGAGTTTGAAGGCTCGGAGGTGGGCTCCCCCATCTCTGGGACTGAGGTCACCAAGGTGGTCAAAAAACTCCTTGGCGACAGGGCCCCAGGGGTGGATGAGATACGGCTGGAGTTCCGCAAGGCTCTGGATGTTGTAGGACTGTTTTGGTTGACACGTCTCTGCAACATCGCATGGACATCGGGGACAGTGCCTCTGGATTGGCAGACCAGGGTGGTGGTCCCTCTGTTTAAGAAGGGGAACTGGAGGGTGTGTTCCAACTACAAAGGGATCAACTCCTCAGACTCCCTGGAAAGGTCTATTCGGGGGTTCTGGAGAGGAGGGTCCGTCGGATAGTCGAACCTCGGATTCAGGAGGAACAGTTTGGTTTTCGTACTGGTCGCGGAACAGTGGTCCAGCTCTACACTCTTAGCAGAGTCCTGGAGGGTGCATGGGAGTTTGCCCAACCAGTCTACATGTGTTTTGTGGACTTGGAAAAGACGTTCGACCGTGTCCCTCGGGGAATCCTGTTGGGGGTGCTCCGGGAGTATGGGGTACTGGACCCCCTGATAAGGGCTGTTCGGTCCCTGTACAACCGGTGTCAGAGCTTGGTCCGCATTGCCGGCAGTAAGTCGAACCTGTTTCCAGTGAGAGTTGGACTCCGCCAGGGCTGCCTTTGTCACCGATTCTGTTCATAACTTTTATGGACAGAATATCTAGACAAAGGCCAGGGTGTTGAGGGGGTCCGGTTTGGTGGACTCAGGATTGGGTCACTGCTTTTTGCAGATGATGTTGTCCTGTTTGCTTCATCAGGCCGTGATCTTCAGCTCTCTCTGAATTGGTTTGCAGCTGAGTGTGAAGCGGCTGGGATGGGAATCAGCACCTCCAAATCCGAGACCATGGTCCTCAGCCAGAAAAGGGTGGAGTGCCCTTTTAGGGTTGGGAGCGAGATCCTGCCCCAAGTGGAGAAGTTCAAGTATCTTGGGGTCTTGTTCACGAGTGAGGGAAGAATGGAGCATGAGATCGACAGGCGGATCGGTGCGGCGTCTGCAGTGATGCGGGCTCTGCATCATTCTATCGTGGTGAAAAAGGAGCTGAGCCGTAAGGCAAAGCTCTCAATTAACCAGTTGATCTACGTTCCTACCCCTTACCTATGGTCATGAGCTATGGGAAGTGACCGAAAGAACGAGATTGCGAATACAAGCGGCTGAAATGAGTTTCCTCCGCAGGGGGTCTTAGCTTTCCCTTAAAGATAGGGTGAGAAGCTCAGTCATCTGGGAGGGGCTCAGAGTAGAGCCACTGCTCCTCCGCATGGTGTGAAATTGACTCAAGCAAGATCAAAGACCTTTGATTCAAGGGATAATAACTAGGATGGACAGAATAACGTGCCTATTAGAAGACACTGATTTTGTAACTGAGAGTGACTTTAATCCAACCAGGACAAGTTCAGTTGTCCTTTGTAAACTAGCTACACAGGATTAGCATAGAACAGCAAGTTAAGAGTAGTTCACAAATTCTCTTGGGACACACCCACTGAAATCTCAAAGGGATTCTGAGAGAACTCTCGGATTCATCCCAAGGGGCACTCTGTTACAATTCTCCAAAATGGCTTTCTAAAATCTTCTCTCAGAAACTAACAAGCTGTGAGCTGCCCTTTCCGTGTGGAGCTGAAAAGATGAAATCCTTGCCTCTTTGACCAGAAGCTGAAACCCAGTCTGTCAAGTCAAAGTTGTATGCCAGTAGTCTGACAAGACTGAGAAGCCATTACTACAAGAAGGGAACTTCAGCATCTAAACTCTCAGGCCAGAATGAGTAATGTCTTTTCACTATTAAGTGGCAAAAGGCGGCAGCAGCAGCATATCACAGACAAGGGATCATGCAGCAAAGAGAAAGGGTACCCTCCAACACATGAAATGTCCGCCACTTGAACCTGAAGCAGCAACATAGCAACAACTCCACACAACATCAGACATCATCCATAAAGACTTGGTATTGTAAAACTATTTATCTGTGCCAACATAAAGTAGAACTTTAAATACCAGTAAACAGCCAGCCTATGTTATATGTTTTGTCTAGTTTGCCTGTGTCCAGACATATATGTAAATAAATATATGCATTTATCATATTTCTTTAATCCTTCTGTTTATTAATAAGTTGAATTATTCTGTACCTTAAAACAAGTGTGCCTCAGTTACCTTAATATATACAAGTCTAAATGCAGGAGATTCACTTCTTACAACAGAGAAAGGTGAGGTATGTACGATAGGTCATGCAAAAAGACCATTTTCCCTTGGGGGTTAATACAGTGTACCAGATACCAAAAAAAAGTATTTGGTTAATTACCAGTATTGCTGAATGTAATTAATCATCTTAAGATGTACTCAGTTCCTACTTTTAAATTGACTGTTCCAGGGTGGTTGAAATTTAAATTTTCTTTTTCAAATCCTATAGTAGTATAGTCTAATGTTTAAGAGGTTATAACTGTCACTAATTCAATCCCCACTCCTGACTAGCTATGTGATCTTGAGCAAGTTGTTTAAACTGCCAGTGCTCCAAATGTAAAAGATTATCAAAAATATGCGATTGTTATTTGTTTGTCTCTATGGATGAAATCTACAGGTAAACTCTGTAATATGCTACTTGTATTTACATTTTAATTTTCTTGTGAGTATAAAATCTTATTATTAATTAAGATACAGTTGTGCAAGCATAGCATCTGTCAAATTCAAATTCAGGAGCCAGTTCAGTATGGGAAGAATACTTTATTGACACGTACGTGGGGTCACTCAGTACGTGGAAGGAGATGACTGACTTATAGATCCTATTAACACTTCTTAAATGCCCTTGTTAACTACAGAAATATCTGATTAGTTTAATTTTCGTGTCCTTGCAAAACACTGATAAATAGGAGCCTTAAAGTCAGGATTCTGCTACACAAGATTATAATGGTTCTCTTATAAATACTTGTCCTTGTGCTAAAGTAGCAGCAGGACTGGGTCACAGGTCAAGGGGCTTTAATTAAGATGTTTTCTGAGAGAGCTAAAAGCAAAAGCTAACAAGAACAGTAGTTATTCAATCTGATAAAAGTAATCAAACAGTGAAAATCATTTATCAGTAAAAATCAACTCTCATACATCTTACACCAATCTTCCAGATGCTTTAGTATAAAGTATTTTCACCCTAACAGTCTCAATGGATATAATATTGAGCTATGCCTACTTGATTCAATGCTCACAACATGAGCTATGCCTACTTGAATCCCTTTTTAATGTGCACAATTTTAGGGATTTAAACAAAATCATCTGCAAGATAACTCTGTTGTTCTTTTGTTCTAAATCAGTGCTACAGATGATGCTGTGCCCATTTTGTGTGATAGTCTGTCCCCTAGGTATTCACATTTTAAGGTTGCCACTGTTACATGCAGTGGTGCTCTTTATGTTTGCTCAGCGCACAGGAACAGTACCTTTTAAACAGATCTAAAATAGGCATAAATATTTGGCATAAAGAAATTCAGTTTAATCATATCTTGTTATTTCAGTCATACAGTATATACATACATACATATATATATATATATATATATATATATATATATATATATATATATATATATATATACTGTATATATATATATAGTCACATGCGGCTGGGGGTGGAGCCCAGCCGGGACACCCAGAAGGACCAGAGGAGGGCTTGTATCTCCTCCAGACCGGGAGGGGGCGACTGCCTTGGTTGTGTTGGGGGCCTCGGGTAGAGGGCTTGGAAGCCCAACCCTGTAGGGACCCGTGGCCACCGCCAGGCGGCGCTCCGGTGCCTGAACAACCCTGGACCTCAGTACTTCCGCCACACCAGGAAGTGCAGGGGGGAAGAGGAGCAGGGACACCCCAAGGGCTTCCGGGTGCGCAGCCAGCACTTCCGCCACACGGGGGTGTGTCCGCAGGAGATTGCCAGGAAGCAGCTGGAGCCCATCCGGGTTCCTATATAAGGGGCCGCCTCCCTTTATTCAGCGGCGGAAGTCGGGTGGAAGAGGAACTGAGCTGGAGAGAGGACGGGAGGTGGCTAGAAAGGCATTTGGACTGTGAGGCCTAGACTTTGGGGGATCGGTGCTGGAGGCACTGGGACATGCACTGTAAATATTGTACATAGTGTGGTGTGAATAAACGTGTGTTGGGTGCAACAAACGATGTCCGTCTGTCTTTGTCCGGGTCCCATTCCACAAAATATATATATATATATATATATATATATATATATATATATATATATATATATATATATACACTATGGCAACCTGCTGTATAAAGCGGGGAAAAAAAGCCCAAAAAGTCATGCACACGTTTGCATAATTTACCAGCAACAGTTTTTGTTTGTCTTACTACCAACATTTTTATTTAAAAATGTGTGTGCTTTACATGCCAGAGATATTAGTATATTGTTTGTCTTACACCTGCATATTTCACTTGTTATAATCAACAGAAAGAGAAGTAGTTAAGCCTGCTAGAATCTCAACTCCACACACAGAGAGAAGGGCAAAAGGACACAAAATAATTCTAAAGCAAAAATTCCATTTCACTCTTTAATAGCATATTTATATGGCATTTTAAATGTATAAGATTATATCAGAACCAAGATGTCCATGAAAAACTAATATGACATTCCTTAAAGTTTACTGCTAATAAACAGTTTTATGTTAAATAACAATTGTAAGACTGAAAATACTGGCCTTGGATTACAGAAATATTTTTCATCAAGATGTTGATATGCAGTAGTTCTTTGTCTTCATCTGAGAGAACAGATAAGGAGGCTGATGTACATTATTCTAAGCTAGATCTGAAAGTGTCAAAAATTTTGATTGGCAGACATTTTAAAAGAAGATGAAGTGAACTTTGTGTCCTTGTGATTTGGGCTGAAAATTACCACGTAACCTGACATTCAAAATAAATGCAGGTTGCAGGTGATATAGAGATATTTAGATAAGATATAGAAATCTAGACATTGAATAGCTGAATGGAAACTATTGTACAGAGTAAAACAACACACACACACACATATATATATATATATATATATATATATATATATATATATATATATATATTAAAGGAACACAATAGATCTCAATGGGGAAAAAAATCATGCTGGATATCTATACTGATATGGACTGGGTAATGTGTTAGGAATGAAAGGTTGCGACATCGTTTGGCGGAAATGAAAATTATCAACATACAGATGGCTGAATTCAAAGACACCCCAAAAATCAAAGTGAAAAGGTGATGCAGTAGGCTAGTCCATTTTGCCGAAATTTCATTGCAGCAACTCAAAATCATACTCAGTACTTTGAATGGCCCTTACGTACTTGTATGCAAGTCTGACAACATTGGCGCAAGCTCCTGATGAGACAACGGATGGTGTCGTGGGGATCTCTTCCTAGATCTGGATCAAGGCATCACTGAGCTCCTTCATCCTCCAGGAACTGCCTGCATACTCTAGCCACATGAGGCTGGGCATTGTCATGCACCAGGAGTAACCCAGGACCCACTACTCCAGCGTAGGGTCTGACAATGGGTCCAAGGATTTCATCCCGATATCTAATGGCAGTCAAGGTGCCATTGTCTAGCCTGTAGAGGTCTGTGCGTCCCTCCATGGATATGCCTTCTCATACTATCACTGACCCTCCACCAAACCGATCATGCTGAATGATGTTACAGGCAGCATAACGTTCTCCATGGCTTCTCCAGACCCTTTCACGTCAGTCACATGTGCTCAGGGTGAACCTGCTCTCATCTGTGAAAAGCACATGGCGCCAGTGGTGGACCTGCCAATTCTGGTATTATATGGCAAATGGCAATCGCGCTTCATGGTGCTGGGTAGTGAGCACAGGGCCCACTAGAGGACGTCAGGCCCTCAGGCCACCTTCATGAAATCTGTTTCTGATTGTTTGGTCAGAGACATTCACACCAGTGGCCTGATGGAAGTCATTTTGTAAGGCTCTGCAGTGCTCATCTTGCTAATCCTTGCCCAAAGAAGGAGATACCGGTCCTGCTGATGGGTTAAGGACCTTCACAGCCCTGTCTAGCTCACCTAGAGTAACTACCTGTCTCCTGGAATCTCCTCCATGCCCTTGAGACTACTGGGACACACAGCAAACTTTCTGGCAATGGCACGTATTGCGTATGTGCCATCCTGGAGACGTTGGACTACCTGTGCAACCTCTGTAGGGTTCAGGTATTGCCTCATGCTACCAGTAGTGACACTGACTGTAGCCAAATGCAAACCTAGTGAAGAAACAGTCAGAAAAGATGAGGAGGGAAAAATGTCAGTGGCCTCCACCTGTTAAACCATTCCTGTTTTGGGGGTCATCTCATTGTTGCCCCTCTAGTGCACCTGTTGTTAATTTCATTAACACTAAAGCAGCTGAAACTGATTAACAATCCCTTCTGATACTTAATTGACCAGATCAATATCCCAGACGTTTCAACTGACTTGACTCTATACTGTGATTAAAAAGTGTTCCTTTAAGTTTTTTGAGGAGTATATATACAGTATATATTGTGAGGAGGGGGGCTGAACACACTCCTAGAAGTGCGCAGCACTTCTCACATTTAAAAGCCTGTACGGCACCTGTCCTTTTGTCTCATTGCTTTGTTTCTATTCTCCTCCAGACATCCTCTGCTCCTGTTGGGGGTCCCGCTCCCAAGGCACACCTCGATGAAGAGGAAGATGATTTTCTATTCTTTTGAAAGTGGTTGTTCTGAGAAGAGCCAATTCCTCAGCTGTTGCCAAAGCTGTGTGTGAGATTTTTACTTGTATTGGCATCCCTAGTGAAATTTTAACTGATCAGGGCACACCTTTTACTTCTGGCGTGATGAAACAATTGTGTGACAAACTTGCTATTAAGAAATTAAGTACGACTGTTTACCATCCACAGACGAATGGACTGACTGAGCGTTTTAATAAGACTTTAAAACATGATCAGGCAAGTCGCTCATGATGACCCGACGTCTTGGATCTCTGTCCTGCCTTTCCTTATGTTTGTGGTGTGGGAATCACCGCAGGCATCCACTGGCTTGAGTCCTTTTGAGTTGTTGCTTGGTAGGTGCCCATGAGGCATCTTGGATGTTACTTGTGAGGAATGGACAGGGATCTAGACAAAAAAGCTCACAGGCCGAGCTTTGCAGATCGGGTAATTTTGTTGCAAGACAGGATTTCTAAACTCTCTTCCCCAGAAACATCTATATGATAGATGCTGTAACCTCCGTGAATTCAAACCGGGTGGTCGTATTTTAGCTTTGATTCCATCTGAGCCGCACAAGTTCCTATCAAAATGTCAGGGTCCTGCCATTATTGAGGAGAGTATGAGGCCAGTGAATTGAATGAAAGAATGTTTGGCGATTAAATGGGCTGTGCATGCGCTCGGTTATTATTTATGGGGTCGTAATTTTACACTGGTGACTGATCATTCTCCTCTTCAATGGCTATATCGTCAGAAAGAAACAAACTCTTTGTCTTATGAGATGGTTCTTGAGCTTGCAACTGGCTCTGAGCACATTAATGCAAATGTTCTGTGACGAAAGCTGATGGAGGGGGTGAGAAGAGGGGGGCTGAACACATCCCTAGAAGATACGGTCGCTCCTTCGAAACTCCCCATTAAACACTGATACAATGGGAACAAATACAGTTTTTTTTACCTCCTCTTTGCTCCATTAGTTGCTGGCTTGTTGCTGCTGCTGTGTCTCTCTTCTCCCCCAGACATCCTCTGCTCCTGTTGGGGGTCCTGCTCCCAAGGCGTGCCTCTATGAAGAGAAAGATGATTTTCTATTCTTTTAATTGAGAGATGGAACTGTCCCCTCTGTCTACACACAGAGTTCATTTTACTTCTGAAAGAGACATATGTTTGTTTGAAGTGCCTGAATAAAGTTTCTATCTCTATAATCTCCTGTGTGTTTCTGTGCAATTCTGTGACTTAAGCGCAAAAATATATATATATATATATATATATATATTAGTAAACAAGCGCTTTGTAGCGCCCGACCCGGCATAGAATACGCAGAGGCACGTGTTCACACTCAAGGTCTTTATTTTTCTTCAGCTGTGTGACACGTCTTCCCCGTGCCACACAGCCCAAACACAGTCCAAAACACAAACACACAAAGAAACCAAACACTTTCCTGCTCCACCACTCCTCCCAGGCAACCTCGTCCTCTTCCTCCCGATTCTGGCCTCGATTGCTGGGAAGCAGGCCCTTTTATGCCCCACCCGGAAGTGATCCAGGTGCCTGACCAGCTGGTCTTAATTGCACCTCCGGGTGGGGCTGATAAACCGTCCAGTGTGGTGGCTGGATCTCTGCAGCACCCCCTAGCGGCCACCCCATCTCCCAACCGGGCTGCTGTGGTGGACTCCATGTCCCATGGAGCCACGGGGGAGATTGAGGAGGAATCCACTGCCAGGGAGACTGCCCCCAAGCGCCCCGGGGGAGGTATTGCAAAGTCCATGATGGCTCCCCCGGGACGTATGCATCAGAGGCATCCCGGCCGGGCATGGGACCCGGCTGTCCGTCACAATATATATATATATGTGTGTGTGTGTGTGTGTGTGTGCAATACTGGTGAAAGGTTTTAGAACACCTCAGTTTTTTCACTTTTTATGGAAATGCATGCATTTAATGTTTTAATAGTTCATGAAAGGCATAGAACAGTGGCAAATAGAAAAGGAATCATTAAGTGTACAGTAATCCCTTGCTATATTGCGCTTCAACTTTCGCGGCTTTACTCTATCACGTATTTGTCACTTCTTCGTGGATGTCTGCGGTCTTTTTATTTCTGGTACGTGTATATGCTTCCTCAGTTGGTTTGCCCATTTGATTACAAACAAGGAATGCTATTGGCGGATGGCTAAGAAGCTACCCAATCAGAGCACGCGGTTAAGCTCCTGGGTGCTGATTCTACGAATGGCAAAAGATCTCCAGATCTCCATCAGTTGAAGAATGGGACCCGCAAATGATTCGTTCTTTGCAATTTAAAAATGCTCTTGACGGCGCCACGTGAGTGTATAAGAACCTCTTTACACAAATGAAAAAGCAGCGCCACCAACTGCACATCACGATGTTCATAACCCACAAAACACTGCCTAGTACGCCTTAAGTGGAAGAAAAAAGTCCAGATGACGACAGTGGTGCTACACAGTCGCCTGAAGAGGCTCCTTTAGAAGAGCTGTGACAGTGCAGTAAATGTCATTGTTATTGGACAAGTCATTGTGTCATTGTTGATGAGTACCCATAACTAATTTTCTACGCACTTAGTACATGTACGTACATTTGTTGTAACTGTACACACATTTTATACAACTTTTCTTGCATTGTAGGTATTTATTGCCGGTGGCCTGTTTATAATAATGGCTGTAACATATGTGATAACGGAGACGCTTTTGGTTTTATGTACAGCATTTACATGTTATAGATTTTTCACTTATTTTTATATTACCTAATCAATTACAATATGTTTAAAACAGTATGACGTATTAAATAAAACTCCTCAATGATATACGATATGTATGTTTGAGTGTAGTATATAAACAGTGCGTTTACATACATAATTTCAACGAATCTTACCTAATAACTAAGAGAATATAAAGGGTTTATGCTGTATAACTGTGCGGGGAATATTTATAAACAGTGTGGGAGAGTTTATAAGGGCTTAAAATATATAAAAATAACCATACAAGCATATGGTTTCTACATTCTCTGCTCCTGACACGCATTCCTTTGAAGAGAAGATATAATTGCATTCTTTTAATTGTGAGAAAGAACTGTCATCTCTGTCTTGTCATGGAGCACAGTTTAAACTTTTGACTAAAGGGTGTTATTTCATGTCTAGAGGGCTCTAATAATGTTAACAGTGTGGGAGAGTTTATAAGGGCTTAAAATATATAAAAATAACCATACAAACATATGGTTTCCACTTCGCGGATTTTCATCTATCGCGGGAGGTTCTGGAATGCAACCCCCACGATCGAGGAGGGATTATTGTACACCATTTTATTCAAATTTTTGATCTATCGAAGTAGCCATCTTCTGGCTGATATAACAGCCAAACACACATGTGGTATTCTTTCTATAAGAGAAATCAAATATTTGTCAGAAAGATTTTCCCAGTACTGTTGCAGACGTCCCCACAAATGTGCTACAATTTTGGTTGTTTTCCTTTAACCCATCTGTTCAGTTGATCCAGGTATTGTATGATGCCTCCAAATGCTGTAGTAACCGTTTTGGTTCAGAATGCCAGTCACTATGTGCAAGTTACCAACTCTGCCTTCAGCAAAAGAGCCCCAAACCACCACACCTCCTCCTCCATGTTTGACAGTTGGTGTCACACACTGAGGACCCATCCTTTCACCAACTTGACAGCATTCAAACACCCTGCTTGATAAACTGAATATTTCAAACTTTGATTCATTGGTCAATAAGACTTTCTTTGAGTCTACATTACTGTCACTCACCCTGTCAAACTTGTAGCACAGTCTTCTTTTCACAGTAGAAACTGAGACTTGCTTTTATTGACTACTGTTAAGCTGTGCTTGAAGCTGTTGTGCTGTGAGGCATCTATCATGCAAGTTGGTGACCTTCAGAAACTTGTCTTCTGATTGGGTTGTGAATTTGGGTGTGCCAAATCTGTTCCTATCAGAGATTCTTCCAGTTTCCAATGGCCTTTAGATCACGTAGGACACCTTACCCATTGACACTTTGATTTTGTTTTTTAATTTCTCTAAATGAGAGGCCTATATCTGTAATGTTAATAATCCTCTCTCTCTCATTTCGTTTGTTAATTGGCATTTTCTTGCTTTTATCACTGGAATTTACAACTTTCTACAGTGCAATATTTTCCAAGTAGTACTTAAGAGGGTGTAGCAATACAGTCTGTTCCAACTCTACTTTAAGACAGACAGAGGGTTTTTAAGTAATCAACATAGGCTGGGACACCTGTGCAAACAGTTTACTTCAACATTTGCTGCAGAACATCTGTAGGTTGTAACCTATTAGTTGTTCCCTGAAGAAGGCCTGTTTGTAATATTCTGAAATGTCTTTTTTTTAGATTTTGCTAACCTAAACTTTACATTTAAGCCTCTGGCAGTTTATTGCTTACCTTTATATATTGTCACACATGTGCGCTTGGAAGGCAGGCTAAGGGCTTAACCAAGGACGGAAAACAAGAGCAGGTTTTTTCAAAGTGCACTAACCTTTCCTCTCCTTCTCCTACAGATACCCCAAAGGGAAACCAACATAGAATACTTCCTGCTTCCTTTTCCTAATGGTGCCTCCTACCAAGGTCACTTCCGGCCTCAATTATTGGACCCCACCTCTTCCTCCCTAGTTATTATAAAAGCCCAACTCCTTTTGTATTTAGTTGTCCCTGTTTTGGACACAGAACCAGACGTTGCTCTGGAGCCATTTATTGAAACTTTGAGTTGTTTTGCTTTGTACACTGTACAATATAGGGGGTGGTTTCCCAAACCTTGTTCTGTCTTCTTTGTGTATCTTTACAATATATGTATGTATATAGTGATCAGGACACAATTTCAGCCACCTCAGTTACAGGGAAAGACTCAGACAGTGTCCCAGTGCTAAAGATACATGGTAGGTAGGTAGGTAGGTATGGATGGTAGTTGTTGGTTCAGCAGGTGTGTTACCATGTAAAGCACATCACAGGTAATTTCGAGTCTTTAAAAGCCAATTCACTCACCTGTTGTCCTGCGCTCTCTTCTCCTGCGCAGACTGGCTCTGACCCACTCCCTTACCTCTGCTGCTCCTCCTCTCCATTTGTGTCTTCTTGAGGAAGACATCTACAAGTTCTTTTAAACTCAAAAATTGGAAGTTGACAACTTTGCTGTAATTTTGAATTCAGGCACCTTTGCTAAGTAAAGGTTGAGTGCTGCTCCTGCAACTGCCAAAATAAAATTTCTGTATGTGCAGTACTGCGGACCACATAGATGATCCACTGTGGCAACCCCTAACGGGAGCAACCGAAAGAAGAAGAAGATGTGCAGTACTCTCCTGCCTGTCTTCTGTGCAACTCAGACGCAACAATACATATAAAAAGTGAATTGTAATAGATTTCATTCTTAATATGTAAGAGTGTTTCAGTGATGTCAGTACCATACACTGAACAGGAGTTATTCTTTTAAAACAAATAGTCTTAGCTGAGGGGACTACACTGCTTATTCTTCTGCCCCATGGCAGGGAATGGTTGTATACTTAACTTCAAAACTGGCATTGCTTCTGACAGCCATATTGTAGCACTGCCGGATCTATAAACGGGATGGGTTGGGCATTCCCACCCAGATTTATACTCTCCCCCATCCAACTATATTCTGCGCCATTTGAAAATGTGAATCACATTTATTTCTTCTGCTCTTGTCACAATTTCCTAATTTCTGATTTACTGACGGTGGCGCAGTGGTAGCACTGCTGCCTCGCAGTTAGGAGACCTGGGTTCTCTTCCCGGGTCCTCCCTGCATGGAGTTTGCATGTTCTCCCTGTGTCTGTGTGGGTTTCCTCCGGGCACTCCGGTTTCCTCCCACAGTCCAAAGACATGGCGGTTAAGTGGATTGGCGATTCTAAATTGGCCCTAGTTTGTGTGTGTCCTGCAGTGGGTTGGCACCCTGCCCAGGATTGGTTCCTGTCCTGTGTTGGCTGGGATTGGCTCCTGCGGACCCTTGTGTTCGGATTCAGCAGGTTGGAAAATGGATGGATGATTTACAGACTGAACAGAATAAATAATGGTGCTGCCTTGACCCTCCATCGTCATTTTGTGGAGCACTTGTGGGTGCTTGTTACTTGGAGAATATTTGTGCATTCTTAATAAAGCTTTTTTTGTAAAAAAAATTCTGTTATTGTTGCTGTAGTTCATTTTAGTGTTATGTGGAATAATAATAATTACTTTAAAATGTTATTGTTATTATTAGCTTCTTAGCTCAGTAGGACACTGTTCAATATTTACAGTAAGTATTTAAAATTACACATTTACAAAAGTTGATATTAGCGCTCATCCATCCATCCATTATCCAACCCGCTATATCCTAACTAAAGGGTCACGGGGGTCTGCTGGAGCCAATCCCAGCCAACACAGGGCACAAGGCAGGAAACAAACCCCGGTCCAGCCCACCGCAGTATTAGCACTCAGTTTAAAAAAATGACCTGGTTAGAGTCCATGCTGGGTGTCCCTTAAAGAAGCCATATACACCATGCAGCAATTTTTGGTTCCCAGATCAAAGCTTGTTACTAGCAATTATGGCACTGCTGTTGTTAGCTCTAAAATCCAGGCTTCAGGACTGATGCATTCAGATGAAGCGGTCAGATCGAGCAGTGATGTTACACTTTCCATGGCTATTTCATAGCAGCACAGTGCAGAGTTTGAAGTAGTTCTTGCAGCTAAAATTTATCCAAGTGATCTGAATAAGAGCAAACCATCCCAACCAATACTAAAGGTTTTTCCTAATCAAATGTTTAGTCAGACATCTTGTGCTTTTAATCCACAATTATTATTAAATTAAATAATTTATATTTATTCTTAAAAAAAAAAGAAAGTTAAAGAACAATGTTAAAATTTCAATCTATTATACTGTATATACACACTATAGTAATGTTGATAAAAAATGGCTTGAGCCAAAAGTGTAGTGAAAGGTCTGGCTCCTACAAGGAAAAGCTCGCTCTCAATTGTTTGGATGTAAAATTTCAGGCTTCCTCCAATAACCATTTAAAAAATATGAGATATGAAGGGATGTAAGAAACAGTGTAACCAGTAGGGGTCACCTCTGAGCCCCCAAACCCTGACACACAACTAAATGGCACAGTCCCGGGTTCATATAAAAAATGTTCTTTTTATTTTACAATATATCCAGAAACCTGCAAATCTTTTCTACAGCAGTATAATACAATAATATGTTTTCTTTCCTCCTTTCACACCTCCCACATAGTGTCATCCACACTGCAACCAGCTTTGACTACTAATGCATGAAAACCTGTCTCTTTTATTCCGGACCTGGGAGAAATTCCAGTGACACATCCTTGCCCTTTGGATGCACCTCTGCGTCTGGTGGAAGACCTTCAACAAAAGTATAGTGGTCACCTGTAACTCCTCCTGGTGGCACCCAAAAACTCTGACAGGGCTGTCCTACGGGACTGCATTTCCCAGTCTGTCCTCTGGGTATCCATAATGGAGTTCCATCAGTGGGATACTGCCATCGTGTGTATGGTGGGGGACATAGCAGCCCCTCACTGTCCTTCCAAGCAGAACTCCCATCCAGGCAAGGAACCAGCACCCCTTCTGGTCACAATACAGTCCATCCTTGCCCTTCAATTATGGCCTCCCTTGCTGGCAATTTTCTTTCTCAGTCATGATGTCAGTGTATTTGTGTCCTTCTCTTATGGCCCCTCTTCCAGGCAGGGAACCATCACTCACAACAGTAACACCATCTTTCATTAAGCCACCTTTTGTTCGATTCTTCCCTAAAAGCCTTCTGTATGAGCCATACTGTATGTATGACAGGAAGTTAATAAACAAACGTCTGAGATAAGGTTTGCTAGTTAAGGGACAGAATCCTATATATTAGAAATCTGGGGCACCAGATAAATAAACACCAATAAAGCATTCTTGTTACTGTGATGCTAACTTTTGAAAGCTACATTTCCCCTAAATTCATTCTCAGTGTATGAGAGTGGGTTCAGGAAAGTACAACTGATGGTTTTACAGAAAGAGAAAATAATTACTACTGGAATTAACCTGAAACTTAAATTAGGCAATTTTAGTAATACATTAATATATTAGTACATTAGTAACTGTCCATAGCTTATAATTACAGAATATTTCAAAACGACAGCCTATTACATATAATATATTTATCTTTTTAAAACAAGTGTTTCTTCTATTTACAGCTTTTAATTAGCTTAAGTACCTCAGTCTGTGCTTAATTAGTCTATTGTTTGCTTAAAAATTCCATTAAAATTACTAATTGCTAAAGTTACATGGTCAGGTTTGATTACTATTAACAACTTCATTAAAATTCTAGAACTGTTTTTTTTTTACTTAAATGTTGACTACAACTATATTAGCTATTCAAAAGTGTCTGCTGTTTTGATTTATTGTATATAATTATGTTGTAGACAAAGACATTTGTTGTGTAGCAACCCCATTTCTGAACGTGAATGGGTACGGATCTTCCCAGTTTAGAAGACTGATAACAGCTCATAGAACATATGTGGTATACCACAATGCTTTGCAAGACCTGCTGCACCCTGGTTTTTGTATCAAACGTTCTTTTCTTTCATTGTCGATTTGAAAGACAGGAGCAATCCAAAAATACACACAATGAAGCTTGCTGAATCTTAGTGAGCAATTCCCTGGCCTGATTAACTTCTGTGCTTTTTTAATGTATGCTGTCAATGCCATACCCAGCATGTGGCTCAAATCGTACTGAATCGATAATTTCAAGATAATTGCTTCAAAGCATTCTTTTGTTAAATGCAAAGAAGTACCTTCAAAGGTAGAATGTGACCCTGCAAACAAAAAAAATCAAAAAGTTATTTTCAGTTTTTTAAGTTGTCAGGGACACTGTTATTTCAATATGATTAAAGTGTCTTTCATCTGCTGCACTACAGCATTTACATGTATAAGGCACAGCGTATGATAGTCACATGTGTATACATTGTTTCCCTTAAAGACAGAAATCCTTCAGTAGTCAAGCAGTTAGATAAATGTATGTCTGTTGCAGCCCAGTGCTGCCTCTTTCTTAAATGTCTCCTAATCTCTGTTTTCTCATCACTCAGTTTTAGTATCAGTGTGCTATCCCCAACAGCCCACTTTCATTTTGAATCACAAAATGAATGGGACATGCAGCCAAAGAGTGTAAATACCACTGCCTATTTCTAATGTTATTTCAGCTGATTGTAGCCATACTCCTCTGATGTTAACACTGATGAAGTCTACTGGTCTCACAACAAAAATGTAACTGATATGGAGGTGTGAATGAGTAAAGTGACCTTACAAAATGAAGTGCTGATGAATCACATCACTAATTAATATTTTTTCTTTGATTAAATGTTATGGATATAACAAGACTGGCAACACATTCCTCTTCATGTTTTTTCCTCCTATTTCTTGGTGATACATAGCCTGCTCATCTATCCTTAGTTAGGGCTAGTCCTTCACCTTAGTTGATGCTCATTTTTGAAATCTTTATGGTAATTACAGTGATAATTACATGGTAATCTTATTGGTAATTGTCAACCAATATGTCTTACTTCTGTGCCATGCAAAATTATGGAAACTATAATAAGATATAAATTATAAAATTACCTAAATAATATAATAAATAGCAACCATCATAGGCTGATGAAAGAATGGTCCTGCCTAACCAATCTTTTAGATTTCTTTGAAGAAGCAACTGGAATAGTTGAAAACTCATAGCATACAACATAAGTTACTTAGACATTCAATAATCTTTGATACAGTCCCGCACTAAAATGAATTCTAAAATGAGAAGCTGTAGGCATCAGAAAAACTGGATCTCTAGTTGGTTAACCGGCAGGAGACAAAGAGTATAGGTAAGAGGAGAATGTTCTAGTCATCAGTGGAGTCCCTAAGGGGTCTGTCCTGAGTCCATTACTTGTTCTAATTTAAAGTAATGAAATTAATTCTGGGTTAGTTAGTAAACTTGTGAAATTCATAGATGACACTAAAATAGGAGGAATAGCAGACACTGAGGAGGCAGCAAAAGCAATTCCAAATGAGATGGATTACCTTCAGAACCAGGTGAACACTTGGAAAATGCAGTTTAATATAGAAAAGTGCAAAGTTATAGACATGGGCAAAAGGGACATCAATTATAAATATGAGATGGGAGATAATATCACACAGGAGGCAACCTCATGGAAAGGATTTACAGGTTTTTGTTGACACAACATTTTAATTGATTAAGCAAAGTAAAGAAACAAGTAAAGAGGCAAATAAACTGTTAGGTTATATCATAAAAACTGTTGAATTTAAGTCAATGGAAGTTATGCTCAAACTATATAATACATTGGTAAGACAATGTCTGGAGTACTATACAGTATGCAGTTCTGGGCACCATGGTACAAGAAAGACATAGCAGCACTTGAAGCTGTGCAGAGGAGAGCAACCAAGTGCATCCCGGGACTTAAGGACATGTCCTATTCTGACAGACCCAGAGAACTAAACCTGTTTAGTCCTGAGCAGAGGAGACTGCCTGGGGACCTAATCCAGGTATTTAAAACCCTTAAAGGCATTGATGAAGTAGATCCAGCAACATTTTTTCAGCTTAATAGTGAATCAGGAACATCACTGAAAATTAGGAGGAAGTGCATTTAAAATTGATGTCAGGAAACACTTCTTTGAGCAGTGAATTGTGGGATTCTGGAACAAACAACCGAGACATGTAGTTGAAGCAGAAACTTTGATAACCTTTAAGGAGTATCTAGATGAGATATTGGGACAGTTTAGCTATTAGTTAAACAAATGGGCTTGATAGACTCCTCTCATTTATCAAATTTCTTATGTTCTAGTTTTTCCCTATTCCTTTAATTAAGTTCATTTATTTTTAGCCATTTATGTCTGCTTACAATTCTCCATGGTTTGGCCACCAGCAATTTAGGTCTGCCCATTGTTTTTTTCCTTTAAATATTTTTACATTTACAGATAGCTTTCCCTCTACCTCAATGTAGTGTTTGAAATTCTGACCGTTTAACTGAAGCTTGAAGTTCATCTAAAGTGCAAAACGTGAAGGTTGAAGCTGAACACTAAATAGGAATGGCACTTAAGGAAGCTTTGGAGTAACAAAGGAGGTTTATTCAACAAATGCAGTTGTTGGGATTTTCAGAATACTGAGAATATTTTTGTATTTGTATTTGTATTTTCTTGGCACAATAAAGAGAGCATCATCTCATTTAAGAATACAAAAAATTAACTTGTCATGGTGTAAAGCTTTCAGAAGCTTTCCAAATTAAAAATATTATAGGAAATTTCTAAAAGGAATGTTTTTAAATGTCATTAAATATGGATGTATTAGTAACATAATATTAAAGTTTGATTTGATTTTTGCTTTATTTTTTGCATTTCAGTCCACTTTTTAATCTTAAATATATTTTATATGTATTATGAACTTCCATAACCTTCAATTGCAAATTATTCTGCTTAGCCAAAACAGTGTAGTAGAGTTTTCAGGGTTAAACAGTTCACTAAGATGATTGATGGTAAGCAAGGGCAAGTCTTTAATCTACCTATTTATGCTGTAAGGAAGAAGCAGATTTTGTTTTCAAAATTACAAAAAAATGGACTCAAAAAGAACAATAACTCCACTTGATTCTTTACAACTGCTTCAATCCTGTGGCCATATTGCTTTCAAAGTTACACTTACATTTGTTTTATGAGAGGACAAAACTTTAATTCTGTCTAATATTAGCTAAAGCTAAAATGGCATTGTCCTTGGCAAAAGAACAGGAAAGAAATTTTTCAAAGCTAGCAAGTACAGACATCTACAGTAGTTGAAGTTAATTGCTGCTCAATTAAATCAGTCTTGTTAATGGATAAAAAAGGAGAAAAAAGTGTCTATAGAAGGAGTTACACGCATTATCTAAAAGGTTATCAAAGAGAAAAAGGCATTACATTTTTAACATTTGAACCTTTACCAAACAGGGGCCATGTGAACTTAGGATAATGGGTAGAAAGTACATGTTTCTTTTAATTGAAATTCACCAAGGCAACCAGAACTTCTGGAGTTCATTTCAATGAAATGACAAAGACATTGATTCAATGACTGGCTTTTGTTCTTAATTGGTTTCTAGTGTTTCTCAGACTGTAAAGTCTCATTAACACACATAATTCATCATTGTATTTGTAGCTTATGTTGAGGAATGCTTTTGTCTAATGTCAGTGTAAGATTCCACAGTGAACCCACATTTTGAGGTATTTGATAACTGTCAGTCAAATAAAGCTTATTTTTCTGTAAAATGTTTAATTTAAAGCAATAAAAAAAGGTTGTACATAGAGCATATGGGTTACCTAATCTACTGTATACTCAATAGCTGAACATGATTTTTGCCTAGTGTAGTAGTTCCCAACCCTTTCTATAAACAAAAATGTTTCATTTATTTTTGCACCCCCTACAAAAGTAATACCAAATTTGAAGACAAGAAAGCCAAATTTCCAACATTTGAACCACATACAGTACTGTGGGTCAACAAATTGAACTAAACACAAATAAGCTTGTAACTCAGTGCATAAAATGTAAATATAAATCGAGCAATTTACCTTTGTCAGTCAGTCAGTCATTATCCAACCTGCTATATCCTAACACAGGGTTATGGGGGTCTGCTGAAGCCAATCCCAGCCAACACAGGGCGCAAGGCAGGAACAAATCCCGGGCAGGGCACATATACTCACACACACTAAGCACACACTAGGAACAATTTAGGATTTCCAATGCACCTAACCTGCATGTCTTTGGACTGTGGGAGGAAACCCACGCAGACACGGGGAGAACATACAAACTCCACACAGGGAGGACCCGGGAAGCGAACCCAGGTCTCCTAACTGTGACAGTACTGCTGCCCTTTGACCTTTTCTAAATCTCCATAATTTTGTAAATGTGTCCCTCATGAAGCTTAGACTCAAATGACGATCTGGGGGATGGGGTATCCTGTGCCACATCAAGCGCCGTGAGGAAATGGCATACGATCAACGAGTGAGGGGTTTTGGGGATAGGAGACCCCTTTCAGGCAATAGGTGCTGGCACTTAGCTAAGTAATGAAACACAGTCAATGAGCTCTATCCCCCGATAACACCAGCAATGCAGTTCAAAAACAAATGTGCCACACAGTTAAAATTGCTGCGTTACTGGAAGGACAGCCAGCAGGAGAGATGTGTTGAGTGTAAGCAGCAGGAGTTGCATACAATTCACCCCTTGTAAAAACAAAACGTCAATCAAACCTCAAAATCAGTGATGTTTCATGATTAGGGCTTGCACAGAAATCAATACTAAAAAATTACTCACCTTCATGAATGCCGGCACCAAGTAACCCATGAGAACGCACATTTCTGTGGCTTATTCAAAGATGACAATTACGAGAGCATTGCTTGATTCTTTTTATATCATAGCAGGAGCACTAAGTAATAAATGCCCTACAAATGACGGCAAGACACTGATTGCACCACAACAAATTCAGACAGCGCACCTCATTAAATTTTGATGAATAGTGAGGCAGCCTTCTTCTTTGTCACACCCCCTTGAAATGCCATATTGCACCCCTTGTTGGGAATCAAGGCACCTGCCCCCTCACAGAGCATAAAAAGAGCCTGAGTAGTAAGATAGGAAGGACTGAGAATGAAAAAGTAAGAATGAATAAAGTAAAACCAAAAGAAATTGTTGAAGAGCAAAGAGTGGATCAGGAGTAAGAGCCAGTACAGCTACTGGACCCACAAGGGAGTGAGGGGAATGGCGCCCTAGGGGTGGGTCGCTCATGCTAAGCAATTCTGTAGGAGGAAAATTGATCCAATACTGAAGTGGTCCTGCTGGACCAAAGGTAGGTGGCATTGACGATGGTGTAGGGCTCCAAATATGCCAGAGGTGACTGGCTGATGTGGCTGAGATGAGAGCTTGAGAGGGAACCATGCCTGCTGAGACCTTGGCCCAGAGGCAGAGACCCAGTGGGTGAACAAGGGAGTCAGAAGTAAGAGAGAGAAAAAGAGAGAAAGAGAGAGAGAGAAACGCATTGGGACTCAGAACAGAAAAGGAGAAACCAATATTATCTTTGGGATTTTAAACTTGGTTTTACTCTTGTTTGGATTATTTATTTATTCAATATAAGTATTAACGTTAACACCCACAGTGAGCATATGTTTTATTTATTTATTGGGTACTTAATAGAAGAACTGGCACTGTACTTTTGTAGTGGACACTGCCTGATTTGATGATTTGGAATAAAAGGTACAAAGCATTTTTGCACCAACATCTGTTGTTATGTGTCCTCATTGTACTTGGCCAGCTCGTTACTTGACTCTTGATGTCCAGCTGCAAAAACGGAAATGCCAAGGCTGCGGGCAACCCGGGTGTCACAAACCTATATCTGGATTAGGCAGATAGACAGATTTTACTGTTAGAAGGCACATTTTAAAAGATCCTTTAAATAATGTCTTGTTTTTGTAGAATAAAGGTCAGGCTTAAAAATTAGTATTGTAAATTCTGCTGATGCTTACAGTTTCTGCCACTTATTTTTATACAATGTAAATCTAATAGAATAAGAAAGAACTCTGCAATCAAAATTATCATACCATTAAAAAAAATGTTTGGATCGGTAATAGTTTGTGAATACCAGCTCTGCATATTTATTGTTTTAATGGATGAAAAGCTGTATTGAATCTCCTATTATAGACAGACGACTCATTCTTATACTGCTCTCAATGCCACATTAATATGCATTCTGATTCAACTGCTAAGCAAAGAGTTAATTCTGCTTTATTTTATACTTTTCAGCAGTGATTCAAGAAGCGTATCAGCTTATCTAAATTTAGCTTTTTTTAATACTAATAAGTTTCTAGAAGCACTAGAAGGTCTTTTGTCAAAAGTAATTGCATCTTAAAGGAATACTCCAACCAAAAATTATATTTTTATATCTTATTTACCTATGTAGTTTGTAGTGAGTATGGAGATCCAGCCCCAAACACAGACAGACAGACACTAGATGCCCATAAACACACACGTTTAATATTTTCTTCAGAGTGCACAGCACCTCACGATGCCCGTCTAGCAACCACTCCATCCTTTTCTTTCTCCTTCTTCTACTCTTCTGCCACCCTCACTCCTCCTCTCACAAACTCTGTCTTCTTCCTCCCAACTCTGACTTGACTAATGGAGTGTGGCGGCCCATTTTATGATGACCCGGATGTTCTCCAGGTGCTCCATGACAATATTCCAGCAGCACTGCCTGGTGTGGCGGAAGTGCTGCCCTTGCACCTGGAAGCACTCCGGGTGTACTTAGTTCCTGTTCTGGCAGCATTTTCTGTTGTGGTAGAAGTGCTGCAATCCAAGACTCTGTAACCATCCTCCGGGCACCCCCTGGCGGTGGCTATGGGCTCCAACAGGGTTGAGCTTCCAAGCTCTACTCCCGTGGCCCCCAGGTGAACCAGGGTGGCCGCCCTCTCATAGCCCAGGGAAGGTATTGTCTCTCTCCCGGTCCTTCCTGGCGTCCCAGCTGGATAGGGTCCACAGTCACCCGCCACATGAGTCATTCATTCGTTTTCCACTGCTGATCCAGGACAGGGTCACAGGGGCAGCATTCTTAGCAGTGAAGCCCCAGCCACAGTTATCAATTCATATTGTGTTTTTTTTTTTTTTATTGGATTATTGGATCCCAAGGCGTTCCCAGGCCAGCTGGGAGATATAATATTTTGATAGACAAGAAAAATATTTAACATTGTATTTCATGCAGAATGGAGATAACTAAGTTCCTGATATAACAGGTGTCTTTGGCAACTGATGCTGGACAACATGAAACAGTTTTAAACATATCCATGAAAAAATCTCACGACTCATATTACATAATCCATATATCCGGTCTGTCAGAAATCTTGTTGTCTCTGTTCTGTCTGGAAACATCAGATTTAAAAATTTTCTTTGCCATTACTACAAACTACATGAAATAAGTAATATAGAAAAAAATATCATTGACAATAAAATATAATGTACATATTTAGAGACTACTATAAGTCCTTATATTCTACTCAGTTAAAAAAATATATTTTTGGGTGAAGTACTCCCTTAAGGCAGCTACACTCTGAAATTAAAAAAATAGAAGGAATAAAAAGAATAACAATTTTTTTTTAAATCACAGTAAAATCAGATTTGAATCCATCATTAGCAGAATATTGATACTGAAAATTCTACTACATCTGTATTGATTTTGTAATTATTAATTCTATTTGCCATAAGATGAGTAGTCTGAATATGCAAAAAGTCGCTCTAGGGTGACAGTGCTACCTGTATCTGTGTAACTGTTTGAAGATTTTTGTTTGATTTAAATAGTTACATTAGGGCGCTTACCTTGAGCATTCAAAGATGGTGCCAAAGACAGTGCTCCAGTAGAGGAAGCTGTACGAGTATATGGAGGTGCATGCATGAGACAGTGAGTCAGGGCGAGTGATGGAGCACTATGCCACTTGACCCAACTGGGACATAAGGAGACAGTAAGGCGTGAGGATTGAATAAAAGTAGTGAAGTCATTTCAGTATGAGGAAGGGCCTGATAGTAAGAGGTGAGATTGATTACTTACTGGAGGTTAATTACGGTCAACATGTCTGTGTTTCTGATAATGCGTGATCTTTCATCAGGGTTATGGAAAGTACAGCAACATACGTGGAGTCACATCAGGTAATTGGAGAGAGTTGGGTGAGGCGTCTATCGGGGTTGGTGGAAGGGATCTCAAGGGCGTATAAGAAGGGAAACATGAGCATCAGAGGAAATCTTCCTTTTTAAGAAAATAGTCGTTAGAGCGTGGTGCACCTCAGAAATCCTAAGCAGGCAAAGTAAGGCTAGGAAGGGGTGTACATACTTTTATTATACCATACAGAACTGAGAAGTGGAAATAATGCAGTGAACCAGGACATTGGTTTTATTTTGATTTAGTTCTTTTTTTTTTAGAAGAATTCATAGTTCCCTTGATTAAACTATGGAAATTGAAAAGGGAAAGGATTTGGTTTTGTTTTTGACTCTGAACGTCCATGATGTCCCTTCAAGCAGCCTGGACAAGGCTGAAGTGAACAGAACAACAGTCACAAAGTTTTTGTGTTTTTTTGGAATATTTTTCTTTTTATTTCATCATATTTATTCATACACTTGATTCATTTTCTTCAACTTTTGAAATTTAGATTTATTGATATCACCTTGTTTTTAACAGAAACTATCTATTTTGTACCATCTTGTCTGTGTGTGTCCCTCTCTCCCTCGCCCTGGTTTATACCTGGCATGACTAGTCCACTCCCATGGTTGAACTGTTCTAAGGTTTGTACAGGGCACGCATGTTTGTAGCTTGTAGTCTCAAAAACACTCACAAAAATATCATCATCAAACCCCAGCTAGTAATACGGCAAACACAGTGTCTTAAAAAGATAAAAAGATTTATTCTTAACAAAACTGCTTATAACAAGAATGAAGCTCTGTAGGAGCACAAAGGCAAAAAAGGAGTCGCTTGTAACGCCAAAGGCAATCCAAGGCAAACTAGTCCCTGTATCCAGCAGAGAGAGTTAGCTCCCATGGAATTAGTTCTTTTGTAATTGCGGCGTGTGACATAACTTGAAACTATATAGTATCACACATGTGCGCTTAAGATGCAGTCAACAAACCCTAAGGTGAGTGAAATATCGTAAGACAAGGAGTTGATATGCGGTAAAAATGCCTTTCTCTCTCTCTCTCTTGTCAAACAAAAAGAAGAAAAATAACTCATCTCCCACACTTCCGGGTTCCCAAGATGGCTTCCAAATGTCACTTCAGGCACCCTTTCCAAGACGTCATTTCTGGCTCCACCTTGATGATGTCACTTCCGGCACCACCTCACTTCCAGCTCCCAGTGATGACATCACTTCTGTCCAACAGTTATGATGTCACATCCTACCAACTCATTTCCACCATCCATTTTTTCACTATATAAAAATGCCATCTTTGTCACGTACCATTGCCAATTGCTATAATTTTTGCCTTTTGGCATTCAATGTCCATTGGACATTATACGGGGACAGTCCCCAACTCTTTTTCTTGCTATGGAAGATTCTTCTTTATTACAATACATATAATACAAAAGGCAATACCCCTCCCTTTATTATACAGAGGTAAGAAATCACATAGCAGAAATAACTTAGCCTTGTTTAATGACGGCTTACGCTGCATAACAGACGAAGGAAGCCAATGGCAAAGACCCAGTTCAGGAGTGGAGGCCTGACGTGTAGAGTCTGCCATTTTCGCCACTGCAGTGGAAGGATTTTCAGGATTATCACCCATCCGTCCGTAGGCTTCAAAGATGTGCCAAGTGCCATGTTCCAAGGCTTTATACTCTTTCTTCTAGTGCAGTCCCCCACTTAGGTGAATCATGCAATTCCAAACAAGGCAAAAGAGGATACAGTTTCATGCTGACTCTGACAGACAAAAATAGATAGATAGATAGATAGATAGATAGATAGATAGATAGATAGATAGATAGATAGATAGATACATAGATACATAGATACATAGATAGATAGATAGATACTTTATTAATCCCAAAGGGAAATTCATATAGTATACAACAGTCCTCAGTCTGACTGCATGCTTTTCCATTTGTTACAATCTGTCTCATGTCATACTGCTTGCTTGGTAGTTCTATATGGTGAACGCCTGTACTAAATCTGGCCCCGTGTCAACTATGCATGTGAGTAGAAAAAGGCAGATTTATAAGATATATTTGCACAGAGTACAGTGTCATATTAAACTTATGCTTATTACAGTCCCAATGCAGATAATTCAAAGAATCATTAAAATACAGAGCATTGGATTATAAATCCAGATATACAATAAGTTAACTAAGTGTAACCTGGGCTAGGTTTAAAACGAAAAAAAAAAAGTAATATCCGAATGTGAGTTTGTGTTAATAAAGTTTATTGACTAAAATGGGGTACAAGTTGTGGGGGTTAGGTAAGGTTAAGTTATATAGGTAAGTGTCCTCTGATTGGCCGGGACAGTCCAAGTGAGATAGTTGAAGAGAGTTTTTCAGGCAAAATGCTGAAACAAGGAAGAAAGAAAGACAGCTGAGGCCGAACGCAGAAATGAGACTGAAAAAGAAAGAGGAAATAAGTTTAGTAAACCGCTAAAATATAAAAGGAGAGGACAGGAGAAGAGAAAGATTTAGCAACACACTAAACTGATTAGACAGAAAGAAGCAATTGAAGAATGCTGAAGAGAACGTGAAATGTACAGTGTATCTAAAAGTCGCAACGAGTGAGAAAGAGCAGTCTAGTAAAACGCTGACGTGCAAAGAGACGCACCGAGGTGATATATATTTCAGAGAGGACAAGTAAGTGTGCCATTACAGGATGCGAAGAGAGTTGAGAGAGGAGAGGGACTGACAGGTGGTGGACGGAGTGATTTAGTGACTTGTAGAGGAGAAAGACGGCAGGACGCAATTTCAGCACTGGCGAACAGCGAGTGAGGAGTTTGTGCAAGAGAGAGTTAGACGAGAGGCCCAAAGGAGGTACCCAAGGATAAAGGAGAGTACTTTCGAACAAGGTCTGTGAGTTAAATCCTCAAATGAAGGGGCCAGTTCTGTTTTGTTTGTTTAGCCACCACTCACCCGAGCTACGGTTTGGGGCCCCCAATGTAGAGAGTAAACTTCACTGACTGTGGTAATTAATAAGGGTGAGCTCACCAGTAGTATCAGACCGACGATATATGTATAGCAGTAAATAATTTAGTGTTTGTGTTTTATTATGTATTATATGTATTTGAAAAATGGCAAGTATGGAAACATGTTCATTTGAATTCAAGTACATTTTTTTTACTTAAAATTTGAGTAACTATGATTTGGTTATGTGTTTAAGAGCTGAAGGGGGCATATATTGTACAGGCCAACCATAGAGGTGGCGACACCATAAAAAAAGAGCTCAGGGCCTTGCACACTGATTAACGGAAGGGTGGTGCAAGGGGGTTACATAAGCACAAGTAAACTCACCACTCCCAGGTATGTTCGAAGTGAACCTCCAAGAACTGTGGAAGACCCTCTGGATTTATAGGGCAGCAATTAACTAGGCAGATAGAGGAACCCTGGTGCTGACAAAGGGCACCACAGAGTATACCAGATCTCAATATATATACAGTATATATAATTTAGCACAATATGATAATAGTAAAGTATATAAATGTTGATACAATATGAGAAAAAATATACCACATTAGCAGCACTTGTATTACTCTTAATCTGTAAAAGCTAAAAAATGCATTCTTTTAGAATCAGGTTTCTTTTAAGCATTATAAAGCCATAATGCTGCTGTGTTCTTTTGAGAGAGGCATCTACAAGCACTGCGTGTTCTTCTTCTACACATGCCTCATTGATTGCAGCTGTGAGGAGACAGGGGATTAGTTTGCATTAGATTGCATTACTGAAAGTTCTAAAGATGGTTGTCGCAAGAAGGAAAAAGAGAAACCAGTGGAAAATTAGATGGCTGGGGGAGATACTGATTACAATAGTGTTACTAATTAGCTAGCCAAATAAATGCTATACTCTTTCAAATGAAACTGAATTTTGCAGTAGGTTATCTAAAGTCTTTTTTGTGACTGGGGAAACTGAACAAAGCATGCAGCAGATCATACTAAAGCTCTTAGTAGTATTTAAAGCATGCTTAAAGATTGAGCTAATACGGCCATAGTTTCCTGCTTCTCTCTCCCCGGCCTCTGGACAAAGTGAATGTCTACCTACATCTTGTAATCTGCAGGATGGGGCTTGGCCTCCAAAATCTACTCCAGGGTTTAGAATGAGGCCTACAATAAAAAAAAAAAAAAAATGGCCTTATACTGAAGAAACAGGCGGTTGGTCAGCACAGACTCAGATGTGTGGCAAGGGCTTAAAACCGTAAAAATCTTTTCCTTTGATAGTTAAAATGTATTAAAAAATCCAAACAGTTTACAAAAGAAAGCAAATGAAGCGAATAAAAATCCAAACAAGACCCACACACAGTACCTTGAAATGAAAGCCATAGGGTAATAACCAGGGAATCTAAATACAAATGCAAAATCAAAAGGCGAAGAAAAGGAGATAATATCAATACTGAAATGGCTAATAAATGAGTTGCTCCTTCTTAAAAAATACTGGAGGGTTCCCTGCTGAAGCATCAGATATTTCCACACCAGTACACTCAACATATTGGAAAAATGAGCAATATTTCAAGGGCTCAATACAAACTAAATAATAACCAGTTTGTATTCAATACATTTAACACAATAAAGAAAACAAAATCAATATTTACAAACTAATATTTAAAAAAAAAAATCCAACAAAAAGAAAATACACATGAGATTTAGATAAGCGTCAAATGAATTGATTTAAACTATTTGGTGGAGGGCGAACAGGAAGATCAAGTACAATGGCAATAGTCCCTATGTTCTGCTCAATTTCCACCACCTCATTAATGGCAGGTTATTCAACACCGGGGTCCAGTTTAGAAATGTACTCTTGTTTGACTTAAGCTGGCTCAGTGGTAGTGTACAGCTTGTGGATCCCAACAGTAAAACCATGCTGTTGATGCCCTCACTCACCAACCTCTTGCCCTTATTGCTGCTGTGATGATCATCTTTATGTTGACAAATCCATTTGGGTATAGCTGTTTTCATTGTCTCCATGCCATCTTGGTTTTTAGCTTTCTTTTCTTGGCCCCTACGTATCATTTTTTAAATTAATGTTCATGTACAAATTAGGCCATTCAGTGCCTGTAAACTAAAAGGACAGCTCTTATCAGTAGTATTGGGTGAAAAACTGTACTTTTTGATGTTCTTAGGTGCACCCAAGTGGTCAGGGGTCCCCATGCAAGGCATCATCTGCATACCCACTATTTGCACACCTGACATGTTATACCATGAAAAACAACACACACACACACAAAAATAAACTAAATTAATAAATACAACATCAATTTGAGTAAAAAACCTGACATATGGCTTAGTGTAATACAAATGTTGCTGTGGTGAAAAGAGCTAGAAAGATAACATGTTGCAATAAAAGAAGCTATGGATAATTTTTAAAGGATTCATTTGTTTTAACTACTATTACCTCATGTTGTTGTTGTGTTTTCCTTTATATAATTTTTTAAACTTTTTAATAGGAAAGATGTAGCTCAAAGAGGAAGATATGCACAGGGCAAGAAGAGAGGTGAACAGAAGGCAATCTGTTGAAACCTCATTTGAAAGCCTCAGACGAAGATCCAGGTAGCTAGCTAGAGGGAGAGTGTGCCAAAATGGCTTACATATGAGGAACACTTGCCATGTCATGCCAACATTTACATTTACATTTCATGGATGGTCTTGATAGTGCTTGATAGTGATGGTGCTGATGCTCACTGTATTAGGACAGTGCTCCATGTTCTGTTTGTCCATGCGGCTCCCAGACTGCCCATTCTTTGAAGAGTGTGACCTACTGTATAATTAAGCACTGTGCATTATGTACATTTTAAATTGTTCTTCAGTACATGGTGTGACTGACAAGGAGGCAGTCAGTAGCAGAGCCAAATGTTTGGGTACCATCCCAGTAAACCCCTGTTTAATTGGAAACACCAACAAAATTGGAAAACAAAATGAGTGAACAAGACACATGAGAAAAGACATTAATTCTAAATCAGCCAACAGAACTTTCATTTTTCTTTGCTTTGCAGGCCTTATTGGACTATTAATGGCAAAGTGAATGGCAGGGGTGGGGCTTTCTATGGACATTACAACTTGGCATTTTCCCTGGGCTATAGAAAAAGAAGAGGATACTGTTAGATAAAGCGCCCCCTCTCACTCAGGGTGGTAGTGCTTATTTTAGTCAAGCTTGTAAGGAGATTCCTGAATGTGCATGCGTCATTCATTTATTTATTTATTTTTTTTTTTTTTCGGACATACTTATGAATAAAGATTGTTTCAATGAATTAATTAAAATTGTTTAAAACTATGCTGTCTTCTTTAATTTTTTGTATACTTGCCAATTAGTAACTTCAGAAGGGGGCATAACCCCATTTTCTAGGAAAGTCTAAAATGAAAACTACTTTGGGCTTTATGAAAACAATTAATTTATTCTGCTATTTACATGTAGGTAAACAGTCTTAAATATTAAGTAAGCAATTATGTTAAAATGTTATACTGTACTAAGTTTAATATAGTGTACCTTTCTACATTAGAACGTTGCTATACTTTGATTTATTTGCATAATTATTAAAAGACTGGTTTAATTTTACATTTTGTTATTTTTATACATATTTTAACATTCAGTAAATCACCATCCCACGTAAGAGCCAGTTTCTGTAGCTCAGACTCACCAAACATTTCCTTGACCCTCCCATGGTCTACTATAATGGGTGCAGGCCCGCCACCAGGCGCGCCATTATGTAGAGGGGGCCCCAGTGACCAGCGTTTGTCCACAGTGTTTATTGAACTGTCTCATCCTACATGGAGTACTTTTATGGTATTTGACGGTTCGATTTAAAGTATCTCGTAATGGAAGATTCTTGATGTCTGCATCGTTGGTGAAAAGTATATTTATTAATTTGTTTGAAAGAAAATATTGATAAACAGAGTCTTCTTGAATAACCTGATCCGGGAGGGGCTGAGTATGCTAGCTGGGTGGCACTGATCAGGATGCCTCCTTAAACCCAACAGACACGCTGGAGATGCACAGGGACACAAGGTAAAAGCACTAAGAAGATATTTATTATTTATTGTCTACTATAAATTATGTATTTGTAGTGTGCTGTACCTACATGGAGTACTTTTATGGTATTTTTATTTATGTAATGAAGTTCAGTGCCCTTCCAGCACCACAGCCACCAATAGATATGTAATTAAATAAACACAATAATATTCACAATAATTCCAATTCTTTCCTCCACACCGCTCAGCAAGCTCTGTACTACACCTCCCGACTCCGGCTCGCTTGCTGGGTCCACAGAAGTCCTTTATATAGTCCTTGACCCGGAATTGTTTCCATTCTTCCCTCCACGTGACTTGCCAGCACTTCCGGGTCAGATGGAGGACTTGGGTTTGCTTCAGCCCGGAAGTACTTCAGAGCGTCTGTCCTTGTGATTAGGGAGTATTTGAGGGCTATGAATGAAACAAAACCCTGGCAGCACCCATGTTACCCAACTGTGGTATTACACTACATGTCCCATAGTGCCCTCCGAGAATCCGGGGCACCGCTGCAGACCAGGGGAACTGTTATCTAGCGTCTTGGGGGAGGCAGTGTCCTACAAAAGTTGCCTACCCCCGACCTTTAATCTCAGGGGCGTCCCGGCTGGGTTGAGCTGCCAGCCATCTCTTACAAACCATTTGTTGCCCTGTTTTTAGCATTTTGTTTTTTGTGTTTTTATCTTCTTTTTTTTAATTACACCATTCGTTATTTATTTGGATCTCTTTCTTGTTTAATGTCTAACATGATATGTCAAATTAAGGTTTTAAGAATTGCTTTATATTCAAACTTAAGTTCTGTAGTATAATCTAGTTTTCACTGTGGAGCACAATACAGGAGAGGCAGAGGAGAAATCAAAGGCTCAAATAGAGGAGCTCCAGATACTTCAAAGTGTTTCTTTCTTTTTCTCAGATGAAGATCCTGACACCTACAAAAGCAGCTCATGTCCAGGAAAGTCAAGAAGATGGCTAATCATTTCTGCCAACAGACCAAGACCTCCACCCTTTAAGGGATACAAGCTGTGGCTTTTGCTGGACCCACCCATAAAGATTAAAAATTCCAACAGAGTGATTAAACAAGAACTATTTGGATTTTATCATTAGGCAGCGAAGATACAATTACTGGTAATGCCCAAAGAGGCTTTGTTGCCATTTTGTCTTTTCCAAAGTTATTAAAACTTTGAACTTTGCCTTTAAAAAAAAAAAACTTTCTCTTTTTGGTGGTCTGAGCACCCCCGTGTACAAAAGGTACTTCTTAATTTTTATACAAATTTTCGATGGTTGTTTTATTTATTTTTAGGAAACTGGTAGTTGCATCATGAAAGTGCTTCCAATTCAAACATTTCCTAAGAAAGAAAAAATCTGCAGTGAAAATAAATCCTGAGTATGTCACAGAGGAATGTTTGCCAAATAAACTGAAATAAACTTCAGCTGCCATAATAACCATGATCCAAGCACCAGTTTTCTTATTCTAAGTGAAATTGTTCCTTTAAAATATGAAACAAAAAACACATGAAATTCTTTTTGCTCAAAATGGAAGTAACTGCAGCTGAACAAGTGATTTATGAGTTACTTTCTTAATGAGAAATAAAACATTTTGCAACAAGTCATGCCTTGTTACAATACTGTACATTGTCCAAAGTAAAGTAAGCCATATACCAAAACACTGCAATACCATTTTATTTTTATATACAGCTCACTCTTGGCAAGTGAATACACATTCATTTTTGTCATTGCCAACTGCAAGCTTTAAGAAACTGCCTGTAGAAGATATTTATCTTCTAACTGAAAAGTCATTTGTATTTTCACATCTTTATTACCTTCTCAAAAATGCCAGACCTAAATTATTTATTTAGGTCCTGCATATTGGATTGTGCATGCATACATTAAAATGGGCAAGCAGAAAGACTGAATAATCTGCTTTTTAAATGTCCTTAACCCACATCCCTTCTAAAATGTTAATACAATATTCCGCATGTTTGGACGGATGAAAGACCTGATGTATAAATTCATCATTGACACTAGTGACTTGACAAGATCAGAGACCATTCTAGATGGTTCAAAATAATGAGAGTAAACATCTAGGCATGTTAACCATATACTCAACTAATGATCTGATAAATATACTTAAACTAAAAATTATGATGAGCATGACAAAGCACGTGCTTCATTGTGGTTCAGTTTGCTTCATTATAAACATTATTCTTTAAAATGCTTATTAATTAAGTTATGATTCTTGCCTGTGTAGCAGTATGATTCTTGCCCTTTTAAAAACATGTTAAACCCTCGGGTTGCTCCATAAATTTTATTGCATGTCTTAAAGAAAGCTGCCATCATCGAGCGTGCCTAGTACATCACAAGTTGAAATATATTTTAATAGAAAATTAATAGCAAGTGTCCATCTCAATCCAAAGTAAAAAGTACCCATATAATCTATTTACTCGATGTACATACACAGAGAATCAATGTCAATACATCACATTAAGATATGTTTTGACTGTGTCATTTTTTATTGGTAGATGATACATCCAAATCGAATCTATGCTGTCTCAGTTTTAGATATACAAAGATGTACATAGTATTGTCACAAAAGCAACTCTCTGCTACACTGTGGTCTATCTAAATCAAGGCTGTATAAGCTCCGAATCTCTCACTTACTCACCTCAATATTTCCCCAAATCACACTGTCACTTGCATACCATTCCATTACTTTAATTCTAGCCTCTGTACCTTCATTCTAGTTAGGCGCCTGCTGCAGCTCCCCTTACAACTTTAGACTTTCTTTGCTACTGTGATGGCTTGTGTATATTGCTTTGAGTCTAATATAGTTTGTAGCCTATTTTCCCCTATAAATAGTTCCTTCCCAAGAGTTTAACTAAACAGTTCTCCATCAACGGTCTGCACCATAATGGCGTGCGCTTTGGTGTGCAGATGCTTCAGGACATGTGTGTATACAAGCTGGCATACACATCTCAAGGAAACAAAGGACCAATGTCTTGGCAGCCATCTATGGCTACAGTAAAGAAAAGAAGCATTGATTAGTTGCTGGCATTTAATGTACAGATTTATTAGTAAAAACATCCTGTGTAGGTTGTAAAAATACCTGCATGTGTGAGAATATCTGCTCACATGCATAGGAAAGTGAAGATAGAGAAAGCAATCACCTGCTTAGATCATGTTGCATTCTAAGCGTCTCAGCTTCTTCAGCAATTGGCTGATGCTGGCAGATGTAAGATGGGATTGGCCAGGTAAAACCTGGCATTTTGAGTCAGATCTGCTAAGTGGTTTGTAGCCATGAAGAGTTTGTGCTTTTAGTATGTAAATAAACATATTCGCATTTGGAGTCTGTAGAGATGTCTGGGATTTGGTTGTGTGTCTTCACTTCTGATTTTTGCTTGTTTGTTTTTCACTTATTGGGTGAAATATTCTCCCTCATTTATCCAGGAAGAAGATCGTTTGTTTTTCTTTTTTTCACTGCACATATTTTTAGAGTCACTATAAATATTGTAAATATTTAGTTGTTTTTTTTAGCAATTTTAATCAAGTCATTGCATTGCACTGTTAATTTATAATTTCAGGACTCAGGGCTGTGATTTATTGGTACTTCCTTGAATAAACAGATCACTCATTCACTCGTGCAATTGGCTATGAACTACAAGATGCCCAGTGTATAAGCCTTGCTGGGGTTCCACTGCATGAGGGCATCACAGCGATTGGAAGAAAGTGTTATTTAAAATCCAGACAAGAGAATCACCTACTTGTTTCATATTTCCTGAGTTCCTGTTCTCAATTAAATGTCAGGTAAGCAAGCCAGCTCTGTTTTTTCATCTTGACCATTTGGAGACTCTTTATTGCCTTCTGCCTGCCTGAAGAAGTTCTGCTAAGTTTCTACAGTACACCCCCGTGAATTTGCAGTTCAGAGTTCTCGGTCTCAGTCTTTTGCGAATTTTTCCTTAGAACCTATCCAATAATTGTTAGCAGGAACCGCAAATATCCTCTGCAATTTTTATGGCTTTTATTGTGGCAATACTGCACTGTAGAGAAAACTAGAAGCAACTGTAGTGGAAAACATGGCTTGGGATGGTGAAAGTAGCCAATAGAATTTGAAACTACAACTCCCAGCAGTCCCTGCAGTGGCTCTGATTGGGGCCGGTGACCAAAAGCAAAAAAAATGTTTTTGTAATTTACAAGTTCCTGTCTTCCTGCCTTCCCTTGGGTTACCTGTACTTATTTGTTTTGTCCTGGATCATTTTGTGTTTGTGGATTGTCTGCCATCTGCCTGTGTACATAAGGACTGTAAGTGGATTCATGGCCATCCTGCAAAGAAAGGAGCGCTCCTGAACCCGTCTACCTGTCTTCACCATTTCAGGAGCTACCTGTAGGATTATCTTTACATTCCCATTTAATGTGCGGATCTCTGGACTATCTATTTTCATCATTACATTTCATCCGTTGCTGTTTTTCATAAACGTTTTTCATGATTTACTCGTTGCGTTATGTTTGTGCTTTGTTGTATTTAATGTGTTATCGCCGTATGGGGAACAGGGGTGGTATCGTTGTTTTCATTTATTTCATTTGTTTTCATTACATTCTTTATTTGCTGTTTGATTACCGGTTTACTTTGTTTTTGTCTCTGTTTGAGAGTGCGTGTGGGTCCGGCCAAGGCTGGGTGCATCCCTGGAATCTCCACCATAAAAATAAATAAATCGCTATCTCCTCGACTGTGTGAATCTTAGCAGCACCGGACTGCTACAGCATTATTCATTTCTCCTTGCTGCTGATTGACTATAATGCATCCCCAGCTGAGTGTTTTTCAAAAAAACCCTCTTAAAAAATGCTGATGGACTACCTCCATATTTCTGCCTTCCTTGCTGGGATTACTTGCGGTTGCTGTGTCGCGTGATATGCCTTGCGCGATATTACGCATACTTAAAAGCCTGAACAGCACGTGTCCTTTCTGATTGCTTTGTTTCTCTCTCCTTCACCAGACATTCTCTACTCCTGTTGCGAGTCTCGTTCCCATTTTGCTCCCCTATAATGTTTGCCTATTCTTTTAATCGATAACTAACTGCATACTAAGCTTGTTTTACTTCTGAAAGAGACATGTTTGTTTGAAGTGTTTAAATAAAGTTCCAGTCTCTACAATCTCCTGTGATTCTGTGCAATTCTGTGACCCAAGTGTGACACACTGCAGCACTGCAGCCTGACAGTCTCTGGGATTGAGCCGCTGCACTATAGCCTGCCAGCATCAGCGCTTACCTCTGTGTGCTTGCGTGCGGTTGGCTCGGTGATTTCATCCATGGCGTTAGTTGCACTTTGTACATATTGTTCCAGTAGTTTTTTAAATAGTTTTTACAGTTCATTAGCAGTGTGTACAATGATCAGTGTTGCAGTAATTGTGATGCTCTTTGCATGAAAAAAGTGTTCCATTAAAATGTAACTTTTTCTTTGTGAATTGTGACGCTTACTTAAAGTGCAGCAAAAAAGTATTTGTCGTCCAGGGATGTATTAACCCCCAAGTATGTGGCAGTTTAAGAGTTAAAGCCCCAAGATGCCGCTGAAAGGCCCTGCACCTTCTAAGGCTTCTGGCAATGAAAACATGCTTGCATGAATTACAGTACATATAGAGGTAACATCGGTATTTTACATTCTAGCACTGTGGGAGACATAGCACTACAGTACTGTGCAGTATACGGGTTTACCTTTACATTCTTTTTTTTAGGTAATGTATTAAGCTGAGTTTAAAATTAAATTGAAGTGTTTTGGGGGCATATTTAGGGTTTAAACTATAAAAATAAGCATTTTTTTAACCACATCAAAAATTTGCGTTTTTTCACAATTCAGGGGTTCTGTAGGAACATAACCCTGAATTTTGGGGGTGAACTGTATATATATATATATACAGGGGGAGCCAAAAACAAGTATGTTTATTCTACAAAAACAGCACAAGATGAAAAACATTTTATTATTACAGAAGAAAGGGTATACAAAATAGTTTTTTTTCACTGTGTTTTAAAAATGATGTCTTCAAGGTGGTGTCCATAATTAGCGATACATTCTTCGAGATGATTTCTGAATGCTCGCATGACTCATTTGTCCATTTGAAGGGTAATATTGGCAATTTCACGGCGAATAACGTCCTTGAAGGCTTCAAGATTTTGAGGTCGGTGTGTATGTATACCTTCAACATGAAATAGCCCAACAAGAAGAAATCACATGGAACGAGATGGCCACCTGACATCGCCATGCAGGGAAAGCAACTTCCCCAGAAACATCTCCTGCAAAACTTGCATGGATCTCCACGCCGTATGAGCTGTTGCACCATCCTGTTGAAAACAGGTATCCACCACATCCATTTCTTCAACTTCAATGTAATGTTCTGAAGTGACAGTGACCGTTGCTCCCCCCCTTCTGAAAAAAAGTAAGGGCCTGCAATGCCAAATTCTGCAACTCCACACCAAACTGTAATACACTCACTGTGCAGGTGTCTCTGAAGTGGTTACAACCCAATAGCGAAAGTTTTGATTTTTTACGCAACCATTCAAATGGAAATGTGCCTTGTCACTGCACATGCGATGGATGGTTTGCAGAATGTTCGCACACTACTCTCTGTGGCTCTCCCAGTCTGTCTCATTCAGTTCCTGCACTACCATCATTTTGAACAGATGGAAATTAAGGTCCTCATGCAAAATCTTCCTCAAAGACGTATTGGAAATGCCTAAGGCAGAAGCATGTTGGTGCCCTGAATGTCTAGGAAACTGCAAAATTCATACCCTTACAGCTTGGATGTTTTAAGACATTCATATAGCCTGAGGAAGGCCTGAAGATTTTCTGTTCAATGTTGTACCTGTCTATTTAAATTTAGCCACCCTGAATTGTTCTCTGATTTGGGACGTCACTGTTAAGAGGAATGTTGAAGTGCGTTCGGATGGTGAGTTGCGCAGGGATGAAGGATTTGTTGTTTTTGAAGAACTCTTCAACAGCGAAAGGACCAAGGCATGTTGCAGATTGAAAACTACAAGGGATCACCTATCAAAGGACCCCCACCCCAACCCACATGGTTGCCTCTACCTCGTACAATGACTTTGACAAATGTGGTACTTCATTTTGGGTCATTCTATATATATATATATATATATATATATATATATATATATATATATATATATATATATATATATATATATATATATATATATATATATATATATATATATACACATCAGCATTCTTTACACACATATTTGACTAAGAAAGAATGTTACATTTACAGGTGCTGGTCATAAAATTAGAATATCATGACAAAGTTAATTCATTTCAGTAATTCCATTCAAGAAGTGAAACTTGTATATTAGATTCATTCATTACACACAGACTGATGTATTTCAAATGTTTATTTCTTTTAATTTTGATGATTATAACTGACAACTAATGAAAGTCCCAAATTCAGTATCTCGGAAAATTAGAATATTGTGAAAAGGTTCAATATTGAAGACACCTGGTGCCACACTCTAATCAGCTAATTAACTCAAAACACCTGCAAAAGCCTTTAAATGGTCTCTCAGTCTAGTTCTGTAGGCTACACAATCATGGGGAAGACTGCTGACTTGACAGTTGTCCAAAAGACGACCACTGACACCTTGCACAAGGAGGGCAAGACACAAAAGGTCATTGCTAAAGAGGCTGGCTGTTCACAGAGCTCTGTGTCCAAGCACATTAATAGAGAGGCGAAGGGAAGGACAAGATGTGGTAGAAAAATGTGTAGAAGCAATAGGGATAACCGCACCCTGGAGAGGATTGTGAAACAAAACCCATTCAAAACTGTGGGGGAGATTCACAAAGAGTGGACTGCAGCTGGAGTCAGTGCTTCAAGAACCACCACGCACAGACATACGCAAGACATGGGTTTCAGCTGTCGCATTCCTTGTGTCAAGCCACTCTTGAACAAGAGACAGCATCAGAAGCATCTCGCCTGGGCTAAAGACAAAAAGGACTGGACTGCTGCTGAGTGGTCCAAAGTTATGTTCTCTGATGAAAGTAAATTTTGCATTTCCTTTGGAAATCAAGGTCCCAGAGTCTGGAGGAAGAGAGGAGAGGCACAGAATCCACGTTGCTTGAGGTCCAGTGTAAAGTTTCCACAGTCAGTGATGGTTTGGGGTGCCATGTCATCTGCTGGTGTTGGTCCATTGTGTTTTCTGAGGTCCAAGGTCAACGCAGCCGTCTACCAGGAAGTTTTAGAGCACTTCATGCTTCCTGCTGCTGACAAACTTTATGGAGATGCAGATTTCATTTTCCAACAGGACCTGGCACCTGCACACAGTGCCAAAGCTACCAGTACCTGGTTTAAGGACCATGGTATCCCTGTTCTTGATTGGCCAGCAAACTCGCCTGACCTTAACCCCATAGAAAATCTATGGGGTATTGTGAAGAGGAAGATGCAATACGCCAGACCCAACAATTCAGAAGAGCTGAAGGCCACTATCAGAGCAACATGGGCTCTCATAACACCTGAGCAGTGCCACAGACTGATCGACTCCATGCCACGCAGCATTGCTGCAGTAATCCAGGCCAAAGGAGCCCCAACTAAATATTGAGTGCTGTACATGCTCATACTTTTCATGTTCATACCTTTCAGTTGGCCAACATTTCTAAAAATCCTTTTTTTGCATTGGTCTTAATTGATATTCTAATTTTCCGAGATACTGAATTTGGGACTTTCATTAGTTGTCAGTTATAATCATCAAAATTAAAAGAAATAAACATTTGAAATACATCAGTCTGTGTGTAATGAATGAATCTAATATACAAGTTTCACTTTTTGAATGGAATTACTGAAATAAATCAACTTTGTCATGATATTCTAATTTTATGACCAGCACCTGTATATATATATAGTTACACACGTGTGTTTAGTAGACAGCCAGCAAGCCCTAAGATGAGTGAAACCGCAAGGAACAAAGGGGTGAATCATTGCACTAACATATCTCTCTTTCTCTACCAAAAGAACCAAAGAAAGAAAACAATAACTCACTGCTTCCCGAGTCCAACACCAACTCAATGACGTCACTTCCGGCGCCGACATGACAATATCTCTTCAGTATATATATACACCGAGGTGTGGCAGAAAAGTAATGAGATTGATTTTTTGTTTACCAAAGTTTTTATTTTTTTCAAACATCAATGCTATCCCCTTCAGAGTAGTTCCCTTGGCCAGCTACACACCGATGGCGAAGTTGTTCCCACTGTTGGTAGCAGCGCTGGAAGTCTTCAACCGGTATGGTCTTCAGCATGTCCATTACACTCTTTTGGATGTTTTCTAAAGTCCCGAAATGACGTCCTTTGGGGACATTTTTCAGTTTAGGAAAAAGTCACACGGACTGAGGTCAGGTGAATAAGGGGGCTGGGGAACCACAGGAATGCCTTTTGAGGTCAAAAATTCTGTTATGGAGAGGGCAGTTTTTCGGCACCATTTTGGCACAGACCTTTCACATGTGCAAATGTTCAGTCAAAATTTGATGAACGGTAAATCTGTTCAAATTTAATTTTTCACTCAACATTCTTAATGTTAAACGACGGTCTGATCTCACAAGAGTGTTCACACGTTCAATGCTTTCATTGGTTTTCGAAGTTGAAGTCCTCCCTGAACGGTGTTCATCTTCAACGTGTTTTCTGCCTTCCAAAAATGATTTGTGCCAGCGAAAAACTTGAGCTCGGGATAAAGAATGTTCCCCATAGGCCTGTTTTAACTTTTCAAACGTCACACTTGTCATTTAATGGCACAACGTTGCTCCAAATTCCGCTGTTCCATTTTGCGTGACGCACAACCAAAAACACAACTTCGCTAATAGCAGTCACAAAAATCACGTAGTTAACGGAAGGAGTTGAAACTAGCACTGAGCTATGGAAGGGTACTGATACACGTGCTCTATCAAGGACAACAGCGCAGCGTTCCAGATCGCTTGCAGTGTTGCCAGTCTCATTACTTTTCTGCCACACCTCGTGTATATATATATATATATATATATATATATATATATATATATATATATATATATATATATATATATATATATATATATATATATATATATATATATATACTACTCAAAAAAAGAAACGTCCTCTGACTTTCAACTGTTTTTACTTTCAGTAAACTTAATGTGTAAATATTTGTATGAACACTAAAAGAGTCAACACCATAAGACATAAACTAAAAATGTTTCACAATGTGTCCCTAAATGAAGGGAGGCTCAAAATCAAAAATACCAGTCAGTATCTGGTGTGGCCACCAGCTGCTTGAAGTACTGCAGTGCATCTCCTCCTCATGGACTGGACCAGATTTGTCACTTCTTGCTGTGAGATGTTACCTCACTCTTCCACCAAGGCACCTGCAAGATCCGGGCTCTTCCAATGCGAGGATGATCAGCTGTCCTTCTTGTCTCCCTGTAGCGCTGTCTTAGGCGTCTCACAATGCAGACATGGCAATTTATTGCCCTAGCCACATCAGCAGTCCTCATGCCTCCCTGCAGCATGCCTAATGCACGTTCATGCAGATGAGCAGGGACCCTGGGCATCTTTCTTTGGGTGTTTTTCACAGTCGGTAGACAAGTCTCTTTAGTGTCCTGCGTTTTTAGAACTGTGACCTTAAATGCCTTCTTTCTGTAAGCTGTTAAGGTCTTAACGACCATTCCACAGGTGCATGTTAATTAATTGATTATGGTTAATTGAACATGCATGGAAAACATTGTTTAAAACCTTTACAATGAAGATCTGTAAAGTTATTTGGATTTTTAAAACATTATTGTTGAAATACACAGTCCTGGAAAAAGGAACGTTTCTTTTTTGCTGAGTATATATATATATATATATATATATAAATATATATATATAAATATACATATATATATATATATATATATATATATATATATATAATTGTGGTGTATGGCATGCATGGAAAACATTGTTTAAAACCTTTACAATGAAGATCTGTAAAGTTATTTGGATTTTAAAACATTATTGTTGAAATACACAGTCCTGGAAAAGGAACGTTTCTTTTTTGCTGAGTATATATATATATATATATATATATATATATATATATATATATATATATATATATATATATATATATATATATAATTGTGGTGTATGGCCGGCCATTCATCCCGGCCAATACCCCCAAGTTGCCTTATGCCCTGGAAGTACGTCCAAGTCACATGGACAAGGGGAATGACGTGCTTCCGGGGTTAAGAGAAAGGGACTTGTTATCTGACCCGGAAGTGATAGGAGATCACATGGACTAGGGATTGGAACACTTCTGGGTGTGGGAATATAAAAAGACTGTGGCAGCTCCCAGACGGCAAGCTGAGCTGGGTGGTAGGAGGGCAACGCGTCTGGGAGTGGAGGATTGTTTATTGTAGTATTTGTGAGTGATTTAATGAGTATTGTGGAGGAGAGGGTGCCTTGTGCACTGTGCTGTGTTAATAAAGTCAACATTTGGACTTTTATCTCGTGTTTGGACAGGGGTTCAAATCTGTCTGTCACTATATATATATATATATATATATATATATATATATATATATATATAGTAAATGAAGAGCAGAAGACAGATAAAGATAAAAGTTTGGGGCACCCTTAAGCAAACCCTGCAAAGCAAAAAAGTTATAAACTTGATTTAATGTGTGCAATGAATAACATCTTCATAAACACAAATCTGTTACTAGACTGGAGCAATGGAGCCAATTATTTTTATTTATACACTTTTGCATAAAAACATTTAATAATGAGGCCAATGCATTGTCAAACTTATGATATGTACACATTTATTTAACCAATTTTTCAGTGTGAATCTGCAAGAGGTATCAAGTTCTCCAGGATCATGTAAACTAAGTTGGTAAACTTGATCAAGTAACATGGAATCTGTGATAGGTATCAGCCCTATAAAACCTGATCAGAGCATCCCTGGTATGTGATTTTTATGCTCTAATGACATGGTATGGTAGGCAGAACTGAGAAACTAAAGAAGGGTAAGTATAAAAAATACTCTCAGAGACAAATGTTGTTATAGAAGGTGATTAATTTCATAAGGAAATTAATATAGTGGCTAACAACAGCAAAGGGAACTCTTGTACAGATGTTATTGCCAATAAACAAACATTATCAACAAATCATTTATATGGGGATATTTACAGAGATGGAGCCTTTCAGATATCAACTTGATATTTTTTTGATGCATAAAATGAATTTAGTTTTTTCCACCCTGTATTTTCTGCAAAGCATGAAACAATGTAAATAAATGGGTGCATTTCCTGTTTGAAACATGCAGGTTAATACAAAATCCGAATGGAGAATAATTTGCAGTGCTATCCGACAGTATGAAATAATAGTAATTGTGCATACCGCTGATTTTGATACATGGCTTAGCTCATCACAGTTATTTCTGCAAAACATAATAACATGAAGGAATAAATCAATGTTAATGATGTATAGTACTTTACAAATGTTGCTCGCTAGATAATATTTGCATTGCAAATCTCCAATGACATAGATAGCACCCACCTCTAGAGTTCACATGAAAGAAAAAATAAATTTGACAACTTGCAAATCTTCCATATGAATATGGTATAAAGGACAGGAGTAATACAGCAGTACTAAATTTAAACAAATAAAAAAAGTAAAGACTCAAAAAGCTCAGTTTGGTAATGTATTGACAAAAAGGGAAAGCTGAACATGCAAATATTACAGCATCTTACGCAAGAAATAGGATGCTACATATTATGCTTTATATAATCATTTGTACCTATAAGCCATATATACTAGTTTAGTGTTTAGCAATGAAATCCAGTTACATTCCATAACCAAGGAGTGATAGACACTTCCTCCAATTGCTCTACCGATGTTATTTAAAGATACTGTATATTTTTGTGTTATTAGACATTGTTAAACACAAATAAGTGTTTGGTTAAGCAGCAAATCACAATAAACTCTGTACTCTATGTGTACATGTATGCTATGCTGGGAGGGAGGAGACATTAATATTTTACTATACTGGACACCAAATTTGAGCCCGTTGAGATAAGATGAACTAATTTAACTCTAAATGTTAACGTGGGATAGAAAAGTACCAGAAATACATTTATGAGCACCAAAATAAGAAATAGGTATACAGTACACCCCCAAAATTTGCGGGGATTATGTTCTTAGAGCAACCCTGAATTGTGAAAAAACGCAAATTTTTGATGTGGTTAAAAAAAATGCCTATTTTTATAGTTTTAACCCTAAATATGCCCCCAAAACACTTTAATTTAATTTCAAACTCAGCTTAATACATTACCTAAAAAAAGAATGTAAAGGTAAACCTGTATACTGCACAGTACTGTACTGCTATGTCTCCCACAGTGCTGGAATGTAAAATACCAATGTTACCGCTATATGTACTGTAATTCATGCAAGCGCGTTTTCATTGCCAGAAGCCTTAGAAGGTGCAGGGCCTTTCGGCTGCATTTTGGGGCTTTAACTCCTAAATTGCCACATACTTGGGGTTTAATGCATCCCTGGATGCCAAATACTTTTTTGCTGCACTTTACGTAATCGTCACATTTCACAAAGAAAAAGTTTAATTTTAATGGAACACTTTTTTCATGTAAAGAGCATCACAATTACTGCAACAGTGATCATTGTACACACTGCTAATGAACTGTAAAAACTATTTAAAAAACTACTGGAACAATATGTACAAAGTGTAACTGACGCCATGGATGAAATCACCAAGCCAACTGCGCTTGAACTGGCTGCCCGCAAGCACACAGAGGTAAGTGTTGATGCTGGCAGGTTATAGTGCAGCGGCTCAATCCCAGAGACAGTCAGACTGCAGTGCTGCATGGTGTCACGCTTGGGTCACAGAATTGCACAGAATCATAGAAGATTGTAAAAACTGGAACTTTATTCAAACACTTCAAACAAATATGACTTTTTCAGAAGTAAAACGAGCTTAGTATGCAGTTAGTTATCGATTAAAAGAATAGGCAAACATCATAGGGGAGCACAATGGGAGCAGGACCCGCAACAGGAGCAGAGGAGGTCTGGGGGAGGAGAGAGAAACAAAGCAATCAGTCAAAAAGGACACGTGCTGTCCAGGCTTTTAAGTTTGTGTAGCATTGCGTGAGAAGCATATCATGCGACACAGCAGCCACAGCAGCCAAAAGCCCAGCAAGTAAGGGAGTAATGTGAAGGTAGTCTATCAGCGTTTTTTAAGAGGGTTTTTTTGAAAAACACTCAGCTGGGGATGCATTATAGTCAGTCAGCAGCAAGGATAAATGAATAACGCTGTAGTGGCCCGGTGCAGCTAAGATTCACACCATTGAGAAGACAGCAATTTATTTATTTTTATGGTGGAGATTCCAGGGATGCACCTAGCTTTGGCCGGACCCGCACGCACTCACAGAGACAAAAACAAAGCAAACCGGTAATCAAACAGCAAATAAAGGATGTAATGAAAACAAATGAAATAAATGAAAACAACTATACCACCCTTGTTCCCCTTACGGCGATTACACATTAAATACAACAAAGCACAAACAAAACACACAGAGTAAATCATGAAAACGTTTATGAAAAATGGCAACGAATGAAATGTAATGATGAAAATAGATAGTCCAGAGATCCACACGTTGAATGGGAATGTAAAGGTAGTCCTACTGCTAACTCCTGAAATGGTGAAGACAGGTGGACTGGTTCAGGAGCGCTCCTTTCTTTGCAGGATGGCCATGAATCCACTTACAGTCCTCATGTACACAGGCAGATGGCAGACAATAAAGACGCACGAAACGATCCAGGACAAAACAAATAAGTACAGGTAACCCAACAGAAGGCAGGCAGACAGGAACTTGTAACACAAATTTGTGTTACAACAACAATTTACTCACTGGCCTCCTTTTTAAAAGCCACACTGACATCCTTTGACCCCAACAGCCCCAGCACCCTCAGCAGAAGACCAATCAGAGGCACTGCAGGGACTGCTGGGAGTTGCAGTTTCAAATTCTATTGGCTACTTTCAGCATCCCAAGCTGTGTTTTTTAATACAGTTGCTTCCTTGTCTCTCTACAGTGCAGCTTTGCCACGATAAAAGCCATAAAAATTGAGGAGGAAAATTGCGGTTTCCGCTAACAATTATTAGTTAGGTTCTAAGGAAAAATCTGCGAATGACTGAGGCTCTGAACCGCGACTTCATGGGGGTCTACTGTATACACTATATATATACTGTATATATAGTTGCACACACAGAAATGGCGAGTCTTTTACTCTGACTTTGAGGTGTACTAAGCAAGTACAATATTTGTTCACAAAATCTCCAATTCCTCCTCTACAATGGAGGACCAACACTACCAATCATCTTTTAGACCACTCCTATTTTTCATTATTCTTATTTGAAAGGTAAATGATAAACACACAAACTCATATGCAAGCATGGCCATGTCTACCATCTACTGGGGCACAGTTCAGAAAGCGGCTTTAACATTTGCAAAAATAAGTGCCAAAAGCAAGTCCAAATTTTCACTGATAGGCAATCACTGAAACCCACTATCCAAGAACTATCCTTACTCCACTTTGATGTTTGCGATTATACACCTCTAATCAAACCTAAAAAAAAAAAATTTAGAAGAAAAGTATGAATTGTGTCATACATACATGTCAGTGGATAACATTTCGGGCTCCCTTGAGGGGCACTGTTGCTAACAATCATGTCTCCTTTTTTCCTCACAGTGATAAGAAGATGAATGATAAGGGCAACTGAGCAGGAGAAATCTGCCCCTTCCAGTCCAGACACATTAACTGCAGACATCCTCAAAAGGTTGCCTTGCATTTTGGACTTGAGCTCTCTAAAGATTGGAGCTCCCCCAAAGCCTGACCATTTTGTTCCTCAAATGTCATTACAAGGTGAAGCTTGACATTACTGCCTGCAAAACATTTGTGTCAGAGCACCCAATCCACCTATTGATTTCAGTATTAAACAGGGTTGGCCCAGTTGGCACTTGTTTATTTTGGACTTGCTTTGCCTCTGTCACTCATGTCACAGCGAGTAGGACCACGATCAGAGCAGCTGTCTAATAGATCACATTTATGAGAATGTACATTTGTGGTGTTACAGTGCCGCTAAAGAGAAAAAGTGCAAATGGATGATCTTTCAATGGTGTGGTGGAAGGGAATATTAAAAAAAGAGAAGCAAAAGGCTCTATAAGCTGTATGCTTAAAAAAAAAACCTACATGATGAAATTATGAAGCCATATACAGTTAGGTCCATAAATATTTGGACAGAGACAACATTTTTCTAATTTTGGTTCTGTACATTACCACAATAAATTTTAAATGAAACAACTCAGACGCAGTTGAAGTGCAGACTTTCAGCTTTAATTCAGTGGGTTGAACAAAAAGATTGCATAAAAATGTGAGGCCACTAAAGCATTTTTTAAATGCAATCCCTTCATTTCAGGGACTCCAAAGTAATTGGACAAATTAAATAACTGGAAATAAAATGTTCATTTCTAATACTTGGTTGAAAACCCTGAGCTGGCAATGACAGCCTGAAGTCTTGAACTCATGGACATCACCAGATGCTGGGTTTCCTCCTTTTTAATGCTCTGCCAGGCCTTTACTGCAGTGGCTTTCAGTTGCTGTTTGTTTGTGGGCCTTTCTGTCCGAAGTTTAGTCTTCAACAAGTGAAATGCATGCTCAATTGGGTTAAGATCAGGTGACTGACTTGGCCATTCAAGAATTTTCCACTTCTTTGCTTTAATAAACTCCTGGGTTGCTTTGGCTGTATGTTTTGGGTCATTGTCCATCTGTATCATGAAACGCCGCCCAATCAATTTGACTGCATTTAGCTGGATTTGAGCAGACAGTATGTCTCTGGACACCTCAGAATTCATTCGGCTGCTTCTGTCCTGTGTCACATCATCAATCAACACTAGTGTCCCAGTGCCACTGGCAGCCATGCACGCCCAAGCCATCACACTGCCTCCATCGTGTTTTACAGATGATGTAGTTTGCTTTGGATAATGAGCTGTTCCACGCCTTCGCCATACTTTTTTCTTGCCATCATTCTGGTAGAGGTTAATCTTAGTTTCATCTGTCCAAAGAATGTTTTTCCAGAACTGTGCTGGCTTTTTTAGATGTTCTTTAGCAAAGTCCAATCTAGCCTTTCTATTCTTGAGGCTTATGAGTGGCTTGCACCTTGCAGTGCACCCTCTGTATTTACTTTCATGCAGTCTTCTCTTTACGTTAGACTTGGATATCGATACGCCTACCTCCTGCAGAGTGTTGTTCACTTGGTTGGCTGTTGTGAAGGGGTTTCTCTTCACCATGGAAATGATTCTGCGATCATCCACCGCTGTTGTCTTCTGTGTACGTCCAGGTCTTTTTGCGTTGCTGAGTTCACCAGTGCTTGCTTTCTTTCTCAGGATGTACCAAACTGTAGATTTTGCCACTCGTAATATTGAAGCAATTTCTCGGATGGTTTTTTTCTGTTTTCGCCGTTGAAGGATGGCTTCTTTCACCTGCATGGAGAGCTCCTTTGAGCGCATGTTGTCTGTTCCCAGCAAAATCTTCCACATGCAAGCACCACACCTCAAATCAACTCCAGGCCTTTTATCTGCTTAATTGATAATGACATAACGACGGACTTGCCCACACCTGCCCATGAAATAGTCTTTGAGTCAATTGTCCAATTACTTTTGAGTCCCTGAAATGAAGGGATTGTGTTAAAAAAATGCTTTAGTTGCCTCACATTTTTATGCAATTGTTTTGTTCAACCCACTGAATTAAAGCTGAAGGTCTGCACTTCAACTGCATCTGAGTTGTTTCATTTAAAATTCATTGTGGTAATGTACAGAACCAAAATTAGAAAAAAGTTGTCTCTGTCCAAATATTTATGGACCTAACTATTCCACAGTTGAGACAAATGAGATTGACCTTGCAGATAGTCACAAAAAGGCTAATATCACTGCTTCTAGCAACTTTAGCAGCAATATGCGGTCTTATAACAGCAAGATAAACAAGAACAACAAGGTGTAAGACAACAAAACATACCAAACAGACTTGATCGAAGGAATACCTCTATCTCTTTAATTTTATTTGGTGCAAATATACAAACCCAAAACACTCCCTTATATATCACGAGCGATAAAAGTTAAGAAACGTTTCAAAAAAGTTTCACTAAAAGACACAGATTATTTGAAGACTTTTGTGCAGTGGTGGTATACAAAAAGAAGACAGAAATTACCATCAATGTTTAATGAAATGTACTAAAAAAAGTCACCACATACGACAAACTGCAGGCAGGCAATAAAAGCCACTTGCACTTGAGAGTTCAAATAGCTTAAATAAATCCTGTTTTACTCTGTTTCCTTTTTTCTGATTAACATTTGAATATCTTTCTTGTTATCATACTGGCTGAAAAATATAATAAGTTAAATTTGTTATCTGAGGTCTAATCAATACGACTCTGCCCCTAATTTCCCTGTAATTTCAGAATGATATTTGCCTTCCACAGTTAAACTATTAAGGCTGTAAAAGACTGACATAACCCTTTTATTACAAACACATTTTAGTGAGCTTATCTCTGAAGAAATTGTGTCATATGTCCAAATTACATGCTACAGGGTATAATTATATATGAGGCTGTCACACAAGTGTATAGAATCAAACCAGCAAAGTGTATAGAATCAAACCAGCAATAGTGAAGTTATACTGTGTCTCTGCAGTTCTTGAGCAAGGTAAGCAATACTGCGATAACGTAGGCAGCAGCATACTGAGCTGAAATTACAGGTTTTAATCTGTATCCATAGACTGCAGACAGCTTCCTTTATCATATCCCTTTGGGATGTTGTTATCTGCTTACATCAACTGTAAAAGGTTGTTTTTTATGCTTACCTATTTGAATAGCTGTCTTGCTAATTTTACTCTTGTTGTATTTATACATGCAGTGCTTCATTTTACAGTATCTTACAGTGCTAGCGCAAATGAGTTTTAAACAGTAGATGACCATGTCATTTCTCAATGCCCCTGCCAGTTCCTTCAAGCTTCTACAGTTCCTCAAACTGTAATTTCAAACAGAGCTGTTACTCATTGATATTTTAACAATTTAGTATTACTAATAGAAAAATAAATTCACAGATAAAATTCATTGCCCATTATTTGCTCCAAACAAACCTAGATTCTAGTTGTTACCTGTAAGGTGAACTTTCCATCCAATGTAAGAGAATGCCCATCCTTAATAGTTTGTTTCAGGTCCATAATATGTATGTACTGTACTGTATAAACTTTCAGGATGTTGTATGGAAGATGGTGAGCTCAACCAGGGTGTACCTTCCTTCCCATATCTGACTCAGGCCAGAGTAAGTATTTAAAATCCTCCCCTAAAATATTTGGAAGCAGGGCTGTCAATTTTGTGAATGGGGCTCCAGATGCTCAGGATAGTCCATCTACTTAAAGGAATTTCCACCAAAACATGAAAATCTATGTAATGTTTTCTTACCTTGTGTTGTTTTGTAGTTATGGTCGAGAAAAATGCTTAATATTTTTGTCATAAATGATAAAATTCCAGATAAAATAGGTGCTAATGGGGGTCAAAGCTGAACAACAGCAAACCATGTCAAAAGTCCATGCTTATTTTGTATAATTCACATTGTAGCTGTGTTTTTTTTTTTTCCAAAATTACCAAAGTTCAACAGCTCTAACTTAAAAAATGGGATTCAACAAAAGCCTGATGCGGCGAAGTGATTCCTAAGACAAAATATGTTCGCTTTTTAAAAGTTTTAGTTAAAATTCAAAGAAAAACAGTTCACACAAAAAAGAAAATTAAAATAGCAAACAAAGAAAGTTCTTGATCAGAAAAGTTCCGTTCAAAGTTTAAGTCTTGTTAAATTTCAAATCATTACAAATCACTTCAAAAAACATTTCTGAACCATTTTAAAATTATGACGTTTCTGAACCATTTCTAAATGACATTTCCGAACATTTTCTAGAGGGTCAGAAAACTGCATGCCTACTCCATTTCTAAGTTGAAAATGAGTCTTTCAAGTCCCTGTTTACTGGGACCTGTTCTAAACAACATTTGACTCAATTATCACACTGTTTCTAAGTTATAGTGAGAAAGTTCTATCTCTTACTAACTTATAGGGAGAAAAGACTATACCATTGTCTATGACTATGGAAGAAGTTTATATTCTATTCAAATTAAGCAAACATTATGAGTTTAACTCAAAACTTTAACTTTCTAAGATTAGCTCTTACACCCATATTAAGTATTCAGTTCCATGCTCACAATATCCAAAATATATCTTGCCAAAATACTGTTAAATCAACCGTTCCCAAAAATCCCCTAGTAAACAGAAGTGCTACATGTTGAACCATGAACCACCTTTTGAATTGAAGGCCCGTTCATTGTCCTACCCAATAACAGCTCATTCACTTGCTACCATGCCACTTCATGTGATATCAATATTGCAGGGCAAGATCTGAGAAACATTTCAGTCAGGGAATAATGAAAGGAGCATGAAAACATTATCAGATGGAAAATATGTCTTGTATTTGTGCATTATCTGAGATGCTTCAACAAACAGAATGCTGAACTTTCTCAAGCAGCAGATGAACAATCCAAAACTACTGAATCTGTGGCATGGGGTGAGAAGCTAATCTTTAGTTCAACAACTCAAATCCATTTTAACTCACTCCCTTTGTGCATAAGTTTTATAAAACAATATTTTAGCCAAATACACCTGTTTGGACATTAGGTCTGGTTATCAAACTCACAGATTAAATGGCACAAGTGACTTCAGAATTTTTTCATGGACATCTTGATATTGTTTTCTGTTGTATAGACATGGTTTCCACTGACAAATATTGAATCAGGAATTTTGTTATCTCCATTCTTCATAAAAACATGAGATTAACCATTTTTCTCAGTCATCTCCACAAACGATAAGATATGTAATAGATAAAAAATAATATTGTTGGGTGGGGTTCCGTAAAAGGATATGTTTGGGGTCCTGGCTTATAAGGGACTAAAAAAGTTAACAGTACTTTATGGCAATGATAATTTAAAGGTACATTTCTAAAAAACAGTTGTCAGCTGTAAAAGGCTAGTGAGTGTCCAAAGGGGACTTATCCTGAGAGGATACACAGAGAAGGAAAAGGGTGCTGCACAGTGACTAATTTGCTTTCCACTCATTCTGAATAAAAGGGTCATGCAGCAAAAAATCAGAGTTCACTTATGAGCCAGCTCTGCAAACCAAGCAACTCCACTTCAAAGTCGAAGATTCCATGATTGTTCTTGGATTTTTTCCACTTAAACGAGGTTTCTCTGGTGAGACCCCAACTCTATTTTATGTTTGTTTATGTCCTTAACTACACAGTTTGAGATATTTTCTTGCTCTGCCTGGCATCCTGGCCTGCCATGGAGTTCGGTCAGGCACAGGAGGAGTGAGGGCCAAGTGCGATGTGACTCTTTTCTTGAAAGAAGAGAGCCAGAGTTGGTGGTTGAGGCAGAGCACTATCAGCTAGGTATAGTTTGGCTCACATCCACCCACTTGCTTTGTTCTAGAACCAAACCTCTAGAAAGAGGCTGGATGCTCCTTTATTCTCGATTTGTTCATGGGGAAAGGTAAGGACTGGGTTTCTTATTGTGTACCTGCCTGGTCAATGCCATGTTGTAGTTTGTCCCTGAGAGTAGCAGGGCTGTCTAAGTAGGACTGAAGGTCGCTAAGGGAAGAACTCTGTCATATGTGCATATGCACTGAATGGCAGCTCAGAGTACAAGGCTTTCTTACAATGCCTGGAGAGGATCCTAGAAAGTATCCCAGCTGAGGACCCCATAGTTCTGCTGGAGATTTTATTGTCTACGTGGGTAATAATGGAGACATTAGGGGTATCCTTTAAAAAACTTTGTGTAGACTTGAGCATGAAAATATGTGCACATCATAAAACAGGACAATGCATACACTCACACAAAAAAATATCAGATTTATAAAACCTGCAATATGCACATTTCTACGTAAATTAACCTGTATAAATCACGACTACCTTGTAAATGTGCATTCAGTTGTAATCAACCTCATACATATGCAATCATGTGTGGTATTATCTGTGGGTCCAAGAAAGGCATAAAGGTATAAGGTACCAGCATCTTAAAATGGTAAATATAATGACACAATTGTTGAAAGAATGAATAGTAAGACCATTTTGAAACATTGAGGGTTCAGCCAGTTAACAACAAGCCAGTTACTATGTACAGCACCGCCATGTCTGCCTAAGCTAGTTTGCAGCAAAATAAATGAATCAGGGATTGAACAAGGCCACAGAGACGTGATGTTTGTCAGTCTCATCTTGACATCACATATGACTTCTATGTTGATGGATTGTAACACTTTGCGGTTAATTCACAACAGCTTAATTCTTGCTAGAGGCCCTTATTACAATATGAGTGCAGCAAAGTGATCAGAATACGTTAGAAGAACCAGATACTGGTGCAAAATGCCTCTTTATTTTGGCAAAAATAAATTATGTTACTTATGCACACCCAAGCCATATGAAAAATGGATGTATTGCCTCCTACAGCTACTGTCTTTCAGGACAGTGGGCATGATGGACTGAAGCTTGCCTGAGATACTCCTGACCTGTCCGCCAGTTCCTTGAGAAGTGCAATATGTATGCTATATAAACTAACGAAAAAGTAAAAAAAGTTGTTCAGTGTAAATGCACAGCTTTGGTCATCTTAAAAGGGACCTGAAATACAGTCTGGACATCATATTTAACAATTTTGAGGTTTAATATGTTTGTCACATTAACACACATAATAACGCATCAGTGATATGAATTATTATATTTACTTAACTATTATTGTTATGTATTATAATTATAATATTATAGTAATGCATATAAGTCGGCATTTAGCTGGTTTGGCGGCATTTCCCTTCTTTATCAAGGTTGTCATCATTTCCTCCATATGTATGGGTCAGAGTTCCTATAAATATACAAATGTTCTCCCATCAGGTTTTCTTCTATAAATCCGGACATTTGCATAGGAAGTTGTGTACACACTTTTCGAGTCTTGAAATGGGGCAGGAACAAGGACAGACCTGAAAATCATAAGCAAGTAGTGAGGATGGACTGGGAATGTCTAGGGGAGGTCCCTGTCCAGAAGACTTTCAACACCCACCTCTAAAAGACCTTTTCCCACATCACAGTATAGGCTTGGGGCTTAGAGTCCAAATGGACATTGTTCAAAGTCTCCATTGTGGAAGCAGCTGCCAAGAGCTGCAGCCTGAAAGCTATAGGTGCCCTTTCAAGTTGGCAACCCAAGGAACCAATGGTGGACACCAGAGGTGTGATGTGTTATCAGGCTGAAGAAGGAGGTCTTCCATGTATGGTTAGCAAGGGAGGCTTACAAACCAGCAGAGGGGAACCAAAAGAAAATAAAAAGCTGGTGGTAAGGGAAGCAAAAACATGGGTGAGAGAGGAGTTTGGAACAAGTGCAAAGAGTTTCTGGCAAACTGTCAGGAAAATCAGAAGAAGAAGGCAGGACTTCACCCAGGCTGTTTTCAACAAGGGTGGAGAAATGCTGACCCGAACTAAGGGTGTACTCTAGCAGTTGAAGGGACACTTCAAGGAGCTCCTGAACCCAATGGAAATGCCCTCTGTGGAGGGGGCGGAACAAGAAACCTATGAGGAATTAATGCCCATTTCCCTGAGGGAGATCACTGAGGTAGTTAAGTAACTCCACAAGGGTAAGGAAACAGGGGAGGATGAGATTAACTTAGACATGTTGGAAGCTCTGGACGTTGTTGGGCTGCCATGGATGATGTGCCTTTTCAATGCTGCATGGTGGTTGGTAGCAGTGCCTTTGTAATGGCAGATCCAGTTGGTGGTCGCCATTTTTAAAAAGGGGGACTGGAGGATGTGCTCCTACTATTTGGGGATCACACTCCTCAGCCTCCTGGAATACGTTTATCCAAGTGTACTGGAAAAGATACGCCACCCATGCGTGGAACCTCAGATCCATAAATAGGGACACTAGATGTGCTTCACAATAAGATGCATTCATTGGAATAATTACACAGCGTGGTGTGCATGCAATAACTTGTATATTCTTGAAATAAATGTTAATATAAATTGATAATATGACATCATTTTTAGTATACACAAGTTGAGACATGCAAACTGGTTATAAAAGCATACAATTATACATTTATTGCTTTATATATCACATAAACCATATAACATAGTATCAAATTTGCTTCGTAGACTTCTTTTGTGTTATATTTCTTTAAAGAATTCTTTAATTAATTTGTTTAAAAAAATCTTGTAGCACATCTGTGGAAACCGGTTGAAAATCGCTCTGATAGATGGATAGAATTGACCAAGCACAGTTATGAGACCTAAGGAACTAAGTGGGAAAAAAAGGTTCTTGAATTACCAGTCAACCTACGTCCCTACCCTGACCTATGGTTATTACCTTTGACTGATGACTGAAAGAATGAGATCGAGGGTACAAGCTCTCTCAATAGGGTGTCTGGGCTTTCACTTAGAGATAGGTGTGAAACACAGACATCTGAGAGAAGCTTGGAGTAGACCGTTGATCCTCCATATTGAAGGGAACCAGTTGAAGTTGTCTGGGTATCTGATATACAATCTAACTTCTCTTCCTTCTTGTCTCCCATTTTATTCTTTTTTCACAGACCTACCACTCATTCCCTCCTTTAAACTTTCATCTAAAATTTTCTTTCTAACTCCAGACTAATGGAACCCTTGGCTTAAGTTGGTTGTAAGCTCCATCTGAAGCCCACTTATAAATTATGCTCCTAACTACTTGTATTGTAGTACAAGTAGGAGGGGCACCAGACAAGAATATCTTCTAAAAGGTTATTGTGCTCTTGCATCCCTGATCAATTAAATTATACACAGCTAAACTCTCAAGCATTTTCTAAGTTGCCTGCCTTGAATTATCAACTTAGTTCTTCTTTTCTCTTTCATAGACCTTGAGCTGCCATCTACAGTAACAGGTGGGAAACAAAGTGATGCCTCCTCCCACTGTTCTCAATCCTAATGCTTAAAAGAGTGGCAGGACTGCAATTTTCCATGGCATGTGACAATATATTGTCATCTAGAAGCCTGAAGTTCTTTGACCATCTTGCCAAAATTCCATGGTCTTCATACAGATAAGCTATTGTCAAACTCTTTGTGTTGTCCTTGTATATTGCACCAATCCTATCAAGACCAATTCCTAGTACACTATAATGTACCTGGCCAATAAAGTGAATTCTGATACCAGTTATGGGATGCTTCTCTGCCTCCATTCTGAAGAGTGTTGGCAATATGGATGCAGCAATTGCAAAGGTGGAAATTCTGTTGCAGTCTTGAAGACACCTGTGATTTAGCAAAATATTAATCTTCCAGCAGGACAAAGTATTTGGGTCATAGTCCATAGTCAAAGCCAGAACCTTAATCTAATCACAAGTACAGTATGTAGCAGATACTGTGGATAAATTGTAAAAATGAATGAGTAAAAATGACAGTATTCAAATAAAATAGCTTATCATATCATATTATGAGACTGATTGTTTTTAAAATAAATGCAAAACTATTTTAAATTTGCAAGTTTCTATGTTGATTAATTACATTAAGTTTCATTTAATCACAATGATTCACATTTTGACAAGAATAAGAGATCTGGATATTGTTTTGCAACCACTATACCTTCACTAATTAACTCCAAAAATATGATCAAGCAAAACAATGAAAAAGAAAATGTACTGAAACAGTGAGTCTTATTACTCTTTCACCTAAACCTGTGAATTTATACAATGATTTTCTGAGATAAACAGTAAAACACTATTTTTAACCTGTAATACCTTGAGGAAAAAACTAATCTTAAAATAAAGTTTTCAGGTTTATGTTTTATGCTGTGTGTTAGCAATATCACAGCATCCGCTGTAAAGACACATTTCATTGTCATAATTTACATAGCTCAATAATTCACACATGTATTTGTTTAATACTCACCTTCAACTTCTGTCACAAATAGCAGGGTAGGTTTTTTTGGTGGTGGGGGTGGGGTGTTAAACAGTAAAGGCACACTTTTATTTAGCAATATACACATTTTAATATGGTTCATTGGGACCTGCAATATCAGCGGAAACATCAATCTTTATTCTGAAACTCACTGAGAAGCTGTCTTATATTTACACAAACGACTTCAGTCATTGCTGAAACATTTACATTTAAAGAACTTGTTTCAGCCCATTTGTTGACTTTTTCTCTGGCTTTATTCTGTCATGGGGACTGCTCTCGGTTCATGCTCTGCACTATTGATGTAAGGCTCTGCACAGATAAAAATGACACTATGACATTTTTTTCCAGTAGATAAAACTAGACTCTGGTTTAAGAAAATGTCACTTTCTACATAATGTTCTGTTTTCCATTTTTATTTTGTCCCTCTGTAACACATAATGCCAGTGCTACTGCCACATGCTAAAATAATGAGTTGCACAACATTTTCAGGGCACTATTATTTAAGTCAAAAGTATCATCCGTCTTTTGACAAATGGCAGAAATGCAATTTATAACCTTACAAAGAAATGTTATAGGTAGAAATATGTTACATGCTCTAAAAGTGTTCTTTGGAATTTGATGGTTTAGTCATTAAATATGATGAGTTTTAGATGGATGTACAGAATACAAAATTTACTGGGTATTATTTGCACATACTGCTCACTTTTATTTATAATGGAGATCACTGATTTTCTCCTGGTAAGTTTGCCCATTGTTTCAAGTTTTAATTGTTCTCTGTTCATTGACTTCGTCATAAGTCTAAAAAAAATGCTGAGGTGCCAACCAGGTTGCCGTTTTAATAATGGTGTGGTCAGGCAAAATAAAAAACAGTTAGGAAGCTGTAGCAGCTCCAAAATAGGCCTGGTCAAGCTCTGTAGAGCAGTCACGGCTTTAGGTCAGATTTCCATCCAGCAGTATGCTCTTTCCCAAAATGAGATGCCTCCTTCAAGGACTGCCTCGACTTTATAGTGCCTGGACCAGAAGGTGGAGTCAGTTTCCCTCACTGGGTGTTTTTTTTGGAGTTGTGGGTGCAAAAGCAGACAATACCGGCAGCAACAGTGGTCCCTCATGTTCCTCATGAAGATGACCCTCTAAAGCCAGGTTTATACTTCATGCGTTGCATGCTCCAGTGGACGCTCCTGCTATGCAAGTGTTTTACTGTTTATACTTGCGCAAGTACTTTACGTAAATCTGGAAAAATCCACCTGGTGGCAGTGCGAGATATTATCACAATGAGAACTGGATCGGCTTCGCTGTGTTATGAATTGCCTGGAACACCCATTAAATTCCGATGACACCTTACCACAATATTGCTGAAAAGGATGTTTAATGATTAAATCCATCAATCCAGGGATGTGTCCATTCCAGCTAGCATTGGGCATGAGGCAGAAACAATCCCTAGATGGTGCATCAGCTCATCACAAGATGAATACCAGCACACACACACACTAGTGTCACCAAATCTGCATATCTTTGGAAGGAAACCGAAGGGAACCTGCTCAGAGGACGCGTCAAATGAACGCTGGGAACGCGTGGCAGCCATGATGAGTGTGAAGTATAAATGAGCGCAAACGCTGTAGCAGTGCTACCGTGGGAAATACTTCACTTCCCAGCCGCCCAAAGGGGTTACCCGCATAGAATTATGGGAACGGAAGTAGAAAGTTTAAAAGGGAGGACTGATGGAGCAAAAGTAGATCTGTGTTTTCTGTATCCTGTCCAACGTGTCTTCTAAAAAGTCAATTGTGCCTTGGATCATTTCACGTTAGATAAATGGAGTGTCTCGTGCCTTTCTGTTGTGTTATAGTGGTGGGTTAATTGTCATGCATCTTCAAAAGGAGTGTTCCTGGAAATCTCACCCCTCACTGCTCACAACTACCGGTAGTACTGTTTCATTCATTTTCTATGAAAGCTGTTCTCAGGATTCTTTTATCATTTCACCTGCTTTTTCTGTATTGGACTGTATAAGGACATTGTCTTGAGTGTTTATTGTGTGGTTTGTTTGTGTATATTGTACATCGCCGTAAGTGGACTGGGGTGGGATTATTTAGCGTGTAGTCATAGTTCGTTTATTAGTTGTCTCTGCTTGTGAATGTGTGCGGGTTGGGCCAAAGCTGGATGCGTCCCTGGAATCTCCACCAAAAAAAATAAATAAATCACTGTCTCTTCAAAGGAGTGAATCTTAGTGGCACTGGGCCACTACAATGCATATGTGTGACATTATTCGCAAAGTTCTTAATTGTCCCAGGCTAACAGGTAATCATTCAAAAATAGCATTCTACATTGGGGCTTTTCTATACTTTATAGCACTTGCAATCCAAAGATTTTTGAGATAGCACCCAAATTGACAACTTCCGCCATATCACCTACCACTGCTCTGTAAGACCGTGGTCTTGAGGCCTGAGAAACGTTGTTGGAACACATTAAGACCCAACAATTTTATTACAAGCATGCAGTGGGTCTTTCAGTTTGATTCTGTAAAGCCTTCCCAATGCACATACTCTATTTTGAACCTTCTCGTAAAGTTTTTTTTCATATCTACTTTAACAATGAGGAGTAGACAGTAGTGCAGAGTCCATTTTAGGCTATACTCAAACTAGTATGGTGCCGAGGTGTTACCTGTTGCACGACCACACTGGTCACAATTTAGGATCCTGAGGTGATGGGTGCAGTAATGTACTGTATCAATGTTATGTTCCCAACCCCTCTAACAAAACTTCCCTCCTGCCTGTAGCAAAACTGCATCCTCCTTGCTACCTCTGTTGAAACAGCATATTGGTAAATGGAAAGAGAAAATGCATAAAGTCGATTGACAGATGTATATCTATGTTCTTATGATTTTCTTTTAAAAAAGATGGCAGGTTAATTGCCTTCATTGTAAAAATGATAAATGGCTGCCTCACCCCTTTTCAAACCCTTAAGCTTGCATTTTCTATGTTTTGTCGGAGATAGGATAGGATGAGGAAAGAGATTTCAGCTGAGGTCAGAGGCAGAATGAAGGATGGAATTATGTTGGAGGTGGGAGGGGATAGGGATGTTTTGTTAGGGAACAAATTTCTTTTTGGCAGAAGTAGCATGGAGGAATGAATGCTGTTTTAGCAAAAGTAAGAGGGAGAATGGAGTTTTGCCAGAAGAAGGCAGGTGTTTTGTTGGAGGGAGATCAATGTCCTGAAATACACACTATATTTTTCTGCTCTCTACAGTTGCCCTGAAGTGTAACCAGAGAAAAAAAATTAAATATCATGGTGGTTCAAATTTAAAAAGGAGGCAGAATTAAGAAGGCAACAACTTCTATTCCTGTCCTAAAGGGGTGCTAACAAATAGCCAAGGAAATTTTCCAACCCCTAAACTAAACATGTCTGGGGCAGAGGGGAATTTCCAATATTAGATGTGTCCTCAAGTTGCTAGAAGGCATTGTTGAGCCCCATCAGAATATAGTTGGACTCCTCCAGAACAGCCTGCCTGATGCTAACCATGCTTCATCTGTGATAGTGCTACCCTTGAAATGCAGGAATGCATGTGGTCACTAAGCAAAGCTTCTTATTTATGGTTCTATGTCTTTTATACATCAAATTAGAACTCAGAAGAAGGAACAGTTGTACAAGGGCTTAACTAGCTGGAGAAGTGAAGCCACATGGTTGCTCAGAGTACAGGTAGGTACTGGCTTACAGGTACAGGCTTAGGTCTTCATTGCTTTTTCCTTTGTTACTCTTCTGTGTTGCTTTCTGATTACAAGTATTCCTTCCCTTTCAGATAAAACCTTTTTTTGATATTTCTTAGGCCTCCTGAACCATCATTTTGGTTTAAGAAAGGCCTGTAAGTACCCCATTAGTTTACAAATAGTAGAACCACAATGTAAGAAGGTTTGGTAGTAAATTATTGTAAGTAAACACAATATACAGTTTAAAAACCAATACTGATTATTGGAGTTACTTGTAACTCATTCCAATGAGCAAGTTTCCTACTAACAATAGCTTTTACCAATCTGGGAATATAAAGCATTCTTGTTCACCTAGATATTTATTTTTCAGGAGCTATACTAACTGTAAAGTGCATACTGTATATTAGCAACATTTCCCTTCTCTGTGGCAAAAAACTGGGGAATTTAGATGTCTAATGTTTTATTGATATGTTTCTTTTTATCACATAACACCAAACAAATACACATTTTGAATATACTGTATGTCCTATAAAATACAAAATAACAAAGCTTATTCAGTGTCTTCACCAAAGATGCAAGTTGATAAGACAAAAAAATTAAATGATAAATGGTTATTTTTTTTAACTGAATTAGTTTTTCTTTGGATTAAATAGATGATCATCTTGATCTTGTGTTGCAGAGTGAGACAAAGGACAATAGAAGAGACACACACTCCTATAAGTATTGGCATGACTATTTAATATATAGATATCATTACAAGGTAATCAAAGTTAGCCTAATATTTTATAAAAAATATCAGTAGCATATTCTAAATTTGCTGAAGGGTGAGGTGTTATGTCTTTTCTTTTAAAACTCTCCAGTAAACAACTTGCTGCCGCTTCTCAGAATCCACCTAAGTACTCATTTCGCAGCGTCTACTGACAGTAGGTTGGAAGATTTATTGGAACCCACCTGGGACTTTTCAGAGCAATAAATGACATTTGCAGACCACCTTTTATTTTAAACACATCTGCTCTCACAGAAACTGAGGAGCAGATTCATCATAGTGTCCATTGCTTAACATGTTTATTGTGGGACAGTTGAAAAAAAAGGTCATTTTATTTTAGGTTCACAAACATGTTTTTTAAATATTCATATTCAAATTCAAAAGCTACTTAGGGTAACATCATATCAATGTGTTTTCAAAGCAAATTTTAATTAATTGTTAGTAGTGCCCTTTTATTATTCAGTACTTAATATTCTTACATTTGTTACATTTTCTTTATAAAATATAAATGTATGGCCTCTCTATATTACCTATGATGTCTATGGAGAGAGATCAGATATATTAGAATTTAGTTTAATGAATTTAAACTTAAAGTTCCATCCACTTGATTAAAAAGTGACTGCAAGAGCTAAAGTTTTCTGGCCTAAATTAGTTTACACGTTTGGAAATATTTTTAAACATCTTTAATTTTGCCTCTCTGCCATTAAACCCATATTTATTTAGTGTCCTCTAACTGTTTTTAGATCCATGCATTCTTCAGCCTTAGGCATGAAAGCCTGTAATTAGAACTGCTGTCATCCTCGTAGGCCACCAACCTGGGCTAGTATCTATCTAGTGTTCATAGTGCTACGTTTCTAAAGAGGTCCTGCTCGATGATTTTGTTTAATTTCCTTATAATAGATTTTACACTCCTTTGGGGAATCATACAAATATTGGTAAAAATTATTAAAAAAATGAAGAATTTGGGGTCCTAAATCAAAGTGACTGCCAGGTCAATCCTATGAATAGTATAAAAAATCTATATAAATCTTTTAAAGAAAACCATGGGTTGTGTTGTGGATAAAATTCTCCCCTGTCTTCAAAAAAGGCAATCAAGGAACTCAAATGAGAATGCAGAAGAATTCTTTATTTGCACAGAGTTATGCACAAATGTCTCAGTCCATGGAGTGAACAATCAATTGAACAATGTATCTGTTTTTATACTTTTTTTCTAATTACTGTCACCTCATTTAATACATCACATTATATGACCCTTTATATGCCGAGTTTTATTATTTCCTCCAATCAACTAAAGCCACCAGTAGTTTCTGACTCATGTTGATTCTCCCATTATTCTGAACTCTCCTTTTTAAGAGGAAACTTCATAGGAGGGGTGTTTGGGCTTTCCCATCTGTTTATCCCCTCTTTCAGCTGGGGTGTTTGTTACTCATTTACCTCATTCTAACCTTGAAAATGTTGCTTCTTTAAGACGAGACAGAGACTTCATGTACTTAAGCTTTGATTTGCATTAGGTCCTTTTCCTTATATTTAATAATTCATTCTGTTATAGATTCACATATACTGTGTGGAGCCGACCCGGACACAGACAGGCGGACATGTTGTTGAATCACCACCACACGTTTATTTACAAGTATATTTACAAATTATGGTCACTAAGTCCCAGTCCAAAGTAGTGCACAAACCCCAAAACACTCAGTCCTGGCCACAAATGCCTTTCTTCGGGCCACCTTCACACTCCTCTCTGCCTTGTCCTTCTTCCACCCGACTCTAGCCCTGAATGAATGGAGACGGCCCCTTTTATACAAGTCCCGGATGAGCACCAGGTGTTCCCGGCATTCCTCCCTTGGCCACGCCCCAGCGTGGCGGAAGTGCCGGCTGTCCTCCCGGCAGCTCTCCGGGTGCCGTCCAAAGTCTTCCCCCCAGCACTTCCTGGTGTGGCGGAAGTGCTGGGGTACCAGGTCCCCAAGGCATTGGGGCGCCTCCTGGCGCTGACCACGGGCCCCTACAGGGTGGAGCTTGGAGCTTCCATGCCCTGAACCCGTGGCCCCCAAAGCAACCAGGAAGGCGACCCCCTCGTGATCCAGGGTGGTCACAGACCCACATCCGGTTCCTCATGGTGTCCTGGCCGGGTCATGGCCCCTGGCATCCCTGACAACTGTATATTCGTGTAACAGACTGTAAAAGATTACTATAAATCAACAAAAAATTCTATAGATGGTAATAAAAAAAAGAAAATAATACAGCACTGTCTGAAACATGCAGTATGTTCTTTTGCAACTGTAATAAATAAGTCATTAGAATGTAATTGTAAAGAAATAGCCAAGTCCAAGAAATCAAGAAATTAAAATATGCTAAGAGGTGTTGTAAGTTACACTATTTTGTTTCACTGCAGCATATCTATGAGTTTAGTTTGAGAAGCAAGTTTTCTTTCTCTGGGTACATAAAATTACTAAAAAACATTTAGGTGCCCATAACTGCAATTACAGTGTAGAAGTTAGCAATCCTTTTTATTTTTGAAGATGTTTACAGATTCCGATACAGAGGTTTGATTTATTTAAAATTTATTTTGAATGGTTCATATACTGTGTTTTTCAAATGGCATCAGTCACTGAGAAAACAATTGATTGTAATAAGGTATATGTGTCAAACTCAAGGCCCACGGGCCACATCCGGCCCGGCGTGTATTTATATCCGGCCCGCAAGATCATTTTATATATTATTGTTATTAATGGCCCGGCGATATGAAGTGCTGGTAACACAATAAACTACAGATTCCATAATGAAGCGCTTCAGCTGCCTTGCCGAACACTTCCCGCGTTAATCAAGTCTAGCTTATGATGCTGCAAGTTATTGCGAAGCTAGCCCTCACGATGCTGAAGAGAAAAGTTGATTCTGAAAACAGAGCCTTTAAAAACCGATGGGAGGCTGAGTATATGTTTACTGACATTGCTGGTAAACCCGTGTGTCTCATTTGTGGAGCTAATGTGGCTGTAATTAAAGAATTTAATCTAAGACAGCACTATGGGACAAAACATCAGGATAACCTGAAAGACCTGAATGCAAAGCAGAAGATACAGAAAGCAGTAGAGTTAAAGAAGAATCTGACACTTCAGCAGACGTTTTTTACCCATGCAAAATCACAAAGTGAAGTTGCTGTGACAGCAAGTTTTATTGTGGCAGAGGAGATTGCCAAATCAGCCAGGCCATTTACCGAGGGAGAATTTCTGAAGAACTGCATGATCAAGGTGTTTGACGTCTTATGTCCAGACAAAAACAGATGCTGGCAAATGTAAGCCTGAGTAGAAATACGATTGCTGATCGAGTTTGGGAGATGGCCACTGATTTAAGAACACAGTTGAGTGAAAGAAGCAAAGACTTTATTGCATACTCTCTTGCTGTGGATGAAAGTACTGACATGACTGATACTGCACAGCTGGCCATCTGCATCCGTGGAGTGGACTCCAATTTGTGCGTTACAGAGGAAATAATGAACATTAAATCGATGCACGGGACAACGACTGGAAAAGACATTTTTGGAAATGTATGTCAAAGTATAACTGACATGAAACTGCCCAGGGACACACTTATTGCACTTACAACTGATGGAGCACCATCTATGTGTAGTGAAAAAAGTGGACTAGTGGGAATGATGCGAGTAAAGATTCAGGAGGAGAACTGTACTGGTGAGTTAACGGCATATCACTGCATCATACACCAGGAAGCACTATGTGGCAAAGTCCTGAAGATGGATAATGTAATGAGCACTGTAACACAAACCGTAAACTTTATCCGAGCTAAAGGTTTAAATCACCACCAATTTCAGTCCTTTATGAGGGAGATAGATTCAGAGTTTGCTGACATTCCTTATCATATAGAGGTGCGTTGGCTAAGTCGGGGAAAAGTTCTCAACAGAGTTTTTGAGCTCAGCAATGAAATTTGTCAGTTCATGTACAGTAAAGGAAAAGACTCCACCAATTTTAGGGATGAAAAGTGGAAATGCCAGTTGGCATTTCTGGCTGATATAACAGCTCATCTCAACGCCTTAAACCTCCAGCTCCAGGGACGAGACCGCATGATCACTGACATGTATGACGCAGTGAAGGCATTTCAAGTGAAGCTACTTTTATGGGAGACACAAATGTACCAGTGCAACTTGTCCCATTTTCCTTGTTGCCAAGTAATGTTGAACCAAGTCGGAACAATGTGTTCCCAAATACGCACTTTGCTGATAAAGTGAACGCACTGCGCACTGAGTTTGCACGGCGCTTTGGTGACTTTGAAGAACAAAAAAAGAATTTTGAGTTGTTTCGCAACCCATTTGCCGTCGATGTGGAAACTGCACCTGTGCAGATTCAGATGGAGGTGATTGAGCTGCAATGTAATGGCACACTAAAGGCAAAGTACGATACTGCACGGCCCGCACAGTTTATTCACTCCATTCCCGCAGAAATGCTCCAGCTCCATCTACATGCGGCTCGAACCTTGTGCATGTTTGGTAGCACATATCTGTGTGAGAAGCTCTTCTCAGTCATGAAGACTAACAAAACAGCACACAGGAGTCGCCTCACTGATGAGCACCTGCAGTCCATCCTGAGAATCTCCACAACACAGAACCTCACACCAAACAGAAACGAACTTGTGGCCAAAAAAAGATGCCAGGCGTCCAGCTCTAAAATGACATATGAGCAAAGACAACTGAATGATTTAATTTGTTATTGCTGAAAGGAACACATTTTATTGATATTTCCAAGTTTTGTTATGCAGCATGTTCATATTTGAATTTGTATAAGTTTGACAGGATATATTTTTATGGAGAGCAAAATCTTTTGGGGTATTTAAAATTTTAGTTTATTTTTTAAATAAAATGACATAAGAGTAAAGAAATTTGAATGTTTGTTCTTTTAACGTTTATTTTATTTCTAACTTGTATAATTTAGACAGCATATATTTTTATGGACAGCAAAATATTATAAGTTATTTAAGGTTTGAGTTGATTTATTCCGGAATAATATTCCTGTCTGTTTTTATTCATATTTATGTTAAAAAAACTTAAGTTTTAAAAGTTTTAAAGTTTTAAAAGTTTAGTTTTAGTGTGTTCAAAAAAAGTTTATCCTGTTCAGCCCGCGACCTAAAGTGTGTTTTGGATTTTGGCCCCCTGTGCAATTGAGTTTGACACCCCTGGAATAAAGCATGGAAAGAATCCAGCTGATGTGCAACTAATTAATTTGAGAAATACCAAAACATTGTATATATTTTTTCTTTGGACCAAGTTGTTTGTGATTATCAGTTTTAATTATAACATTGCATAATGTAAAACAGGATAATAACTTATGGATGCCCTGTTTAACAACAGCGAGTCAAAAAAATACAGTAAAAAGAAAAAAAAAACATGAAAAGCAATACAATTGCTCACATATAATATGACTAAAATTGGAAAAGAAAATTTTCAACTGCACCTGTCCTTCCATTATGTAACAGGTATGTGAACACAAGAGAAAAAGAGTCAAAGCCCTCAAGGACTAAAATGAACTGAAAAAGTGAATATGTCTGGATTGAAGCATCATTCCCTAAACCACAAAGATTAACAAAGAACACCAAAAAAAAGCTTCAATGTGTAAACACATTTCAGAGTAGTGCACCATTTACACAACCTCCATGTCCTGCATATTTCTGACAGCATTTGAAGGTTTAAAAAAGCCACACTAAGAAAAGGCAATAATTATGGAGCACCACTACAAACCAGCCATGCTACCAGTTTCAAATATACATTTGTATGAAAAAAAGTAAAGGGCATGGCATGTAATGTAGCTTTCCAACCAGCAGAAATGGAAAGGAGAGAGCTTTTTAAAAAACCAGCAAAACATATTCAACTTTACAAGTATTTAGCTGTTAGGTGTGTAAATCAAAAAAAAGCTAATGACTGCAATCAACACCCTTCTGCTATACACTAGTATATCTGTAGTGTTCAATGTCACTAAAACGCAAAGAAATTGTGTGTTTATTGGAATGAACCTTGATATTACGTGTTGTCACACACGTGTGAGTAGGAGGCAGCTAAAGGGCTCGAGTAATTGTAGTAAAACATCCGACCAGGGGGCAGTGGAGTGCGCTGATTGTCTTTCTCAGTTCCCTACAGACCTTTCCCCTGGAAATCCTGCAAGGTTCCGGCGCATCTGAAGATGTCACTTCCGAAGCCGGCCCCTTTGATGATGTCACTTCTAAAGCCGGCCCCTTTGATGACGTCACTTCTGGTTCCAGCCCCTTTGATGACATCAGTTCCTCTCAAGACCTTTAAAGTCTCCATCTTAGGCTACTATAGCCAGTTCTGTTTTGGACTCTGTGATATGCACATCGTGTGTTTGGGAAAAAACAATATACGGGTGGCTGCCCCAAACCTTTATAATGCCTTGGACTCATTTTTATGACAGTGTGTATTTCTAAACTGCAGAGTTTAAGGTTCAAGTCTATGTGTGATGGTCTCTTTGTTAAAAGTGGATTCAATCAAAATTCAGAGAATGTGGCTGAAACTTGAAAAACTGAAGAGCAGTAAAAAAAGGATGAATTCTTTTATTAAACAAGAAATCAATGTGCTTAAGAAATTAGGGGATGTGCATTTCAGACTGAAGCAAGAAACCACTTCTTCACACAAAGGATGGAGTCATGTAGATGAAACAGAAACTTTGATAACTTTAAAAAAGTATCTGGATGAGACATTTGGACCAACTTAGGTATTAGCTAACTAAACAAACCTAATGACTAAGGACTTAATGGTCTCCTTTGATTTGTCAAACATCTTACATTCTACATGGCACAATGAAGGTTTCCTGCTTTGTCTCATTCATTGTGGTGTGTAGCGGAGAAAGAAAAAATGAGACACATGCCTTCCACGCAATGTAAGATGTGGTCTTTTCACTAAACGTGATTTCCACTGTATATGGTGGTTACGAATTCATACCTTGTAAAAGATGAGGTTCAAATGTATACCAAAAACTATTCAGCTTTGTGTACAGCATTAAGCAGTTCAGAAATTAGATAGCTAGATAGATAGATATTTAGTGATCCTTACCTGCTATATAGATAAAATGTATTATTGCTATCTACATCTAAGCTAATCAATGTAATTATTGTTTCCTAATCTTATGTTATATACAGCAGGTATTGAATAACAGCTTACAAAGTAACTCTGGAGTGTCAAGTCTGAAGCTTGCTCAGAATAGCAGTATATGCAGCCAACTGGCAGTCAAAAAGGCATGTGTAAGAAATATGTACAAAGAAAAAAATATGTAACGAGAAACACTTTTAACTTGTTTTCTATTTATACAGGCAGTGTTTCTACTTCAAATTATTTTGACTGGGCACATGGGATGTGAATTGGATTCGGCTATCCATGTGAAAAGCAAAAATCCAGCCTAGCTAGTATAGTCAAAGAAAAAATTCCTTGGCTCAAAGCATATGCTCAGAGCATAAAATAAGCATGCTCTCAGAAACAGAAGAGGCCATTGTAAACCACACAGTCCCAGACAGGACATGACACATTAAAAGATTGAATACATAATGCGTAATCATCCTGGATTACCACAAGTAATATTTTGATCTCAACCGACCTTTCAGTACCACATCCACATTTATGATACTCCTAAAGAACACAGTCCATACCAGACGTGGCATAGCAGAGATGAAAGAGCCATGATACATCTCCCCTGTAGCTATTATAGGGTCTGATATTAATATCACTGAATTGGAATTCTCCCATACTCATCAGTACTGCACCATCCTCAAATAATTGGTCTTGTTGAGAAATGTGTACCGATTACAGAAACACCAAAAAAAGGCTAGAAGGGGCTGAAGAGATTGTTCATACTCTAGTGAATATTTTTAAGTCCTCAGAACAATTGCTGATGAGCTGCTGGCTATGCTCTCTTGATTAGAAATACTGATTAAAGTACACAATAATGAGACCATCATGTGAGTTAGAAACTGCCACAAACTGTAACATATATGCATATGTGGAGGAAAACTGACATATTGGGTGTCCTGCTTCAAAATGACCATTGTCTCTACTCTTTTTTTTCCCTGAATCCAAGAAAAAAGATATTGTTTCAACTTTTAGATTATAATATTTCTTTATTCCTTTAAAGCTAGAAAGTAAAAAAGAAACATACATTATGGCTGCAGCATACATTGCAGTATTTAGTGCAGAGTTTACTAGCACAAGCGGTCAATGGAATCAATAGCAAACAGTGTTAGTGTACATTTTAGCTGTGAAATGTTGTGAAAGGATACCTCCATAGCTTGCTTGGAAATGATTTTGTCTCCCATTTGGACAGTAAATCACTAAAAGGTTTCCCTCAATTTATTATGCTGCATTTCAAATCCTAAATAAACTTTGAGGTACAAAAACAGTATCAGAATCAGATATGACTATTCATAACAAAATGGTTACATCAGTTGTAAAGTAAGTTGGCACCAATAAAGTTTTGTTGTATTTGTTATATACTACGATTAAACATTGAACTGAAAAATAATTATTTCAAAACAAGAGACAGAAGGAAATCAGTTTTTGCATTACCTATTTTGTGTGAGGGTTGACATGGTAACACAGTGGTTAGAAATTATTATGGTTATTATGGTTAGCATTACTGACTCAGATTACTTGTTCACATTGTCTGTGAGGGGTTTTCTCCAAGTATTTTCATTTTCCTCCCTCATCCCCAAAGACATGCACTCTTGGCTAATCAGCAATTCTAAATTGCCTATAGAGTTGTGTGCCAGAGTGGGATCCATCATGGACTGACACCTCGCACAGTCTTCATTACTTTGTTTTGTTTTTATTTTATTGATTGTATTGTAATCACACAACATTCCATACAAATAGATCAATTTTTACAAATTAGGTTTGAAAACAAATCAAGCCCCACCCCTGAGAAAGAGAGCATGGGAAACAGAGTAAAACTTAAAGCTAGTAAAAATAAGTAAATTGATGAATTAATAAGCAGATAATGATAAATGGAGAAGAAAAAAAAAGGAGAGAGAATCTGCTTTCTCAGTGCTTTAAGAGCTTAATCTAAAATGTTATTGATTAGATCCTGCCAGGTTTTGAAAAAGTTCTGCACAGATCCTCTATGTGAGGATTTGACTTTTTCCAGTTTCAAATAGCATATGCAGTAACATCAGTTACCCACTGACAAAATAGGAGAGTTAGGATTCTTCCAGTTGAGCAAGATAAGTCTATAGTGTTAATAGTGTAGTAAAGGCAATTACAGTTTGTTTCTCCTTCAACATTTTAAGCCCATCTAGGATTACACCAAACACAGCTGTCTGAGAGGCATTTAAAAATTTTGTTCCAGAATGTTGTTAATTTGGCACACACCTAAAACATGTGGCCCAATGAGGCTGGAACTTGACTGCAACATTTGCAGGTTGGATCTTGCCCTGGAAACTTTCTGGACAATTTTAAACCAAACAGATGTGCTCAATAAATAATTTTGAGTTGAATAATTGTATGCTTTGCACATATGGAGCTCGAGTGAATTCTCTGCATTGCTACCTCCCACTCCTTTTCTGATATGTTGAGTGATAGATCTTTTTCCCACTGTCCTCTTGGATCTTTGAAAGGGAAGGACTGTAAAATGGTTTTAAATATTGCAGAAATGCTGCCTGACTCCTCAAAACTGAGCAATATTTTTTCCAGCATAGAGGGAGGTGGGAGGTGAGGAAAATTGGGCAGGTTCTGTTTAACAAAGTTTCTAATTTGAAGATAGTGAAAGAAATGTGTTGCTGGAAAGTTAAATTTGGAATGTAATTTTTCGTAGGAAACAAAGACGTTGTCTATGTACACATCTATAAGTGATTTAATCCCAAATGTTTTCCAGATATTAAAAACTTCATATGTTTGCGAGGGTTGAAAAACGTGGTTCTCGTGCAGAGGTGCCACAGATAAAAGCTTCTCTAACTTAAAATGCTTCCTACATTGGTTCCATATTCTGAGTGAGTGAAGCACAATTGGGTTGTTAGTATATTGGTGATAACTTGCATTTATAGGGGCACAAAGTATGAAATATAAAGAAGTACTGCAGGATTTTATTTCTATTGCAGACCAAGCCTGTGTATGTGTATGCTACTAGCCAACCCGTGGCGCAGCATACGCCGCATAATTATCAAAATGAACAGTTAATGTGGCTCACAGTTGCATGTGGACTGTAGCACAGACCAAAGCGAGTGAGGATGTGTTTGGTGACGTGTTTGGGCGGGCACATGAGCAATCAGTGCGCATGCCTCGAGAGCGAGGGTGGACGCGGGAGGAGGATGAGAGTGGGCTGGCGGGGCTCTGTCGTGCGTTCCCCATGGTCGGGTGACTTGGTCGATTATATATAGTGGAACCAAAGTAATTTCCCCCATAGGATTGTATGGAAATACAATTAATCCATTCCAGACCGTGCAAACTGTATGCAAACATATATTTTTTTAAGTTTTTAAGCACAAATATAGTTAATTATACCATAGAATTCACAGCGTAATAGTAATCTAAATGTTAAAACATTGAATAACACTGAGAAAAACTTGAACAACAGAGAAAACTAACACTGCAATAGTTCACGCTATAGCTCTACGAACCGTTCGCTAAAAACACTTTTTTTAATGAGTTTTAAGCACATGGAAAAAATGAACATTTGAAAAATCCATAATTTAATAAACAACCAAGAAAAGTAACATTGCAACAATGCACGCGCACGCCTGTGTGTGTGTGTCTCTCTCTCGCGCTCCTGTGTGTGTGTGTCTCTCTCTCTCGCGCGCCTGTGTGTGTGTGTGTGTCTCTCTCTCTCTGTCTCGCGCACGCCTGTATGTGTGTGTCTCTCTCATGTGGACTGTAGCAAGGAAGCTGCATTTTTATTTAATCCACGGGTTCTCCGCTGTTTTATTGTTCGTTTATTACGATTATTATAGTTCCGTCCAAAGTCTCGTTTATACCTCGTGTCTTCTCATTAAACTTGTATTTGGCGAATAAAGTATTCGCTGTTTTTCTTCAGCGCTTTGGGAGCTCTTCCTTCTTTTCCACGTACTGCGGTCATAGTCAGTTCACATGATTACATGGGAGGCGTGATGATGTCACACACAGCTCCGCCCTCCACGTCCATCGAGCTAACGTCCATTACAGTATATGGAGAAAAATAGGTTCCAGTTATGACCATTACGCGTAGAATTTTGAAATGAAACCTGCCTAACTTTTGTAAAGAAGCTGTAAGGAATTAGCCTGCCAAATTTCAGCCTTCTACCTACACGGGAAGTTGGAGAATTAGTGATGAGTGAGTCAGTGAGTGAGGGCTTTGCCTTTTATTAGTATAGATATATATATATTGTGGAGCCAACTCGGACACAGACAGGCAGACATGTTGTTAAAACACCACCACACGTTTATTTTACAATATTTACAGTTCAGTGCACTCACAAACCCCAGTGCCTCCAGCACCGATTCCCCCAATGTCCAGGCCTCAATGCCTTTCTCTTCGGGCCGCCTCCACAGCTCTTCTGAACTTTGTCCTTCCGCCTCCCGACTCCAGCCTCGAATGATCGGAGACGGCCCCTTTTATAGAATCCCCAAGCTGAGCTCCAGATGTTCCCAGCATTCCTCCTCTAGCCACGCCCCAGCTCTCCGGGCGCCGTCCTAATTCTTCCCCCCAGCACTTCCTGGTGTGGCGGAAGTGCTGGGGTAACAGGTCCCCAAGGCATTGGGGCGCCTCTTGGCGGTGACCACGGCCCCTACAGGGTGGAGCTTCCATGCCCTGTACCTGTGGCCCCCAAAACAACCAGGAAGGCGACCCCCACGTGATCCAGGGTGGGCACAGACCCACATCCAGTCCCTCATGGCGTCTCGGCCGGTTCATGGCGCCTGGCATCCCTGACAATATATATATATATATATAGAGGCAAACAGCCTCTGTGCAAACAGCCCCTCTGCTTACACCCCCTCCATCAGGCAGAGAGAGTGAGAGAGAGACATAGAAAAGCAAAGAATCAAGCACCGCGTGGGAAGCATATCTTATATCATTGAGGAGTTTTAGTTAATATGTAATACATGCTCTGATTGGGTAGCTTCTAAGACATCCGCCAATAGCGTCCCTTGTATGAGATCAACTGGGCAAACAAACTGAGGAAGCATGTACCATAGATTAAAAGACCCATTGTCCGCAGAAATCCGTGAACCACCGAAAAATCTGTGAAATATATTTAGATATGCTTACATTTAAAATCTGCGATAGAGTGAATCCGCGAAAGTCGAAGCGCGATATAGAGAGGGATTTCTGTATATATATATATATATATATATACAGTAATCCCTCCTCGATCGCGGGGGTTGCGTTCCAGACCCCCGATAGGTGAAAATCAGTAGAAACCATATGTTTCTATGGTTATTTTTATATATTTTAAGCCCTTATAAACTCTCCCACACTGTTTATAAATATTCCCCGCTGAGTTATACAGCATAATCTCTTTGTATTCTCTTAGATATTAGGTAAGATTCATTTAAATTATGTATATAAACACACTGTTTATATATATTAAAACCTAAATATTATTTTAAAGATTTTGAGTGTCTCCGATATCACATGTTACAGCCATTACGATAGACATGCCACCAGCAATAAATACGTACAATGCAATAAAAATAGTATACAGTAAATGTGTGTATAGTGACAGTACTAAGTACTGTAAGTAGAAAATTAATTATGGTTACTCACCAACAATGACACGATGACTTGTCCGATAACAATGAGTTTTATTTTACTGCACAACAAAGGAGAGCGTTACAGCCCTTAAAGGAGCCACTTCAGGCGATTGTGTAGCACTGCTGTTGTTCTTCTTCTGGCAGTCTTCAATCCAAATCCCTAAAGCAGATTCCATCCAGACTACTGCCTTATTACATCCACTTACAACTCGTTTTGCGCCCTGGTTAAAAGGACACTGCGGCCGTAGATCTTATATTCCTTTCCTACTTTTTAAATAAAAGGAATCATAGCCTTCAACAAATCCAAAACGTTTACCTTTTCGGCAATCGTTAACATCTTCCGTTTGCGCTTGGGCACGGCCCCTGAAGCAGTAGCAGATCGTTTTGGAGCCATAATGAAGGGCTTGACTATGCACAAAGATAAACACAAAAGAGCACAACTCTTTACACAGCGAAACACGTTGATGCTGAATGAGCGAGACGAGACTTCCTGGTAAACACTGCATTCAGCAAGCAGGAACTTAACTGCATGCTCTGATTGGTTAGCTTCTCAGTCATCCGCCAATAGCGTCCCTTGTATGAAATCAACTGGGCAAACCAACTGAGGAAGCATATACAGGAAGTAAAAAGACACATTGTCCGCAGAACCAGCGAAACAGCGAAAAATCCGCGTTATATATTTAGTTATGCTTTCATATAAAATCCGCGATAGAGCGAAACCCAAAAGGCAAAGGCAAAGCGAGGATTACTGATATAGCGAGGATTATATATATATATATATATATATATATATATATATATATATATATATATATATTTATATATATATATAGAGTATACTTTATACATAAAATACTGCATATGTTGTTGTACCTTGCATAACTGAATGACCTTTATGGCACAATAACAATTCAATACATTTATGGTCACTACGGTATTTGGATTTAATAATCTTCATATAGGAAAAGGTTGACTCGCATAAATAAGTAGAGCCGAATAATGCAGACAAGAAACTTTTGAATTCAGCCGAGTGAAAAATGACGGCTGTTCCGATTAACTGCGATTTTAGTTCCCTCTCCTTTCTCTTTGTCAGATCGCTCTTAGGAAGGAAGTCAGTTTCATAGTTTTTAGAAACAGTTCGAAAGTGCCTTTCCACATTTTCCTTCTTTGGAATAGCAATGATAGATTGACAGATCAGACAAATGCACTTCAATTGTGACATTATGAGAAAAAAATCCTTTTCCAATTCCACATCCAGCCCATACCCTCCCCAAACAATTTTTTTTTAAAACCCTTCTTTAGTCGATATAAATTGGAAGAATAAGAGTTTTGCAGTAGCTTGCATGTTTGATCATGCATACGGGATGTCCAGTGTGTTAGAAGAACAGAGATATCAGACTGGCCACCCTGTATGTCAATCAAGTGGCAAATGCCATATGGAGGATATATGATAGACTAATATTTAAAAATTTTTTTTTTGGAATGCAACGCGATCTACCTGCACAACCTTTGCGATCTACCGGTCGATTGCGATCGACGCATTGGGCACCACTGCTTTGTAGCATCTAGTAATTCTGATAGTGCCAAAGATTTATCCAATTCCTCTGCACTAAGAGTATTTATTTGTGGCATCTGTAATGCATCCAGAAATACATTAGATTGTGTCTTATCTTCTTTGAACTCAGTAGAATATAAGGATTTATAGTAGTCTCTACATGTGTGCATTACATTTTTATGGTCAATGATTTTGTCTCTGTTTGTGTTGGTGATTGCTGGGGATTGCATTGCGAACTTCTTGCTTGTGGATTTGTTGAGCTAAGAGCTTATTAGCTTTCTCTTTACTTAAAAATGAGTTGTTCTTTTTCTTTACCTCTTTAAGAGTTTGAGCTCTGAATGCAAAGCCTGCCTTTTCCTATGAAAAACCTCACTTGGACACCTGGGGCCTCATGTATAAACGGTGCGTACGCACAGAAATGTTGCGTAAGAACTGTTCCACGTTCAAATCGCGATGTATAAAACCTACACTTGGCGTAAATCCGCGCACTTTTCCAGGTACCTCATGCCTTGTTGTACGCAAGTTCTCCGCTCGGTTTTGCAGACTGCCGGCACCCAGCGTCAAAGCAGTGCTACTGTTCCTGTGTGGTTACTCCTTATTGTCCTGACGCGGCTTTATAAACACACTGAAACTAACCGCATATTGTTTATTAGTGTAATGCATCTGATTGTAATTAACTTGTAACAATATAATGGTCCAGGGAATAGCCATAGTATTCCAAATACCATAACTGCTTTAGCGTTGTTACTCTCACTGCACCTTCTTCTTCTTTCAGCTGCTCCCGTTTGCCACAGCGGATCATCTTTTTCCATATTACTCTCACTGCACCACTCGGAGTATTTATATCACTGTATCTGAGTGTGAATCACAGCAGCAGCTGATCGGAAAGAGAATTATCGGTATACAGCTTCAAGCACATGTTACCTCAGTCATGGCAAAACTTTTCAAAGCCTTTCCTGTGTGGACCTCGCGGTTGGGAAACCGTTTCATCCCAAGAACTATAAACGCACTTAATCAATTGCTCCTTGTAGAACTGTTTGTACTTATAAGTATAATCACCTCACTGTAAACTTGCACTACAGTTATAATATTGCACAACCTGAGCCACTTTATAAAGTGCGCAGTTACATATGATGACGCTATCATTTTTAAGATGAAATGCAGCAAAATATGTTTATAATATTATACAGATAAAACTTTAACTTCATTTAAATAATCTATATTCTTCACTGGGACTGGCGTGAAGGATAGAATAATAAAACTACAGATGGCTTAACGTCTATTACAGAGCTGATTGTATGGATTGTATGGGGGCGGCCATGCCAATATATATTGAATATAAAACAGAAAGAGAAAATAACGACACAGCTAAAAACGCAGCGGCAAATTTCAACAAAAGTTAAACGCTTGTGTCATGAGCACGAGGCGGCTATGCAGTGTCTGCAATGGACGTGGCCATCCACCGTGCATAAGATAACATATTGACATTGGCGGTCGAAGGAGCCACCGATTCTTTCTCTGCCTAGAGCCACCCATGAGTACTGCTGCAATAAATAATTTCATCGTAGGTCACACACAATCACTGCGCCGTGTTCCCATGTTTAATAACATGCTTTAACTCCTATCATCATGAAAATGATATCACGTATACATCTCAGTATTTTAGTTATTCAAAGAGCTGTAATATCATGAATGTAATGGATTCTGTGTCCTGTCGGAGAAAGAGAGCCGGTTTAAGAAGCAAGTAGTGATTCACACACAGAGCACAAAGAAGTTCAAATACAAAACAAAGCATTTAACGTGCTATACTTTAATTACGATGTGATTTGAGAAACTGGTTAATTAAACGATATTAAGATGAAGTTTATGATGTTCTACTTTAATGACAAAATAAACTACATGATTAAAGTGGAAATGTCGAGATTGAAGTTGACATTTCGTGCTTTTTCCCCACTGTGTGCCTTTTTTTTCTCTGTACCCTAATAAGCTTTCATATGACACTCAGACAGTGAGCTACAACTCGCCTTTTCACGGCGACTTTGATATGTGATTTCTTTTTTATTTCCAGCACTGTGCGACTTTGTGAACGTGAGCTTTCAAGTTTCTCCAAAACATTATGTCACTCGATCAACTTACTTTTGTTGATTATACCATGGTTTAATTAAACAAATAGTATGTTTTTCCTTTGCCTCCACTTGGTATTTGCTGAAATTCTTATATTTTCCCTCGTGCTTTTCCCATTGTCTTTTCACAGAAGGCTAAGCTTAAGGGCGATCTATATTGATTTGCATATTCAAAGAGGCGTAATTCTGGAAGGAGTTGGGGCATTACATAAAGCGCGTGCACAAGCGTTACTTTTCACGGTGATCGGGATTTATGTAGCGGAAAAACGTGAAAGTTGGAGTACGCACAGATTCCTGCATCTGGATTTTTCTGTGTGTAAGCACATTTCGGCTTTTGTGCTTACGCCATGTTATAGTGCGAGTTCTACGCACGGCGTTATACATGAGGCCCCTGGCATGTTCTTCATATATTCTAGTAATTTCGCTGATTAGCTCTGATACCTTCTTGGCCTCTAATTTATTTCTGTGGGAAAGATATGAGATAATCTGTCCTCTTAAGAAGGCCTTTAGAGTTTCCCAGAATATTCCCGCAGAGACCTCTGAGGATGTATTTGTCTCTAGAAAAAAAATATTTGTTTTGATATAAATTTTGTACAGTTCTTGTTTGCTAATAAAAGTGGGTTAAGATGCCATCTGCAAGATGAGTATGTGGGGCATAATGATTTTAGCTCCAAGATCAGAGGGGCATGGTCGGAAAAAAACAATAGTGTTGTACTTGCAAGATTTAATCGCAGGCAAGAAATTGTTATCTATAAAGAAATAATCAGTTCTTGAGTAGCAATAAAGCACTGGTGAGTAGAAGGAATATGTTCATGAGTTTGGATTAGAAATCTCCAGGGTTCTGATAAGTTGTAGTCAGTTAAAAATGGTGTAATTGCCTTTGCAGTGTTAGATGTCATCCCCACTGTGACAGGAGACCTATCTAAGTCTGGATTTGAAACACAATTAAAGTCATCAGCCATTATATTACATTTAAATATAATTTAAATATATAATACATGTAAATACATTTTGCATGAATTCCCTATTATCCACATTGGGTGCATAAACATTTATCAAAATCACTTTACAGTTAAATAAATTGCCCATGACAATCACATATCTCCCTTCAGGATCAGATACCACATCTGATACCACAAATGAGACTGTTCTATGTATAAGAATTCCCACACCTCTAGTTTTCTTTGTAAAGCCTTTGTAAAGCCTTTTTAAAGCTGAAATGAAATATTTGGCCAGTCCAGTCTTTTTGCAGCCGGCACTAATCTTTGCTTATTAAGTGGGTGTTCTATAAAAATACTATTTTAGCGTTTAGACCTGTTAGGTGAGAGAATTCTTTCTTTCTCTTTAATTCGTGATTCAGGCCTTTATCATTCCTGCTTTGTGCCTTGTCCTGCTGGCATTGGCTCCAGCTCCCATTTGACTCTAATTTACTATGTTAGTTTGAGAATATGTATATGTACCACATTTTCTATTCTACTCTATACTCATTTTTTTGTCTTTATCTTTTTGTCAGTTGCATTTTAAATCATATTTATTGAATGAGCAGATACAATATCAAACCTGCAAACATTGCTTTATATTGAATTTTTTTATAACATTGTCATTATGTTTCTCACCACAGATTAATTTAAGTGGGCACAAGCATAATTCAATCTGAGTAAGGAGTTAATATCATACTAGTTAAGGTGCATTATGATCTGACATTTTTAAATGGATGGATTGGTTAACGTTTTTAGACAATCTTCATTTGCAGTTACCTGAAATAAATAAAATAAAGCTTTTATTCAAGGACAAAATATAGGGTGAAAAATAAATTATTTCAAAATAAAGACAACTTGTTAAAAAAACAGCACAAAATAAGTTGACAGTCTTTCAGACAGCAACCTAAATTCTGGAATCGTGGTGGTGCCTTTAGGCAGTAAACACTATGTGGTGCAAAGACAGGATGTGCATAATGATGTCCGTTGGGTTTCTTCAGATCAGGGACTCCCTGTGGTCTCAAGGTTTCTCAATAAATGAAACTCAGTGCCTTGTGCCATCTTGAAACCAGTGGTGTGCATTATTAGCATATGGCTTTGTGCATCAGCTATGAAGTTTCACATAAATGTGTTTAATTTTTTTCTGAAATTGAGTTTCTGTGAGGGAAAACAAGTCTTAAGCACTTTAAAAATATTTCTCAGTCATTAATTTTCAAGGCTAAGGCTAATTTAGTTTATGCATATTTTTGTATCATTTAATGACTTTTCTCATGTAGAATTAATAAATATGTATTAATCCTTTAATTAGAAAATCTTAAGTCCCAAAAGTACAATGTATATGCCCCAGACTGGCTCCACAAGCATTTATACACACAATAAACTGCAACATAAAGCTAATCTAACAAGGGAAGGTTTTTGTTTTAAATTGAAATAGTCCAGAATGCTGCTTTTCTCCACTTAACCATGCAAATATATGGCTGGTTGTGTATTTATGTATAATTATAATTTTGTGTCAAAATCAATTTGAATTTTACATTCTGGATGACAGTTATTTTCATATTCTAATGTTCCCCATTTATTTAATTATTTATTAATTTACATTTTTTAATAAAATTTTAATCAACAGCAAAATATATTGCCTGTACAGTATTTTCAATCTCAACCACATTTAGTACATTAGATTTTTAAAAATAGAAAATAACATTATGCATATTAAAAACCATATGTTATACCATAACAAATACAAGGAGGCTTGTAAGTGTACCTGGTACAAGAGCATCTTGGATTTTTGTAGACTTTGTAGTTATGTCATCTGACCTGAGGGCATATATATATTGGACATTTGGGTGAAGAGATGGGTAGAGCTGTCAAATAACCCCCACTTCATAGTGAGTTGGATTCAAAGCAAAGGGCATTGGCCAGATAGACCAGGGAAGCCCAGATGAGCAGTTAGAGTTTCCTAGGAACACCTGGCTATGGTTTCCATTTGTGAGGAGTTCAGTTCCTATACCGAAAGAACTTATCCCATGTGTAGAGTGAGGTAAAGGACATTGATCCTAAATAGACCCTGTTCAAGACCTCACTTGAGGAAATGACTGCTTAAAGCTGTCGGGGCATTTCCCAGCGGCAACCTCAGGACCTGATGGTAGATACCAGAGGTGATGTAAACTGTCAGACTAAAGAAGGTGGCCTTCATGGAAATGTGCAATCTTCTGCTCAGAGTTACTGACAGGCTAAAGAGACTACTACAAAGGTGGGTTTGGAAGCAAAAGCTCGAGCATTAAGAAATTTGGAGGGGGCATGGAGAAAGATGGTCTCTAGGTTGTTTTATTCAACTGTTAGACACCTCAGGAGGGGAAGGTGTGACCGTACCTAAACTGCATTAAGTAGGGATGGAGAGATGCTGACCTCATTGTTGAAACTGTCATGTGGTGGAAGGAACACTTTGAGGAACTTCTCAACCTGGTGGAAATGCCCTCTTATCATAAGGCAGTGTTTGACACATCCAGTGGGAGGCACCCCGCCATTGTTCCAAAAGTCACTATGGTGGTCCAAAGACTTCATGGTGGTAAGACTACTGGGGTGGATGAAATGTTGAAAGACTGGACATTGTTGGGATAGCATAGGTAATGCAGCTATTTAATGTTGCATGGAAAGTGGGTACAGCACCCTTGGTATGGCAGACAGGTGTGGTGGACCCCATATTTAAGAAACGGTGTGTTGGGACTTGGTCTCATCTGTTATGGGAGATGGACGTCTGAAGTGGAGCTCTGTTGCAGCGGCTTTATTTTTTCTCTTTTTTCTTATTTTCCCGCGGTATCCTGTATTTACCCAACTCGAGGAGTTTCTACTATAGTATATGCATATGAGCAACAAGAAAGGGGGTCAGAAAGAAATGGAAAAGAAACCTAAAATTACACCCAAGTCTAGACCGGCATCAAGCCCAAGTGCAAGGTGCTGCCTTTTAGATACTGACCTGGAACAGGCAGGCGAAAGCACAGACTTCCCATGAAAGCCGAAATGATTTGTCCGAACTGAAGGAAATGATCGCAACAGTGGCCTCGGCCATAAATGAGCTCAAGAAAGACATTCAGAAAAATGAAGAAAGAAGTAAATGGCTTCCTCAAGACAAACGAGAAGCTGCGACTGGAGCTGCAAGAGATGCGGCAGGAATATAAAGACTTGGAAACACGTATATATAATAATTTTGATGCAGCCTTTAAAGGTATGCTGGGAAAAATTTAGGAACACATTCAGGAGAATGCATCTAAACTGAAGAACTTGCTGATCAGCTGGAAGACATTAAGCAGACATTCACAATTCAAGTTGAAACAGCTGAACATTTGGCATCTACCACCCATGGAAAAGCTACAGCTGCGAATTCCAAATGCAAAAAACTCGGAGACAGACTTGCGTCTCTGGAAGATGGATGCAGAAGGAATAATATTAGAATTAAAGGTCTACCTGAGAATTGTGACAGTGCAAACCCAGTGAAACTCGTAGCTGAACTATTCTCAAAAATAATTGGAGAGGACTTTAAATCAGATACCAAGATAGCGACAGCTTGTCATATACGTGCATCAAATACCTCTAAACCTAGGACTCTAATTGTCCGCTTCGAGAGATTACAATTTAAGCTTGAGGTGGATGGGCTACAACAGCAGAAGACCCCACCGGTACCACTCATCTCCACTACAAATAGGAAAAAGAGGCTACAATTTGCATGAGCTCACCAAAATTGGACAGTTGAAGACTGGAAAAATGTTGCCTGGTCTGATGAGTCTCGATTTCTGTTGAGAAATTCAAATGGTAGAGTCAGAATTTGGCGTAAACAGAATGAGAACAGAATGAGAACATGGATCCATCATGCCTTGTTACCACTGTAATGGTGTGGGGGATGTTTTCTTGGCACACTTTAGGCCCCTTAGTGCCAATTGAGCATCGTTTAAATGCCACGGGCTACCTGAGCATTGTTTCTGACCATATCCATCCCTTCATGACCACCATGTACCCATCCTCTGATGGCTACTTCCAGCAGGATAATGCACCATGTCACAAAGCTCAAATCATTTCAAATTGGTTTCTTAAACATGACAATGAGTTCACTGTACTAAAATGGCCCCCACAGTCACCAGATCTCAACCCAATAGAGCATCTTTGGGATGTGGTGGAACGGGAGCTTCGTGCCCTGGATGTGCATCCCACAAATCTCCATCAACTGCAAGATGCTATCCTATCAATATGGGCCAACATTTCTAAAGAATGCTTTCAGCACCTTGTTGAATCAATGCCACATAGAATTAAGGCAGTTCTGAAGGAGAAAGGGGGTCAAACACCGTATTAGTATGGTGTTCCTAATAATCCTTTAGGTGAGTGTATTTGAAAATAACCATTTTCATATTTTCCCTGATTTCTAACCTCTCAACAGCTGCTAAATGTGCAGATTTTTACAACATTAAACAGCTATTACGGAAAGCCGATATTAGATACAGCCTCTTGTATCTTGCCAAACTAAAAGTGGATATTCAAGACAAATATTACATCTTCTCCTCCACGGAGGAAGCAGAAAAGATACTAAGAAAGCTGATCCCAACATTTTTTTGAAATACGATAGTGAGTCGCATCCTATCATGGCAAGGGAAGAAGATATTACCCACTGTCTTATCTGCTTGCAACGATATGGGTATCATAATTATACATCCTTTTATCAGGCACTTTTTGTTTATGTTTCAATTACAATTACACGCATATGTGTGGAAGAAATTAAAGTATATATATATATTTTTTTTTTAACTATATTAAAGGAGACTATTTAACATCATACTCTTGGTTTATTGTTATTATTGCATTAGGGTTTACTGTGCTTATCCAGGGCCACTATTTAACACCATTCCCTGGGTTTACTGTCTTAATAAGACTGTTGAAAATTATATTTTATGCTTACTAGGGGGCTTTGCCCCCTGCTCTCTTCGCTTGCCAACCCCTGTGTTTGGTTTATCGGATATACAATTTTAATTTTTTTTTTCTTTGGAATTGTTTACTTAAAGCTTCATTGAAAACAATATTTTTTGGAGACACATTGTGACAACGCAACATATAACTGCCCGTGAGTGAATATTGTTACTGTTTCTCTAATAAATAATCCAAATTTTTCTGTTTGTCCTTGTGATTTATTGATTGTCATAGCAAAAGCTATTCTCACAGTAAACTCTAAACACTTTAATACAAATGGCATATCACGATCTCCTTTGGTGTGTAATGTTATTCACGGAATATATACATTACCTTTCTTTTTGCCTGTTAAAATTTGCATCGCTTCTCCGTGATCAGAAATATACACCTGACCGAATTGTGTATTCTTTGAAATTCAACTTGTCGTTGCTTTAACTGTTTTGGGACCACAGATTCTCATAGTGTATGGTCTATTATTGTGTAAATCCACATTTTGTGCATTGAATGATGCGAATGCGAAAAGACTTTGTTGTCTGCTCTTTGCCTTTTATTTCTGACCTCGATTTGTCCTGCTTGTTTTTCAATTACACCTGGTTCTGATGATTAATCACCGTTTGTTTTGCGGTAATGCGATCTTTTCTAGCTTTTCTTTGATGCTGTAGCGACTGACATGATGAAGTGTCACACAAGTTTTACTTGAACAATCGCTGACTTCATAACCCCAAACACACCTTTATAGCACCTTCTCCAACCCCTCATCCCCCCATAAGGGGGGAGAGAAAGAGAGCAAGCTATATCTAATCTATCCTTTTAATCCTTATAACTATAACTACTAACGTAACAATAGGCTGCATGACAATAACTCGTGGGAAAATTGGAAATTAAGGTAAAAAGCTGTCTCACTTCCAGTTGAGACTACAAAATGACATCAAAAATTTAGAATCAATGTCTCCAAGATGGGACAGTTAACTTTGTGAGCTAGAATGTTAGAGGCCTGAATCACGAATTAAAGAGAAAGGAAGTATTCTCTCACCTAACAGGTCTAAACACTAAAATAGTATTTTTACAGGAGACCCACTTACTAAAGAAGGATCAGTTCCAGCTGCAAAAAGACTGGACTGGGCAAATATTCCATTCCAGCTTTACAAAGAAAACTAGAGGTGTGGGAATTCTCATACATAGAACAGTCCCATTTGTAGCATCAGATGTAGTATCTGATCCTGAAAGGAGATATGTGATTATCATGGGCAACTTATTTAACTGTAAAGTGACTTTGATAAATGTTTATGCACCCAATGTGGATGATAGGGAATTCATTAAAAATGCATGTGCATCTATTCCCAATGTGAACACTTATAAAATTATAATGGCTGGGGACTTTAATTGTGTTTTAAATCCACTCTTAGATAAGTCTCCTTTCACAGGAGGATTGACATCTACCACTAAAAAGACAATTACACAGTTTTTAACTGACCTCAACTTATCAGACCCCTGCAGGTTTCTAAACCCAAACTCAAGAAAATATTCCTTCTACTCACCAGTGCATCATTGCTACTCAAGAACTGATTATTTCTTTATAGATAATTTCTTGCCTACGAGTAAATCTTGCAAGTACAACGCTATTGTTATTTCCAACTATGCCCCTCTGATCTTGGAGCTAAAATTATTATGCCACACATACTCATCTCTCAGATGGCGTCTTAACCCACTTCCATTAGCAGACAAGAACTGTACAGAATTTATATCAAAAGAAATCAGTTTCTTCCTAAAGACAAATACATCCTCAGAGGTCTCTGCAGGCCTTCTTAAGAGGTCAGATTAAGTCATATCTTTCCCACAGAAATAAATTAGAAACCAAGAAGCTATCAGAGATAACCTGTGAAATTACTAGAATAGATCAAGAACACGCCAGGTGTCCAAGGGCCTCATGCATAAACGGTGCGCACACAGAGAAATGTTGCATAAGAACGTTTCCACATTCAAATCGCGATGTATAAAACCTACACTTGGCGTAAAGCCACGCACTTTTCCACGGTATCTCATACCCTGTCATACGCAAGTTCTCTGCTCGGTTTTGCAGACTGGCGGCATCCAGCGATAAAGCAGTGGTACTGTTCCTGTGTGGTTACCCTTTATTTCTTAGAACCACATTCCTGACACGACTTTATAAATACACTGAAACTAACCGCATATTGTTTATTAGTGTAATGCATCTGATTGTAGATTACCTGTAACAATATAATGGCCCAGGGAATAGCCATAGTATTTGAAATACCATAAATGCTTTAGCGTTGTTACTCTCACTGCACCATCTTCTTCTTCTTCTTTTTGTTCTGTCAGCTGCTCCCTTTAAGGGTTGCCACAGCGGATCATCTTTTTTCATATTACTCTCACTGCACCACTCGGAGTATTTATATCACTGTATCTGAGTGGGGAATCACAGCAGCAGCTGATCGGAAAGAGAATTATCAGTATACAACATCAAGCACATGCTGCCAAAGCCAGGGCAAAACATTTCAAAGCCTTTCCTGTACGGACTTCACGGTTCACAAACAGTTTCATCCCAAGAACTATAAACGCTCTCAATCAATTGCTCCGTGTAGAACTGTTTGAACTTATAAGCAAAATTACCCCACTGTAAACTTGCACTACAGTTATAATATTACACAATCTGTGCCACTTTATAAAGCGCATATTTACATATGATGATGATATCATTTTTAAGATGAAATGCAGCAAAATATGTTGATTATATTATAAAGATAAAACTTTAACTTCACTTAAATAATCTGTATTGTTAATAATTAAACATGTGAGGAAACAGTGCCGCAGAGCTAGCAAGTTCACGTATTGTTCCTGCCTTGCGCGCTGTATGTTTGCTGAGGCTGGAGCGACACTGGAAGGGTAGATGGATAGAATAATTAAACATGTACTATAAAGATATTTCAATGTTCCTTAAAAGTTTTGAAGAATCGTCATTGTAAGCTTACAGATGGCTTTACGTCTACTACAGAGCTGATTGTGTGGCGATTGGGTATCTGGGGAAAGAAAAGTAATGACAGGAATTGGAGGTTAGTACGTTTGAAATAGACACTACTGCTACGATAAATTATTTCATCAAAGGTCGCGCATGGCGTAACAGCATCTTGTGTGAGACATGAACAATCACTGCGCCATCGTGTTCTCATGTTTAATAACATGCTTTCATTCCATTCATCATGAAAATGATATCACTTGTACATCTCAGTATTTTAATTATTCAGAGAGCTGTAATACCACAAATGTAATGGATTCTGTGTCCTGTCGGAGGAAGAGAAAGAACGGAAGCACGTAGTGATTCACACACAAAGAGCACATTGAAGATCAAATACAAAACAAAGCATTTAAAGTGCTACTTTAGTTCCGATGGAATTTGAGAAACTAGTAAATTAAATGAATTTAAGATGAACTTTATGATGTTCTACTTTAATGACAAAATAAACTACGTGATAAAAGTTGAAATTTTGAGATTAAAGTTGACATTTCGTGCTTTTTTCCCACTGTGTGCCGATTTTTTTTTGTCTGTACCCTAATAAGCTCAGATGGTGGGCTACAACTCACCTTTTCACGGCGACTTCGATATGTGACTTCTTTTTTATTTTGGCACTGTGTGACTTTGTGAACGTGAGCTTTCAAGTTTCTCCGACACGCTATGTCATTCAATCAACTTCCTTTTGTTGTTTATTCCACTGTTTAAATCAACAAATAGCATGTTTTTCCTTTGCCTCCACTTGGTATTCACTGAAATTCTTATATTTCCCTCCGTGCTTTTCCCATTGTCTTTTCACAGAACACTGAGCTTAAGGGCTATTTATATTGATTTGCATATTCAAGGAGGCGTAATTCTGGGAGTAGTCTGGGCGGGGCAGCACGTACGTGCACAAGCATTACTTTTCACGCTGACCGGGATTTAAGGAGCGGAAGAACGGGGAAGTTGGAGTACGCACAGACTCCTGCATTTGGATTTTTCTGTGCGTAAGCACATTTCGGCTTTTGTGCTTACATCATGTTATAGTGCGAATTCTACGCATTGCGTTATGCATGAGGCCCCAAGTGAGGCTCTTCATAGGAAAAGACAGGCTCTGCATTCAGAGCTCAAACTCTTAACAACTTAAGAAACTGAACAACTCATTTTTAAATCAAGATATCATTACTATGATGGCACCCTGCCCGGGATTGGTTCCTGCCCTGTGTTGGCTGGGATTGGCTCCAGCAGACCCCCGTGACCCTGTGTTTGGATTCAGCGGGTTGGAAAATGGATGGATGGATTACTATGAACACGGAAAAAAAGCTAATAAGCTCAAATAATAAATAATAAATAATAAAATAGCTCAACAAGTCCACAACCAAGAAGTTCGCAATGCAATCCCAGCAATCATCAACACAAACGGAAATAAAATAATTGACCAAAAAAATATAATACACACATTTAGAGACTACTATACATCCTTATATTTTACTGAGTTCAAAGAAGACAACACACAATTTAAAGCATTTCTGGATACATTACAGATACCACAAGTAGATACTTTTATTGCAGAGGAACTGGATAAACCTCTGGTGCTATAAGAATTACTAGATGCTATAAAGTCACTTCAGAGCGGTTAAGCAGCAGGCCCTGATGGCTACCCTGTCGAATTTTGTAAGAAATTCTCCACTCAGCTAGCTCCCCTCTTATTAGCAACATTTACAGAAGCTAGAGACAATCAAATTCTACCTCAAAGTTTTCACCAAGCATTAATCACCGTCTTTCCTAAACAAAATAAGGACTTATTACAATGTGCATCATACAGACCAATTTCACTTCTGAATAATGATGTTAAGATACTCTCCAAAGTCCTAGCTAGAAGGATGGAGAAAGTGCTGCCTTTGGTAATATCACAAGATCAAACTGGATTTATTAAAGGCCGACACATGGCTTCCAATCTTCGATGCCTGTTTAATGTCATATATTCACCTGCAAACTCAAACACTCTGGAGATATTATTATCATTGGATGCAGAAAAAGCATTTGATATGAATGAATGGAACTACCTTCTCATTACATTAGAGAAATTTGGGTTTGGCCCGAACATTTGTGCATGGATCAAACTACTGTATACCAATCCAGAAGCTTCAGTTTGTATTAACAACATTACTTCAGACTACTTTAGACTAGAACGTAGTACCAGACAAGGATGTCCCTTGTCACCACTGCTATTTGCACCACTGGCAGTTCACTGTTGCAATGCTTATCAGATAAAGGGTATTATCAGAGAAGGACTAGAACAGAAAATTTCTCTATATGCAGATGATATGGTACTGTATATATCAGACCTACAAAATACTGTGCCTTCAGTCTTAACAGCACTTACAGAATTTCAAAAGATCTCTGGTCTCAAAATTAATTTGAATAAAAGTGTGCTCTTTCCAGTGTATTCTCAAGCACACAATATTAGATTGGACACATTCCCTTTTATTATTACAGATCAGTTTAAATACCTAGGGGTTAATATCACAAGTAAACATAAAGCTCTTTATCAACAAAATTTTGCTGTCTGTATGGAAAAAAATAAGTAAGACTTGCATAGATGGTCAACCCTTCATCTCACTCTAGCTGGAAGAATTAACATTGTTAAGATGAATATCCTTCTTAAGATTCTCTTTTTATTTCAGAACATTCCAATATAGATTATTAAAATCATTCATTAAGCAATTAGATTCAATCACAACCTCATTTATTTGGAATTTAAAACATCCATATATCCAAAGAGCGACCCTACAAAGACATAAGGCAGAAGGTGGCAGGGCTTTATCTACCTTTCAGTTTTATTATTGGGCAGCAAACATACAAGCTATAAAAACCTGGACAGAAATAGATGAACATACACAGGCTTGATCCACAATAGAAATAAAACCCTGCAGTACTTCTTTATTCTCCCTGCTTTGTGCCCTAATAAATGCAAGTTATCGCCAATATACTAATAACCCAATTGTACTTCACTCACTCAGAATATGGAAGCAATGTAGAAAGAATTTTAAGAAGTGAATCTTTTATCTGTGGCACTTCTGCATGAGAACCACCTTTTTCAACCCTCGCAAACATACAGTATGCAGTTTTTAATATCTGGAAAACATTTGGGATTAAACTGCTTAGAGATCTTTATATAGACAACATCTTTGCACCCTATGAACAATTACATTCCAAATTTAATTTTCCAGCAACACATTTCTTTCACTATCTTCAAACTAAAAACTTTGTTAAACAGAACCTGCCCGATTTTCCCCCTCTCCCACTTTCCTATATGCTAGAAAAAATATTGCTTAGTTTTGAGGAGTCAGACAGCATTTCTGCAATATATAAAATTATTTTACAGTACTTCCCTTTCAATGCACCAAGATGACAATGGGAAAAGGATTTCTCACTCAACATATCAGAAAAGGAGTGGAAGGCAGTAATGCAGAGAAATCATTCAAGCATCACATGTGCAAAGTACACAATTATTCAACTCAAAATTATATATCGAGCACATCTGTCTTGCTTAAAATTGTCCAAAATGTTTCCAGGGCAAGATTCAACCTGCGAACATTGCAATCAAGTTCCAGGCTCACTGGGCAACATGTTTTGTGCCTGCACCAAATTAACATCATTCTGGACAAAAATTTTTAAGTGCCTTTCAGATAGCCTTAGTGTCATAATCCCTCCTAACCCACTAACAGCTGTGTTTGGTGTTTTTCCAGATGGGATTAAAGTGGAAAAGGACAAACAAACTGTAATTGCCTTTACTACACTATTGACACATAGACTTATCTTTCTCAACTGGAAGAATCCTAACTCTCCTATTTTGTCAGTGGGTAATGGATGTTATATGCTATTTGAAACCGGAAAAAATCAAATCTTCACTTACAGGATCCGTGCAGAACTTTTTCAAAACCTGGCAGGGGCTAATCAATAACATTTTAGATTAAGCTCTTAAAGCACTGAGGAAGCAGATTCTCTCTCCATTTTTTTTTCTTCTCCATTTATCTTTATCTGCTTATTAATTCATCGATTTACTTGTTCTTACTAGCTTTAAGTTTTACTCTGTTGCCCATGCTCTCTTTCTCAGGGGTGGGGGTTAATTTGTTTTCAATACTATTTTTTGTAAAAATTAATCTATTTGTATGGAATGATTAGAATAAAATCAATAAAATAAAAAAAAAGAAACGATGTGTCCAACTACAGAGGGAATCACATGCCTCATCCTTCAAGGTAAGACATATGCAATGGTGCTGGTGGGAAGAATTTATCCAGTAGTCAAGCCAAAGATACAGGAGGAACAATGTGGATTCCATTCTGGCCATGGAACAGCAGACCAGGTTTTCTCCCTGCCGTATTTGTGAGAGGGTTCATTAGGAGTATAATAACCCAGGCTACATTGCTTTTTGTAGATTTTGAAAAAACAGTCTCCGCGCTCTTTGGAGGTCATTCATATATATATATATATATATATATATATATATATATATATATAAAATCCCTATATATATATATATATATATATATATCAAAATCCCTGCAGCGGAGAAGTAGTGTGTTAAAGAAGTAATGAAAAAGAAAAGGAAACATTTTAATAATAACGTAACATGATTGACATTGTCATGAGTGTTGCTGTCATATATATATATATATATATATATATACATATATATATATACACACACACATAAACATATATATACATATACACAGATATATACAGTATATATATATATGTGCACAAAACCACACTTTTATCAAGGCTTCCGTCGGGTAGTCTTTTGAAATGAAATTTTCCTCCAATCAGTCGTAGCAACGCGCTTTCTTCCGACTGTTACATTTTTGTAGCTCTGATGTGTGCAGCAATGTAATCGGTGTACCAGGAAATCATGCATTGACAGAAGTTTCCCTTTGCTTGTAATGCAAAGTGTGATTAAATGCGTTATTTTTTAACGCGTTATGGAGCACATGCATCGAAGCTTCTCAGCTGTGCTTGTGCTAAGAAAAGGAAACATTTTAAAAATAACGCAACACGATTGTCAATGTAACCTTTTGTAAGTAGTGCCTGGAGGATTCAGAGGGTGGAGAAACTGTAGAGACAGCGTGTGTATTAACTTGTGGATTTTTCTGTGAGTATTTGGTGGCAGCGTCACAAAGTTGGTTCCTCAAGACTGTGTTAGCTGCGGAGCTCAGCTCACAGCGAAATGAGGTGAATGGGAGGGGAGATGATGACGTGACTCTCCCACCCGCCTTAACTGTCAATCCCCCCACAAAGACAGTCTCTCGGAATTTGCATAAGTACAGCCCTTCACCAGTAATTTTAACTTAGTTACAAAGTGATCAAAACTCTCATTTATATCCTGCGTCCTCTCATTACACTTGTATCCCGCATTAGCCGTGGGCATGACAAACGCCAGCGGCAGCCTGTCTATGAACTTAATTTAAACTTTAGGTTTACACCGTGCTTTGTTTCCGCAGTAGCTGCACTCATGAACATGGTTCTATGTGTGACTCGTTCGCTTCTTATTGTTTCGCTGCCTTCTCAATTGTATAATGCATGTTTTCTTCAGCGCTTTTTGGAGCTCTTCCTTGTTTTCTATATTGCGTTGACAGTCAGTTCACGTGATTACGTGGGAGGCGTGATGATATCACACGAAACTCCGCCCCCCACGGCCATCGAACTCAATTCCATTACATTATATGGAGAAAAATAGGTTCCAGTTATGACCATTACGTGTAGAATTTCAAAATGAAACCTGCCCAACTTTTGTAAGGAAGCTGTAAGGAATGAGCCTGCCAAATTTTAGCCTTCTACCTACACTGGAAGTTGGAGAATTAGTGATGAGTCAGTGAGTGAGTGAGTGAGTGAGTGAGTGAGGGCTTTGCCTTTTATTAGTATAGATAACTAGCACCTTGAAAGTGTGTACATTCTGATGTTCATTTTTAATTCTCAGTGTTCTGAGAGATGCAATCAGTCCAAATTTTGGTCTAATGGCATAAAAGCTGCATGTTGTCATATTAATGGAAAAATAAAAAAGAACCTTGATCCCAATGCTAAAGAAAACAGAAGTAAAGAAAAATATGATAATACTAGATTTGTAAACTGGCTAAAAATAAACTTTTTTTTTCTAGTTACTTAATAATTCTGCATACCTCAAGTGGCTTGATACCAATTCTGAAAAGCAATGGTGACAGCCGTCAACCTTTCAGAGTCACACCTGAAGTTAAATGGGTCAGAATGCATATAGTGTGTATGAGCCCAAACATCACCATTGGAATATGTACATTTGATTTATGAGTTTATTTTTGTTTTGAACCTATGTTTATGCAATGTGACAAATAAATACTTCTATTCTATCAAATGTTTTCCCCATGTCCAAAGATAGCAATACCACTCAGTGACAGATTATTTCCCAATTAAATTGAATAATTATTATGCACTAAAGAATAGCTAACTGAACTTAACAAACCCAGTTTGATCACATGAGCTAAATGAGGGCAGTGCATTAATAACTGTATTTCAAACTGAAATTTCATTTCTTTTATTTTCCTAATTTTCTGTGTATACTGTTTTTTGGTTTGCAGTTAATGAAATACTTTAATTTCAATTAGTGTCAGTTTAGTGATTTGTTTATTCAATGACTTCTGTATGTATTTTTGCCATAGTCAAATTTTGGAATCCAGTCTTTACATGAATTCCATGCAAATGTTTTTTTAGAAAAATGTTGCCATGCTCTTTGGCTAAAGGGCTGGCTTTCTGTATAGCAGAGATTATCTCTGGAGTATTTTATTGAACAAGCTGATCATGTAGAAGTAGCAGGATGGATGCAATAACTGGTGTATCTTTAGAGACCTGGGTTTTTGTAGAGTTTGTACATTTCCTCTCTGCCCCCCTTGGGGCTTACTCTAAGGCTACATTCACACTACCATATTTTCATGTAAAATGCAGACAGTAGTCTTAACCACACTACCCCTGTGTTTTTAATTCTCTAAAAACCTTTGAAAATGCTCTCTATAGCCGTGTATTTCTGAAACCGGCAGCTCAGCATTACAATGAAGATGGGTGAAAACAAATCGTTTTGGAAACAGACTCTAATCATGCTATGATTAGTTTGTTCTTATTACGTGGCCCTTCCCTGATTCCCTCAGTCACGTTTCTCACCTTAAACTCGTGTTTGTGACGGGTGTCTGGTCACACTTATAGATAATCTAACCTAAACACAGTTAAAATATCCGACCACACCATCCACACTCTAAACGTTCATTAAAAACATAACAGTGAAGGATATAATCTTTAGTGGTGCAAAGTCCAGTTTGTGTGTTGTGTTCCAACTGTCCATAGGAACACTCTGATCACTGGATGCTTGTTTCCCAACAGAGGTTTTGCTAAATTGTTTAATCCCTGTCAGTGTCTCTTCCTCATGTACTGAGCATTCTTTTTTTCACTTCTGGGCTCCTTGTGTTGCTGCAATGACCTAGGCATCCAGCTTTTCATCTGACAGCTTCACTCGGTAATTCCGTGAGTCTTCCTTCACTCACTGGACCCACAAACGGCTTCTCTCTGGTGGAACTGTCTCATCCTCTCTGGAGAAAGGTGTCACCATCCATATGCCTCACATCTTGCTAGCCATGTATCCTCATCTAACTGTGAGCCCCTATGCTTACTGTGCAAAAGGCCTTGATTGCGTTCTCAGTGGACTGTTCTTCCTGCAACATCTGCCCTCTCACACCATCCTCTGGACTTGCTCTGTCCCTTCTCTCTCTTTGCACCATCTCTCAACTACACTGCCCACTGCCAAGAAGTATATATCTGTTTCAGTCCCTGCCTAGATAAACGTAACGATTTATTAAAAAATGGTACATACCAATTTGCTTTTATCAGCAGTAGTGTAAACACATTTTTCATTGTTTAAAGAACAAAATCAAAGCAGGTAAACATCTACGTCCTGTAGACAGCTTGCAACAATAAAAAAAGTAACACAATTACTCAGGAAATTTACCTTTTCGCTTATCACCCTGGTCCCAACAAAGGGTGCCTATTGACCCTTCATCTACCGACTTTTGCATTTAATATTTACATATTATATTTATTATATTTGCTTAAGCGAAAAACAAAACCACCCAGTATACAAAAATGTTTCCCTCCCAAGACCAAAATGTTCCCTTCTGACATGTTAAACTTAACAACAATTTCATCACATTGTCAGTCCAAGCAAAACATTTTGTCTTTTTCTCTTATTCGCCATTGCTGTTATGTATGCTGCTAATGAATGCCTAGTATGGAGGACACTTTCTCTGTGTGTTTCTGTTGATACCTAATGCCCAGTGTAGGCAAACTTATATGTCATATGTGTGTGGACAGAGATACTCTTGTGAATGGTGTGAAAATTCAGGTCAGACAGTTTTTGCTTTTGCTTTAAAATGCCATTTTTAAAAGAAAAAATAGTGGTGTTAATTTAGTTTCATTTTTATCCACATCTCAGTCATTGTGTTAATGAGGATTGAAAATTAGAGACTGATACCTATGGACATATGTATGCATGGGCCATTAGTCCCTTACAGCTGGGCCACAAGAGAACGGCAGGCAACGGAGACTTACTCAGTGAAGGGCTACAGCAAAATGGCTGCCCCCTCAATGAGGACACTTTTCACAACGTTAGGCAGGCAGAGCTTTGCAGCGGCGCAGAGACAGGAGAGAGACCGCGGTAAGAGAGTATTACAACAAAGTATTTTTATGGTCCCGACAGTTTCCCCATATAACACGAGTCTATAGAAATCTCATTAATACGAAGTATATTCAGCAGATACTTTCATTACAACGAAGTGACCTTGAAATGCTTGAATAAATCATCTACAGAGCAGTTAGATCTGTGATTGCAGCTCAGTTGTGCACATTTGAACAACGATCCTCAAACAGAAACATTGTAAAAAAAATTTCTTTCTTCGAACTTTCCTCATACTGTTTTTTTGTTGTTTTTATTTTCTGTGGTTTTCAGTGATATCTTTTGCTTATTGCTCTTCAACATTTGAAAAACATCCATTGGAATTTAACTCATTGTCACCCTCCTACAGAAACGGCAGACACGAAAAAACGATAACAGTGTTAATGTTTGTGATGTGCAATCTGTTGGAATGACAAATGCAAAGCATGTCTTTGTTATATGCAAAAAAGAAGAAAAATCTCGGGTTGCAAATGTATGCAAACTGCTGCATTTTTTTATGTGGTTCAGTGATGGTCGTTCAAGAAACATTCCTATTAATGCGACACTCATTCAAACTAATTCTTTTGGGACCTCCATCAACGAGGCAACACGCCGAAGAGCGTCCCGAAGTGCGATCACCACGTCTGTTTATCTCACTGCTCTACTGCAAAGCAATCGCGCTTTGGGATGCACTTCAGCATGATGTTCCCATATTTTTTATCCTAAAAGAGTTCAGAAACCTCACAATATGAACAGGCACTATTGGGCACCCCACCTTTACCCACTCTGCAGGCTCAGGATCCAGCCAGGCTGGAAGAGCCTGATGAGGAAAATCTGAGGCAGCAGTGGTGCAGCAGCACATGGGGCAGAGGCAGAAGATACCCATTGTTCAAGTTGGCAGATAATGTCTCTGCATTCAAAGCCAAACTTGATATATGGGGCCGACCAGTGAACATTGGGATTTTTGATATGTTTCAAATGTTAGCAGAGGTTGTTAAAGATACCAAGCCAGGGCCTGAAATGGAAAGGAATGGATCTGTGACTCATTTGTGAATAAGCCAGGTGAATCAAGTTTGTCTGTGCTTGAAGAGGATCAACTGCTTGAGGCTGCAAATGATGGTGGCCTTAAAAGTATGTTTCAGACAACTTCAAATCTCCATATGTTTTGGATTAAAGTCAAGGTGGAATATCCTGAGGTTGCCACAAAAGCACTGAAAAGTCTGCTTCCTTTTCCAACATCCTATCTTTGTAAGTCAGCATTTTCTGCAGTGACAGCAACCAAAACGAGATTACGGAGTAGACTGAACATAAGCAAAACACTTTGTTTGTCACTGTCTTCCTTCGTCCCTAAATGGGATTGTCTGGTTGCAGGAAAACAAGCTCAGGGCTCCCACTGATTCTGCATTATGGTAAGTTGTATAATTTCTATTACGATATTATAACTTAAAATAATAAGAAATGTAATGTAAATTGTGTATAAAACTGCCCTACGAAACCGGCCCCAAATCCTACCACCCCCACTGGTCCCTGGAAAAATTTGCTTCTAGTAAAGTGGTCCTTGGTGTCAAAAAGGTTGGGGACCACTGCCTTACAGGGTTGCTTTCCTGCATTGTGCCTAGTGATGCCAGGTTCAGGCTGTATGCAAATCTGTAATAGACAAATGTAGATTCTGAAAATGAATAGCTATGTGAACACTTAGACTTAAAAGCATCAAGCTAGGTTCAAAATTGTCCTTTGTTGCATACACCTGTCATGCATCTACTCTTTATTATTGACTAGCTGTCCCCAGTGGCTCCACCCGCGTAGTAGTGAAACAGGACAGACTTTAAAAATCAAAAACCAAACAGGTATTGCTAGCTAAGCGGAGGCAAGGTATGCGCCAGAAGTAGAGAAATTCAAATGGAGGCTGACGCATGTGTGAGGGTGGCCTTGCCCAGCTCCCCACTCCTGACATCATGTTTGCTTCTCCCCTCAGCCCACAGCCTCTGTCTCGGATTAACACGGATAAATCATTCTTGCAAGCGAACTATGATACTTTAAGGCAATGCAAGAAGTCACAAAATCAGCTGGAATATTCAAGCAAATTATGGAAAAAAAAACAGATCTAAATCCTTTAAGTAGTTCTCTTGTGAAAAGTGGACAGACATACAGATAGACGTTGGATTTTATACATAGAGAGATGAGCAAACCCAATACCCTTTGTCAAGTTGCTAATATTCGATATTTGATGTTGTAGCTGCAATAAACCAGTTTAGATGTAACCTTTTACCTATGCTTGTTACTTCATCTGTAATATCTTAAGTAGTTTCCTCAAATGTTAATATGCTTCATAAATAAAATATAAGTTACCAAACATAGCTGATGACCAAAAAAGCAATAAAGGCGAAAAAGTCTTAAATGCATATTTAATATAAAATGAACTGAAACATAACACTAACATTTAAAAATAGTTTAAGTATTTCTTTAGTTTAACAGCACAATGAGCTGAAAAATATTTGAAAAAGCCTCAAGTGTTAGCAGTATTATTGCTATGGTGGTAATGTCCTCAATTTACAAATGAAAAAAAAAAACGGTTTCAGTTTCCCCTGATATATTTTCCTTTAACCTTTCTCCAAACACCAATCTAGATACATCTGAAAAGACCTTGAAGCTCATTTAATAGGCTGTGAAAGACATCAGAATCAATAGAGGGATATGATCAAACTAAATCTTGACTGGGTATAGCATTCATTTAAATTCTAGATTGTATTTTGTAAAATACTAGCAAGCCTAAGGCAAAGAGGCTAAGACCTTGGCAAAAAATGGGGCAAGTTTGACAATAAACTGAACAGGTTCGTTTTTGCAGTCTTTTTCTACAATCCTGAACCAACTGCTGTTTTTTCATATTTGGTATATAAATACAGAATGAAGATAAATAATTGTAAAGGCGTTCAATAAAAATAAAAATGATGGTGTTGTAATTACCTGACCACATATTTTAAATGAAAACAATTACTGTCAGTTCTCTCTACTCAGATTATTCTAATTCTACAACTCCTTTTGCCTCTTACAAAAATCATATTGTTGAGTAATATCTAGCAGATCCAATGTAAACATCTGCAATTTTAGGTATAACTGGGTTGAACTTGAAAGCAAAGCTGACATTAAGTTGCTGTTATGGGGCTGATAAAAGTTTTGAATACTCATTTCTGTTTTTTCCATAGTCAATTCATTTTTGAGTACAATTTCAAAATAGGGGCAGCACGGTGTCGCAGTGGGTAGCGCTGCTGCCTTGCAGTTAGGAGACCAGGGTTCACTTCCCACATCCTCCCAGTGTGGTGTCTGCATGTTCTCCCCGTGTCTGCGTGGGTTTCTTCCAGGTACTCCGGTTTCCTCCTACAGTCGAAAGACATGCAGTTAAGGTAGGTGTATTGACAATTCTAAATTGTCCCTAGTGTGTGTGTGTGCGCGCCCTCCCCAGGGTTTGTTTCCTGCCTTACGCCCTGTGTTGGCTGGGATTGGCTCCAGCAGACTCCCGTAACCATGTAGTTAGGATATAGCGGGTTGGATAATGGATAATGGATGGATGGATGGATTTCAAAATATCATTGTACAGTGCTTTTATTAGAATAAAGGCACAGGGGTCATACAAAAAGTTCCTAAAATGGCACAATTCAGTTGTATTACTCCTCGAGACCCTTTTCCTGCTGCAAAACAGCACGATTATAATATTGACATCAAAGAGAATAAAAATGAATGAAAGATCTGGAACTTGTGTGACCTCATTAGCCACACAACAAGTGCGGAGCACACCAACAGAAGTCAAATAAATGACCCTAAATACTGTAAAATATGCACAACAAGTTATTTACAAAAATCTCGTGCTGCAGCACACCTTGCCCCACCTACACATGGATTACAATACAAAACACTTTGCTAATAAACCACAATTACACAAAAAACAATATACAATAAAGAATTCACAGAAAAAGACAAAACATGTCCTTTCAGTGTCCATCAGTAGAATCACCATTTTCTTTCAATGCCCATTATTCCAAGGGTTATGCTGAGCCATACCTCTATTAAAGGAACCATCTACTACCCACCTCCTCCTCACACATGCATGTCAGGCCCTCTCCCAAATTTACCATTAAAGGGTAAAATAATCCTTTATGTTGTCAAGTCCTCTTGCTTTCTTTAAAAATGAACCCAGGTTCACCTGATGTCTTCTGTGTAGTTTTTCCATTAATATGTGTTTCTTCCCTCTCATCTTCATTTTAGATTTTATTGGCTTTACAAGTCAGCACAGCTCCTTACCAGGTAGTCCATGGATTTCTAATACCTATTCAGAGTCTTTACTATTTACAGTAATAATGAAAAGGTACAAGCAGACAATGACAAAAAACAGACATGACAACTGTTAGAGCATCCGGAACTATTCAGGCAGCACAGAACACAAGGCAGTATGTAGCCTTGTGTATGATGTCATTTCTTTACAGAACCTAATCATGCACACACTCACAATCACCAATATGAGCTGTCAATATAGAATTGTCAATGAATGTAAAGAAGATGGAAGTAAAAAGTTCAGACTCCACCTAATTGAATAAAACCCAGGATACCAAATTAATGAAACATCAGTGCTAATTGCTGTGTCACTCCGCTATTAATGTGCACAACAACAGGAAACTGACAATACTTTCATCTGTAAACAATAATACATCTATATCAGTAATACATTTAAAAAAGTTATTTTTATTTTTTATACATTAATACATTTTAAGTTCTCTTTAAGTGATTTATATTCCAAAAATGGTGGCAAAGTGGCATTGTGCTTACCACTGTTGACTTTCTGCTCTTAAGTTTTATTTAGTTTGATCTCCTTGTGTCTGTAATGGTTTTCTACTCATATTCCAGTTTCTCCACACATCTTAAGGATAAGTCAGGCTACCTGGTAACTCTAAGTTGGCCCAGTGCCTGTGTGACTTAGAATAAATTGTTTCTGTTGTTACAACCAGTGCTAGCTAGAATATGCTTCAGCCCCTCATTACCTTGAATTGGATTAAGTGAGGTTGAGAATATATGCATGTATGTATTTGCAATTTTGTGTTCTAACAGTAAGCACTGGCTGCAAACTTTTTCTTTCCAAAAATAACTGCTACAGTAATTATTGCATTTAATTTAACATTCAGCAAAATGCTAATTATCCAGAATAATTAAAGATGAAGGTATTTTGGATAATCAAACAGTTAGCTTTTCAGTACCTTATTAGAGGCTCACTAATCTGAAATGCAGTGCTTGAATAAAGGAAGGGAGTCACTTGAGTAGAGATCACATTGCAGAAGTGCTCCAGGACAGGATTTGTGGAGTCAGGAGGGTCATCGATGCTTGCTGACTGAACAAAGTGACTCCCTGGGCTAGAATGACATCCAGCAGACATTCAAGGAAAAAAACACCTCACACCAATTGGTATTAATACTGTTCGAGCAGATGCTACAGCAAAGGTCATTGGCATGTCAATTTGTTCAGAGAAAAGCAACAGAAATATTTTATACATTCAGGTGTAGTAGATGTACAAACCTTTGAAATAAAAAAAACTCATCATAAATATGCAAAAAAAGCTTTCAGAATATAGTGATTAAGTTCTTACATATATTAAATGGTACAATTGTTAAATGGAAGAAATAATAATAACTAAAATAAATAATGGGAGAATAATCTTATTAATAACACTAGCCTGATTCTGACACTGTTGTGTACATTGTCTTGTAACTCTTTAAGGTTTAGCTGATATCATCTCTCTGGTTAGTATCATACAATTTTGTAGTTTTCAGACCTAACTGAATATCTCTCAGATTCACTACACATCCAATAGTCTTCCTCCAAGAGCTTGGATATACTCTCAAAATATTTAGAACAATCAAGCAGAAGACCAATATTGTATTTAAGGGTTATATACAAAAGGTTGATTGTAAAATAATTGTATAGTCAATAAACGGTAGAATCCCGATTACCCATGCCCCAATTAAACGAGCTTGTGAATTATCCAAAGAAAACATGAGTGTAACGAACTACTTTTCATATTATACATAAAAACTTTGCTGTGAATGCTGTGCTTGTAACCATTAAACTTTTAACCTTTATTTTACCAAGCAAGTGGCCGAGGAGCTGGTGGCTGTGGGAATGTGGGTGTGACTCACTCACCCACTCACAAATGTGGCTCTCATCTATAGTCATTGTGCTGCCAATGCTGGTCATGTACACATGCTCTGCTGTTTTGTTCTCATTGGATTTTGTGTTTATACAATGACTAGCAAAATACCCGCGCTTCGCAGCGGAAAGTAGTGTGTTAAAGAAGTAAAGAAAAAGAAAAGGAAACATTTTGAAAATAATGTAACATGATTGTCAAAGTAATTGTTTTATGCATTTGGCCGCAGCGTCCAGCTGCATCAGAAAATGTACTACAACGTCTGGCACGCCTCCTTTTTAGTGTTTTCTCACAGCTTGGATTGCTGCTGTTATAATCGGTTTGAGTCTACATATATATATATATATATATATATATATATATATATATATATATATATATATATATATATATATATGTATATAAATATATATATATATATACACATACATATCTTCATATATATATATACATATATACATATCTACATATACACATATATATACTGTATATATACATACCTATCTACATCACATATACACACACATACATACACACACACAAATTATATATGTGTGTGTGTATGTATGTATGTATGTATGTATGTATGTATGTGTGTGTATATATAATGTAGATAGGTGTGTGTGTGTGTGTGTATATATATATATACATGCATATCTACATATATACATATATATATATATATATATATATAGTCACGCACGCACGAATAGGAGACCGCGGACGGACCTTAACACGCTTCGGAAGACGTTTGCCAGCAGGGAGTGGTGGGGTACTAACCTTTCTCCTTTGCTTTCTTCCAGGAAAAAAGACGCTTCGCCACCATAAGCCTCATTCCCGCAGTACGTTACTTCCGCCCTTCCTCCGCCATCTTTCTTGACGTCATCAGTCCCATCCTCCCTCACGGTTCCTTCCCAGCATTCCTCCACTTCCGGCTCCTCCCTTATAAAATGGCCGCCGACGCCTTGTATGGTGTTGCGCATATGAACTGTTTTGTTTATATCTTTTGACCTGATTTGCAGTGTGGATTTGTCTGCAATATACGGGGCCGGATGTAGGCATCATTGCATACATTTTTCTTCACTATAGAAATATAAAGAATGAATTCGCTTTACATTCCAACCAAAGATATTTGTGTCGACTAAATAGAACTTGAAAAGATATATTTTTTTGAATGTGATTGCGCAATTCAGATCGAGTTGACGCACACTACATCGAGCCCGCGTGCTATTGTGGTTTCGCCTGCGTGCCTCAATAAGTCACCCTCCCCTCGCTGTTACTTTTTTACTGTTCATCTAATAATTACACAGAGTATGGCTTTACCAAAACAATCATTGATGGCGAATAAAGTATACATTATTCATAAAGCTTCAATTGGCGATCTGTCTTTCTGCATTAATCACATATTTTTTCATACATCTCGAACCAAGGGGATGCAAGGGTAAAATGAATCGGGAAGCAATGATATATATGTATGTGTGTGTATATACATATATATAAAAATAGTTTTACTATGAAATAATGCAAAGAGTACACAACACATGTTTCGTCCTATTTTTGGGGTCATCAGGCATACATACTCAGTGCACCCCCTCTCGGGAATCGAACCTCGCTCGTCAGCGCTAGAGGCAAAGCCTCTTCCATTGCGCCACGGTGTGTGTGGTTTGTCTATTTGAGAGTATGTAGATCGGGGTATATATATATATATATCTCCACACTTTGCAGCAGAGAAGTAGTGTGTTAAAGAAGTTATGAAAAAGAAAAGGGAACATTTTAAAAATAACGTAAGATGATTGTCAATATACAGTAATTGTTTTGTGAGTGTTATGAGTGTTGCTGTCATCAAGGATTTGATTATCATTATTTCTTTCAATCAGGTTCGTATTTGGTAGGATGTGTTGTGTTCAAGTTACATTCCGTGTTTGTTCGGTTTTTGTTCAGCACTCTTTTGACTGTTGATTTTTCTCTGTGCACTGCGTCAGTTCACGTGAGCCGCTCGGTGTACATGCATCGAAGGTTCCCAGCTGTGCTGGTGCCATCTCGTGCGATGTCCACGGCTGTATTTAATGTTAGCTAAGACCCAGCACTTAAAAGTTTCTCTTGCAGTTTCGCTGAGTTTGTGCCAAACACCACCCTGGCCATCTCATCTTCGTCTGCATAAGCACAGTCCTTCACCCGTGAATATTTAGCGGCAGTGTTTCTATTGGATTGCCACTGACGGACGGCCTTATATGGGCAGGCAATAAATTATCGAGCAGAAGTCTATTATAGTATATGGATGAAAAAATAGGTTCCAGTTATGACCATTACGCGTAGAATTTCGAAATGAAACCTGCCCAACTTTTGTAAGTAGTCAGTTCACGTGAGCCGCTCGGAGTACATGCATCGAAGCTTCTGAGCTGTGCCTGTGCTATCTCGTGCGATCTCGCGATGTCCACGGCGTTATTTAATGTTAGCTAAGACCCGGCACTTAAAATTTCTCACTACAGCAATTTTAACTCCGTTACAAAGTGATCCAAAGTCTTGTTTATACCTTGTGTCTTCTCATTAAAATCTTGGGAATAAAGTATTCGGCGTTTTTCTTCAGCGCTCTTTGGGGGCTCTTCCTTCTTTTCTACATACTGCGGTCATAGTCAGTTCACGTGATTACGTGGGAGGCGTGATGATGTCACATGCAGCTCCGCCCCCCCATGGCCATCAGGCTAACGTCCATTACAGTATATGGAGAAAAATAGGTTCCAGTTATGACCATTACACGTAGAATTTTGAAATGAAACCTGTCCAACTTTTGTAAGTAAGCTGTAAGGAATGAGCCTGCCAAATTTCAGCCTTCTACCTACACAGGAAGTTGGAGAATTAATGATGAGTGAGTGAGTCAGTGAGTGAGTGAGTGAGTCAGTAAGGGCTTTGCCTTTTATTAGTATAGATAAGGACTGCACAGAAAATGTACATAAGATTTCTCATACGAACAGTTTAAAAGCCACCGAAACAACACTTTTGTATATTGAACAGCAGGAAAACACTACTCCTACCGACATTTTGATACTGAGGTGACTGCATGGTGGCAAAGAAGTCGGGTATGTATTGAGGCTTAAAAATGATACTGCACCATATAAATTAACAAAATCATTTATATCTGTAATTTTTAATCCAAAAAATGGCCAAAACCAATCCTCATTTAATCTGTGTTTTCAGTTCTCTAAAATAGCATTGGCTCTCATTACCTTGGATAATCAAGGTTCTACTGTAATAAAAATTACTGGATTCATTAGTAAGAATGTAATTGTTGACACTTTTCTGTACATAGACTCCACTCTACAGTACAATGGGCCACTGTATTATCATGGGGTAACCAGAACTCACAAAGTTCAGTTTTACATTGGCCTGCTCTTGCACTGCACATAAAAGGACACACACACAAAGATCCTTCCAACTTAAGCACCTGCACAGCTCAAGGTCAAGGTTAGCCATTGTACAGTACCCATGGAGCAATTTTAAGGTTAAGAGCATTTCACCTTGGTCCTTCAAAATAACCTAGATATTTTTGGCGGCTGCTAAACCTTGTTTAATGTCACTTAACAACCAATGCATTACTTCCAACCATGCTGTCCTTTGTTGTGATGTTTTCCTTAGCCTACTAACCATGCATGGAAAATAAATGTAGCATCTACCCACTCCAGGTGCTCTCTATTTATGTTTTTTAGCTCAATCATTCAAGACATGCAAAAAATGTAACAGTGAAGTAATATTTATTAAGAACAGGGTAACAGCAGCAGAAGAAAACATAAATGGATAGATAATGTCCTCACTGGGTTTCCCACTTTAAGCTGTTCTCCAACCCTGTTCTGAGAAAAGAGAAAAATGTGCCTTTTGGTTACTCATCAATTTGTTCAGGATTTTTCTGTGTCCATAGCTTAAATGCATCCCTCAAATGTTCCAAACCTGCGTATCCAAAGTGGGGTTGTGGAGAATCTGGAGTCTAACCCACAAAATTCTATGTAATAATATGGTTGTTTTATACAGTATATAGTAACTAATGAACAACTTGATGGCACTGAATCTGGACATTTCCACCTAGATGGCAGTAGGATCTTCTTTTCTTTTTATAATTGTGTTTTAAAAGTGTTCTACTCACCTGGAAAACACTAATTGAAAAGAATACCCATTGCCACACACACGTGTTTAGAGGACAACCAAAGGGCCTGAATAAATGTAGTTCCACGCTGGACCAGAGGGTGGCAAAGTGCGCTAATTCTCTCTTTCAATTCCTTGCAAACCATTCTCGGGAAATCCCACCCTGTTCTGGGGCAGCCAACGAAGCCGGTTCCGGTCCTGATGACATCAATTCCCCAGCAGGGGTTTAAAAAGCCACCATCCTGAGAAGATACTGAGTTCTGTTTTGAACTCGATTGTGTAAACATGTCTTTGTTTTTAGAAAGATTTTGCAGCCGAGAAATATTATACAGGTGGCTGCCCCAAACCTTCCCAATGTCTCTGGGGTTTTCTTGTTACACCATGTGTACTGCTTATCCATTACAAATCTGGGGAACCCCTGACATTTTTATTGTGGCCTTTTCACTATTCCATCCATTAATCCAATTTCTTAACTGTATTATTCCATCATTGTATAGTAGGGAGCTTGCAGAACTGAAACAAGTTTAATGCAAGGTATAACCCAGATTTTAGGCCAGTTTTGTAATGATAATCAAACCAATCCATGTACTTGGAGAAACAAAACACATGCACAAACTTAGGTGGTTGCAATTTCCAAAAATTGATCAAGCAAGCAATAAAAACCTTGCACCTAGAGATGAGACATTAGTTGTTGCCAGTGTACTACCTTCTTGTTTTTGATAACCTCAGTTTGCAGGTTTCAGGACTCTGTGAAGCCCATTACTTGAACCTCCTTGGTGTTAAGCCCAAGGCTTGGATTTCTATATAGCAACAGTCAACCCTGGGTGTTCTTTCAGGTTAAGATGTTAGATCCAATACACAGTGTTAAGCCAGAATAATTCTTGGGTCAGTATCTTCCGGCCATCTAATGGATAAAATAATATGCTTCAAAAAAAAAAAAGACTATTTTATGCATTTGCCACTATATGACAACTCATCATTTTTAATAAGTGGGGCAGGGCCTTCAATGAAAATGCACAATAGTGTGTAAGCAAAAATATGTAAAGCCAGTTTTAGAACAAATTAAGACTGAACCATTATTGAGGAGAATGAATTGGTCACCAAACTTTGAAATGGATGGTTAAATTGATGCATATGGCACCATACAAGTGCTCCCTTGTTCACATTAGCACATCCAAAAACATCTCACCTTCCCTCTCCAGAATTAATGACAAGAGAAAGATGATCAATTTAGTGATTGTCTTAAAAATCCTGAAGTCTTCATATGTTGTTACCATATGGTTCAATTGCATTTTGTAGCACACTCTTTAGGCAGTCTTATCGAATGCTGACTTAGTACATGAACATTTTTCAGTTTGGGTCTATATTAATGAAAATGTCTCCCTAAACATTTCAACAAACAAAATAAGTGCTTTTTTTAGATTAAAATTTTGAAGTCTATTTTATTTTTTAGAACATAATTTTGAAGTATGTTTTCCTCATTCATTCTCAGGACCGACTTTTAGTTTGTGTTAGATACATTGTCACGCACGAGTGCTTGGGGAACAGCGGATTGACCCGGGTTGTTACGGAGGGGTCTACAACGGAGTACTAACCTCTCTTTCTTTCCTTCTTCAGAAAGCCCGAGACCTCAGAGACATAAGCAAATACGAAGCACGCGCTTCCGGGTCTAATTAATCCCTCCGATGACCCTTGATGACATCAGTTCCCAGTATCCATCACCAGTACCCAGCACCTGCACATCAATCTCCGGTCCGCCCTCATAAAAAGCCCGTCCATTTCTCCCCTGATTTGTCTTTTTGCTTTCGATGTTTGTAAAAGCGATTGACTGCTGGTTTTTTCTGTTTCAGTATACGGGGCGGAAGACCCCAAAACTTACAACGTGTCTTGTCTTATGTTACAACATGCACTATAGGTTTTAGCCCCCGATAACTATGAAATTGGAGGTAGTAGATTAAGAAAATAAGTGTATGGATAAATCCTCAAATGTACAGTATAGTATGTACAAAATTATACCTGTAGAGGAATAACTTTGGATTTACTGAACAAAGTAACAATAAAGAGGATGATGGCAAAGAAATAAAGACTACACACTACACAACATGTATTCAACCATGTTGTGCTAAGAGGCACTACTGCCATGCATTTTGCCTACATCCATCATACTTTATGCCTCTCCCCATCTGTGGCCTTGCCAGTAATAACAGAAGCATTGCCATGGGTGCGATATTTCTTTAGGGACACCACTTGCACTTTTGCATTGGTTTGTATTTTGTTTTCATTATAATGTCTATGCGCACTAAATATTCACGTCACTCTTTTTACCAAGTGAATTAGTTGAGGATAAATGGAACACTGCCTGTCCCTCTATCTATTTATAAATAAACTAGTAACAGGACACTGCACGATAACATGCAGTGAATACACTTCACCTGAGCATTCATAGTTTTCATACTCTATATCTGTATTTTAGCATCTGTTTGCTCAGAGGTTGATGTGCTTCTTTTCTCCACCCTAGCGGCCCACTTCTTCTCTTCTTTTATCTGCATCTTTTCGCGCTAAACCTGATTAAGTCAGTGTTTGTGTTGCAATTATTTAGTATGCTTTTTTTAATTTTTCACTTAAGCTGGCACTTAAATCTTCAATCTTCCTCAAGGTTTAAGATATGAAGAGGTAGGGGAAATGACGACGAAGATAACAACAACAACATTTATTTATATAGCACATTTTCATACAAACAGTAGCTCAAAGTGCTTTACATAATAAAGAATAGAAAAATAAAAGACACAATAAAAAACAAAATAAATCAACATTAATTAACATCGAATAAGAGTAAGGTTCAATGGCCAGGGGGGACAGAAAAACAAAAACTCCAGACGGCTGGAGAAAAAATAAAATCTGTAGGGATTCCAGACCATGAGACCGCCCAGTCCCCTCTGGGCATTCTACCTAACATAAATGAAACAGTCCTCTTTGGATTTAGGGTTCTCACGGAAGGGCTTGATGATGATGGTCACGTAGACTTCTGCCTTTTAATCCATCCATCATTGTTGGAGCATCATGAAGCTTTGAGTAGGTGGAGGTGGCGCAGGCCACCACCACAAAGAAACCGGAAAAAGAAACAGAAAAGAGAGTAGGGGTCAGTACGTTTTTATAGAGCCACCATGAATAGTTATTATGATGAATTGAACATACAGAGTATCAGGATTAAGTTAAATTAAGTTAAATGAAGTTATAAAAGGCCATGTTAAAGTAATGTGTTTTCAGCAGTGTTTTAAAGTGCTCTACTGTATCAGCCTGGCGAATTCCTATTGGCAGGCTATTCCAGATTTTAGGTGCATAGCAGCAGAAGGCCGCCTCACCACTTCTTTTAAGTTTTGTTCTTGGAATTCTAAGGAGACACTCATTTGAGGATCTGAGGTTACGATTTGGAATATAAGGTGTCAGACATTCCGATATATAAGATGGGGCGAGATTATTTAAGGCTTTATAAACCATAAGCAGAATTTTAAAGTCAATCCTGAATGACACAGGTAACCAGTGTAGTGACATCAAAACTGGAGAAATGTGTTCGGATTTTCTTTTCCTAGTTAGGATTCTAGCAGCTGCATTCTGCACTAGTTGCAAACGATTTATATCTTTTTTGGGTAGTCCTGAGAGGAGTGCGTTACAGTAATCTAGTCGACTGAAAACAAACGCGTGAACTAATTTCTCAGCATCTTTCAGTGATATAAGAGGTCTAACTTTACTTATGTTTCTTAAGTGAAAAATGCTGTCCTAATGATCTGATTAATATGTGATTTAAAATTCAGATTACAGTCAACAATTACCCCTAAGCTTTTTACCTCCGTCTTGACTTTTAATCCTAATGTATCCAGTTTATTTCTAATAGCCTCATTGTATCCATTATTGCTGATCACTAAGATTTCAGTTTTCTCTTTATTTAACTTGAGAAAATTACTATTCATCCATTCTGAGATACAGTCAGACATTGTGTTAGTGAATCAATAGAATCGGGTCATCAGGTGCTATTGATAAGTACAGCTGTGTGTCATCAGCATAGCTGTGGTAGCTCACGTTGTGCCCTGAGATAATCTGACCTAACGGAAGCATGTAGATTGAGAATAACAGCGGACCCAGGATAGAGCCTTGTGGAACACCATATGGATATCATGTGTCTTCGAGTTGTAATTACCACAACTAACAAAATATTTTCTCCCTGTCAGGTAGGATTCAAACCAATTTAAGACACTGCCAGAGAGGCCCACCCATTGACTAAGGCGATTTCTAAGAATATGTGATCAATGGTGTCAAATGCAGCACTCAGATCTAAGAGGATGAGAACAGATAAATGGCCTCTGTCTGCATTTACCGCAAAGTCATTTACTACTTTAACAAGTGCAGTTTCTGTGCTGTGATTTGTTCTAAAACCGACTGAAATTTATCAAGAATAGCATGTTTATTTAGGTGGTCATTTAACTGCATAATGACTGCCTTCTCCAGAACTTTACTTAAGAAGGCAGGTTAGAGATGGGTCTAAAATTTTCAAGAGCGAGGGTCAAGATTATGTTTCTTAAGTAGGGGTTTAACTACAGCAGTCTTAAGACAGTCTGGGAAGACCCCCGTATCTAGTGACGAATTTACTATGTCAGAACATTATCAATTAGCACGCCTGATACTTCTTTGAAAAACCTTGTTGGTATTGGGTCAAGGACGCAGGTGGAGGTTTTAATTGAGATATTATTTTTGTAAATCAGGTAAATCTATCCTAGTGAAAGAGTTTAATTTGTTTATAACAGGATGCTGGGGTTTAGGAGGATCCTTAGTGTTGGAGGGATATACTATGTTATTTCTAATATCATTAATTTTTGATTGAAAATACAGCGATAGCCTCACAGGTTTCACTGGAAGCACTTAGGAGGCATTCCTTTGAGTTACCTGGGTTTAGTAGGCGATCAATTAGAAAATAAGACTCTGGGATTACTAGCATTGTTATTTATAATCTTGAGAAATAGCAGCGCTCTCAAGATGGACAGTGTTATTGTATTCTGTTATTTTGACTTTTAATATTTCATGGTGGATAGTAAGTTTAGTCTTCCTCCATTGACGCTCAGCTCTACGGCATGTTCTCTTTAAATCAGACACTCTTTGGGTCTTCCATGGTATAACAATGCTAGAAGATTTTTTCACTGTCTTTTCAGGTGCAACTATGTCAACAGCAGCTCTCACTTTAGTATTAAATCTTTCCACCTTACTATTTACATTATCCTCGCTATTATAGCTGGCACTATAAACGGACTGATTGCTTAAAATGTTTGTAAGTTTTAAAGCTGCTGCGAGTCAAAGAAGCGTTTTTAACAATATGCTTCTCATGAGTGTTTTTATCATTATTTCTATATTAAAAGTAGAAGAAAATGGTCTGATAGACCAATATCAATGATCTGTTTTATATCAACTTTCAGTCCTTTAGTAATCACTAAGTCTAACGTATGACCTGCTTTATGTGTAGGCTGATTTATGAGTTGTCTCAAATCAAAAGAATCCAGGAGGTTCATAAATTCTTTTACTTTTAGATCACACTGATTATCTATATGAAAATTAAAGTCGCCAACTATTAGGAGTGTGTCATAGTTAGTAATTAAAATTGACATTAAGTCAGAGAATTCCTCAAAAAGAGCGTTATATTTAGGAGGTCTATACACGGATAGTACTAGAACTTGAGAATCTCCATGATAACAACGGCGAGATACTCAAAGGACTTGAACTTACCAAAACTGACATCTTTACATTTTAATCGCTCGAGTAAATGTTAGCCAATCCGCCCCCTTTTCCCTGGCGGTCTGCACAGTAAAACTGTAATCCGGAGCGCAGATTCGATTAAAACAGCCGCGCATCTGAATTAAGCCACGTTTCATTTAGTGCAATAAATCTATTTTTATCACTAATAAGATCGTTGATAAAAAATGTTTTGTTAGTTAAAGCTCTAACATTTAATAATGCCATATTTAATGTTTCGAGGTGCAGAGATGACTATATGCGTTATTGATATTTGGAATAGGAACTAAATTATTTTATTAGCGCTCTGTGTGTATTTTTTGTTTAATCTGTGATCTGTTTTTATAGTTTTAATACATTGTTCCTCTAAAATAGTAATTTTAATTAGATTATTGGAGTTTTTGCCCATGTTGTGCACGTTAACGGAAGATTCTATTAAACATTCATCATGTCCTGGCACAGCAGTATTATTTCGGAAGGGGTTAAGAGCAGAGATAGATAGTCAAGATAAACGAATTACCTTCGATATGTTTTCGAGAGGACCCGGGCGCCGAAACTGTTCGGATGCAGGCCATCACGCTTGAAGAAACGCGGCCTTTCCAAAAAGAGATTCCAATTGTTGATGAAACCGACATCCTTCTTCTTGCAGAAACCCTGTAGCCAGTTGTTCAATCCTAGCAGACGACTGTAGTACTCGTTGGATCGTCTAACGAGAGTTAGTGGATCCGAAACGAAGATCGTTGCCGATGGGGTCCTCTCCTTCGTGTCTTTAATCAAAGCTGCGAAGTCAGCCTTCAGGATTTCTGATTGTCGGTGCCTTAAATCGTTTACGCCGGCATGCAGAACGATTGCTCTAACTGCCCTCTCCTTGTGTTTCTCGTAGACTGCTGGTGCACGTCTCATCACATCTCAGACACAAGCACCGGGAAAACAAGAAACAAACGATTTTGCATTAGGGCATGCGACATTAAGGTTTCTAACGATAGAATCACCTACCACTATTACATCACCAGGTGCTGAAGGCAAACTGGGGACGCGGAGAGGGTCAAACTGGTTCTGAGATAGGATGCTCGCCTGTGCCGATGGAGGTGCTCTGGCCTTGAACCCCCGTCTGCACAGCTGAAATCCACCGAGGTCATCAGCGGCATCGCTCCTACAAGATGTGGGGGTGAGGTCGGCACAACGCAGGGTTGATGTTTCGCCGGTTACTTGTGGCAAGGACGGTTTTTCCAGCAGCCGGGCCTTCAGATCTCTAAGGTATCTCCGTCGGGACAGGAGTTTCTGAATCTGTTTGTCGAGTGCCTGGGGTTTTTCAACTACGATTTCAACGCGAGTTACCCCACCGTCGGCCATTTTCTGCTTCTGCTTTGTGCCCTAGGAGGAATGAGAGAGAGAGAGGTTAGAGGTTAGACAGGGTGCAAGCAAAGGACGGGACAAGAGGAGGACAGGCCACCAGGGCAGGGATGAGAACGGCTCTCGTATGCATGAGCTGCACGGCTGCCCTGATGGCTGCTGCCGAGAGTTGATTCTACAATAAAATAAAAATAAAAAGAGGAATAACCTTGGAGGTCAATCATCACTCCGAAAGCAGATAGTAGACGTCCACATAGTATATGTGTACCAAATTTCAGATCAATAGGTCAAATAGTTTGCGAGCTACAGGTGATTTAAAATCCTGGACAGACAAACGAACAGCCACGGTAGCGCATTATATATAAAGATATATCTTTTTTTAATAAATAAATAGAGAAAGTTAGATGCTACACATTTTCAGCTTTATTAAAAGTCAAAATTTGTCTGGCAATATTTGGACTGCCAAATTAATTCTTCATACACAGTAATGGAAATACTGTATGACATTTTGTTATGTCTCCTTTTGACAAAAAAACAGGTAATGTGTCTGACCTGTCCTATTAAAGAACCTAATCTTCGTTTTTTTTGGGCATAGGCATGTCTTCTACTATTATAGAAGTTTTATTATACAATATAACACCATAAAAATGTAAAATGTATTTTTCTTTCTATTCCTTTTAAAATAACTAACTCCGAAGGGACTGAGATCATTTAGTTTTCTTTTCTATTTCTATTTTCAGGCATGACAACATGCAATGAAGAAAAAACTGTTGACTTGTAAAAAAAATAAAAAAAAAAATAAAAACAAGAACTACAAAGCCAGCCTTCATTAAGGCATATTCACATTATGGGGTAAGAAGAATATGCCAAGGATGTGCAGAAAGGATTCAATAAGGATAAACACAAAAGTCTTGCTGTTTGATTTACATGTGCTGTGTACAACCTGCTGTGAATGTTTCAGACAAAAACAGTGTTCGAAAGTTATAATGCAAGCTCCCAAAAAACATCAGGGAGACATTAAAGGTTTTCATTGAAGGTGACACATTCTGCATTGCAAAAATTCCTTAAAGCAAACAAGAAAAAAACTGATTCAAAAACACTCAACAACTTGGAAATTGCTTTGATTCGAGAAGTTCAGTTTTAAAACAGATATCACCCCTATTATCCAGCAATAAAGTGAAATGACAGCATACCTCAGATTTCTTTGCATAGTTCTGTTATGGGATTCAGATGCTGCACACATCCATGTTGATATGGAAATAGATAAAGCTCTAGATGGAGTAGCGAGTTATAGGCTACATCCAGCCAGTGTTCTTGAGGTCACACAGATGGATGATATCTGTAGAATCTACTCCAGTCATAAAAAAACTAGTGTCAGAAGAGTTAGAGGTGGATTGATGGGAGCAAAGAACAGTCTTTAACATTATAATTATTGTTCTGCTCACATCTCAGGTCTTGAATAAAATTCACATTAATCTGTGTGACACCTATATTATTAAATATAACAAATGTGAAAATTACACTAGAAACTGCTACTTTGATGATCAGATAAAATATAAAGCTTATAAGACATGTAAAACTGGCAGTTACACATTAAATTAATTAATTTAAAATGTTTAAACTATCTTGCAAAGACGTAAAAAATACACAGTTATCAAATGATCAATTTAAAGTATTCAACATTCCCTTGATAAGGTCATACAGAAGTGCAATGGCAAATGAAATATGAAATGATTCACAGATTCAGCTCTGGGAAATGTCCATGAGGGGTTTGCATGTTTTTACTGTGTCTGAGCATCTGAGCAGCATAAAGCATAAAAGAAGAAACAAAACTAGAAGTAGAGCCTCAGCTTTAATCAGAAACATACTGTAAACATGCCAAAATAGAAATTACAAATCATGATTTGTCAGCTTTGTTCTTTATACTTTATTATTACATTGATGATGTCTATTAGTGTATGTAATATATTTAACACTAGAATTACCATATCCTACGAAAAAACTCGTAGATCAGTCCCATCTTAAATCGCTTCTCACCTCTCCGTCAGCGTCTTTTGTCCTTTAAATGTGTTGATAAGCAGCAAGCAGTCTGCTATCACATCCCCCACCGGCGCACAGTTTTCTCAGCTCAAGTCTGTTTACCTGCGTATCAGTTGCTTTGAGTTGTATAGAATGAGAAGTCAAGCAAAATCACACCTTTTATAAATTCTATATTGTTATTTGGAACACATGCATTTCATGTGTGTTCCGTGTATTTGTACCTTTTGTGAAAGTGTTTCTTTGATATTTGGACTTCAGGCTTCATACATAATAAACTTCATGTCTACATTTGTCAATTATTACTAAAACATGAAAAACGTTTCTTTTTTAATGATGTGTTTACATAGATCAGGGGTGCCCAATGCGTCGATCACTATCAACCGGTAGATCGGAAAGGGAGTGCAGGTAGATTGCATTGCATTCAAAAAAATTTTTTTGAAATGTTAGTCTATCATTTATCCTCCCTATGGCATTTGCCACTTGATTGACATACAGGGCGGCCAGTCTGAGATCTCTTTTCTTCTAACACACTGGTCATCCCAAGACGCACAATCAAACGCGCAAGCTACTGCAAAACTCCGGCTATCTAAGTGATCTTGTTAGCCTTCCAATTTATATTGACTAAAGAAGGGATTTTAAAAAAAAAATGTTCTTTATGGGCTGGATGTGGAATTGGAAGAGAATTTTTTTCTCTCGCAATGTCACAATCGAAGTGTGTTTGTCTGATCTGTCAATCTATCATTGCTATTCCAAAGAAGGAAAATGTGGAAAGGCACTTTTGAACTGTTCATAAAAACTACGAAACTGACTTCCTTCTGAAAAGTGATCTGAGAAAGAGAAAAGAGAGGGAACTAAAATCACAGTTGAGACGCAATGGAAGGTGTGTGCGCAACTTGACAGCATATGCTACAGAGCAGATTGAAAATTGTCTGTCAGACTATATCTAATGGAAAAAAAGTAACAATTCGAGTGTTGCCCAATGTAGTGGAGTAAGAGTAGCGTTTCTTCTTCATAAATGTACTCAAGTAAAAGTAAAATGTATGGTGCAGTAAGACTACTCTTAGAAGTACAATTTTTTTTAAAAAGTTACTCAAGTAAATGTAAGGGAGTAAATGTAACTCGTTACTACCCACCTCTGATACTCAGTATATATATTTTTTTAATGTAGGTAGATCATTTTGACCTGGTCATTTTAAAAGTAGCTTGCAAGCTGAAAATGTGTGGGCACCCCTGACATAGATCGTTGTAGACACAGAACACACATGAAATGCATGTGTTCCAAATAACGATATAGTATTTATAAAAGGTATGATTTTGCATGACTTCTCACTCTATACAACTCCAAGTAACTGACACGCAGGTAAACAGGCTTTAGCTGAGAAAACTGTGCGCCAGTGGGGGATGTGATAGCAGACTGCTTGCTGCTTATCAACACATTTAAAGGACAAAAGACGCTGATTGAGAGGTGAGAAGCGATTTAAGGTGGGACAGATCTACGTGTTTTTTCGTAGGCTCTGGTAATTCTAGTGTTAAAGCACTTGTGGTGAAGTTGTAATATCAGTGCTAACTCTTGAGCAGCCTGCAACTATGTTCCATCACCACTCACAGTTAATGCCTTCTTCAGAGATAAGAGTGTTAGAGAAGACAGAGAACATGTTGGTGCTTGTAGGTCTGAGAGTGGCTTTCATAACTTTAGATTTTAAAAGAATGAAGTACTGTATTTTCTGGTTATTCTTCCTTACAAAACTGTTGCACATTCTCCACCTTGATCAGGTCTTTTCACAACTTTTCTAATGGGGTAAGATCTCGACCTAGCTTTGAACATTTCAAAACATTAAATTTCTTCCCATTCTTTGATTCTTAGATAGATTTAGTCAAATGCTTAGGATTATTTCCTTACTTGGGAATTTAAAAACTGTTAAATGTAGACCCTGTCATGTATGTGCACATAGAGGACAGCTTAAGGGCTCTAGTAATGGCAATACCCCTCCGCTCCAGTGATTGGCACTGTATACTTTTGTCTCTTCATTTCCTCTCTCTACAAACCGAAATATTGATGACTTTACCACCCCTGAAATGACTTCCAGTGTCCATCCTCCTGGACCCACCTCATCTTGCCTGAAGTACTCAAACTTGGAAGATTCACCATCTTAGAACAGTCACAACAGGACCCATGATTGAGAAAACATTAATGCTTGTTAACCTTGTTTCTTTTCTTGCTTTTTGCAGACAAGTAAATGTATTTGCCATTTGATGCCCCAAACTTTTATGTTGTTTTGTCTGTTCCTCTCAACTTAGAACATTGTTTTAAAAATGTGCAGGTTGAGTAGGTGGTCATTTGCAGCTATAATTTACATCCTAAGATGTAATGTTTTTTATTTAGTACTTTCCCAAGTATAATGTTTCTATTCAGCTTGTCCTGTAATATTCAGATACAGATGTTAACATCATTTTTCTCATATGTGGTCCTGACATGGTCTTGAGCATTTTGCATTATTTTTCCTATTGCTCTTTGGGTAATTTTGAAGGTCATTTATCTTTAGATGGAGTTAATATACTCTTCTTGAAGCAGACTGATGAATGGTCTAATTAGATTATGACATGTCATAATAAGGTGGTAAAGTTTTTTCCTCTTATATTCGAAAGCATCCCAGACTTGTTTTAGTTTTAATGGTACATATGTTTATACTTTCATTTGTGAAAGAATGTCATGTCATTCCATGTTGCAATTCAGTTTCTCCTTGTCATGTCTTGCTTATTTGCAGAATAACCTTCAACTCGACCCCTCGTGTCAGTATGGTTTTATTTTTCAATTGCACTTTTTCATAGACCTTATCCTTGCAGTTTCAAAAACAACTGCAAAGAACTTCCTGTGAAAATCCAGCATGATGTCTTGCACAGAATTATCCTGAGTAATCTTTCCATTGTTCTTTTTAAGAGCTTGATTTTTTCCTCTTTGTTTTGCTCTCCACCACAAACCTATTGTGTTATTTCATAATAATGACATACATCATTTTAGAATTATACTACTTCCTTGTAACCTTTAATGTTATCCATGCATGTGCTTTTCTCTACTATGGATATACAGAAAAAGATTCAATAGAATGCAATTAAGCCAGTGCTGCCTTCCTACCACAATCTACTGGCAGAAGAATGTTTTGTATTTAGTAAGCTGAGTAGGAGGCATGCATGCTTGGCACATTTGCTGTATGCCACTTGTATGAGCTCTACTGTACTTCTTTAAATACTGAATCGTGTAGCCCACTTAAATTTTTAAATGAGTTAATTCTTATTTTCCTATTTCTCTCCACTAATGAAACAATTTGTTCAAAGAATACACAGAATATATGAATATGTTTGTAAACCATTTTTAAAGTAAAAACTATATTTAAGCAAATAAGGACTGTGTAGTAATAAATAAAAATTTTTACAAATGCAATAGTTTCACAAACATTCATGCAAACTTTATATTCTTCATGGAGACACCAAATAGAGTGTATCATTACTTAGCAAGGTACACATTGAAGGACTCAACAAAGATTCAAATAATCAAATCTACTTGTATTACAGTTGTAAGTTCCCTTGATTTGGTGTGCCAGTGTTCCATTAACTTCAAACCTGTTGACACTTATTCCTTAGTTGCTTACTTCTGTCTAATTCCTTGTACTTATAACAGTATGTATGTAGTGATGAGCAAAACAGCAATATTTGTATGACATACAGTTTCATGAAATTGGTCTAAAAGTCTATTAGCATTCAGTTTCACAAGTTTAAAATGCATATTTCACTCAACGTTTTAAAAAATTTTTAGGGGTGGAATATTGCTTCCTCAGTGTCATTACATGGCTGTTATTCCCCTTTCTCGGCTGCCCTCCAATACTACTACAGAACTATATGCTCTCACCTGACTAGTGCACTGCCATCCTGCACATTCACACTTACTCATTTGGGGTCAGAAGTAACACAATCACTTTTCTCAAATACATAAGCTGATCCAGCCTAGTATTCTTTGGAGAGTCGATAGCAGTCAAACACCCTGACAGAGAGAGTTTCACAGCAGAGAAGTACTTCTATGATGCTTGCAGGTAAGTGCTGTCTAACTGCTCCCCTGTCCATGCTCTGCAGTGGGATACATTTTACCATGATCCTGCTCATGGAGAAAAAAGATGCAGATAAGATGAAAATATAAAGTATGCGCTAATGGGGTGAATTTCGATAGTTGCAAAACCCCATTTTTTTGTGAAGTGAAACTTAGAATTTCACTGTAAATTCAAGTTTACTTTACTTATTTTGCTCATCACTTTACCTGTGTATGTTTTACTAATTAGTATCACTTTTGTTTAATTGATATATTATACTTGTATTACACATGGGTTTGGCATCTCTGTACAATGTCACTATAATGCCACTTCTTTCTGCATCAGATACACAAGATAGATAGATAGATAGATAGATAGATAGATAGATAGATAGATAGATAGATAGATAGATAGATAGATAGATAGATAGATAGATAGATAGATAGATAGATAGATAGATAGATAGATAGATAGATAGATAGATAGATAGATAGATAGATAGATAGATGCATGTCATCCAGTTCTTAGTATATTCCAACACTACTATAGCTTGGGACAGAGAAGAATCACAAGAACAGTACCTTCCTATATTGTCCTTTAAATGTTTCTATATCTGCTGCATGCATCCTTAATTAAATCTTTCAGCCTGCAAAGAGGAATTAAACTACATTTGTGGCTGCGAGGACATATCGTTTCACTGTAATAGAATCCTGCAAAACTGAATTCAAAAACAAGCATTTAAACATTCAGTAAACACTTGATTCAACATTGTCATTGACTTAAATTATTACTTTTGTAGTAATTTATGTATTGTGGACGCTAGGAGTCGCTGTTGCCTCTATAAACTCAACAGACTGATACTTTGGACACAGGTTAAAAGCACCAAGAAGACGTTTTAACATTTTTCTTCTTCAAATGGTGCCCTCCAAGCATCACAGCCACAGATAAACAGGCAAGTAAATATAATACCAACACAAATCTTCTCTCTCTTCTCCTCTACTCCTCCCAGCAAGCTTTGTCCACCTCCACCCGACTCTGGCTTGCTTGCTGGGTCTTCAGCAGTCCTTTAAATAGTCCTTAACCCGTAAGTGCTTCTGTTCTTCCTCTCATGTGACTTGCTAGCACTTCCGCGTCAGAAGGAGAACTTAAGTTCATTAATCAGCCTGGATGTACTTTGGGGCTTCTGTCTTTGTGATTCATTAGTACTTCCGGCCAGGTGAGAATTTATTCTTACATCTCTTCCCACAGCTTCCCCTGGCAACACCCACAGTACCCAGCAAGGCTGTGTTGTCGTACTCCATGTCCCATAAAGCCCTCCGGGAATTCAGGGCATTGTTGAAGTCCACGGGAGCTGCCATCTGGCAACTTGGGGGAGGCAGTGTCCTCGAAAAGCTGCCTTCCCCCATCCTTCCATTTCAGGGGCCTGTTGAGCTGCCGGCCGTCTCTTACAGTATTTAAAATCTATTCTAAAATAGGGTCAATCCTGTGCACGCTGGTCTTCATTCAAATAATCCGAACCCAACTCTAATGTCGATTACCTTGTTATGTGAAATGGTGCTTGTTTATTGTTAGTTGTCAGTTACTTTAAAACCTGAAATTGAGAGAAACAAACTAAGGTTCAGATTCAAATGGGCCAATGAAAGAAAAAGAAAGAATTAAAGAGGAAAAAACTGATTGCTGTGTTCCAATAAAACTTTGAACGCAACAAACATCTTTCTCAAGTTTCTTCTGGAGTAATACAAACTTAAGATTTTCTGATGCTGCCGACCAAGCGACAACACGCGTCATTAATTAGCATTAAAGAATGGGTTGCATGAAAATCTACAGCTACAGGGGTCCAACAGGAGCAGCTCTGAAATCTATAAAACTCCAGCACTATAGGCAGTGCGCCTGTGTCATCAGGCCTTCTCTGCATGCATCCGTGTCTCTCATCAGGCACCTTAATAAAAGTGTAGTGGATTTTCGGGCTCCAGTCAACTGGAGCGTAATGTAGAAATAATTTATAATGACAATAATCAAACCTGTTTTGCACTCACAGCAGCTGCAAAAGACAGTCATTAATGCAAATGTGGTATTTTATTTAAGGTAAAAGGCTATTTTTGTAATGAAACACTAAACAACAAAACTATATCTTCTTAATTCATGGGAAAGCAGTGGTATAAACCAAACACAAATTATATTTACTCCTTATTTCTTTTAGGCCGACTATCCACCCTATGCACACACTGAACCAGAAAGGTCACATGGCTTTATGTAGACACTTGTGTCAGAGCAACCCTTAGCAGTTCTAAAGGAAGGAACTTTAATACTGCATGCTTATTCAAGGCTATAGCGTTCTTTGAAGTTACATTTGTCACTCATGACACTGTATGCTAGTTGAAGAGAGACTCAAAACACTGTCAAGAAAAATAAAATCTCTACTTGAAGAGTATCAGAGACTGAAAGCTCACCTTCAAAACTGTTTACCAGCTCCAGATCTGAGAATATAATATCAAATGAAATTATTCTGAGCAGCCTGTAAATGACAGGAGGAGCACTTGAGTCACTCTTGAAACCAAAATATGTGAAAGAGGCCAAAGTATACAGAAGATAAAGATTTTTATTACACAAAAAAGGATCAGATATGTACAGGGTATTGAAGATAAATAGTACAAAATAATAGGGAAAAAATAAACTACAGCCACACTTTATAGCATTTACATTCCATCTATCAGGTGGGTACACCTGCCTACTGAAATGGTATTGTTACAACTAGCTGGCACAAAGACAGTAAAAAATAATAATAAAAAAAAGTTTATAAAGATGTTGCCGAGGCATCTAATTTTTGGCAGCAAAACTCCTGAAAAGGAAATAGAAGAGTACTAAACAAGAAAACATGGTCAAACATTATGTACAAAAACACAAACACAGATGAAAAAATGATTTCAAGATCATTAAGAACTAAGGTCAGCTTATATAATGTCCCAAAATGGCCACCAAGACCACACCCATCACATGGTCTTGACAATCTTTATACATAGCTACAGCCCATGACCTCACAAAATAGAAACCTTTTTGGGTATGTAGAAACAATAGTAGATCACTAGCACACATAAAAAAAATATCAAAGTAAATAAATGTTAAAAAGTGTAAAAGACTTCATCAAATGACTAATGACCTAACAGGTATCTTCATATAGTCTCTTCCTGCTCTCACTTTTCACCTTCTGTGACGACTGTCAAGCTATTGCTTCTTTCGTTGTACGCTCCAACTCCAGGCTTCTTTGTCAGATAGATTTGAGGAACTCTTCCAGCCTAAGGTACAACTTTTGGAATACCTAGGGCAATCCACCTAAAGCTCCCTCTAGTGACCTGTCATTTGTCCTTTCTAATGGGTGTCAGGGAGCCTCAATTTGGTGTTGCAAGTAATCAGTATTGAGCAGATGCATGCATTCAAATCAGCAAAATTACAAGAGTGACGAAATTTTTGCACAGACAGTTTTTCACATTTGATTTAATTTCATATAACTAAATGCTGCTTCACTAAAAACCTTTGTTTGGAAAACACCCCAGTACTCAGATGTTCCTAGAAAAAGAAAGACATACCACTGTTATCTTTTTTTGTTAAAAGTAGAGTAAATTATTATGCATCATTTTCATATGACTGTACATGTTCTTCATGTCATGCACCTTTTGCTTCTGCAGAAATAATAATAACGCAGGTATTTTTACTTCAATAAAGCATATATTGCATTAGATTACTCATTGCTTTAAAAAGTAATTGGTCTACATAACGTACGTTACTTTTAACATGTTACCATACTGCTATAGAGATTCTGTTTTGGAGCTTAGCACTGTATGTTCAATTCATCAAAATTATGAGACAGATTATTTCAGCCTGGAGAAGGAATAATGCAATTGTCTATGGAAATGTATTTTGTTAGCGCCTCTGCTCGTGGCTGCTGAAATGTATGTGAAGCTAACACATGCACAGGCTGACAGAGTTAGCAGACAAAATCCTTAACTGTAACCCAATCAAGGGTTTACATAGCCACATAATCAGGTTTATCAGAGACAAACAACAGAGACTGATTTCTTTAATCGGAATAAGGGTATACAAGGCATTTCAGAAATTAGATTTCTGTGAATAATCAGATTATTGAAGCACAGGTAAACACTCTTAAGTATGAAACATTTTGCAGTTTTATTCACTTTTAAATGTTGAATTTATTCACTGTAATCAACCCATGCTTTTTTTTATTGTTTTTTACGTTAATTTTGTTTGTCAAATGTTTGCTTTTAATTCTTGATACTTTTTTCTATATAGGGTAAATATTATTTAGAATAAAACTGTTATCAGCTTGTGATACTTTGATAAGTATGACACATTATAAACCTACTATTGTTGGGATAGTTGTGATGCAGGGGAATACTTTCCTTGCTTAGGTTGTGTTAGTTATTCTGTTTTAGTTACTGCTTTGTTCATGAATTTTAGGTATATTGTTTAACACCAGGAAAATGCTGTTTAAAAAAAATAATTTCCGTGGCCCAAATGATTTATATCAAAGGATTTCTGTAGTGACATGATGACCATTTAATAGGTTTTCATATGAAAAACATTGTTTTTTATGCAAATAATGACTTTTTAAAAGTTACAGTATCTGACAAATACGGACTGTGAACCATTTCAATCTGGAAAAACTAGTAACGTTCCTAATTTTACCACGTCTTCCTCCTATCATGTTAAGCCACCACAATCAGCATAAATACTTACATTTATACTCAGCTAAAAGCACACTAGAAGGATTAAATAATTCATTCTGCAGTTCATTAACAGAGGGCAGCCAGTCCATTCAGTTTCATAGCTAAATTGATCAGGTGGTGGTTTATCATGCATAAGGCCAGAGTCTGATCAGTGTAACATTTACACGCCATAGTCGAACCATACAATTAGAGGACACTGGAGGCTAGAAGAAATTTGTAGCAAACAGCTAACAAATATCAACAGCTCTTTTGGAGTAAATGAGTCAGTGTGAGTTCTCCTTTCGTATAAGCAGCAGCACTTTGTATGAATATATTTAAGAAATTGTTCTCTTTATACCACATATGCAGTCATAAACCTATTACTTTAATTCTTCTTTTTCTTGCAACTGCTCCCATTAGGGGTTGCCACAGCAGATTATCTTTTTCTATCTCTTCCTGTCCTTTGCATCTTACTCTGTTACACCCATCACCCATTTACCTCTTTCACCACATCCATAAACCTTCACTTAGGCCTTCCTCTTTTCCTCTTGCCTGGAAGCTCTATACTCAGCATCTCTCCTCTGCACATGTCCAAACCAATGCAATCTCACCTCTCTGACTTTGTCTCCCAACCGTCCAACCTGGGCTGACCCTCTAATGTACTCATTTCTAATCCTGTCCATCCTCATCACACACCCAATGTGAATCTTAGCATCTTTAACTCTTGCACCTTCTAGGTCTGCCTCCTGTTTTTTGGTCAGTGCAAACATCTCCAACCCATATAACATATCTGGTCTAACTTCTGTCCTGTAGACCTTCCTTTTTACTTTTGCTGATACCTGTCTGTCACAAATCACTCCTGACACTCTTCTCCACCCATTCCACCCTGCCTGCACTCTCTTTTTCATCTCTCTTCCACAATCCCCATTACTCTTTACTGTTGATCCCAAGTATTTAAACTCATCCACCTTCGCCAACTCTACTTCTTGCATCCTCACCATTCCACTGACCTCCCTCTCTTTTACACACATGTATTGTGTCTTGTTCCTACTGACCTTCATTCCTCTCCTCTCTAGAGCATATCTCTACCTCTCCAGCAGATATTTCATATTTTATGTTATTTTTTTATCTGTTTCTGTGTAATTGTAATTCTTTCCATTTAATACTTGTAAATCGCATTTCTGTTTGAAAACATGCTATATAAATACATCCTGATCTGGTTGTTTCTGGGGCAATAAATTCATTCCTTTCCTCAAATTTTGAAATCATTTCCTGCTAGAGTTCACGAAAACTGAACCACTGCTCCTGGCAACATTACTTTTGGCTATTTTTGCCACTTTGTCTATAATCACATTTAATATTATAATGACTTAGCATTACTATCTGCAGTATTCGGCAGTTCAATGTGTGTGTCAACCTCCAATACACTGCATCTGAATGTGTTCCAAGATGCATGTAACATCTGAAAGCCTTGATCAGAGCAGGCAGATATAATTAAGAATTTTGTTTCCTTCAGTTCTAATGTCACATTTTGATGAAAGCACTCTTAACCTTTTTACAAAGTACTCAACGTGAATTTTCTTTTCAGGATAATGCAAAAAGGTAAACACAGGTGAAATCCTTTCAAAAGTCAGCCAAAAACTATTTATAAAATGCTCATTTGCATAAGTGTGATGTGTGCAGCAAGGCAAAATGGAGTGATTCAAAGAGGGAAATGCTGTTTTTATGGAATTTTAAATAGTGATTATCTTGACAAGAAGTCATTCAATGCAAGTGTATGGCTCTTTTAAAAAATTAAAACAACCATAGATTTTAAAGTGAAAAGTCAAACAGCATATAGAATTGCTGCAGGGCTATATCTTTTCAGTTCTATAGCCTGATACTATGCTTAAATGTGTTGGGTACTTTAACTGAGTTAACGCTTTAGAGTAGGGGTAAGTAAACTTGGCCCTGGAGGCCAGCATTTCTGGACGTTTTTGTTGTCAGTCACTCTGGCACTCAGCAGTCACTTTGAATCTGTGATGGAACCTCTTCTCTAATTCCACTACTTGATTATTTGTTCCAGCTATCAAAAAAATCTGAAAGAAAGCACTTAGCCTCATCCAAGATATCAAGACAGTCTGGTATTTTTGTTTTTGAGATCAGAAGATGCTGCTAGATGACTTAGATTTTAAGGTTATAAGCAGACAGAGGTATGAATATCGGGTGCTAGTTAATACTCTACCATTTTAAGTATGCCTAGTATCATAAATTTGCTGGATACAGTAAAATTTAAAACACTAGAAACAGAGCAGTGATCTTAGCAAGATACATTGCAAACAATATTTTACAGGATTAACCTATCTACTGATCAGTATTGGAGTAGTCTATGATTGCAGTTGATGTTGCACATTTTGTATTGTAAAAATAGATTATGAATGGAGTGTATTAGAGAAGGGTATCTAGGTCCTGTCCTCATCATCACAGTTCAGGTTAAGTCAAGTCTCTTTATTTTTGTGTAGTGCTCTTCGCTGAGTACATAGCAAAATGCTACTCTGATATGGTAATACTGTTTGCATACATCACTATGGCAGCTTAAAGAGGGATGAGAGTTTATTATCATTGTTGTGTGTTATATGTGTTATGTGTTTGTCGTGCATGCGTGTCAGAGGATCTCCTCAGGAATCGATCAAGGTAATGTAATAACTTGTCAGGATGGAGGGGATGCTGTTGCTAACATTCTCTTCTCCTTCTCTCCCCACAGCACTGAGAAACCACCCAGCGAGGGCACTTAGACCACCCTCCTTTAAGTTTCTCCAGGTATAAGAAGCCCAACTGCATGGAAGGAGCTGACTTTTGCAACTAGAGTAACCCACTGGACAGAGTTCCTGTCAGATTGACACTAAATCTGCAGCTAAAGCTGATACTATCTGTTTATATTAAGTCTGAGGAAGAGAAGCAGATACGAAAAGAGGCATTATTTTTGTTAGACGATTTCAGTTAACTAAACGGGACAACCCAGCTAGTGTCCCAACTTTTATTTTTCTGTAACCTGCCATTCCTGTACTCAGCCACAGTGTTATATTTCTTTGTAATGTGTTAATAAGAAATATAGACAACTAGCCGATGCCCGCCGTAACATAAAGCAGTGTAAGAAAAATGGTGAGAAAGGAATTCAGAAATCAAGAAGAAAGAAATACTTCTTGAAAGAATAGGTGTTTTGCTGGAGACGACAGAAAATGAGTCGAAAGATCTAACCCTAGAAAAAGCTAAATACAACTGACCGTGGATGAAGACTGGTTATTGTAGATTAATGCAAATGTTTGCAAATGTAATGCAAGGCGGGATGTTGGGGTCGTGTTTGAAGTAAATAACAATGGTAGCATGGAGAATCTCGGAACGAGCTTGAATTTCAGCTTCACCACCATAAACTCCAGATGTTGCCATGTATTGTTAGTACTCATGACTTGTTGTGATAACTCGACTTGCGTTGGAAAGAACAAAAGGAAAGACGTCTCCAAATCTGTCCCAATGTGATGCAACAAAATCTACTGCCCTATGTTGTAGTGAGAGTGCATTGCCTTCGTCAACCGTTTGTGTCAAGAAATAACCCACTGATAGAAATAGGCAGTTGCCAAATCCCAGAATAGACATGACGTTGTACCAAAACCCGTCGACAGAGAAGATGCTGTTGTTCATTTTATAACAAAGGCTTAGGAAACAACCGTCGAAGTATAACGAAAATAGCAAGGAGCGAAACCAATGCCAATGGTTGAGAGAGTACCTTCTTGTGGCAGGCTACGGAAAAGACTCCCAGGTACACACATGGCCAAAGTGAAAGGTCACACAGTCAGGCTAGATATAGGTGATATGATGTGACACCAATGGGGTCATGAGAGAGGAGCGGAGAACGCGGTAGTCCGAAGGAGGAATAGGAATGAAGAAAAGTGATGTGGGGATGTATGGGAGGCCGCAGGCAGCGTGGGGAAGGGTTTGGAAGAGGAGGAATAGGAATTGAGAAATGCCATGTGGGCTGCGTGTGGAGGGGACCGATTTTGAAGAGGAAGCAGGACAAACCAATTGGAATCGTGAAATGCCGTGTGGGCTGTTTGTGGGGGTTTGGGGGGCAGATTTTGAAGAGGAAGCAGGACGAACCAGAAGAGAAATATATATATAAGAGATGTATTTATGGTAAAAAAAAATGCACTTTTTATTTTACTTGGACTTCTAATCTCTGTAACAGTTCAGCTAACCACAAGAGGAAGTGTCAATACAGACAGCAGACTGAAGACTAAACTAGCAAAAATTAAACCTATCATTGTAAAATGGGCCATCTGGTAAGACCTTAAATGGTGAACTGGTCATTTTTCTGGACTTTCACACATGCATAACAGTGAAATTCTCACGTCACTGGTTACCTTTGTGTGTAAACACGTGGTAAATATTTACGGATACTATCTGTTAAAATGACGTTGGACAGAGACGGGCTCTGACAAGCTTTAAAATGTCATCAGCTTAAAATGAAAGTATGAATTGAAAGAGAAAGAAACAGGAAGGGCACAGCCATGCAGCAATTTAACTTTAAGGCCTTGTTCACATGGGCGTTAAGTTTTTGGATTAACGAACTTGCTCTGAACGTCCTAGACATTTATGTTGCATTTTGTGGTGGCGATCGATTGACTTCTACACCGGCGTTCGTTTGTCTCTGTCTAACGCCAGCCTGCAGCCCAAATTGTAGTTTGTGTGTTAACCTGTGGAGGCAGTGTCGGGAACTGGATATGAAAGCCCTTGTTTTATTTGATGTGCCTCCTTTCAATATGGACTATTTTGCTATGTTAGATATTAATCTTCTTGTTTTAAAAATACTCGTAATACGGCGACGTAGGGAGAGAAAAAATCGCCACTGCTACTGGGTTCATCCTCTGACTGCACAACGTCGGGTTAAAGGAAGTTTTTTGTGCTTTATGAAGAAATGCGAAAATTTCCGCGCAAGTTTTTTAATTACTGTCGGATGTCGGTTTCCACTTTTGATTGTCTGCTGCAGCTGGTGCAATGCCACATTGCACGCCAATCAACCAATATGCGACTTGGTGTTAGCCCCGAAGAGAGACTACTTGTCACTTTGAGGTAAGGAAACAGTAGTCGAGTGTGCGCTTACACCGGTGTTATGCACTGAAATGCCCCCGCTCCTCCGAAGCGTAAAATAAGCGCGCAGAAAACGAACTAGAAGCAGTTTCCTTGCGTTCGTTGGGTTTTGAACGCCAAGAAAAAGCTGCATGCAACGTTTTTTTGATGCCGTATAAACGCGCAGCCGGACAAATGCACGTCACCAAAGCCCGTATGAACACTCTCATTGACTCCTACGTGTAGAAAACCGCGCTCACCGGACGCTACGGACGCAAAAAAAACGCTCGATTTTAACGCCCGTGTGAACAAGGCCTAAGAGACCCACACACATTGGGGTTTATGATAGCTTCTCAAATAGCCAGTTTATATTATTGATGATTTGCCACACCCATTTACGTTTATTTGCTTTCACTTTTGGCACATTATAAATATTTAAGAATGTTAAAGACTATAATGATTGTAAAAAATGTATTTTACTGCTTCCTTCCCTTGTCCTGGTCTATCTTGCCATTTTTGGTATAGAGAACAGAAAAAATGTCTTCTAATAGGAGAAGTGAAGCACAGTGGGGCAGACTGGGTGCAAACAGATTCATAGTCCCAGCAACAGGTACATTGCGTCAGAAGGCTATGTTTACTTCCAGGCAAGGTGAATGAAATAACAAGTGGCAAAGAGTTTGGGTGAAGGACATATACAGTATGTGGATCTGTATAACAAAGAATCCAGCCATGAGAAAGAAAAAAATATGTTATAGCATTGTCACATTTTTTAGTGACTCCAAAATCCTTCCACAATAAAGCACACCTATTTAGTAAGAGCTCTGTCACTTTGCTTAAAGTTGCATCCTTAGCAGTTTCATCAGGTACCTATTCCAATTTCTTATCAGAAGACTGAAGTTTTCATGTCACAAGAATGACATCAATATCTTCTTACTTTTCTATTTTTTTGTTTTCTGTGTCTTTTAGTGGTGCTTTAGATAGCATGACAGCAATTAGAGTTTAGCTTCCTCCTGTTAATTCTGGCTTGAAGTCATTTTTTGTAACTTCATCATCAGATGTATTATGGGAGACATTTCTTCTTGGTTTTTGTTTAGTATGGCAGTGAAAGGATTGCAGTCAATTTTTATATAAAAATGTTGGTGGGCCATAAAAATAGACATGAAGCTTTTTACAGCAAAGTAACATAAACATTCATTTGTACATATATGCACTATTCTTCCGTCTTAACTTTAGAAGCATGGGCAACTGGTCTCCAAATGTGATTTTCTGCCTGCAGTAAGGCTGTGCCAACTCATCTTTTGAAGCATCAGTGAAAATCTTGGTTGTACTGCACACATGAAAGAAAACTAGTGCTGGTTTTGTAATGAGAATATTTTTTCTTTCTCTCCACTCCTGCTCATGTTTTTAGTTCTGTTAAACTGGACCAAAACATTTACTTTCTTAAACAGTTAGTTTTGGATGAAAAGTTAGGTATGAACTTGCCAATGAAGTTTATCTTTCTCATTGCCTGCACAGCATTTTTTATGTTTTCAGGCCTTAGCTTACAAAGAATTACCTTTATCTTAGCATTATCTGGTTCTGTGCCTGTTTCTGAAAGTTTGTCATTCAAGAGAGTGATTTCTTTAAAAAAATGGCATTTACCTTTGTTTAATTTAAGCCTGTATTTCTCTTTTAACTGTAGATTGTCATAAGGCCCTTCATAATATTGTTGTAGTGAGTTTTCCCAGATTATCAAAGCTGAAACAAGACAGATGACTAGGAAGTTGTCCGGTTTGTTGTATGCTTGAATAAAAGCTCCATAAATTAATAACGCCTGAATACTGTTTCACCAAGTGCCAGTACAAAAGTCTCTTTGCCCAGTTCTCTCCTCCCTGTCTTTTGTGCAGCTCAAAAAATGAAACATGACAAATGGTACCAACAGTGGGATGTTCCACGAATGGAAGCAGCAGCCCAGCAAGCAGACCAACAGCCACAGGACATTCCCCTTCCTCCTGACCCAGAGGATAGGGCACCTGTTCCTGTTTGTGGCAAGAATATGCTCCTAAATATAGTATGTTCAGATGACCCCAAGTGCTTCCTGTTTTGATTTAAGAGCATGACAACAATTATGCACTGGAACAGAAGAAACTGAGCTGTCATCATGACTCCTCTTTTGATTGGAGATGCTGAAAAAGCTATGTGATAGGCTTGATGACTAAAACGTTTTGAGGCAGCAAATTCTTCTTGGCATTGCCATGATTTTCCTCACCAAATGGATGCAAGTTGTCAGAAAGATTAATCCTAATCACCCTATAACAAGGCAGGTCCAAGAATTTATGAATCTAATCCAAAGCTGATTCCCTGGGTAACCCCAATTGAACATGATATAGAACAGCTTGTTATTGGGGGCATGCTGGCTGGGATAAGTTAGGATATTTGCAATAAAATATTTTGAAGTGATGTCAAAACGGAAACTATTTTTCACAGCCTTTTACTTAAAGTGTTGCTCAGATCAAAACAGCCAAGGCTTGGTTGATGTCTCCTTATCTCAGAACAACCTCCTGTGCAAAGCCCTCCTCCCAGTAGTCAAGTTCAATCATAACATCCCCTGGCCACAGGAGGAGCCAGCCAGGCTAGTGGCCACAGCAGAAGATGCTGTCTTGGAAACTGTTGCTTTGAGTGAGCACAGATGCTTCTGCTGTATGCATCCAGGCTACATCATAAGAGAATGTCGTCTGTCTCTAGCTCAATCCATTGAAATTGACTTGGTAGTGCTGTTCTCATCAGGGTTTTTTTCTAGTGTAAAAGCTCAGAATAAGTGGATGTTTGTTGTGTTAATGGGGATATTGAGATAGATGTAATTCATATGAATAATGGTGAATGGTGTAGCCCTATTGTACTCATTCCAAAACCAGACGCGTCCATTCGCTTGTATATAGATTTTAGGTGATTGAATAAGATTTCAAAATTGAATGCATTTAATGTGGATGAATTGTTGAAAAAACTTGGTCAAGCTTTGCATATCTCTACCTTCAATTTGATGAAGGAACACTGGCAGATACCTCTAGAAGAGTTTAGCTGTGAGAAAACTGTGTTCACTTTACTGGATTATTTATTCAAATTTTCCAAGCTTCCTTTTGGGCTTTATAGTGTGCCTCTTACATTCCAGAATATGATGGCATGGATTTTGTGTCCACATGCCAAATGTTCAAGGGTATATGTTGTCATTTTCAGTAATGACTGGCATGTACAATTGACACGCTTATTGGCAGTACCAAATAGCTTGAGGAAGGATGGTTTAATGGCTAATTAAAGAAGTGTAAATTGGGTATGTCAGAGATGTACAGACTAGACTATTCTAAGGGTAATGTTTTGATGAGACTGCAAATAAAAAAAATCAAGGACAATCTAGAGTATCTGTGTCCACAGACACAGAAGCAGGTCCATGCTTTCTTATCGTTAGGCATTTTTTACCAACATTTCATTCCATTCCCAACTTTGCTAGCCGAACTAAACTCTTAACCGATGTAACAGGCAGCCGGGAATCTTACCTGGCTGGGATACCTTTGCAAAGGGAAGGACAGGGGGAAAGACCTTGCATGGGGCAGTACCTCCCCCAGGACGACAGAGGGCGTCCCTCAGCTAACTATGATGCCATGGAAGCTCAGTCCTTCTAGGGCCTGTGACTACTGCCAGGGGCCGCATAGAGAACAGCTGAGCCGGCTGCCACCACACCCAGATTGGCCAGAAGGAGATTGTGGAACACCTGGAGCACTTCCGGGTGCTCTATAAAAGGGGCCGTCTCACTCCATTTGGAGAGCCAGAGTTGGGATGAAGTGAACAAAGCTTAAGGGATGAGTGGAGGTGAAAGAAAAGATCAGAAAGCACCGTGTGCTGTCTGGTGCTTATTGTACTGTGCTGCATAGGTGGGTAACGAAAGAAAAGTGTTTCACATTCTGAATAAAGCCTGTGTTGTGTTGGGACTTGTAACTCTGTGTGTTGTGTTGAGTGTTTGGAGAGCTGTGTGCCCCCTGGTGGTTGGCACTAAATTAAGTAAGCTTAACATTTATAGTATTGTCTGGTCAGATGATTGTGAAAAGTCTTTTCTTGATTTAAAAACCAGCTTGTCTTCTTACCTATTTCGAGAAATCTCAACTTTAATTACTGTCTGTTGAATATAATTATTCAACCACTTAATTCACTGTCTGGTGATTAAGTGGGCTTTTGAGACACTTCATTATTACTTATGGCATTGGAAATTTACCTTATTCACTGATCATGCTCCCCTTCAGTGGCTTTATAGTCAAAAAGATAGGATCTACAGACTCACTTAACCAATTACAGACATTTACTATTGCAGTTTGTCACTGTCCTGGCACTCAATATGTTAATGCTGATGGCCTCTCCTGTCTTGGTGAGCTCTATTTGGAGTGTTGCTTCGTTTACAAGGATGTGAACGAAGCTAAGGTTGTAAACAATCATACTGCACTTCATTCCCCAGGGCTGTTTGGCCACAGGGAAAACATTCTTCCAAACAGCTTATAAATACAGAAGAAACACACTCTCAAGTTTGCTTAGAGGTTACTTTGTGAAATCAGCTGGTGGCTGTTAGCTGTACGGTGTAAGGCACTTATTGGATGTTGCTTAGAAGCTTTGAAGCCAGCTCACTCACCTGCTCTTCTGTTCTCTCTCTGTCCTGTGCATACCACGTCTGGCTGTTTCCCAGTCACTGTGCCTGTATCTCTAAACCTGCCAAAGAAGAAGGCTTTGAGTTCTGTTAATCTCAACAATAAAGCTGGAGCGAGACAGACTACTAGGAAGTTGTCCAGTTTGCAGTGTGTTCAAATAAAATCTCCTAGACTGAATAAAGCCTGAATACTGTGAATACTGTTTCTCCAAGTGCCAGAATAAAAGTCTCCTTGGCTAGTCTGTCTTTGGGTAATATAATTTGGTCTGTTTTAGGAATTTCATAATACTCTCTCATTATGCTTTTGTTTAGGTCTTTGAGGCTCCAGAAAATTTGTTACTTGCTGTTCTTTTTTCTAGAAATGACCATAAAATGTACCCATTTCTCTACTTTTTGAAAAATTCCTAAATCCTAAAAAAGCTCTTTTATTTACCTTTTAACGCAATAGTGTTGGTACTCATCTGAGATCATATACTACCAGTATGGCATTGTCTGTTTACCTTATTCTGAAGACAAATGTCAATACATTGTCACATGTCAGAGGATCTCCTTTTGAGCTCTGATGAGATATGCAATGACCTGCCAGGATGAAGCAGGGTGCTATCACTTACATGGTCTTCTCCTTCTCTCCCTGCACAAACACCAAGAAACCGACCAGTGAGACCACCTGACACTGCCACTTCCGGTTCCCCACTCGGAAGCAGGCATCCAAGGACGAGCTGCTAGACAGAACTACTGTTAGAAAGTGACTTTGAATATTTCTGTTGTTTGTTGGTCTGAAACCCTGGACATTCACATCAAGACAGGTGCTACATTTGTTTATTTTTCTTTAATATTATATCAGTCTGTCATTCCTGCATCTAGCCACAAAACCTAGACCTTTGAAATGTGAGACCTGCTGCAGTATAGCTGTAGAAAGTTTAGAACATCAATAATTTGTTTATAGTTTTCATTTACCATAAATAATCTTTGAATTAACTTAAGTCTTTACATGCTTCATCCCATAAAAATGAATCCTGACTTTTGCAACAAAAGTTAAATCATGTCATTTTTTCTTTGTAGCACACATATGTCTTTTGAATGAACAATTTGAGTATTGCTGGTTTTAAGTTTTACTTATTGCTTTGTATGCTATTTTTATCTGCAATGTCATTTTCATTTAATAAATTGACTTTTGCATCTGTGTAAAGTTTCAACAAAATTATAATTCTATAATTTACTTCTAGGTTTACCATCCATTTGTTTTCATTTACAACATTTATCTCCTTGGTACATGCTCCTATTGTTTCAACTTCATTTTGCATGTTTTCACAATTCAACAACGTGACAAAAAAGGTGTCACTTATATCAGTGTCTTCAGTTGTATTATTATTTTTTTATATTAGGACATATTTGCAAAATAATTTTTGTCTCTGTACTTTGTGCACTTTTTTTCAAATGAGGGGAATTTACTGTATTTGTTTTGCGCTTTCTTCAATAACATTTAAAAAAAAAGCATGTTACACTTTTGTTGTTACCGACATTGTCAGTTTAGGGTTAACAGTATGCACAGCTTCAGTTTCATTTACTGTAACTGGTTTTCCTGTTTCATTAAATAAATGCATGTGCTTTTGGGCTAACTAGCTCGAAAGACACATTTTCACAGCAGTCTCTATTTTTAGGTAGATTCTCTTAAAAGCCTTTTTCTGACTTTATTGCTGAAAATGCCAAAAATAATTAGATTTTAAATTAACTTGTGCATCAAATTGGCAAAAAATTACAGGTGTTAGCTTTTGTCTTTAAATACATTAAGAAAATATCTTTCCTTCTAGAATAAAAAGCATACTGTATCTTTAGAGGGTTTCAGTTTTTTAGGTGATCAGTGCTCATCAAATGTCTTTATAAAGTTGATCAGCCACACCATGAAGATATAAAAAAGAGTGTTGAATGCTAGGCTGAGTTTAGATATAGTGATCTGGGAGCAGCAATATGCTTTCATGCCAGCAAAGAGTACTACAGATGTGATATTTGCTTTAAAAATGTTGACAGATACTGTAAGTACAGAGAAGGTCAGAAAGCATTGCATTTTGTGTTTGTGGACTTAGAGAATTCATATGACATGGTGCCAATGTAGAATTTATTGTACTGTATGAGGAAGTCGGGAAAGGCAGAAAAGTATGTGAGGATGGTGCAGGATATATATAACAACAGTGTGACTGCAGTGAGGTGTGCATTTGGAATGACAGCCTAGTTTAAGATGAGAATGGGATTACATCAAAGATCAGCTCTGAGCCCTTATCTGTTTGCAATGGTGATGGACAGGTTTATAGATAAGGTCAGTCAGGAGTGTCTCTTTGCAGATGACACTGTGATCTGTGGTGAGAGTAGACAGCACGTAGATGAGAACCTGGAGAGGTGGTGGTACACATTGGAAAGAAGGGGAATGAAAGTCAACAACAACAACATTTATTTATGTATCACGTTTTCATACAAGCAATGTAGCTCAAAGAACTTTACAAAATTAAATAAACGTAAGTTAATATCAAACATAAACAAACAAGATTATGCAATAATATTATATAGTATGTAACAATAAAAAAGGTAAGGTAAAAGGCCATGAGGACAGAAAAAAAACAAACCTCCATGCTAGAGAAAAAAAATAATAATCTGCAGGGGTTCCAAGGCCAAAAGACTACCCAGCTGCTACTGGGCATCCTGCCTAACATAGATATTCTATATCAGCCCTAATGGCTTTCAGGCTTCAGACGGAAGAAACTGATGATCATGGTCATGTGGATATCTGAGACAACACCACCATTCAATCCATAAAAACAGTCATTAGGAGTAAAAGTCAATAGGAGTAAAAAAAAAAAAGGTCATTAGGAGGAAAATAGAATACATGTGCACGAAAGTAGACAAATTTAAATATTTGGGTTCAACAGTCCAAAGCAATGGAAAGTGCATCAGAGAGGTGAAGAAGAGTCTGCAAGCAGGATTGAGTGGGTGGGGAAGAGTGACAGGAGTGATTTGTGATAGAAGAGTAACTGCAAGAGCGAAAGGGAATGTCTATAAAACAGTAGTGACACTAGATGTTGTATGGTTTGGAGATGGTGGCACTGACAAAAACACAGGAGGCAGAGCTGGAAGTGGTGGAGTTGGAGATGCAGGATTAGGAATGAGTCTATTAGTGAGACAACACAGGTATGAAGGTTTGGTGAAAAAGTGAGAATGGCTAGATTGAGATGGTTTGGGCACATGCAAAGGAGAGATGAGGGGTACATTGGGAAAAGAATTTTGAGGATGGAAGCACCAGGCAAAAGGAAAAGAGAAAGGCCAAAGAGGAGGTTAATGGACATGGTGAGGGATGACATGAAGTCACCAAGTATGGCAGAAAATGATATAAAAGTCAGGGACAGATGGAGACGGATGATCTTTTGTGGAGACCCCTAAATGGGAGCAACTGAAAGAAAAACAGGAGGAGTGTTCATCAAATTTATTTATTAATTGTTTGACTGAATTTTTATATTCACTTTCAAAGACAAAGGTGTTACAGCTTGTGCACCACCTACAGTCAGCAACAGCATTATCTTTCTTGAATCTTCTTTGTTTACTAAACCAACAGCTTAAATATGCAGAAGAAACAGCTGCTTGAAAGCTTTCCAGTTGCTGTTGATATCACCAACAAATGTAAAGTTGTTACATGGCTTTAGCAAGACCATGTCTTTTTTGGAGATAATTTCTTCACTAACTTATGGTTCCTTATCAGTTACTGGAAGCAGCACACTCCTGGTATCATTGGTTGTAGAACACCAACAACAGAATCAGAATGAGGCCCTCAGTGTGGTTCTTTTTTTTCTTTATTTCATGTCTTTTTTATTACTTTCACCTTATCACTAATACTACAATCTCTATAATAATGATAACTATTGCCATATATATTAAGCATAAAATATAACTAACCAACTCATACTACTGTACTTTCATTTTATACCTTACTGTTTAATTAACCAAATTCAAGTATCGTTACATTAACTGCACACTTTCCAAGACTTTTTAGACATGACACATTTTAGTCAAATAGATATGTGAACATATAAACCCGCAAGCATATTTAATTTGTCATCATTATTGTTATATTATTACATGTTTCATGAAATAAAGGTATGTGAGAGCTATTTTGAACCAGGTTGCACTTTTGGCTGTGGTGGTAGGTTGCAAGGTATGCAAAAAGTGATCACAAAGATAAATGGCTTCCTACCAAGCAAAACCACACAATGGACATCCCCAGCTTTCCAAAGCTGCACTATCATACCTGTAGTTTGTTACTGTTACTATAATAATTACATTATCTGCAAGTATTACTGTCATATGTTTTATTTTTTAATGAAAGCAGCACTCAATCATTTCCTTTTATGGAAATGTGAAGGTTCAAAATATGTAATGCTCATTAAACAAAGTACAGTGCATACATAAAATATATTTAATACACAGCTGTTCTAGAAAAGAAGGCTGAATTAAACAGACAGTTCAGTCATAGATAGCCTGATGACTGTAGGTATTAGGTGAAAAATTATGGTCTACCTAGGCATTCTTCCACTGAGGGCATACTTCACCCCGGATGGGTAGACAGTGTTGTGTCAGAGGTAAGACACCTTAAAATCTCTGTGTCTTAATTTTTGTTAATCCTGCAAATGCAGAAACATTGTACTTGCAGCAACATCAAAGTAAAGGGTACAATGACATACACACATCAGTAAGCAAAGCAATGAAACCTTGATTAGTGGCATAAACCACTGGCACTAATGGCAACAAACACTATCAATAAATACATCACAGTATCAAATTAAAATATGAATGTCCATATATAAACTATTTTATATAATGCAATAGCTCAGGTTAACAAACTAATACAAGTAATTGAGCTGCAGAATGGTCAGTAATAGCAAATTGGTAGTGCAAACTAATAGATGGTGTGGGTGCTTAAAGAGTGTATTCACTTAAAGATTGTATAGGCAACAATATTTGAGGTAACAATTTAATGGCCAAGGTAGTAAATATTGTGAGTCTGGGGGGATGATCTTCAATGGTACAAGACTGAGTATAAAAGGCAGGAGGATACACAGGTTGTTCCTAGTGTTTGATGGAATGTGTTTTCTTCAGGCACCTATCTTCACAGAAATATGTCACACTGTGCCCTTTCCACCACAGTCTCAGGGGCTTTGTAGACTGCCACAGTATTCTTCATTAGATTTACTCTACGCTCTCCACAGCTTTCTCAAAAAGTAAAGGTTCGGTTGAGACTTTTTGGCATACTGGTTGCTGAAGGACCATGAGAAATAACCAGTGATGTAAATCTTTGCACAAAACCTTCATCAATATCAAAAGAAGCATCCCCCTTCAAGTATCCTCTAAATTAACAGTTGTAATGTACCCTGAACTTGTATGTCACCTTGTTTACAGGGGTCTGCTAAATGCATAGTAATAATAAAACATTCAGCTGAGTGCATGCCTTCCACCAATTTAGGTAACACCTATCCTAATTTGCAGTGGCTTAGCTCATCGTGTGGCTTGGCCATGAAGAAGAAGAAGGAAATGTCACATGATGCACCCATACCTGTGCTGAAGAAGACTTGTTATATGTGTACGTTTACACCAGCATATTGCAGTTCAGGTGGGAAGCTTGTTAATTATTATCCAAAATGTATTTATGAATGTAAGGTGATTTGCTCAGTGACCAATTTTGCATTGATGTTATGCACCATTTGGATTGATGAGGAAGCTGGAGGCCAGGGGCTTGTCTGTCCCTCAGATGTTAAGTGGCAGTGGTCTGCTGGAGATGTTTTAGCTTGGACACCCACAGGATACATAGAAACTAGAGTCAGGAAGTGCAGCCCTGTTGGGGTCCCGAGGTTCCACAAGGGGGTACTGTCAGGGGAAGACTACCCTTATTCTCAGACATCTCAAAAGTACTACCAAAATGTCATGATGGGTCACCAGGAACTTTTACCACGTCCAGCATAAAAGGAGTCTACTGCCTTACCTCGGGGAGTCAGAGTTTTGGGAGTCAGTGGGCAACACTCAACTGAAGGTGGAAGATGAGGAAAAACCTTATTATTTATAAAGTTTTCAGGATGTATTTAATTGTTTTGGTGCATTACTTTATTAGAGATTATTGGGACTGGTGTTTGGAGCTTATTATATTTTAGAAGGGGGCAGCTATGCATAATTTAATTTCTGTGGTGATTTCATTATTATTATATTTTTTTATTTGGATTACATAAATACTGAAAGAGAATTAAGAAATAAAGACAAACAAAAACTTACAGCTGAGAAAAGCTGGTTTGTGCACAAAAGGCTAACCAAAATCATAGCTGGGATTTCAAATTTACTTTTGCATGCTTTGTGTTTTGTACATTGCTTTTGATCATGCATTATTGACATTATTTCTTGTAATTTGCCATTTCAATCATTTTTTTAAGCTTAACATTTTAAAGAGCATCAATTTTATTCTTTAGACAGAGATTTCTATGTGGATGTCTGATCTCCTGTGGGATTTATTGGTCTTAGAATTTTTAAGGGTGCAGGCATCAGACATGGTTTTGAGGTAAAGTATACAGACATATTTTCTTCAAGCAAAATAGATTTCTAATAAAATGCACAACTTGACCCACTTTTCTTTTTTGTGCCCCACAGCCATTAGCTGTTCATCAGTTCTTACAGTTTAATAGTATTGAAATCTTTTTTTAATTAATAAATTTGATTCCCATTCTCTGTCTATGTAGGAAACTACTGTTAAATGGGTCTCCATCAAAGATATGAGAACTGTTAATTGTTAAAAATTCATAAAAGAACAATTTGTTAAGAGTTCTTCTCTTTTTCTCCTTTATATGCTACGGAATAATCATATGTATGCAGCTGCTGGGAAAAACCCATTGTGAAGGTTTAGTAGAAAAAAAAAATATGAAGAAACAAGAAAAGAGTAAGAATCAATCAGTTTCCATGAAAAAAACTGCACTCAGTGCCACAGTACAGTCTTCTTGAGTATTTTCTGGTAAATTGACATCCTACATCTGGATTAGGGTGCTTTTATAGCTCTGGAACCATAAGGAGCAGGTCCAGTGACTAACCTTGTCATCATGCAGTTCTTCTGTAGGCCAGAGGATGGAAACAGAACTGTTAGTGCATATCTTCTTCCTTACTCCTGGTTTTCATTCAAATCAGTCTCTATAACTCACTTACCAGGTCTTGACAATGCTTGTTCTGTTCCTTTGTAGTCCAGGTATTAAATATAAAAGGAAAATTTTTTGCTTTAAGAGATGCACAGAGCTAAAGTTAAAAATATTTCGGTCCTGACAAGTAGAAACATAATGAGCATAAAGCAACAAAATGGAAGTTCACCACTTTACAGCATTTCTCTAGAAGCCACATATCTACTTAAAAGCAGCATCATTAAGTTCAAATTGAGATTTGCTAAACTATAAAAATCAGTACTTTGTTAATAGCAGACAAGTTAATCCCTTGTTTAAATTCATTACTGGCATACTCATAAATCATCATAATAATTTATTGCAGAATTACTGACAACTTTCTGGATGTCTAAAGTGATTATTATAATCATGCAAAGAAATGATCTATGCTAATATAACAGGTGCGTAATATTCAAAAAGCACTTACTCAAGCAAAATCTGTTACCTTTGATAAAGGATGTAAAGATTTTTACTCTGCCTGTGGCCAAGGACAAGAACTGAAACAAAAGTATAATTAAGACATGTGTCAAGAAGGTGAGACAGTCAGCTAAATTACATTCAAAAGATAAAGGAATTTCCAGCTGTCCCATTAGTATCCAGTTACAGTTGTGCTTGTAGAAATGTCACACAATTCAGTTGAACTGCACTGCCGCACAACCAAATAACCTTGGTCTTTTTTAGGTGTTTTTTTTTTTTTCAAAGTTCTCTCTGTTCTACAAATAGCAACCTGATCGTCAATACTTCCCTTACTATGTTGTGATCTCACCTTTTTTACTGTCCCATGGAAGATTCAAAGAATCTTTTTAGTGGCATTATTTTACAAAGTATTTTGCCCTTTTAAAAATGTGGGGTTTTATTTTAACTGGTATCATTTTGTGTTGCCTGAGGAAAAATCAAAAGAGATTCAACAAGGGTGTTGCTAGAACTTCAGAAGCAGAGGTCTATTTATAAAGTGTCAATGTCCTATTATTTGATAAAGGTAATATTTTTAAATGAGGCAATCTTTCATTCCATCTGATTAGTATGAGTGAGCATGCATGACTGCATCCTATAGTCTAACATCTCACCTTCTGGGGTTGATTTTTGCCCACGGACTGCTGGCTGCAGTCATAGCTTTTGGCAAGCAAAACTTCCTTATTTAAAAAAAATCTAATATGCATATTGATTATTGATTGAATGAAGTGAAATGACAGAAGTGTTTAGATAAGGTATTACATTAACTAACCATGGCATCAGAAAGTGTCAGAATGTTGCATGTTGATTAGCAAAAGCAAGTAACTTGCATAAATATAACACTGAGGCATGTCACGGAGAATTTCTCAGATGATGCTGCAGTACGGGGATGGGAAAGAATGTGGGAGGTTTGTTTCTTGGAGCAAAAAGAATTATTTGCAACTCAACATCAGAAAAATCAAGGAAATCATTATGGACTTTCACCATCCCAAAGATCCTCTATGCCCAGTTACTATTCAGGGAGGGGAAGTGAAAATGATGCAATGCTACTGATACTTTAGGTTCCACACCACAAGAAGATGGCACAGGAGGACAGCAACATGGTGTTACTTTTTCTGTTAGTTTTGTTGCTTTTCTTTTTAAATGTAGTTTATTGTTCAAGTTATACCCATGCCAATAATTTTGAAACAAGATATTCGATAACAAACAGATTCTCCCAAGTTTTTTTGACTTTAATCTCAGAGTTTTTAGCCACACATTTGATCTCATCACAGCAGGACACTGGAGCAGTATGATAGGGGAGCTAAACAAGTAGGAAGATGGAGATGCAGCTGGTGTGCAAAAAGAACTAGCAGAATAAAACAGAGTTGCAGAGCTGGGAATCTTCTCCATTTCTGATGACATGGCTTTTGCCCACCTTTACTGGGTATGTTTCTTGCAGACGTCTGATTATTGTGCAATAGAATGAATGAGCTTCAATTACTTTTAAGCTTTACAACTGACTATTCACTTGCTTCAGTGTTTTGGTTTACTGATATTTAGCTGACTGATTTAATCTAACATGAGGATTTCAATCTTCTTGGATGTAATCTTTTTAGAGCCGATTGAAGTTATGTCCTCTGTAACAAATGTAAAGATGGCGGAGTGTGATTTTTTTATTAACAGTTCATGGTGCACAGATGTTAAAGTACTGGGAAGAACCTGCTCACCCCTTGAGGAATTTCTGGCAGTTAATTGCAAACTGTTTTACCTGCTGAGAGAATTCATATCTGTTATTCTAATTGGAGTTTATGGGCCACCTCAATCAATTAGCACCATTGAAATGCAAGTTTTAGCGGATCGAGTTTTAGCTGTAAAAACTCAAACTCCAGTTATTGTCTTGGGTGACTTTAATAATTCCACCTTGGTATCTAAGCTTACCAAATACAAACAGCTGCTGAAATGTGTAACAATGGAGGGGAAAACTCTGGATCATTGATAGAGCACTATTGCAGATGCTTACCATGCCATTCCGCTGGCCCCTTTGGGCAACCCTGACCAAGCCATAATATTTCTTGTCCCAGAGTAGAATTTTTCCACTAATTATTGTTCCTCTGTCCGAAGTGCTTTACAAGTCATTACTGATTACAAATGAAAGCCTCTCCCGCCACAAACTAGTCTCTTTCTACCTGCTCAGTTGAACAGTATTTTTATTGCAGGTTTGAGAAGCACTCTTGTTTCAGTCAGGACATCAAAGTACCTGACTTATCTCTCTATGAATCCAACTGCACCTCTCCCTTCACATTTACCACCATTAAAGTTTGCTGTTCTGGAGACAGAAATGTCATAAAGCTCCTTGTTCAGAAGAAAAATTCTCATTCTACAATAAGAAACTGTTCTGATCAAATAGCATCTGAATTTACAGAAATTTCCTCACTGGCCTCATTTACACTTCTACTTTTCTTTTTAATGTAGACATTAGCCTATGTTTTCACTTTTCATCCACAATACTCTGGCATTTTAAAACCCAGAAAATAGAGACTTCTGAAAATTCTCTCTAGATCCATCTATTTCTGAAAACACTGTATCGGCATTTCAGTGTGGATAGATGAAAACACAGTGTTTTGAAAATGCAGACTCCAATCTCACTATAATTTGTTTGTGCTTATTACATGACACTTAGCTGTTTGGATTTTACTCTTTACAACATTTCATTCCCTAATTGGCCATGCTTCACATCCTTCACAACTTAGAGGGCATAGAAGAGTTGCTTCCCATGGCATCTGTTGCATTACTTACCAGTATGCATCTAAATTGTATTTTATACCATTTGAATGCCGCATGCATGCACAAAAGGCAAATAATTTACCAGTCGCTACAGTTTTGCCATAAATCCCGTAGCTGGCAGTGTTACCTTTGTAGTGAAAAATTCAGAGTCTAGTGAAAAGCACTAGTTGACAGCCTGTTTCCATAGCATAACTAATGACGAGGTACTTAAATAATGTCCAAAAACCAAGTGTGGATGGAGATCGTTTTCATTTCAAAACTGTTCTTAAATGAAAATATAGTAGTGTGAACATAGCCTCAGTCTTTTGCTCAATGCAAAGTCCCTTATTGTTTCAAAGTAGCCACCATCATCCCTGTGCTTAAGAAGCAAAATACTTAGTCTAAATTATGATAGGCCTGTGGAACTGACCTCTGTAATTTGAACTTCTGATACTTCAGCATCTCAAATCTGTCTCAGATTCTCCCCTTGACCCAATACACTTTCAACTACTATACCAAAAGTTCAGTTGAGGATGCAGAGAACATGGCTGTCCACCACATCTTCCAGAATTTAGACTCTCCATCTACTTATACCAGAATCTTATTTGTGGATTTCCATACTGCATTTAACATAATCATACTAGAGCTTCTCCAAAACAAGCTTCTTACTATGAATCTGGATGATGACACACACCTCTGGGTCGCTGACTGTCTAAGGAAACAGACGTCAGACAGTGAAGATGGGCAACATCAGTCAGGGCCCCTGATCCTGAGCACAGGGTTCCTTTCAGGGCTATGTTCTATCTCCACTTCTTATCTCTGTCTACACCAATGATGGCACCTCTAGTGCCCCATCTGTTAAACTGCTGTGGTTCAATGATGACACCACCCTGATAGGCCTGATCATTGATGGTGATGAGGTGCTATATCAGAGGGAGGTGGATCATCTGGCCATTTGGTGCTCTGTCAACAATCTCAACTTGAATTCCCTGAAAACAATAGAAGTGATTGTGGATTTTAGGAGACACCACTCATTTTTTTTAGCCCTAGATATAAATGATGTCACTATCAACAGAATGAAATAATTTAAATTTCTTTGGTCAGGTATCATTCAAAGCCTGAAGTTAAATTAAACCATTACTGCTCTTATCTAAAAAGCTCAGCAGTAAATGTATTTTCTTTGTCAACTTAAAAAGTTTGAGCTGTCCCAATCCATGCTGGTACAGTTTTACAGAATTGTTTTTGAAAGCACATAACAGTCTTGTATGGCAATGCATTTGCTCACTCAAAACATAAACTGCAGCATGTTATTTGGACAACAGAAAAGATTGTACACCAGAAAATAGACTACATTCAGGTCCTGTATACTACATGAACAGGAATATAATCAAAGATACCTCCACTCGGGCGACCATCACTTTTAGTTATTACTGTCAAGAAAACGTTACCGGTAGTACTAAACATATTCACTCACTATGGTTAAACACGGCCACTGATCATTTGTCTTTTCCTGATTCCTAAATGCCACCATCCAATCTAAATTATTATAATTATTAATTATTATCTAAATTATAGTTTTTACTTTCTATTTACTTGATATACTGTATTACTGGGCTGGAGTGTAATTTTACTTTGCTATATCATTTTATATATTTGTGTTTTGTGCAATATAGTTTTACTGCAGCTGTACAGTATATAATGTTGTGATGGTAGCATATTGTATATTCTATATTGTATTGTTTAATTGTGTTTACCTTGTTGTGTATGAATGTAACACCAATAGAAATTCCTAGCAACTATGTTGCCTGTCAATAGTGTTCCACTAGGCAAACTGCCAATGACCAGCCACAAACTTGCTACATCTGGATTATATCAGTAATCAGAACCGGTTTTATTTATCAGCCCGAGCTAACAATAAAAATACCAGCTTTGGTTGTTATGGTTGAAATCAGCATCTTAATTAAAGAAAAAAATGTATCCTCTAACAGGAAAAATCAGTAATCAAGCAGGAGATAAGGTTGTCTGTCTGTCATTTATTACTCTTCAGCTAATGTTTGAAAGGGAGCACTCTTCTACAGCATGATCAGAATAATTAAATTTTACAGGTGTAGGTCTGTTTTATAAAGAACTAATTTTACATAGCAGTGTCGATCGATGCACACATTTACTCTGGTTGGTTTGTTGATTTACACCCAAATGTTCTATATAAAATAAAAGTTTATTTTGATACATTCTGGTTCTTCTTATATTGTTTGGGTTGAGCCACCACCCTTGGAATTTCTGTGTATGTAACAACTGTCCAGTCTTTTTAAATACATGCCGTCTAATCTCTTAGTCATCCTTCAGTACATTTTAAAGTAAATTTTTGTCTCTATTGTTCACTTAACCTTTATCTAGTTTCCTGATATGCCTATACAGGTTTCTGGTTTGTTTTTATCATTTATGCTATTTCTTTAAGATGAATGCTGTATTACCCTAACATTATTCTTCCACATCATGCAGAGACTACAAGCAGAGCACTTCCTGTTGACTTCCTTTGCCAAGCAGAGACTACACACTGCAAGCAGAGCACTGCCTGGTGTCATTAGCTGAGCTGTCTACTCAGCCAACATCATCCTGCACAGCGACACACCATATTTATATATACTATATCTCTGTAATGATCAGTGTGATTTTCTGTATATTAGTGTGCCAAGCTGGTAAGATCACTTCAGATGAGGCCCACCAAATCAACAAGCTGATTAAGAAGGCATGCTCAGTTATGGAATGCACTCTCAACAAAGTGACAGAATGAAGACAAAATCTATGGCTGTTATGAATAATGCTGCACATTCTCTTTGTAACACACGAGCATTGAGTACTTTTAGCCAACAAATTATTTAACAGAAGTGTGTCAAAAAATATTACTGGGGTTCCTTCATACCTAAACCTGTATAATGCCTCACTCAGAGCCACAGTCAGAGGGAGGCAACCATGACACCTGTCAGGGGCCCCAAGCAGTGGGAGGCTCTGTTGTGTGAGGCTAAAGCTACAGCAAATGAAATGAAAATCCCTACAGTGCTCAAATCAGTTTGGCATCGCAAAAGACCAAGACGTCTTATTGAGTCAGATGGATCTAATGCAGAAGCAGATGATCAGGAATCCCAAGATCCAAAAGTAAAATTCAAAATAGGCACTTTCACGTTATGAAGGATTCCTTAATTTCAGAATTGTCTGGGGGTTTTGAAAGCCTAAACAACATATGTTGCATATTTTGTCCAATTTTAAACTTTAGGAGCATGAGCACGGAAGAGATCTCAGCCTCTTGTGCAAATTTAGATGCAAAATACTCAAACGATCTGTCACATCATTTGAAAGATGAGGTGATTCACATCAAGAACATGTATGACGCAAATGTTAAGGTCTGAAGGTGGGCACTGTGATCATTGATATCATATCATGAGATACACATACAGAAATAAAAACGTTGCAAAAAGATACGTTGACTCTGTTAGTAATTATAATTCAGAGCTACCAGATCCTCCACGCATCATGTGACACGATATGTGATATGATATTTTAATTATGGTTGCTCTAAATTTCAAAGTGATTGACGTTAAGCTTGAGTGTAGCATAGGCACATCACTCAATCAGCTTGAGGAGGCAAAATAATCATAGAACGGAGCCATGGGGCCCAGGTCCTCAGCCATAATTGTCAGGGGCTCAAGATTTTCTGGCGGCAGGGCTGCCTCACTGTAACTGCTCTCTTATCATTAACAAAGTTAGAAGTTTGTTTTTTTCTTCTTTTTGATAATTTGTGTGTGAGTGGGTGTGTGTGTGTTTGAAGGGGCCTGCTGTTGTCTTTGTTATTCTTATTTCTTTGAGTGTCTGTACAAGCTAAATTTCCCCTTGGGAAAGTAGTATACTATCTATCTATCTATCTATCTATCTATCTATCTATCTATCTATCTATCTATCTATCTATCTATTTATAACATATTTGTACAAATACACTGTATACAGTATATGCTGTAAGATTGACGCTATATAGCACCTGAACTGATACAGATTGGACACAGGAGGCACGTGTAAAATAAAACAAATACTTTTATTTTTCTTTGTCTGTGGGCTACGCCTTCCCCTTACCCACAGACACAACACAGTCCCAAGCACACAAGTAACACAAGCACTTTCTCTTCCTCCTTGGCACCACCACTCCTCCCAGGCAACCTTGACCTTGAGTGGTGGTTGCTGACTCCTTTTATAATTCACCCGGAAGTGCTCCAGGTGCTTGATCCCTGAGTTCCGGCTGCACTTCCAGGTGTGATGAATATGTTGCCCATACGGGCTCAGGAGTCCCAAACACTGCGCCCCCTGGTGGTGCCTGCAGGACCCAACTCCAATTCCCAGGATGCCCTGCGGGAACCTGAGGCATTGCTCCACCCCAGGGAGGTGGCCATCTAGCGTCCAGGTGGAGGTATTGCAGTGTCCAGGGCTGCTCCCCCTGAATATCGCGTGCAGAGTCATCCCAACTGGGTATGGACGCCAACCGCCTGTCACAATGCCAACAACTTACTTTCTTTTTATTTTATTATTATATTTCAAATAGTTACTTTAACAATATGTAATAGAAAGAAACAGAAAAAGAATGCTTTGAAAAATGACACTTTTGAGATTCAGAAAATGTGTGTGGTTGGATGACTGGATGGCAGACACATTCTAATGACACTGGCAGCATCAGTGAGTTATTATTACAACATATCAGACTACATGGTATATTTGTATAAATATAGTATACTGTATAGTGAAATAATTAGTTATTAAATATACCTAGAAAAAATAAAAAGCCTGGTCATTGAAATGTAGGTGATTCAGTGTTCAGCATTGCCAGATTCCTGTTTTTTTAAATTCCATCCTCATTACTTGTTGGTGTGGCATTTGCATATTCCCTCTTTGATATATGTGTGTATATTAAACTCCAGGAACAATAATTGACATTCTACATCTAAAAGATGTTCATATTAGGTGAATTGGCAACTCTAATTTGGCCCAGTGTGGGTATGTGTGTGAGTGGGCTCTATGATTAATTGGCACTCCTTTAGTAGTGGCTCTGACTCCTAAAGATCCTAAATTGTATTAAATGGATTGAAGAATATTATGAGGCGATTTTGTGTGTGGTTTGTTGATGTATTTTTACTTTGTTAAGGACAGTATAACCTGGAAGGTTTCAGTAGAGCCCAGGGTGCATATTGCATTTAATTTTTTTATTCTGGCCTTCTGCTTTCTAAACCCACTTACTCAAGTTGAAGGCAACAGGCAGGGCTGTTTCTGGTCTTTTTTTGGTTTTCCAATAAGTATATTTTGTTGCCCCCATCCATCTTCAGATTTTTCCTCAATTTCAAAATAAATCCTAGTTTTATAATCCCATGAAAGCAGCAAATTTTAATTAAAGCTTTTGCAATCCAGAAGGTCAAAATGATTGTCTTGCCTAATTCATTTGGAGAGATGACATTTAATCAATAATTCATGTAACGCCTTCTATTTAGATTGTAACATTGATAGCAAGACTGTGATGGAACTAAAACTCTACCTAACCATACTTAGCAAAGCAAAATAAAATTTATAGCATATTTCTTCTTTAAAAAATATATTTTCTGAAGGTATTGAATAGGATAATTGCACTGTTAAGATCGCACAAAAGTGTCCAATCTGATTTATCTGCTATGCTACTGGGATGGCAGTAGACAATTATTTCCTAATGTCTATTGTTGATGTTGTCAGGCAGTAGGGTAACACTTTAGTTTAGGTATTGCAAAAATGTATCTATTGTTCATTTACTCTTATGTAACACGACCCTAACAAAGGCTTCTTTTGGAGTTAACAGATGCAGTCTTTGCATTGAGACAGCTTAGATGGAAGCACCGGCAAAACAGGAAGGTTTCATAGGGTGTTTATTGATGTAGAGAAAGCTTATGATAGAGTGCCATGTCAAAAGGTCTGGAGGTGCAAAAGAGAGAGAAAGGAAAAGAGAATTATGTGAGGATTGTCCAGAAAATGAATGAGGAAGTGAGGACTCGGGTTTAAAAGCAGTGCCAGCATTACAGACCAGACCCCAGGTTGAGCAGGTCTGCACCAGGGATCTTCTTTAAGTACTTAATTCTTTGATCTGGTTATGAATGTTTCAAATCATGGGACAAAAGACCAATCCTCCTGGTGCATGCTTTTTGCTGATGACATTGTATTATGTAGTACCAGAAAAGAGGAAATTGGAAGAATGGAGAAGAGCTTTGGAAGACAGAGGATTAAAGTTAAATAGGAAGAAGACAGAATATACAAGGTTTCATGATGACCTGGATTCAGAAGTTAGCCTGCTGGGAGAGCAACTGAAAAGAGTGGATATGTTTAAAAATCTAGGATCATGTGGTAGCCTAAGATGGAAAATAATATGTAGAGATAACCCACAGAGTGCAGTGTGGATATAACAACTGGAAGAAGGCATCATGTGTATTGTATGATCAAAAAAGTAAGTTGAAAATTAAAGGTAAGGTTTTTAAAGCAGTCATAAGACCAACAGTGATATATTGAACTGAGATATCGGCAATAAAATGAGATGTGACAGAAATGAGAATGTTAAGATGGATGTGTGGAGTTACTAAAAAGGACAGAATAAGAAATAAGATAAAGTGGAAGTTGAAGTGGTATGGACATGTCATTAGGACAGACAATGAATATTTGGGCAAAAGAGTGATGGGAATGTAAGTACAGTGGAAGAGAAAGCGAGGGAAGCCAAAGTGGTGGTGGATTGATAAAGTAAAAGAAGATCTGAAGAAAAATGGCTTGACTGCCATGGGGGTGCAGGACAGAGCTGTTTGGAGAAGGTTGATCAAGGACATTGACCCCACATAGAAGTGGGAAAACATGAAGAGGAAGAAGAAGAACATTGCAGGATTCATTAATTCTTCCCATTGCTAAAGTGGAATCATTATTGCAAAGGATCATTAGGTAACCAGGGAAGCTTTTTCAAGACAAAGTCGTACACCAGGCATGTCAAACTCACACCATTGGTGGGCCACTTTGACTGCCATATGTGCGTCAGCGGGCCACACTGTAACAAATACTATTATAGTATTATATGAAGTTACTGTAGCTTTCTTTCCAATACTGAAAACTTTAAAAAATGTAACACTTAAAGTTTAAAGAAAAGCAATTTATTTCCATACAATCTCCGTACAACAGTATACAATTAGAGTCTTAGCCTCTTAGCTAGGTCCTTATTACATTATATTCATTATATTATATTCATTGCTTATAGAGGAGTCTTACAGTGAGAGATCTGTTTCTTTTGTCCTGACACTTGGCATCTCTTGTTAGTAACCAGTTTGTCAATATCAGGCTTAAAATCTTGTGCAGCTGCAACTTTTATGAGGTATGAAAGGTGCTCGATAGTAAGTCCTGAGCAATGTGGGGTTTTGGTAGCTTTTATTAACGAAAACAATTGCTCACAAAGGTAAGTGCTTCCGAACATAGGCAGTACTGTTGATGCCAACATAGGCAGTACTGTTGATGCCAACATACGGATCTGCACATACGAGGGTAGCTGCAGTTCAATCAACTCCATTTGGATATTCTCAGGCGCATTCTCAGTGTTGTAAGAGAACAGCGCAAAGTCCTGCTCGTGTGAACCGAAATCAGGAAAATGCTCTATGAATTCATTGCTTAGTAATTCAAGTTGGAAAACAAATCCTCCAAAAATCTAATTTTACTTTACTAAGTTTACTTCAAAGTTTATATTGTAAAATAAGCCGATATGCAAAAAGCCACCTGACCTACACTAATTTTACAAACTCAAAATCACAAAAATATATTAATAAACAGCTCACCAACTTCTCGCGTCCACTTTAGATCTTCAGCTGTAGTCAGCACTGTTTGTTACAATACTAGCACAAAATTACATAAAACTAGAGCAAAAAAACATGAAAATATGTGGGCTATTACTACTAGTGATGGTCAGTTCTGCCCAGTTGCCAGTCTCAGCAGCCCAGCCAGTAGTGTAGCCTAGCAGGGGCGGCTCTAGGCTCATGGCGGCCCTGGGCAGAGAAAGAATCGGTGGCTCCTTCGCCCTCCAATGTAAATATGGTATCTTATGCGCAGCAGATGGCCACGTCTGTTGCGGACACTGCATAGCCACCTCGTGCTCATGACACACTTCTATATGCGCGTGTCCGCAACTTGAAAACCAAGTGGCGGTCCATGATATTCTCATTATGGCAGAACGTTATTATATGGTTATTCTGGCAAAGCAAAATTGTGTTTTTTTCTGGATTTTCATTGGAATTTGGTAATAATCTTTGTATGGCTCCAAAAACATTGTCATTATTATTCTCATTGCTTATAACATAATGCAGAGCTAATGTTTTGTTTTGTACCATCTTGACCAGCCTATAATAGGTGGCAGTTATAGACAGCAGTGAAGAATCAACAAATATTCACCATTCAGTAATCAATATTCAACACATCACTGTGGTATAGGTATTTAAAAAGCTTTGTACACACCTAAAACTACTTTTCCACAGTAAATTTTTCCAGAACTGATCCTGCTTCTCTTGTGAAGCTTGTGCTCCCGGCAGAATTCAACAGCACACAAGGTTCTAATTTCCATTTACTGGATGTCTTTATTTCAAATATAAACTTTTTCATGTGAATGCTAGTAATCCATTAAGCCAAAAGGCACTACAGAAGGGCTTTGGTCCTAATATCTCTTATATTCTTTTGACTGTTTCTTTTTTGTGTATTAGGCTTGTGTATTTAGACAATTGTTTAAAAATCTTTTAGACACAAGATTTTCCTTAAAGGTTTATGTTATGTAAACATTTTGTTTTTGCCTTCCTGCTAAGATCAGGTCATGGCTGTTGATCGAAACATCAATGATGCTCTGTCATACCCCTCCTGTGTGTACGCTTATGGGAGAGCAGCCCAATATGGTAAAGGCAGACCTACCTACCTACCTACCTACCTACCTATCTATCGGGAGTGTAATAATAATACACCAAAGACATCATAAAGGTTCAAAAATGGGCGGAACCAGAAGTGACGTCAGCAAAGGGGTCGGCTTTGGAAGCGATGTCAGCAAAGGGGCCGGCTTCGGAAGTGACGTCTTCTGAGGCGCCGGAACCTTGCAGGATTTCCCGGGAAAGGTCTGTAGGGAACTGAGAAAGACAGTCAGCGAACTCCGCCACCCGCTGATCAGATGTTTCATTACACTTACTCAGGCCCTTTAGCTGCCTCCTACTCGCACGTGTGTGACAGGAGGCTATAAAGTAATAGAAGTTCTATCCTTGTTGAGTAACAGTTGAACATCTGATGCCATCTTCTGGAACCAGGTCAGCTTTATAGGGCAGCTACCCAAGGGGTGGAGCCACCTCTGGGTGTTGGGGCGGGGTTAGGCATTCTCTTTGAACATCTTTTGCTGCAGAGGTTAGAAGGACCAGACAATGTTAGCATTAACGCCCCCATCTCATTCCAAGGTTGCTATATATACATTCTGAGGGTCAGTTGACATCCTCACCGGGCCAGGACACCCTCAGGATTGAAGGACAGAGGAGAATCTCAGATTGCTAGATTGTAGACCCCCTGGGTTTTGGCAGCGCCATGGTTTCCCACAAGGCATCATAGAAATCAGAGTTCTTGGTCTCAGCCATGTTGGGTTCCGTGGGTGCCACCAGGGGGTGCTGCAGGAACTGGGGAGCCCTACTTCATGAGGTTGCAGCCTTACCCAAAAGTGCTCCAAGGCCATGCCTTTGGAACACTGGAAGTACTTCTTGGGACAACATGAAAGGAGCTAAATGCCACTGCTCAGAGAGTTGGAGTTTGGTGGAAGGAGAATGAAGCTTGCCAGAAGGAGCCCTTGTGTTGCAATAAAATGGTAACTCTCTCTTGTAAAAATGTCTGTCTTCTCTTACAGCCTGAGAATTTTTGAGTTACATAACATCTTGGCTACAAAGCTTATGTGGAAAGGATCGCATTAAAATGCAGTGGACAATTGGTCCAAGTGTAAATTCCAAAATAAAGTCCAGTGGTGTTGAGAGGGGTGTATCAAGCCTTCAAATAAATTTATAAAGCAAGGTGAAAATATGCTTAATTGTTGCAATGGCACAAAAATAAACCTACATTTGCATCAAATGGTTCAATAGTGTTGTTAAGACATAGCAATAAAGCAGTGTTAATCTAAAAAACTGGATGTTAGTTGGAATGCTTAATTCTTTGATTGCAACTTTGCATATAGTTTGATCCATTTCATTTAATTTCATATTGCAGATTTGTCTTGACTTTTATGTGCTATATTAAAAATTTTATAATAAAGCTTCCTTTCTTCTTTACATCTTGTCTTTGGCATTGATTTTCATTGAAAGCACTGCAATACTTTCAGCTTATTTTCAATTTTATTATTAGGGGTTTTTAACTTTTTGGCTTTAGCTGAAAGTACATAATCAGTTCCCGTGAGTTTCTATAACATTATTTGTAACAGAATATTAGTAAAGGTAATGCAGAAAAGTGGACCTGGCTGCTATTAGGAGAAATAAAAATTGCTATTGGAATTTGATTTTTAAAGGTTTCATGCAGATACGTATTCTCTGTGTGTGTTTTTCCCTTTAATGGGCCCAAATTATTCTACCCCTTGATTCCAATTGTTTACTCCAGTTTACTATTGCACCACTTTTGATGATAAAACTTCCAAATTTTGCAAGTTGAACATAATTATAAAATTCCTAACAAATATTATACAATAATATCTATTCTGTCTGTGCATATGTGTCAGTGTGTCGGCTCCCTCCGGACAATCTGATTTGTTAGTTTGGCTTTGGTCTGATAGGTTAGTTTGGCAAAGGAGTTAAAACAGAGCATTTTAATGACAACAAGGTGAATACCGAGTGATGCTGGGTCACTAAATACTAATGAAGTGCAACCCAAGTCACCATCAAAAATGGGAAATATTTACAAGAATACAAATTATGTTTTCACAGAAGGTAATGATGACCCGTCTATAATTAGTGGAAGTCAAAAAGCAGACAGGGGGCAAGCAATGCACCTCGAAATGACAGAGTCTGAGAAGCAGGCTTTACGGGAATGGAACCGCAAGAGGAAGTGCCGGGCAAGAGAGGGTGAAACTGTTCTGCTCTCAGGGAAAAAAAAAAAAAACAGGTTAAAAGGGCTAACCGAGAAAACAAACCACTAGACAGGCAAGAACAGAAACCAGGATGACAAGAAATCTGACCACTAGCCAAAGTGAAAGGGAAACTTGTAATTTGAAAAAGAAAACGGTCAATACCAGAAGCGATTTTGAGCAGTGGGTTCTGAAGGTGTCCACAAAGTTGAATATCAAATGTTTCCCCCATATGCTATTTATACCATATTGTGGAATTGTGGTGCATGGGCATGACCAGAGAGGATGGAGAAATATGTGCAACCAGCTTTGAGTGCTTTAAACAGTGGAGTGGCTGAATGACATTTATTCAAAAGGGCATGGAGGTAGACAGCATATCAGGGAGGAGTCTTTCTAGAACATGAGGACAGTGCTTTCTGTAATAACCTCTCTGAAATGTATGCTTTTTGAAGAGTTACTAGGCTGGATTGATTGCCATTTGAATTTTAAGAGGTTTTTGTTTTTAATCTTTTAAATATTACATTTTAATTTTAATATTTATTATATTCTTTATGTGTTAATACAGTATGGTGCTACTTATGTCTTAACTACTTATGAAAGACCTACCCAATTTTAGCTTACAATTTTTGGCAAGGGAAAAATATAATAATTTTTGTTTTCTCCCTTTGTGTAGTGGTTGGTGTCCCTAATTTACTCACTGGTCCTTGGTTTCATGATCTACAAGAAATTCCACTGGGGGCATATGCCCATGGCCATGAACTTGGGGTTTCACTGTGCCCTGAACCCGAGCAGTAAAAGTTGTAGTACCAGGCACTCTTGGTAGTTTCTTGAAGCAAAAAAAAAACTATGAACCAGAGTATGAGTTAGACAACACATTGACCAGTAGGGGACGTTGCAGCATACCAAACCACAATGACAATGTCACCCAACACAATTCCAGTAACACCAGCCAAAACACACAAACACTGTTGTGAAAGTTACACAGGAAGAGTAATACGTTGCTTATTTACTTAATACTTAGTGCCAAAAGTAATTAGTCACATTACTCATATTATTACTATATTACTTCGATGCCACAACCCAACATAAGAAGGCCATACAACTAGCTTCCTTTAAAAATGAATCCACTTTATTGGAACAATTAACCTTGTACAGTAGAGAATGAGTCAACAATCAAACTGCCTAACCAATAATACTGCAACCTGCATGAGAAATTCTAAATATATAAATTAAAGTACTAGTTACTCCTAAATTTTTAAGTAAAGTATTCTCACAATAGAAAAGAGTTTAATGGTTTTACCAAACATTTACAAAACTTTAAACATTGCTTCATGTTTAGGCTGATATCATGACCAGTATCCAGGCTCCTGTTTTGTTACCTCTGTCTGACATATTAAACATGGTCCCACTGTTCAGAAGAGAAACAATGATTGTATCTCATTAGCACAATTTTCTCAAACCTCTTGTCAGACAATCTGTTCTTTCTCGGGGTGAGCACCAAACATCATAAACTAAAATGCTGCTCCACAGGTGCACTAGATGGAGTCAGAGTGTTGTACTTCATGTATGTTTTTGATGTTTGAAAACTGGTTCAAGTATCAACCGAGTCTGATCTTTGGACAGTTGGCAAGGTCTATTCCTTCTGTCATGAATGGTGTAATGCAACAAATCTGCCTAAATAAATTTGCTAAATAAGAGGTTTAGGAATATAGCCTTACCTTCACTATGACATCTAGATGGCCAGCTGTCATCCTTGAGAGAGTGTCTTTCAGTGTCCTTGCCATCAGCACTTTGAGGGTTGGTAATAAAGTCCCATAACAGCAGTCACCTGCTTGTAATATGTCCAATGCTGCAGTAACGGCTTCATAATGGTGCAGCACTTTTTGTCATTGAGGCAGTTTTACACAAAGGTTATTCAGCTCATTTATAGGAATGATTCTGGAAATAGCCTCATAAAAGGAATTTCAATTTGGATGATGACACCAGTAGCTTTCTGCAGCTGACATCCCCAAAATGTTCTGACGCAACTGAAGATCGACTTGCTTTGCTCCAAAGACCTGTGCATTTTGCAGTACTACTCCTAAACACAGCCTTTGTGTTCTTACACAGGCGCAAGTAGGGGATGGTCAAAGGGCCCGATTTCATGTGAAACCAAGAGAAACAGGGATCTGGAACTAATACTCTCTTTTCCTTTACACCCACAGGAAAACGCCAGAATAAAAGTCCTTACCAGAAGAAACAGCTCCAATCTCCCATGAAGAACACTTCCGTCTCACTTCGTAAAATCACCTCACTTCTGGCTTCCTCCTGATGACTTAAATACTGTCGCTCTGTTTTTGATGTCACCTCCGGATTTTCTACAACCCTGTCACTTCCATTAATTCATTACCTGTTGTCATTAACCCTCCTCCATAACAGCTCTGACAAATCATATTGGGTTGTCAAATGTGTGTGCTATTTTGTGCTGATTTTGACCTTATACCTGGAACTGGAACCCATATCCAGTATATGGGGAGGCTCGCCAACTCTTTATCTATCTCTTGTCCTTTAATTTGTTACAGTGTTTAAAATGGAAGTTAATTATTTCTCAATATCAGCAGTGGAAATTAGGTTAGGTGTGGGGGAAGAGTAAACTGACCATCAGTCTGAGTGGAGAGGGCTTCTTTTAGATCTGTAAAAGAGACATTGTGGTATAGTTGGTCCATGGCTCAGAAAAAGGTAACTGTTTATTTATTGGCCAGTTCAATCTCTGTGGGTGTGTATGCTCACACAGCTGCAGGAAGTTGGTGAGGTAATTGGGCCAAGATGCACTAGCATGTGACAGTGCAGTTTATCTCAATTGCTTCATCAGCTTCCTGAGGTGCGCGAAAGGGATGCTGCATCCATAGAGACATATAAGGATGAGCTAGCACGAGAAAAAAAAAACAGATTGGAGAAGTGGAAAAATGAAAGGAAAAGATGTTAAAGTAAAGTGAGGGAAGCAGACACTATGATGGGAATGAGTGAGAGAGAGGGGAAGCAGGCATATGTGATGAGAGTCCCAGGAGAAAGCGTGTGGCTGACACTTGGGGCTGCTTGTATGGATTGCTTCGGCTGAGTTTCTTATGGAGCTGGAGTCATTAGTGGTGTGAGAAACTCTCCGCGGAAGTCTGGGAAATGCAGTGGGAGTCAAAGGTTTAGATTGTGAGTCTTACTGAGGTCCACGGACAGTAAGAACCCGATCCTTGATCTGGACTAGGAGCCCTGCTGGGAGCCATGGAAACAGCAGGGACCTGGACCTGTAGTTAGAATAAAGGCTGTGTCTGTTAGAAGTGCATCTCCTCTGCTGCAAGGTTTTGAGAGAGGTGAGCAGTGGAGACGTTAGTTTTTAAAGGAGTGCACCAGGGCTCATGTTTTCATGCATAGCTTCCAGCACTGTTTGTTTTTAACATCATCTTTACTGGATTTGTTTATTGCAGGGGTGTCAAGGTCCTGTCCTAGTGGGCCATAGTGGCTGCAGGTTTTTATTCAAACCATCTTTTTAATTAGTGAGGTGTTTTTGCTGCTGATTAACTTGTTTTGCCTTAGTTTTAATTAATATGACTCAAACCCTTTAGTTGTTTATTTTTCCTTAATGAGCAGCCAAACAATAATGAGAGACAAAACAAGCCTTCACATGACCAGCTAACCTGAAAATAAACAAAGGTGAAGGTCTCAGTCATGTTGATCTGCTGTGGCAGAATGAGCGCAGCAAGAAGTTGTAATTTTCAATAACAACTTTATTTAACAGCAGGGATTAGATTCTCATTAAGAAACTGGTTGGAGTGAAATTGGCTGGAGTTTGACGTTCCAATTTAGCTGGTCATCTGTTGGCTTATTTTACATCTCATTTCTGTTTGGCTGCCATTTAATAAAGAAATAAATCAATTCAGAGGACTGAATTCTTCAAAACAGGGCTATTAAAATTAAGGGAAAAGGTGTTAATTAGCAGTGAAAACTGCTAGGAAAAGGATTATAATGAAAACCTACAGCCACTGCAGCCTCTCCAGGACTGGAGTTCGACACCCCTGCATTGGAAACTTTAACCTCCACCAGCACCTTTTATTTTAATGGACAATTTTTTTTATTACTGATTGATTGCACTGCAATTGTGGGCACTATTTTTTTGACTGTTTTTTAAAAAAACACTTTTGCACCTTTATTGTACCTACCCCCTGCTTTGGTGTGTTATGTCCTCATCTGCTGGCGCATCCCTCAGGTACATTATCAGCAGTAGCAGATTCAAGAGGCTTTTGGGCTGTAATAGGCAGTGTGGCACTGACCTGCACAGTCCTTTTCACTGTCTTCCAGTTCAGAATCAGATTCCAGATTCACAGGCTGATATATTTTAAATGCCTTGGCAAAATTTGATGCATTGTCTGTCACAGTGGCTACAACTTTGCAAGGTAGTCCATACAGTGAATGAATTTATTCTGTCTCTGCTCCAATAACATCAAATGTGTGCCTACCTCTGATTCTCTTACATGCTATGCCGGGCTTGTTGTGCTCCAAAGTGGACCTGCTGATCCAGTGAACTGTTACACCCAGAAAGGTTTTGTTGTTACCAGTCCAAGTGTCAGCCTTGGTCTAAACAAAGTCAACCTCTCCAAGAGTGGCCCTCAAATTATATTCCATCTCTGTATATATTCTATGACGAGGTGGGCAACACACATCTTTCTCTATGGCAGTGTAACATTGCTCTTCGTGGGTATTTTTGCAATAATGTATCGAAATGAGGGTAACCTAACAAAGGAAAATTGGCAACATCTTCTCTACAGTATACTAGCCAACAAGTTTATTCAAATCCCATCTATTTAATGTCTCACCACCAGAGTGTCTTGCTCAGAAATCCAGTTTCATATATTTAGCTGAAGTGCATGCATCACTGGTCATAAAGGCTTCACTGTCAGTGCCAGTGTTTTTTTCCACAGGTTTCACACTGTACTCAGATGGATTAATAAATTTGGCACTGTATTTTTCACATTTGAAAGCATTTTGCTGCTGAGACAAAGTTTACAACAAACAGCAATTTTCTTTGCATCTTTGACTAAGACAAACTGAAATAATTACAATACTTCCGGTTTTTGAAAGCATTCCTCTCTCCCTCACCCTTTGCCATTGTTGAGCTTTTTAGGTAGTACAGCCCTGACTGCCACACATGCACATCATCATAAAATAGCCTAGATGAGAACAAAAAGTTGCATTCTGTGTAGGCTATTTTTATTAGTAGCTGTAATATTATTAATTTTTTGGAAATTATAATCCCCTAGTCTACTCGTTACTGGGGAAAGTAATAATATTATATAGTAGTAAAATTACTGCCCAACCCTGCACACAAGTATAATTAAAGATTCTTTTCCTCCTTCCATCATTGTGATGAGTGTCGCCCGCTGCCTCCCCACTCCAAGTGGAGCGGCTCCTTTTATCTCAGGCCTGGGAGTATTTCTGGTGCTTGTACCTGCTGCATTGGAAGTACTTCATGGTCAGACAGAAGTCCTATGAAGTTGGGATTATAAACCCCTTCAGCACCCCCTGGCGGCACCCATGGAACCCAACAGGGCTGTACTCTGTGACTCCAGTTCCCAGCATGTTCTGTGGGTATCTAAATGGGTACCGAAGCGCAAAGATGCAGCAATCTAGAAAGAAAATGGGGAGAAAATATTCAGCAGACAAAATGTTCCCCTGTCATTCTAGTACACTGGCCTCCTGGCCGAGTAAGGGTTCCTTTTTCTACCCTGACTGGGATGCCAGCCTATGTGTGCCATCCATTATGCACATCATCCTAAAACCCACTTAATTCAATTCATAGTCACTAGAAATTGCTGCAAAAGATTTGTAACAAGATTTACAAACTGCTGGTTGCTGCCATTATTTTATTATTCTATTATTCTCCCTTTTTATCTCACAATGCTCTAGTTTAAACAATCTTGCATACACTGCTCAATTGACAATTAAGATTTAATGCCTATTTCTAATATTATTAATGTTAACTACCCTGAAGTATGAACTAAACCTTGTTTTTTTCAGTGGACTCCATTTCTCATCTATGTTTCTTGTAAGCTACAAGTTAACCTTGATATTCCACTAGTCTTGGCACCGCTTTTCCAGTAAGCTGCTAATTAACTGAGCTGAGCATATCTGTAACACTGCAGAACTTTCCGTTAATCCCTTTATCAAAGGCATTTTTTATCACTACAGGACAACTGTTGTAGTTTTTATTTATTTATTTATTCATTTTAGTTGGTGGCCCATTTTCAGTACACCTGTGATACTGCACTAACAATGAGTTCCAGATTGGAATCAAACTGTCTTTAATGAAATAAATGTTGTGAGAAGAAGAGACAAGAGACATGGCAAGGGTTGGGGTAGCCACCCGTTTAATTCGGTATCCTGACTGCAAAAGCAAATGATTCATGATTCAGTCAAGTTTACACGACAGAGTCCAAAACAGAACTGCCTCCCAGGGAAAACGTGTGAGGCTTTATAGGACGTTTGGGGGGAAGTGATGTTGTCCTTGGGGCCGGGACTGGAAGTGATGTGTCCCGAGTCGAGGTGGAGGCTCCTAGTGGGATTTCCCGGGAAAGGCCTGCAGGGAACTTAGAAAGAGTGTCAGTGTACAACCCGGGCAGATGTATTATCAGTCATCTCTAAGCCCTTCAGCTGCCTCCTCTGTACTCGTGTGTGACAATGTAATGAAATACAAAAAAAAAATTGTGAATGCCATCATAAATTGCTCAATGTCCACACAGATACATAGCTAAAATTTCAACTTCCATATCAAATGGAAATGAGAGTTTTAACAGTATTGCTCTTTTTAGAATCAAGTAGCAATTTTGAATCTCATAGCTGCAAAGGTGTCTTTTTTTCATATATCAAACTTCTTCCGGTTAAAAAAATTCAATCTGCAATGCATTAAGCATTCTTCTGCCTTCTCTCTCTTAGCATAAGCTTCATGAGGAGAATACATGTCCGGAATATTATTTTTATGCTCATTCATTAAGCAATATCCTGCTTGAAACTGCACTAGGAGTTTTACCCTCTGCTCCTATCTGCTCCAAAGTAATTTCAAATGCATGTAGTATTAAAACATAAGAAACAACAAAAAAATCATTTGTGATTTGTTCTCTTTGCCCTTGTGAATAAACGTATTTAAAAAAAAAAAAAGAAACATGAACCTAGAAATCATCATCCAATTTGCAGAATAACTGACACAAAGGACACAAAACAAAGCAAAGGGCCAACTTACTGATCCAGAATACGGCTAATGCAGGCATCATTATCTTCAGTTAAAATGTCCATAGTTTAAACATAAGCAGCTATAAACAGCAACATGGGATGTGCAGGTGCTAAATGAGGTCCTATGGCACATCTAAGCAAACACTGTGCAACTGCTCCTACATGAAGGCAATGATTTGTGTTAGATATGGGGTATAGTTGCCATTAATTGGTTTGCAAAGGCTGTCCCTTCTCATACTCTTCAAGAGGCACTGGAAGCCTTGAAGAAGTGGGAAAATACTAAAATGAAATGCAACTTTGCTAAAGTATGAGTTTTGTGATGTGAAAGAGAAGGCAAGAATCTGAAAACTGTAAAGTAGAATGCACAAGATGAAAATTAACCAAAGTTAAATTTCACATTGCTGGCTTTGAAATGCTGGTATTTAATCCAGCAATAGGGATGAAACAAAGTCCTCTGTAGTTGCTCCTTATGTACTGCCACATGTGCATGCCTGGAAATATTTTCAGGGCTTGTTGACTTGTAATTTCACCCTAAGCCACAGACTGGTGCTGCCTAACAACACTTCTCCTCTCATTCTCTCTACAGATCTGGAAACCAACAAATCAAGGGCATATGACATCACATCTGGTTTCGGGGCTCCTGGACCTGCCCCTTCCTCCAAATCGCCTTCATAACTGGCACCACTGCAATCTTTTTGCTGTCTAATGGTAGACTTGTGTTTATGAAGACATTTTTTATGCTTATCACTTAAATCAGGTTTATTGTTTTTACTACATAATATGCAATGTCTGCCTGAGGGTGCCCAAACCCTTTATGTGTGTTCTTGTTTCCTTTAACAGTACCTATATATCAGTCCTTTCTTAAACAGACGATTTCATTACAGGATGATGGAAAGCTGAAATTTATTCCAGGAGCATTTGGTGCAAGGTATGATCCAGTCCTGGATCGGTCAGCTCACCATCAAATTGTACATTCACTCATACTCTTACAGTATACTCACTGATATCAGGTCAATTTAAAGTTGACAATTAAAAAAACATAAAAATGATCCCCTGGAATAAAAGGATAAGTATCTGTGTGCCGGTCTGTCTGGTTGCTATGTCTCTATCATTTCAAAAGATGGTTGCATCACAAACATTAAGATTGCTTTTAAGAGTCTCATACCAAATTGCTCAAAACAGAGACATATGCATTGCATGATGCACTACAAATGTTAACACTGAGGTCTACGTTGATTATTTACATTTCAACACATCTTAGATTGGCTAATCAAAACAGAGGAGGAAACGTTAGATATGTAGCAGCAAGCCTATCTACTGTGTTTCAGTGCCAGTCTTACACATTACAATAAAATGGATATTATGGTTTGATTATCTGATATTATCTGATTACAGACTTCTAAATTCTATCAGCCAGTTGCCGTTTTTCTTTTACACCACAGTGACAATAGTATTGCTTTGTTTTGCTTTGCTTCTGATGATTTTCATTGTAGTTGGAAACACATAAATAAGGCTATAGCTATAAAGAGGTGATCCCATGTAATTTGTAAGAAAAAAGGAGCCAGGAGGGCAGGCAAAAGAAGTTACTTCAGTGGTGGATTGGCTGTAAGTCTTCCATTCTGTAGAGGGAAGAAGAGAAAAGGCATTAGAAAAAAGCTCCACCCCATTTGGTGGGCTATTACCATCATCAGAATGATCAATGTGCAGGCACATAACATCCATCCATCCATCCATTTTCTAACCCGCTGAATCCGAATACAGGGTTACAGGGGTCTGCTCATGATTACATCTCCATAGTGGAGTACAGTGCATTTTTTTAAAAAGTGACACGCTGTACATTTTCCACAAGAAAAAACACCAAAATGCACTATCATGCACATTACTGCGTTTTTTCTACAAAAGAAAACTAAGTAAGGTTATGTGCTGACCTACAGCTTCATTTGGGACTGGCCATTTGGCCATATATCGGTCCTAAAGTGTACTGTTATTCAAGTTTCGGCAGCCTTTTTTCAGGGTACCGTGCAACACTATTGAACTGCTCTGGTGTTATCATGCCACTCACTCTCCTTGCTGTCTAACAGTTTGGAAGTGCCATTCAGCTGTTGTTTTGAAACTTCATGGAGGAGCCCATCGTCATTCATATGTCAGTGCTTTGTAGTGACTGATAAATACATCATGGAGTAAAGGTCGAGTAGCATAGTGGGATTGAAAAAAGTGGCATCAAAGGGAAAGTAACAGCTCATCTATTATTCTCTCCCACTCATCAGTAAAAAAAATAAATAAATAAAGGGAACATTGGCTGTAAATACAAATGGCCTCAACTCGGTGGGCAGTAAAACAGCAAATGACTGTACATGGAAATCACCACCCCCACCACATCCCTCAGGCATTACTTAGCAACTGCAATTTAATGTTTCCAAATGAGAGTGAGAATATCTACGTTCCAAGCACTGTGGTGCTTTCAGTATAATTTCTGACTTAAATGCTTCTTTTTGGATTGTAATCATCAAAATTATCATCACATTTGGCAAAGCGGGTATTATACTATCAAAACAACATTAACACACATCTCATGACTCAACTAAATGTTTAAATGTATACATTTTATTAGAAATCTTAATCTAAACAATAAATACGTAACAAGCAGACACATGCAAAATTAGAACAACCAAAGTGAAACTGAGATTCACTGCAAATTCAGTTTTGCGCAAACTGTTTCACTCCTCATTAGTGATGACTGAGTACTATCCTAAAAATAAACTTTATTGAAACACAAATATATATATGTATATATATATATATATATATATATATATATATATATATATATATATATATATATATATATTGGACTAAGTTTATGATGTACATCATATGGGAGGATTTTGGGAAACTAAGTGGATGGTGAACTACAAAATTAATGGACAGTTTTCAAGATGTACATTCCTGACACTGATAGAGGCACTGCACCACAGTACGTCCACTTCCGCCCTTCCTCCGCCATCTTCCCTGACGTCAGCAGTCCCGTCATCCCTCATGCCTCCTTCCCAGCATTCCTCCACTTCCGGCTCCTCCCATATAAAATGGCCGCCGACGTCGCGCAGATGTTTTGTTCTTTCTGTTTGACTAGTTTTTTGACTTGAGCTGTGGATTGTAGACAATATACGGGCAGGAAAACCCCAAACCTTTTTTCTGTTTAGCTCTGAATCTGTTACATCGGCGTAGTCGGCAGGATACTTGTCCGAAGAAAATAACAGAAGGACAGGACCTGAACATTGTACTCCAGGGGATGAATGCCCAGATCGTCGCCCTACAACAGGCCCAGGCGGCTACCAACAGAGAGCTCTCTCGACGCGCTGCGGAAGCGGCGTTGAAACCCAAAGAGAAACCGGCCTCTCCGCGCTGTTACAAGAGAGACCGGACACCTACTGCCGACCTGTCCCCTCAACACGGCAATGGATCCGATGAACTGTACCTGGGCCTCCAAGGAAAGGTATCGTACTCCGTCGCACCCGCTGGCAACTCCAAACACGGGAGTGGTGTTGTTGAATGGACACTCGGTGGTGGCTTTGTTTGACTCCGGCAGCAACATCACCATTGTTGCTCGCCGTTATGTATTACCGCAACAGTGGCTCAAACAGCATTTACAGGTCACATGTGTGCATGGAGAGACCAAGTCTTACCGTTACGCCCAGTGCTTCATTACCTGGAAGGGGCAGGTTTCCAGTTTGACGGTCGCGGTGTTGCCTGAACCCCCCTATCCGGTAATTTTGGGACAAAACAAATTGCGGTAAGACGAACACCGCTCCCGAAGCCTGCCTAGGTCTGGCTATGAGGGGACGAGGCACCCTTCCCGCGGTCTCCATGCCATGCTCTGGGGCAAGCCAAGATGGCGCAGGCACGTTGGGGGATGTTTCTCAGGCGACGGACTCTGACCCGGAAGTATCCCCCGGGGAAGGAACAAGCCAGGGAACACTCCCGCACAACCGCTCACAAAACCCACTGAGCAATTTGGATCATCAATTTCGGTCCACGCCTGCCTCATTTAAGAGGGAGCAGTGGAATGACGATTCCCTGCGGTTTGCCCGGAATGCGGTTGTTCTGCCAGGCAGCTCACAAGCTGACGGTTCCATGTCACGCAAGCCCTTCTTTGTACAAGAAAACGATCTGTTGTATCGGGTAGCAACACACGAGGGTGAGGTGCGGAAGTTGTTGCTAGTCCTTCCGGCGGGAGGTGTGTGAACTGGCACACGCTCATCTCTTAGGAGCCCACCTTGGGGCCGAGAAGACACTGGAAAGAGTCAAACTCCGCTTTTACTGGCCCGGGATCAACAAGGAGGTCCGGCGTTTCTGTCAGTCCTGCCCGGAGTGTCAGACTCGCCAGATTCCTAGGAGGGACCGCGCTCCTCTCGTCCCCATTCCTTTAATAGACATTTCGTTTAACAGAATAGGGGTCGATTTAGTAGGACCCCTCGAACCCTCCACCCGTGGCTACAAATACATATTGGTCATGGTTGATTATGCAACCCGATACTCAGAGGCGGTTCCCCTGCGCTCCGGTAATACAAAAAATATTGCACGGGAATTAGTCAACTTATTTTCAAGAGTGGGTATCCCCAAAGAAGTCCTCACGGACCAGGGTACTTGTCAAATTACTCAGAATAAAGCACCTAAAGACGTCTGTCTACCACCCCCAAACAGACGGGTTGGTAGAACGATTTAACCAGACGCTTAAACAGATGCTTCGCAAGGTAGTCAGCGCCGATGGCAGGAAATGGGACCAACTCCCACCACTAGTGCTTTTTGCCTACCGGGAGGTACCCCAGGCCTCTACGGGCTTCTCCCCCTTTGAGTTATTGTATGGACGATTAGACATACTAAAAGAGGGCTGGGAGGATGAGGCCCTTCCCTCCTCTAATACATTGGAGTATGTCGCGCAACTACGCGACAGGCTCACTAAAATCAGGCTTATCCTAAAAGACCACGTGACTCGTGCCCAGGCAGCACAGGCCCGGTGTTACAACCGCAACTCCGTCCTCCGAGAGTTCCTCCCGGGGGATCGAGTGATGGTGCTCGTTCCCACCTCCCACTCTAAGCTGCTAGCTTATTGGCAGGGGCCATACGAGGTTAAAGAAAGAAAGGGGCTCGTCGACTATTTGGTTCTCCAGCCTAATCGTCGATCAAGTGAGAGGATCTACCACGTCAACTTGTTAAAACCGTGGAAGGACAGGGAAGAGGTCCCCGACACCCAAAGGTCCCTCTCCCTATTCGCTGGCGCATCTGCCCTTAACCTCGGGGACAAGCTGACACCCTTACAACGGCGTGAGATAGCCCAGGTCATCCACGCCAACCCTGAAGTGGTGAGCGAGTCACCTGGTCGGACCACCCTGATTGCGCATGATATAGTCACAGACCCCGGAGTGATCGTTCGGGAGAGGCCCTATAGACTCCCGGAGGCGAAACGCGTTGAAGTGGAACTGGAGGTGCAACGCATGTTGGATATGGACATCATTGAGGAAAGTCATAGCCCCTGGTCTAGTCCAATCGTCTTCGTTTCCAAGCCAGACGGCTCCTGGAGGTTTTGCAATGACTTTAGACATCTAAACCAGGTCTCCAAGTTCGACGCCTACCCGATGCCCCGCATTGACGACCTACTCGAGCGGCTGGGTGCGGCCCGATACTTGACTACCCTTGACATGACGAAAGGGTATTGGCAAATTCCTTTAACGGCTCCCGGGAAAGAGAAAACGGCCTTTAGCACCCCTAGTGGACATTGGCAGTACAAGGTCCTCCCATTTGGGCTGCACGGGGCCCCAGCGTCTGGTGGATAGAGTGCTGAAGCACCACCAGTCCTATAGTGCCACCTACCTGGATGACGTCGTCATCTATTCCAGCACCTGGGAGGAACATCTATTGCAGGTCTCAGCTGTCCTCGCGACACTGGCTAAAGCCGGCCTCCGTATTAACCTCCGTAAGTGTTTCTTTGGCTTGAAGGAGGCCAAATATTTAGGCTACCTTGTGGGACGAGGACAGGTGAGACCCCAGTGTTCCAAAGTCAAAGACATCCTGGGATGGCCCCGTCCGAAAACCAAGAGACAGGTGCAGGCTTTCCTGGGGTTGGCCGGGTACTACCGCCGGTTCGTACCCTGTTTCTCCGAGAGGGCAGCACCCTTGACTGACTTATGTGGTAATGTGGTATGGAACGACAAGGCAGAAAACGCATTCAGTGACTTAAAAAGGGCCCTAACGTCGACACCTATATTAAGAACCCCTGATTTTGGGTTACCCTTTATTCTCCAGACCGATGCTTCGGACACAGAACTGGGTGCCATGTTGAGCCAAAGCATCGATGGTGTCAAACACCCCGTAATGTACCTGAGCCGGAAACTGCTGGACTATCAGGAGTCTGCATGTTACTTCATTTGATGTTTGTGGACTTTGTGCGCCTGTTTGATAAACCACACACACACATTTATCTGCAAATAAATATTTAGCTTTACAAAGCCATTTCAATGAATCCTTCCTTTGCAATGTCCAGCAGTTAATTTGTGCCATTCAACATTAACTCTGGTCTGCTTCATCCTTCTTATCGGGGGTTAAGATTTGGTGCCACATACACACCAGTTTGACGCACACACTGTTTAACATTAACATTTAAATAACTCTCCATATATTTCTGTAAACCGTCGTGTGCACTTAAATTTTTAAAAAGCCTAGTAATCTTCACTCATTTTATTGAGGAAGGGTAATAAAATGGTTTATGAAAGTGCCATTTTTTTATAAAACATTTTAACACTTTCATACTTGAGTTCATCCGGTTGTTTATGATATACACTATACTATATGTGAGGCTATATTTTTGGGTACTCATTTTTTTATGCATAGGGAAAGCATTGAAAATAAACAAGTTTGTATATATGCATGGACCCATCGATGTACAGGTCTCTAAAGAACCATCTCTCAGAGTACCATTAAAATGCAAATGGTTTGTAGTGGAATAATGCAACTTCAACAGGCTACAATTCAAAATAACTGTCTGTCTTTCCAAAGGCCTTCATTATCTGCACTTCTTATAGAATTTGTCTTGTGAAATACATGGAAACGGAGTGTCAGCTTACATATCAGTTTACTGAACATTCTACAGACATTAGGATCATGGTCTATTCTAAGCTCAATGAACACATTTAATTTTTTTAGCATAACTAATATTCATATTGCATAATGAGATATCGATTACAACTTCAGAAAAGAAAGTTTCTTTACGAACACGTTACATTTCACTGCAGAAAATAAAGCATAATTAAAGGTTACAAATGTTAATGTTATCTATTTCAAAGCATATGAATGGTGTTAGGTTGTGCTAAACACTATATTTCATTTATAGCTAAACTAGCAAAATACCCGCGCTTCGCAGTGTCGAAGTACTGCCTTGAAATTTTTATTAAGAAGAAAATTAAGCCTTTTTAAACTGAAGGAAAATATACCAATAATTATTTGTTAAGGATCTCTTTGTATACGACATTGTAAGTTCGGCCCTTCGGTTGTAATATGACCAAGCTGTGCACAGAGTTTACTCTTGAGCATGCAACGTACAGTTGGCCATGTGAAAAGTAATCTTGTTTCAAATCTCACAGCTTGGATTGCTGCTGTCATAATCGGTTTGAGTTTCATGGTTTGTTTCAATTACAACAGTATTTGTAGGACTTGTGTTGAAGAGACATTCGGCATCTCTCAAGCGTTGTAGGTATACAACCGGTTTCATCAATAACTTCACATTCAGCTTTTGAGAGTTTAAACATTCATAAACATTAAAGTGTCCACTACTGAAATTGTCACCTGTGAATCTAAGATGTTTAAGAGGCATTGGCGGTTATCGAAAGGTGTAAAATATTTGGCCATTTTGGTACACTTGAAAGCAACAACCGAACAATTCAGCGGCAGCCATCAACTCACATGCAGATCCTTTGGTGAAGGGCTTAAGCATTTCACTCTTATAGTGCTCCTGTGTAGTATAATTATCTCCTGTACCGTCATCAGTCCACACCTTGAACCTGTCCCAGTCATTCAATACATAAGACACAATGTTCCTCTGGATATGAAGAGTGAGCCTGATACGGCCGTGCAATATGTAACAAAGAGAATGGAAAAGGCAGGTGCCATCTCCGGGCATGGAAACCACTCAGTAAGTGACAGTTCTTTGATCGATGGTGATCACCTCGATAGACATGCTAATGGGGCTACGATTGGAATGATAAAGGAAATGGGTACCTGAACAATGTAAAGTAAGTCTAAAACACCTACACAATAACTATAATCGTAATAAATGAACAATAAAACAGCGGAGAAGCCATGGATTAAATTAAAAGGCTGTAGTTATCAGCAGGGAGACGTGAATCCCGTGGCGTAGCCAGGAAGAGAATATAGAGACTGGAGAGACGGACGGCCTTTATTAGGCAGGCAGCCAACAACGTGGGAGGCGTTGGGATGAGGGATCCAACGCCGCCTCACACGGTGACCGAGCTGCAGGCTATGGACGTATATATATACGTATGTGGGAATCAGTTAGCGTTGGGAACCCGCATACCAAATTTCTTGAAGATGGGCCCATAAGTAACAAAGACCGTTGAAAAGATCAATATGGCGGCCGACAGTGGCATCATACCACCGAAATAAGTACGTACATTGGTTTCGGTTAGAGCAGGGAAGCCGCCTACCAAATTTCGTGAAGATGGGGCCATAAATAAGAAAGTTCAACATGGCAGACATGGTTGACCGTTATGACCGTTACGCGTAGAATTTCGAAATGAAACCTCCTTAACTTTTGTAAGTAAGCTGTAAGGAATGAGCCTGCCAAATTTCAGCCTTCTACCTACACAGGAAGTTGGAGAATTAGTGACGTTGGAAAGTTCAATATAGCGGCCGACAGTGGCGTCATACCATCGAAATAAGTATGTACATCGGTTTTGGTTAGCGCAGGGAAGCCGCCTACCAAATTTCGTGAAGATGGGGACATAAATAAGAAAGTTCAACATGGTGGACGTTGTCGACCATTATCGACCGTTATGACCGTTACGTGTAGAATTTCGAAATGAAACCTGCTTAACTTTTGTAAGTAAGCTGTAAGGAATAAGCCTGCCAAAATTCAGCCTTCTATCTACACGGGAAGTTGGAGAATTAGTGATGAGTGAGTGAGTGAGTGAGTGAGTGAGTGAGTGAGTGAGTGAGTGAGTAAGCCAGTGAGGGCTTTGCCTTTTATTAGTATAGATAATATATAAAATTATTTAATTTGGTAAGATTTGTCAATAGCACACACACCTCACTAATTAATACAGTGGAACCTCAGTTCACGAACGTCTCGGAACACGTACAAATCGGTTTATGACCATAAAGTTTGCCAAACTTTTGCATCTGTTCACGACCACAGACTCGGTATATGAACAAGCCAGTTTCCCTTTCGGTTTGTGCGCGCTGATGATTTTCATACGTGTTCAGTCTCTCCCTGCGCATTCACTGTGCAGAGAGCAACAGAGAGAGAGAGAGACACACACACAGGCACGCACGAGAGAGAGACACACACGCACTCACACGGGTGAGAGAGACACACACACACACACACGATAAGGCCGAGAAGGCAGTTAAAGAATGCACAAGTATTGTTTTTAAAGAAACAGATCCGAGCATTGTTTTAACCTCATTGTATTTAATGAAGACTTTTTTCTATTGGATTTTAACCTCCACTTCACTTCTGTTTACAGTGATCGGTTCGTAGCGTGCATTTTTGCAATGTTACTTTTCTTGGTGGTTTATTAAATTACGGATTTTTCAAATGTTCATTTTTTTCCCTATGCTTAAAACTCATTAAAAAAGTGTTTTTAGCGAAGCGGTTTGTAGCGCTATAGCGCAAACTCTTGCAATGTTAGTTTTCTCTGTTGTTCAAGGTTTTCTCAATGTTATTCAATGTTTTGACATTTAGTTTACTATTACAATGTGCATTCTATGGTATTATTAACTAAATTTGTGCTTAAAAATCTTTAAAAAAATATATTTACATATAGTTCTCAATGGATTAATTGTATTTACATACAATCCTATGGGGGGAATTACTTCGGTTCACGACCAAATCGGTTTACGAACAGAGTTTTGGAACGAATTATGGTCGTGAACCGAGGTTCCACTGTATACTGTAATAAGCATGCACACTTTTAAGGTGCTTGAAGATACAGGAGAGAACCAAACAACTACAGGAAAAATATGAAACTTAACAGAGTGCAGGGACTCAAACCCAGTTACTAGGACCAGTGTGGTCAAGTGAGCAGAACATAATTAAATCAACTGATCTATGAATATAATAGGAAAACTTCATTCATATAAACATTATTGAAAAATGCTTTAGAGTGGAAACAAAACTTGAAAAAATAATTATAGTCTATATTTAACTGATGAAAACCTGAACAATACTGAACTTCTGAAATAGTATGTATAACGTTTGAAAAAGTTATTTCAGCTATGGCCTGCCAGATTATTTTTGCTCTATTCGAATTCCTAAGAAATAACTTTGGATTAATGGTTTCTTTGGTATTAATTCAACGTATTGACCCTGTTTCTGAATATAATGATGCTGTCACTGCTCTTGATAGATTAATATGAGTTGGGTAATTTAGGTTGTAAGTAGAATGCATAGCTCATTAACATCTGTACAAAAAACTTTCAGTGTAATTAAGAGGTTATTACATAATTGCTAATCACAAAAGACAGTGCATACATAAGCATGTGGCCTTGTCAACTGCACAAAATTCACTAATCACCTATTTTAATTAAATATAGTTCTAACATACTTAAAATATGAAGTGTGAATTTTAAAAAGAAGACATACATTTGTTACATATTTAATATTCATCATCTTGTTTGCATATTTTAAACTTTAAAAGGGTAAATGACGCAAACCTCTCCTCTTTTAAAATCTGCATTAATACAGAACTAATAAATGTCTTAATTAACAAGGCACATACTAATCTGCTTAAAAGTAAAATACCCATATCTCTGGGGCACACTCCTAAATTAGAAATTTATACACTTGTCATGAGAGAATCAATGAATCCTTCTGATTATTCTTACTTTGATCAGTCACAGTAGAAGATGATAAGATGATGAAATAATAAAATTTGGTAACACTTTAGTTTAGGCACTAAAAAAAAACATCTATTACTTGTTTACTCTTATGTAACAAGACCTTAAAAAGGCTTCTTTTGGTCTTCATAACACTTATAAACATCAGTACAGTCGATTACTCTGCTTTGAGCAGTGTGCCATATTGACATGGTGGTAAAATGACTTGTTAATATGAATGATTCACAGGTCTTATACTAAATACAAAATATCAAGAGAAGTTTGTCTCAGTTAAGCCCCCTCAGACCATTTCAAAGTAAAGTTTTGTTAGTAGTTCACGTTGTAACGTTTTACTGATGTTTTGGAAGTGTTTTGAAGACCCAATGAAGTGTATGCTAAGGTCCTATTACATAGTATTAAATGAGTTATACTGTAGTAGATACATTTTGGCAGTACCTACTGTAAATCAGTGTTTCCTAACCTCGGTCCTGGGGACCCCCTGTGGCTGCAGGTTTTTGTTCCAACCAGATTCCTAATCTGTGACAACACCTAATGATCTCATTTAATCAGCAGGTATTATTTTTCTTTTATTCTACATCCAGAGAAGCATAGCAGTATAATTTTACATTTATAAGACATTTAAAAGTATTTCTGTTTTTGCTATAGATTTTAATGCTTAACTCTCTTTTGTTGATTTCATTATATTTTGCCCTTTCTCTGTGCTGTTTTTCCCCTTTTTTGAATCTTATGAGAAGAGCAGACACGCTGGCAAACAACACTGAATAATCAAAGGCAGCAAGTACTTTAGCATTAGACCCTCTAATAAATAAAAAATGGTTTAATTAAACAATTAGAACACCTAGAAAAGTAGAATGAAAATCAAGAAAAAAATACATTATTTCCATATAGCTGCTTGGTACTGTACATTTGAATATATATATATATGCCATACATGATCCTTCCTTGTGCTGGAATAGATGACAACGTCATCTAGGTAGGCGGCACAATAGGAATTGTGGGGCCGTAGCAATGTGTCTACCAGACGTTGGAAAGTAGCTGGCGCCCCGTGCAAACCAAAAGGAAGGACCCGGTATTGCCAATGTCCGCTGTGAGTGCTAAATGCGTTTTTTTCTTTTGCAGAATCTGTTAAGGGAATTTGCCAATACCCTTTCGTCATGTCAAGGGTAGTTAGGAATTGAGCGTTTCCTAGTCGATTGAGTAGATCATCCACTCGCGGCATCGCATACGCATCAAATTTGGAGACCTGAGTCGTCGGAAGTCATTAAAGAACCTCCATGACCCATCGGGTTTAGAAACTAGAACAATTGGACTAGACCAAGGGCTATAGCTTTCTTTGATAACCCCTAAATCCAGCATTCGCCTAATTTCTAACTCCACTTCCGATTTCTTTGCCTCCAGGAGTCTGTATGGTCTCTCCCTGACAATCACTCCAGGGTCCGTAATAATATCATGCGTAATCACCGCAGTACGTCCAGGATCAAATTGCCACTCCCTCCACTCTCTCGCCTGTTATTCCGGTGAAACGCCGTAGCGCTTGAACACCACCAATTTAAGAGCATCATAATCGGCTGCCTGCTCCTCAGTTAAGTCGTAATAAGCCCTCTGCGCTGTTCCCTTCAAATAGGGAGCCAGTAGGTACGACCACTCTAACCTCGGCCAAGCATTCCGCTTAGCGGTACATTCAAATATCAAAAAGTAAGTCTCGATGTCATCTGATTCAGTCAAGGTGGTTAACTGAATCGGCTGTGACCGAGCCACCTCTGTCCATACAACAGCACGGGAACGAGCCTCGGTTTCTCCTAATTGGGTCCAGGTTTCCCCCATCAGAATCTTCAGAGTTTGGAGATCACCCATGATGGTATTCAATACGGTATTGAGGTCCTGTTCTTCTGTCATGATGAACAAAGATCCTGCCGGCTACGCCAATTGTAATAAATAAAAAGTCTTTCAAAATAGAAAAAGATTTGGGGATCGTCCCCATATATTGCCGTCCAGACAAAATGAAATAAAGGTTGATTCAAAGTGACTTTCCAGTACAGAATGAATCAATTACTGCAACAAAATAGCGTTTAAATAACAGATTGAATGATGGGAGAGGAAACGGTTGGCAGGAAGTGACGATTGGAGGCGGGACCACGGAACCAACGTCATCGTGAGTAGACTGAAGTAGTTGAGTGTGGAACCGGAAGTGACGTCATCGTGGCCATTTTGGAACTGAAAATGGATGGATTTATTTTTCTTCCAGTTTTCTGTAGGTAGAAAGAGATTCAGGTAAGTACCACGTGATAAACCCTGTCTCATGAGATTTCACTCACCTTTAGGCTCTTTGACTGCCTCCAACTCGCACGTGTGTGACTATACTGTATATATATATATATACTAGCAGAATACCCGCGCTTCGCAGCGGAGAAGTAGTGTGTTAAAGAAGGTAAAAAAAGAAAAGGAAAAATTTTAAAATAACGTAGCATGATTGTTAATGTAATTGTTTTGTCACTGTTATGAGTGTCGCTGTGATATATATATATAGCAAAATACCAGCTTAAGCATGTCATCTGTTAAAGAAGTTATGAAAAGAAAAGGAAACATTTTAAATATAATGTAACATGATTGTCAAAGTAATTGTTTTGTGTATTTGGTGGCAGCGTCACAAAGTTATTTTCGTCTAGCTGCATCAGAAAATGTACCACGACGTCTGACACGCCTCCTTTTTACTGTTTTCTCACAGCTTGGATTGCTGCTGTCATATATATATACACACACACACACACACACACACATACAACATACATACATACATACATATATATATATATACACACATACATATCTTCATATCTACATATCTATATACATATCTACATACACATATATATATATATATACATACCTATCTACATCATACATCATATATACACACACATACATACATACACACACACAAATTATATATATGTATGTATGTATGTATGTGTGTGTGTGTGTGTGTGTGTGTGTATATATATATATATAATGTAGATAGGGGTGTGTGTGTGTATATATATATATATACACATACATACATATATATACACATACATATACTTGTGTGTATGTTTGTATGTGTCTATATGTGTGTGTATAGCTTTGGTCACTGAGTGCAAGGGAAAAATAATAAAATATAGTCTATAAGTTATTAAACAGTAAAACATTAACGTTTTAAGAAGTACAGGTACATTGAGCACTACTGGAGTGGTTGTGGGTAAACTACATTTTAAAGACTGTGTAACACAACAGGTAAGTAACTAACAGCAGCTAAAATGTATATGGATCATCTCTCGGTAGTAGATCCCTTTTGAAAGGCGCTACACGACGGCTGTGGTATAGAAATTACATTTTCTATGTGAGCGTTCAAATTTGTGCCTCTGGTAATGTGCCTTACCGGCATTTAAAGAAAATTAGTTTTGTGTCCTCTGCAGTGTTAAGAGAGAAAGGCTTTGGTTTGGGATAAAAGGAAAAAGGTGTAAAGAAAGGAAAGTTGCCTTTTTCTTTTATATAGTATAGAGAGATGTGTTCGCTGACGTTATGATCGCTTTTTGGGACAGTCGCGTGGGTCTTGTGTAGACTGGTGAGACGTCCCGCCATTAATCGGCTGTGATGGCACTGTCAGTCCTCCACTCGTGTGCGTGTTCATAATCCAGTTTAGGACCTCATAATGTATACGTGCAAAAGAAAGTGTGAATCGCCTTAATATTATTTTGCCGTGGTGTAGAAAAGGGGTCCGTGTTTGCACTTGTCTGGGCTATAGCGCAGGGGGAGGATGAAAAAAATTAAAAGTGCTCACTTTGACTTAAGGCAGAAGCGCAGTCAGCGTCTCAAAGGCCGGCACAGCTATGCACGCGCTGGCTGCTCGACTTTTGCTGGGCAGGAGACCCTTTTGTACACACGTTCATGATATCAAAAGTCTCAGCGCTCTTTGGAGGTCATTCATATATATATATATATAGCAAAATACCCGCCTCGAGCGGAGAAGTAGTGTGTTAAAGAAGTAATGAAAAGAAAAGGAAACATTTTAATAATAACGTAACATGATTGACATTGTCATGAGTGTTGCTGTCATATATATGCCTGCCTAAATAAGTCACCTCGCTTTGCTCTTACTTTATTTACCGTTCATTTAATCATGGCTAATGGCGGAAAAATTATAAAATGGAAGGAGGATGGCTTTACCAAAACAATTATTGATGGCGAATCGATTATTCATAAAGCTTGAATTGGTGATCTGTTTTTCTGTGTTAACCTCATATTTTTCATACTTCTTCTCAAACTAAGGTGGTGCGAGGGTAAAATGAATCGGGATGCGCTGATCAATGTAATCGTGTACCAGGAAATCATGCATTGACAAAAGCTCCCTTTGCTTGTAATGCAAAGTGTGATTAAATGCATTATTTTTTAACGCGTTATGGAGCACATGCATCGAAGCTTCTCAGCTGTGCTTGTGCTAAGAAAAGGAAAGATTTTAAAAATAACGTAACACGATTGTCAATGTAACCTTTTGTAAGTAGTGCCTGGAGGATTCAGTGTGGAGAAACTCTAGAGAGCGTGTGTATTAACTTGTGGATTTTTCTGTGAGTATTTGGTGGCAGTCTGACGGTTGCTTCGAAGACGGCGTTAGCTGAGACTCAGCTCAGAGTGAAATGGGATGAATGGGCGGGGAGATGATGACGTGACTCCCCCACCCGCCTTAACTGTCAATCCCCCACAAACACAGTCTCGGAATTTGCATAAGCACACCCCTTCACCTACAATTTTAACTTAGTTACAAAGTGATCAAAACTCGTTTATATCCTGCGTCCTCTCATTAAACTTGTATCCCGCATTACCTGTGGGCATGTGAAACGCCAGCGGTAGCCTGTCTATGAACTTAATTTAAAGTTTAGGTTTACACCTTGCTTTCTTTCGAGGTAGCAGCACTCATGAATATGGTAGTATATGTCACTCGCCGCTTCTTATTGTTTCGCTGCCTTCTCAATTATATAATGCATGTTTTCTTAAGCGCTTTTTGGAGGTCTTCCTGGTTTTCTACGCACTGCGTTGACAGTCAGTTCACGTGATTACGTGGGAGGCGTGATGATGTCACACGAAACTCCGCCCCCCACGTCATTGCAGCTCAACTCCATTACAGTTAATGGAGAAAAATACCTTCCAGTTATGACCATTAGGCATAGAATTTCGAAATGAAACCTGCCCAACTTTTGTAAGTAAGCTGTAAGGAATGAGCCTGCCAAATTTCAGCCTTCTACCTACACGGGAAGTTGGAGAATTAGTGATGAGTCAGTGAGTGAGTGAGTGAGTGAGTGAGTGAGTGAGGGCTTTGCCTTTTATTAGTATAGATATATATATATATAATTTACCAAACTTAGTTTTCTAATTTCTATATTGTTCCCAAAACATAGAACTTGGGAAACAACACATCACTTAATTAGCCCAGGAGTCCAATTAAAAAACAGAAGCTGTTTGGAACAAAAACCTGCAGCCACAGGGGAGCCATAGGACTGAGGCTGGGAAACACTGGCCTAAACCAAAAGTTTAACCTAAAATGCATTAAGAAAATTGTGTGAATAAAACTGTGTTGTACCAGCAACTGAAGAGTGTTGAAAAGTTGAGCTAACTAACCACTTCTGAACACAGTGTAGCCTTATATTCTTTTATACTTAAAATCCTTCGGCAATTACTGACTCTAACCAGATTGTAACTTCTGTTTTCTCAGTCTTCACTCTCCTTAAGTAGCATTGACTCTGCCTGAATTGCTCCTCATGTTTAAACTAGTTATTTCACTTTCTTTATTCTGATCTTGTTATAGTGGTGCATAGTTATTATAGAATAAAGCAATGCTTATAGTGACGCCTGATGTTCATCCTGACATCATTTATGCAGTTCAAATTCATGTAACTTTTAAGACTATTTGGAAAGTCCCTCCCATAGTTAGAGAGAATTCATTTGTGTGAAGATTGTAATGTAAACAAACAAAAAAAATTCTTGAAAACAACTGGAAAATAATGTACATGTAATCTGAGAAGTCTCCACAATACTTTGATTTTAGCTATTCCTACTGGTCCACTAATGTCATGACAAGCTCAAAATGAGCTTAAAATGCATGAGGTCATTGGAGTAGAACAGGCACCAATCCTTACCTTCCTATAGAAGGCTGTTTAGAATAGAGTGGTCCGGCCGGTTTAATCCAATGTGTCCTAACTGTAATCCTAACTAGGACAAGTGAATGGAAATTAAAGTGAAGTGACACAGTGTTTTCCAAAGTGAAGTAGTAGCTATGACAATGAGCCTGATCATGCAAAATCTCAACAAAGCAACAACCTAAACCTACTACCATGGTCAATGGAGAACTGAACTAATAATAAAATGAAAAAAGAATGCAGCAGACTATTAACATGTGTGTTTTGAAGAAATTACATTGTTTTTGTTCAGACACCGCATGTAATTCTAGGTTCCCCTTGGTTAAAATGACATAATCCTTATATTAATTGGGAAACAGAAGAAACTGAGCTATGGGGAGCTTGTTGCTTTAGGGATTATTAACTTAAAATACAACCAGCTCTAAAGTTCTGTTTAAACAAAATCTTGTGTTTTCACTATGAGGACTTTATAGACATTTTTAGCAAATAGGGGGAAAATATACACCTAGTCAAGACCACCATCTAAAGCAAATGATTTTAATTTGCAGATGAGATTGGAGCCCTAACTGTTAAGAATATTTAACCTCTTCCCTTCATTTCCTCATCACTTAAATAAGTGACAGGTTCAACAGTTTTTAATTTGAGAAGTGCATATAACCGTATACATACTAGAAAAGTAAATTAATGGTCATTGGTTTACCTAATGTTCCAGATGTTTTACAGCTACTACTAGTTAATGACATCTTTCGGGATATATTAGGTGTTTTTATTTTAGCATTCACTAATAACATTTTGATCTTTTCTCAAAATATGGAAAAATGTACATGCAGTGGATTCAGAAAGTATTCAGACCTGTTCACTTTTTTCACATTTTGTTATGTTGAAGACTTGTGCTAAGGTCATTTTCAATCATTTTTTCCCCCAAAATTAAACAAATACTTCTGACCAACGTGCAAAATTTTTTAAAATCCTGTTTTCATGTTGTCATTCTAAGGTATTGAGTGTTCTTTGAAGTGGGAAAAATTATTTAAAATAATTTAGCAGAAAGCTGCAAAAAAACAAAACGTTTAAATTGTTTTTCACCTTGAACCTAAATCTAAATTAAAAAAGAAATATGAATGGATCAATGTCTCTTATTTAACTGCCACAGTGTTTATCAATGCTACCTACTAGTTCCTGGGCTTGGGTTCACTTATTGTCCCTAAAATGCTTGTGTAAGTTTTCTTCAGGTTACTGTTGAGTCTAAACTTGCAGTGACTCTCTAGTGTTATGGATTATCATCCTCTCTAAGGTGGTTCATACCTTGTGCCTGGCACTGCTTGATGTGGCCTATACTTGGTGAAGAGCACTATACAAGAATAAATACCCTGTGTGCCAGAGCATTTCAAAAACAGGATTGGGTGATTAGACAATAAACATGCTGCTATAGTAATTTCAAATTGATTGAAATGCCTCAATTTTAAATTCACAGTTGATGCTGAACTGTAAATTAATTTTTTGAGTTTTGTCTGAATTTACAAGTGACTTTTCATTATCTGATTAGTTTGAAGTCAATAAGCTTTCATTATAGTCATGAAACCATTCTGTAATATACAGTGTTTAATTATTTAAGTAATCTCTTAAGTATTAAGATGTGTTGACTGTTCAGCCATTTTCTGTAATGTTTATTGCATGTTTATTATGAGACCCAACTGCTTATTAGTGTTGTTACCGTTTTATTTCTGAAGTTCTATAATGTTCTGATAACAGATGGTGATGCTCTCTTGTTCATGTTTCTATCCACTTTCCTAAGACATCTTGGCAGCCAATTCACTTATTTGACAGTATGGTATTCTTTTCTTCTGTACCTGTGCTGTTAACCGTGTCAAGCAACTTAATATTGAAAGTGAGCCCCAAAACTCTAAGGAACAACCCTGATGCCCAAACAAATAAAATGATAGGCTCTGCAATGGAGTTAGTCACAAATGTTTCCATACAAACTTTATCCTTATCCAGGATGAAACTTTTCTTGTTTTTGTGCCTTCACTTCAGTAGATCAGGTAATCTGTGCTTAAAGTTCTGCAACACTGCAGATCTTTCAACTAATACTTTTTTGATGAAAACTGGCAAATACTGCTGACAAGGTGAAAACAGAGTTGTGTCACCATGTCAAATTCTGCTTTTTTGTTGTAACGTTATAGAGCTATTATTGGCACAACTGAAATTGCCATTTGTCTCTGTGTGCACACTAGAAGTATCATTAGCATTACTAAAGTCAGCACAATATAATGAGCTAAATTCTGTTTTATTTTCTTTCAAACTAACTGAACTGAACTTCCACAAATTGTAGAATATATTGCATATTTGTTATACAGAAGATGGTAAATGTAACAGATGCTATTGTTAGAGGATTATAAAAAAAAAACCTTCTCTTTTAATATAAAATCCATCCATCCATTCATCCATTTTTCAAAATTCTTGAACCAAATTTATTGTTGCATATAGTCATGGCTTGTTCACAAAATGTCTTCCTTAAAATAATTCCATTTTTAAATTATGCAACTTATGTCATGTCTCTTTCTAATTTAGCGTTGCCAATGTTCCTAACCTAACCTAACTGTCTTTGGACAGTGGGAGGAAACCTGGAACACTTGTACGAAATCCATGCAGACATGAGGAGAACATGCAGACTCCACACAGGGAGGGCCCAGGACATGAACCCTGGCAGCAGCACTACGTCTGCACCACCATACCGCATAACTAACTACCCATTAATATTCATTTCTATGAATTTTATTTTAAAAAGTCTCAATTTTGTTTAAATGATGCATCCATATTAAGAGGATAAACAGCTTCTCTCAAATAAAATAAAAAATAGACCTATTGGTAACACCTCTAAGAATGCTTAATTGTAACTTGCATTAGCACCTTTCTAATACCCCCAAATATATTGTAATTGTATGTTTTTATACAATGTAAATACTTGTTTAGTGGTAAAGCAATCAAAGGGCCGCATGTTGGTTCATCAGAAAAGTTGATTACCTCAGAGGGCTTGAACTCCAGTTTCATTCACAACTAGCATGCCTTCTGAAAATGGAGTTAGCATATTCCCAAAGTTAATCTGGAAATAGTCATTTCAATAAATATGGACATGTTCATGAGTGTGCACTTTTATTTCACAACTCCCAGGAAAGTCCTCTGTCTTAATGTAATTATGTTCTGGAAAAGGGTGTTCAGAAAATAGACTATCGCATGAATGAAAAAAATGGACCAATATGCAACAAACTCATGTTTTATTTTACATTTTATTGTTTAAAAATTTTGATTATTCTGAGGGAGCAGCAGAATGAGACATTGGTTAGGGCAACCTCCTCATGTTTACAGGTTGTTGGCATTAGATCTCACTCCCAAGCATTTTCTGTTTGGAGTCTGCATGTTTTCCCAGTATCTGTGTTTGGTGTTTTCTGAAAGGTAAACTACTACTCCATTACTTGATCTATTAAATCATTAAATCTACAAATCACTAAAACAGAGCCCATATTTCCATTATCACACCCTTGCACAAATTTATCCTCATGGTATTTGTGGTGCCCCATGCAATGGCACTATTGCACAGTTTCAGACTCCAGGCACCTGGAGCCATTACCGAACAGCCAGGGTATGGGAGAATAGAGATATGGATAATGATGACTGTGCCAAAAAAACAGAATGTTGGTTTATCCAGAAGTACTAATAGCTATTTACAGTAATGGCTTGCAAATATATATATATATAGTTCAATGCAATAACACTAGCAAAAACAAGAAAAATAAATGCAGATGCTATATGCAATGATTACAGTGAATGATACTAAAGCAAAAAATGATGAGAAAAATGCAACAAGAATAATCAAAAATCTTTTCTTTCTTCTTTTTTTTCTTCAGACTGTTCACAGGGGATAGATAGAAAAGAAATCAGAAACAAAAAGTGAAAAACATTATGCCAAAGAGAATGATGAAAAAGAACCAGCAATCACAGATTACTTCCACCCAAAAATATACACAAATATGAAATAAGCTGTTGTCACTATTATATACAGATTTAAATGCTTTTTTCTTCTTGCCCTACCTGCTCAGCATTAGTGTTTGCAAGTCCAAAGACCAGTCAAAAGATGACATCTGGCGATCTGGACTTTGGTTTTATAATGATAGTCTGTTTGACTAGCCAATTATTATTCAATTATGATTCATGTATTCCAGGGTCCCCCAATAGCAAACAATGTTGAGTCACACACCACACGTCCTCCTTTGATCAGATGCTATGTCACTAATTTAAACCTTTCATTGTGCCAGCTGATCGTTCACCTCTTCGTGTAAATTGCGTGGTGAACTTTCTCAGCATGTGTATTCTCTCTGCCAGCAGCCTCTTAATCATAGTGCTCTGCTCTTTCATTCCTACAGCTGCTTCGGGCATGCATTTTGCTGTCAGACCACTTGTGAAAGGAAACTTGGATATAAAGTAGCGGCTTTGGATACGCACCTCAGTATAGGGCCAGTTAAAATAGGAGACTTGCAGGAATTCGAGTGAGGAGGCAACTTGGAAGGGGGCTCTAAATGCCAGTGCAGCATTTCCCCACCTCTGCATTCTCACTCTCTGGACCACTAAAAGCAAAGATAAGCTATATTAACCATTACTTTTAAGCGTCTGTGGACTCGGCTTATCACAGTATGATAAAGTTTGTTTACTGTGTATCAAAGAGTGTCTCAAAAACAATAAGACTGCTGGAGTTTCCCATGCAACAGTGTCACTGGTGTATCAAGAATGTGCTACCATTCAAAAAACATTAAGCAAATGCTGATGCTGAGGTCGAAAACAGTTTACTCATGAAGAAGAGCAACGGAGAAAGTCATTCAACTAATATGTGATGACAACAGCACCACTGAAAGAGACATATGAGAACTCCAGACTGTGTTAAAGTGAGTAAGGAGTCTGTGGCAGGGTGCTAGTTTTTAAATAAAAATGCCACAACCACAGGTTCCATGGGTATGCGTGGTCATGCAGCCATGAAGTGTTTATTGGGGAGATTTGGGGATAATCATACATGCACTTGAATGCACGATTGATTCAGGTTCCCTCATGACATCTTCATAAGTTGTAATAAGGACAACATGGCCATGAGAGTATAAAGGTGCCTGGGTAGACTAGAAAGAGAGGAATTAAAGAAATCAAGTGTCTAGAAGGGCAGAATGGGGAATGTGATGGAAAGGAGGCAGGCAGTCAAATGCCCTGTGAGGGAGCATGAGGAATGGCACACTAGGAGTGGATTGTCCCTTGTTGAGCATGAGGAGTGGGAATTCATTGGGCATATGTCGAGGAGTGTGTAGAGAAGTCAGAGGTCTGGCTCAAAGTGTTCTGGCAGACACCAAACAATGGTGGTCAGAGAGAGAGGTTGCAGCTAAGATCCAATAAAAGAACTGTGGAGACAGAAGTAGAAAGGTGTACTGGGCTGGCAGGAAAAGAACGAACACACAACGTGATGTCTGCATGGTAATATACTTGGATTGAACACTGTCTTTTTGAAGATAAAAAGCACAAAGCACTTTTGCACCTATTTTGTTGTTCTTTTCGCTCATTCCTATGCTGGCAGGAAAAGCAAGACAAGGAAATTCAATGTTTGTGTGGTTTTATTTTTGGATATAAATGATAGAGAGAATTTATTTATTGCTGTTTTTAATCTCCACAAATGCACTAATTTCTTTGAAGATGCATCAGACAATGGTTTTAGAGTCTCAAATATCTGTGTTTACTATGGTTTATGGTTCACTGGCACAATGTGTCGGAGACATAAATCCTTTTAAAAGAAATACTTTATTACAGGTCCAAAAATACTATAACAGAATGCAGTGCCTATGTGTAATTAATATAAAGGGAGACACTGTCTCAAAGGAAGCAGTCTCTGAAAAGGATTTAGAGGTTTATGTTGACACAAAATTTTCTTCTTCTAAGCAGTACACAGAAGCTATAAAAAGGCAAATAAAATGCTAGACTACTGTATATCATAAAAACCTTTGAATATAAATCAAGGAGCATTATGCTCAGACTATATAATGCAATAATGAGACTGAATCTGGAATACTGGGTGCAATTCCAGTCACTACAAGATCGACATAGCAGCACTTGAAGCTGTACAGAGCAGAGCAACCAGAATTCTTTTTTAAATAGACGGTGAATTACATTCCAAGCTACACTAATTAATACCCACATTAGTTTACAGCTATCAAATACTATTTCCATTTCTTAATGATTTATTTAAGTGGACTGTAAAGGATATTCAGTCCCTTGGATATCTTCTTGTTTCCATCTCCTGGCTTGTGCTTTTCAATCACCTTTTCACATTGTTGCTTAGAGTGTTTTTTAGTCTTTATTTAGCAGGTTAGACCACTACCTGGTCTACACACACCTCCATCTTCAACTCAAATATGCTGTATAACAAATGGCCGCAAAGTTAGTTTGATCAAAGCTTATACAAGCAGCCTGCAAAGAACAACTCTAAGTGACAGATTTGCCATCTTGCAGGAAACAGAATATACAGACATTCAGTTCCACTGAATCACCAGTGCAATTGCCAACTGCATAAGAGAGGGGTGCCCAGCCATATGACTGGAAACATTAGCCTGGATCTCAGATGAAAGCCTCACACTTATTGAAAAATGTAAGCCGGCAGGAGGTTTGTTGCCAGCTCAAGGTAGAATGGGAAGCACACATAATGTGGCCATAGACCTCAAAGAAACTGAATATGACAACATGAGAACTGTATTCTCTTTACAACCCTCAGGCAACTTAGCAGAAAAGCCTAGATAACCTTTGACATCATTCACAAATAAGACGGACCTTGTGTGTCGTTGACTGTGGAGTGGTTGCAGTGATGGAAACAATTTTTTTTATGTGTGCAGAGACCACCTGTAGATCCACCCCAAGCCAGTGAAGCTTAGAACCTGGCCCTGAAAACCAAACCTATGACTGGCAAAGTCAAAGCAGCAATCAAGTTGCTGAACAATAACAAAGCAGCTGGTGTGGATGATGTTACAGCTCAAGCAATCAATGGTGGTGATAATCTCATAAATCAAAGACTGCATTACTTGCTGCAACTGATCTGGTACTCAGAGGAAATCCCAGCAGCAGAGAACCAAGCCATTGTAATCCCAGTCCTCAAGAAAAGCAACAGCAGTGAATGCAGCAATTACCATGGCATTATCCTCTTCTTAATTGCTGGGAATGTAGTCATGATGATGATCGAATTATGCCTCCAGAACCAACATGAGAATGTCAACAGGGTAGAGCCAGTTTCTGTCAGAAACATAGCTAATGTGACTAAATCTTTACCGTTTGGCAACTGGTGAAAAAGCACATAAAGTGCAGAAAGTGGGTCATCATAGTATTCATTTATTTCCACACAACCATTGCCAACATCCACCAACCAGTCCTATGAAAAGCAGAACAGAACAGATACCCAACAAAATAATCCGACTACTGCAGGAGGCCTACAATGGATCAAACAGTTGTGTTTAAATTCTAAACAATATCTCAAACAAATTATCAATCCAAAAGGGAACCTGCCAAGGCAGTGTGGTCTCACTTCTACTGTTCAAGCTGTCATTGATGTCATAATGCAAGAAGCATTCACCAGCAAGCATGGGGTCAAATACAATGAAAACCATCATCTAACAGATCTAATGTTTACTGATGACAGTGATGTACTATCAGAAAATTATGGCAAGGCCACAGGCATGCTTTACGACATTGTGAATGTCTCCAGCTCATATGCCCACAGCATCATTGCCAAAAAAACCAAGGTCCTGACCACTGACGTTTCATCATTTGTCTCAACAGAGTCGAAATAGAGCAAGTTGCTAAGGAAGCATTCCTGCAAGAAAGGAAAGTATCAGCAATGGCAGAATTGAGCTGTACAATTGGGCTGGTGACAGCTGCTTTTGGACTGCTGAACTGATGCTTATGGAAAAAAAAAATCTCAAAAGATACGAAAGAGGCAAACATATAGAGCAGTAGTACTGTCTGTTATGCTCAGCGGAGCCAGAACATGGGTCCTTTTCAAGGAAGATCTTAACAAACTGAAGTGCTTACAAATGCAATGTCTCCATCAAATCTTTGGAATCAGCCTGTGCAATCACATCTGAAATGACAACATCTGATTGAGCTACTGTGAACAACCAATAATTGAAGAAGAAAAACAAAAGCGGTGGCGGTACTGATTTGGGCACATTTGCAGAATGGATGAACATTCTTTCCCACACAGACTACTTTGGAGGAACTATCCAGTGCAATGGAAGATACAAAGATCTGCATCAAAAAAAACCTGGGGCAAACAAACAGAGGGCAACATACACAACCGTAGAATCAGCCTAGAAGCTACGAAAGAACTAAAAGCACAAAACCACCCCTCGAGTGATCTGAAGCAGTCCATCTACCAACGGCACTTATAGCAGTGTACTGGATTCGAGACCAAGCTCAGCCAGATGCTAGCTATGGAAGAAGGAGGTTAAGTTTCACCACAACTCACCACAAGCTGGACTTTCCAGATCAGGTGCATTTAGACAACAGTCAATGGAAACCCCTTGACTACCAGCAGATGATCTCCTTTGATCTAGCTATGTGACTTCCAAATACCAATTGCCTGAACCAGTGATGATTTAGGTGTGTCATATTATGAATCATTTATTTTGTGCTTTATATTTGTAATTAATGTGGGCCACTTTCCATTGGTTTGCTTTCACTTTGACATTAAAATATAATGTGAAAACCTCCAAGGGTGTGAATAGTCTTTATAGGCACTATAAGAATATATTTAACTATATTTGGGAAGCTCCATTATCATAATTAGTGTTGATTGAATTTTATTAATAGTATATCTGAACACAGTTTAGTAAATGATCATGTCTTGCAGTTAGATTACATTACAAAAGGTTAAGGTAAATATACAGTGGATTCAAAGTATTCACGCCCCTTTAATTTTTAAACATTCTGTTATTTTGGAATCTTATGATAAAATTGTTTAAATTAATATTTTCTCTCATCAAGCAACACTCAGTACCTCATAATGACAAAGTGAAAACTGTATTTTAGCAAGTTTTGCAAATGTATTAAAAATAAAAAAAACCTGAAATATCAATCAGATCCTTTGCTATGACACTTGAAATCTGGCTCAGGTGCATCCCATTCTAGTGAGAGTCATTGAAATATTTCTACACCTTCTTTGGAGTCCATCTGTTGGAGACCTGAAAATAGCTGTCTACCAATGGCCTCCATCCAAACAGACAGAGCTTAAGAGGATCTGCAGAGAAGAATGGCAGAAAATCCACAAATCCAAGTGTGGGAAGCTTGTCATGTTATACCCAAGAAGACTCCAAGCTGCAATTGCTGCCAGAAGTGCAGAGTAAAGGGTCTAAATACATGTAATAATGTAATATTTCAATTTCCTTTCTTTTTAATAAATGTACAAGAATTTCTAAAATTCTGTTTGTGGTTTGTCATTCCATGGTACTGAATGCTGCTTCATGTTGGGGGAAATAAATTTAAATGATTTAATCACAGGTCTGCAACTAAGCAAAATGTGAGGAAATTGAAGGCATTTCAATGCTTTCTGAATCCACTGTAGTTAATGAGAATCACTATGGAAGTTTAAATTTTAAAGTATATCTATCTACAATATTTTGATACTGTATGTCTAGAGTGTATTTGATATAATTTTTAAATGTGTTAAAATAACATAAAAGTAGTAAAAGTTTTTTAATTGTAATCAAGAACTTCCATCTCATTATTAACTGCCTGCAATAAGTCCCTTCAGCTACTGTAAGCCTTCTTTCATCATCTGTGGTATTCCAAGTACATTACCATTTATTTACATTAGTGAGTATGTTTTCTTTCAAAAGCACCTGCCACTAAATGCACTAAATATTGCCTCCTCTTTCTAACTTTTCTGCGCTGACTAAAATGGAAAGTGAAGGATTTATAAATGTAACTGATTTCTGGCAATGTCTCTTTCCCCCAGCTCCAGCTTAAAAACCTTTCTGCATCATGAAGCCTAAGACTGCTGGGAAATGAAGCGAGATGGTGATTATTATTATTTTTCTTTTTTTTTTTTTTTTGCTACTGCCTCACAATTTCTCTCATTGCAGAGTCAGCACCAAATAGCATCAGGCAATTATGCTCAAATAACATCTCAGTAGAACAGAGTTTACCTTCCCTTGTGAGTTTTCCTGCTTTGAAAAGAAAATCATTAAGACAGGTTAGCTCAAGGGCATGATAAGTAGGTCATTTTGCTTTATGATATCATTCAATAACAACTTTAGAGAAACTAAAATGGTTTTGGCATTTCCTTTTACATTAATTTACACACAAGAAGCTTCTGGAGATGTTATTAGCAGACACTTAGTGACACATTAACTATTCCATGAAGTTTGTAGTGGCAATCACAAACTTGCAGTTTTGGTATTTTTTTATTCTGGAGATGTAACCATTGACTAACTGCAAATAAACACTAATGATCAAAACATTTAGCTGATGATTACATCATTTGGAATAATAAATAGTACCTTAATTATTTCCTATGTTGTTATTGGTAAAATGGTTTTGTGTTTTGATTTATGCATACTTAAAATCCATGCAGTTTATGTGGAGAAAGAATCATTTTCTCTTCTTCTAATGAGAGTCTGAATTTAAAAACAGCTACTTTACTGTGTATTTTTTAAGCTGTAAGAAGAAGAAGTGACTCTATTTTGATGCTGGTCAAAATAAGCCATTGTTGGGAAGCTAAGTGTTCTGTGCTTGTCAAGGAAAGCATACTACAGTGTATAAGAACACATTGAAATTCTTCAATTTATACAAGTAGTCGCATTTAACAAAAAAATCTGATGAATTTGTAGTGGCCGTGGGGACACTAAGATTTATACCGTCTGAGGACGGTGATTTGTTTATTTTATTGCAGGGGCCCCCAGGAACACACCTAGCCTTGACCCAGCATGCACAAACTCACACACAGAGACCCTGATAAGCGGCACAATGGATCTATATATTATTAAAGATAATAAAGTATATATTAATCAAATAATGAAAAGAAACACAATGTTATACAAAAATGAATACATAATTACCCTCCTCAGTACCCCAACGCCAATAATTATTTACACACATGAAGCCAAACGAAATGACAGACACTACTCGATAAACAATACTAACAATAATGTCCGACACAGTCCATTAATGTAGAAGCAGCTAACAGTGGGGAGTGGAATGAAACAGTCCTCTGAAGGAAATGAAAAGTTTTGTCCTACCGGGTTCCCTTTGCAACATGGAGATTTGATGTGATTGGGAGCACTCCCCAGACAAAGACAAAACCAACCAAAACGAATCCACACTGACAAGCAGGCAAAGCACAGCACACATATTTAGATGAAGAAACACTAATCCAAGGTACTTGTAGCTGTAATCCAATGCCCTGAGTGATGAGTAGAAACAAAAACAGATGGATGATCACAATTCCCTCAGCTTCTTTTTGACTCCTTTTTCAAAGAGCCCACTTGATTAATCTTCTTCCCAGTAACCCCTGCACCTTCCAAATCTGCCCAATAGTGTAATACTGCCAGGCTGCTGGGAATTGTAGGTTATGTTAAGTTGTGCTGCTACATATTAAAATCAGTGTTTCAATTATAACTGCATTGCATTTAGGAATCATGGTGACCGAGTAAAAACATTAATGCTTAACAGATCAATTGTCCCTGTGTGTGCATGTGTTTGTGTGTGTGTGTGTGTGTGTGCGTGTGCGTGTGTGTGTGTGTGTGCATGAGTGGTCCCTGCAATGGACCAGTGCCTAGTCTAAAGTTGATTCACCAGCTGGGATATCCATGATGCCCCTGAAACCCTGAATTGAATTAAGTGAGCCGAAGAATGTAAGTTTGCACATCCAATTTTGTTTGTAAAGGGCCCAGTCATGGAACTCAGAACTCACAGTTCAAAATGCTGTAGAAAAAGAGAATTGCTTTTGAGTTGATGTAAAAGCAGTTGACAGACTTTTCAAATCCTATTTGTTTGTGCAACATTTAGGTAAAAATGTGTCCATGCTACTAACTAGTAGTAAATTTGTGTTACCTTAGAAGCTACACTAACAATAACTCCAGACCAGAAAAAGTTGTGATGGTAAGGAAAATGCAAATAAAAAACAAACAAACAAAAAAAATGCAGTGATTCCTAAATTTACTTTAACTTTAATTTCATTGCAGACTGTGTGAACATTTGTCTGGTCAACTTCATTTAATTTGTTAATATACGTTGATTCCTGTATTTCAGGCCTGTAACACATTCCAAAATTGAGATTGGGGGAAATTAGTAATGAGGTAAAATAATTAAATAATTATGTGATTTCAAACAGGTAATGTCAACAGGAGATTGTGATCATGATTTGGTACAAAAGCAGTATCCATGTAAGGCTGAATCTTTGAGGAGCAATGATGGGCTGAGGATCTCCAGTTTGTCAACAAATGTGTAAGAAAATTATTGAAATGTTTAAAAACAATGTGTATCAAAGACAGATTGGAACAAATTTGCATATTTCAGTGCATTAAAGGGCAAGGGCACAAGCCTAAATTGAATACATGTGATCTCCGATTTCTCAAACACCACTGCATCAAGAACCATCACTCATCAATAGCTGGTAAAACCATTTGGGCAGGAGATTACTTTGGCAAACCTTTGTCAAGCGTTACAATACATACAGTACTTACATTCGCAAATGACATTTAAAATTCTACTGTGCAAAAAAAGAAGCCTTATGTTAACCATGCCCAGAACAGGTGTCGACTGCTTTGGACTTGGAGGCATCTGGGATGGATCATCACAGAATGGAAACATAATGTGGTCAGACAAAGCAGTATTCCAGATCTTTTTTGGAAGAAACAGATGTCATGTGTTCCAGACCAAAGACAAAAAGGACCATCCAGACTGTTATCAGCAACAAGTCCAAAAGCCAGGGTCTATCATGGTGTGGGGTTGTGTCAATGCCCTTGGAAAAGGGAATTTATACTTCTGTGATGGCAGCATTAATGCAGAAAAGTACACTGAGATTTTAGAACAATATATGCTGCCTTCAAGACAAAATATTTTCCACGGACGTCCAAGCATTTTTTTAAAAAGACAATGCAAAACCACATTCTGCACACATTACAAAGACATGGCTGCTAAAGAAGAGGGTACGGATACTGGACTGGCCAGCCTGCTGCCCTGACCTGTCCTCAATAGAGAATGTGTGGAGAATTTTTAAATGAAAAATGTGACATAGATGACCCCATACTGTTGCACACCCTAAAATGTGTTTAAAGGAAGATTGGGACAAAATAACACCTGAAATGCTTCATCACTTGGTATCCTCAGTGACAAAATGTCTTTTTAATGTTGTGAGAAGGAATGGTGACATTACAGAGTGGTGAATACTTTATCATCCCAACTTGTGTTGCAGGCCTGAAATACATGAATGGATGTATATTAACAAATTAAATGAAGTTGACCAAGCAAAGCATGAAATATAATTGGTTCAAACTGTCTGCTATGAAATTAAAGTCAAAGTAAATTCAATAATCACTGCATATTTTATTTGTATTTTCCATATCGCATCAACCTTTTCTGATTTAGGTTGCATGATGCGACATCACCTTTAAACAAAAGAAATCTCTTTGACTTAATGAAAAAAATATCTATTCACCATGGAGTGTTAATTTAGTTGTAAGAGTATGAATAAAATGATGTAACATTAAACATTAAGCAGCCATACCACATGCGTTTCAGAGCAGGTCATCCACCTGAAGCTAAGCATGCTTGGGCCCAGCCAGTACTTGGGTGTGAGACCATCTGGGAGAAGCTTGGGTTGCTGCTGGAAGAGGTGTTGGTGAGGCCAACAGGGATGCTTTACTTGTGATTTTTGTGTAGATCCCAATGACCCAGTGCAATGGCGGGGATACAGTGCTGTAAATATGGCACAATCCTTCAGATGAGACGTAAAACCAAGGTCCTGACTCAGTGGCCATTAAAGATACTTGGGTATCTTTCGAAAAGAATAGTGTGTTTTCAGATGTCCTGGCTAAATTGCCTATCATAGCCTCATCCATTCTGACCCCTAATCATCCCCCCTCTCTAAATGTCTCTTTCTCTCTCTCGCCCCTTCATCACTTAATAGCTAATGTTTGATGTGCATATTGGTGCTATAATGCATGGTGGATGCTGCACATTGGTGGTGGCTGAAGTGGTTCCCCTGTGTCTGTGTAAAGTACTTTGGGTAGTGAGTAAATTAATATATAAATGTAACTATTTATTATTAATATCATTATAATTAAACTTTAGCTGTTGTTTAGTAATTTTTATTACAGCTTTTATAGTTCCCAGTTTTCCTTCCACATCCCAAAGGTGCAAATGTTTGGTTAAATGGTGCCTAGAGTTTGGACCTATATGAATAAGTAAAGTATGTGCAACCATATCCCCTGTAATGTCAACCCTGGATTGAGTCCTTTCTTGTAGCCCACCTTGCAGGAACTGGCTCATTACAACCCTGAATTGGTAATTGTGTGTTTGTGGGCCAGATATCCCCAATTAAAGTATACACTGTAGTAGAGTATACTGCTAGAGTGAAAAATCTGTACACTTTGCCATTAAATTTGGATGCAGCATTTAAGCTTTTAACTATAAAGACAACTCTTTCCACACTCTCAGATTAAATGGCTACTATTTTGAACAACACCATCTGATCAATTGTAGTGACAACTCTAAAGGGGAATTAATAGCAGGGATACAGAATCAGAAACCTGTTCTGGTTGCAGTGTTCTCAAATTCCCAAATAATGCAATTTTTATTACTGGTGAATACAATTTTTTTTCTTTCAGCCAATCAAGATTATTGAATTTGACAGCCTTAATAAGACTTGTATCATCTTCATCTATCTGAAAAACCATGGTGTCCCAAGAAAGTGGCAAACCTTGGGCAATAACTTCACAAACATAGTTGTCAGAAATGGATTCAATTTATAAATGCTGTTTCTGTAAATTCAAAATTCTGTTGGAAATTAAGTAGATTGGAGAGCTCAGATATGTTTCTGATAGTTTTCTGGACAACAAATAAGTGATGGTACAAAACAGTTCCCTTTTTCAGGTGATCTGTTATTTTTAATAGAGGTGCAACAGTGCTGTTTTAGAGAACTGAGTAGCACATTTTTATTTTGAGAAGTTTCTGGAATCATGCCTTCTATACTTTACAAAAAAAAGTTTTGATTATTAGCAGTTACATTCAGACATTCATAACTGTATGGGGTAGTGTAGCAGGCATCAGCACATTTGATTTGCTTTATGCTTCACAGAATGTTTTGTACAACTTGATAGCTTTAATTAATGGAGATTTGATAGCTTTCAACAGAGCTTGCAATGGATGCTGTGTTTGCCTTATTTTGTTTTTTAAATGAAATATTTTCACATTAGATATTTAAAGACTGAATCTTATCTGATATTACTGCACATGTATTTTATTTCTATTACAGTTACATTAGTTATTCATTCCCCCCTCATATTTAATGAATGTGGACTATAGGGGAGCACCCTAAAACCGGAACATAGATGTCTTACACAGTTGTCTAAGAAAACTCTTATTGACCACAGAACATTGTTTATATGGTTATCTGTTCACACCAAAAAGATATACTATGGTCAATACTCCTCTCCCTTTTCCCTTTTCTACCTTTCCTCTCCAGACAAGTGTTGTCCTCCTAGTGTCCTAATCTCCCCACGCTGACTCACTTGGCTGAGGGCTCCTTTTCATGACTGACCTGAGAGTGCCCCCAGCATGTCAGTGCTCTAGCCGTGTTGCACGTCTGGGTCAAGCAAATCCTCCATTTGTCAAGGGAACCTGCTCCTGCCAGCCTCAATCAGTGCCACCTAAGGAAACCAACAGTGATGCCCATTTGAACTACAAAAATGCCATGCAGCCCTGCAGGTGTCCAAATGGGGGCTCCACCAGAAAGATTCTAACACCCAAAAAACTCAGGGAACACATGTTCTGGGGTGCCATTCACTCTCTGTCCTTCCATTAATTGGTTGGTGTTCCTTTTTCCCAGTAGATGCTCATCCATCAGTGCTTTCCATCTATTATAAGAACACCATCTATCCCAGCCAGAATGCCAGTCCATACCTACCTTCCATTACAGAGTCATCTTGCTCTGCAGTACATTTTTTAATTAGTGCTGTATGAAATCAATGAAAACTGATCAAATGAGTAAGAAAAATTATGCATATTAAATAGTCAGACAGTTCCAAGACATATACAGTTTCAGCAAAATTACTTGTTGTGTGCTGATTTAGACAAGAGCATGCTAAACATTGGCTTAGTTATTGACTTAGTTGTCTTCTGTGTGTTTGCTTTTTCTCCTTTTGTTTTTCTTTCCTCAGTGTACATTGCTTTTTATCATGTCTCACACATGTGCGATTGGGAGGCAACTATAGGGCGTGAATAACAGTAGTACCACATCAGACCAGGGGGTGGCCAGCTGTACTAATCTCCCCTCTCAATCCTCTGCAGACCATCTGCGGGAAATCCCACTAGCTTCTGGTGCCATTGAAGACGTCACTTCTGGTACCGGCGCTATTGAAGACTCCACATCCCGAAGACGTCACTTCTGATTCCGGCCCCAAGGATATCACTTCCTGTACTGGCCTTTAAAGCCATCATTTTGCCTCCATACAATCAGTTCTGTTCTGGACTGTAACATGTGAACATATCTCAACCATTACCATTTTGCAACCAAGGCATATTAAACGGGTGGCTGCCCCAAACCTTTGCGATGTCTTTTGGTCATTTTTGTGACCCATGTTAAAATAGCAGTTCTCCCAAGGCCACATCTGTTTTCCTATCAGAAGCATTTCCTATGGCTTAGAAAATGCAACTGCAATTTAAATGTGAAATTAATTTATAAATTAATGTGAACCACTCACCAAGGTGTGCTTTTGTTTTTGGATACCTCTTGTTATGATATGGTCTAATAGACAAAAAACCTGGAGGAAGGTACATGCAAAAGAAAACCCATTACTAGTAAATCTATATTCAGCAAATTGCTATTATGTGAGGGAGGAGGCAGTATACGTAGTAAGAAAGTTGTTTACGTGAGAATGGCAGGGTCCCCTGCATACCCCAAAACATTATCAGTGTGCAAAATGAAAAATAAACAAAAAATCTAGATAAAATACAAAAACGTAGCAAAAACTGGATGAAAGCATGCTAAAAAGTTTCCATTCTTATGCCTGGTTCTCGGAATTAAAATTGTTAAAATGCTACAGCCTGCCTGAGTATTGTTTCTGACGTTGTCCATCCCATTAATGACTGCAGTGTACCCATATTCTGACAACTACTTCCAGCAGGATAAGACGCCATGTCACAAAGCTCAGATTATCTCAAGCTGGTTTCTTGAACATGACAATGAGTTCACTGTGCTCAAATGGTCATCACAGTCACCAGATCTCAATCCAACAATGCACCCTTGGGATGTGGTGGAACAGGAGATTTGCATCATGTATGTGCAGCTGACAAATCTGTAGCTACTGCGTGATGCTAAAATGTCAATATGACAGTTCTAAAGGCAAAAGGGGCAGCAGTGTTTTGCAATTTTTACTGCAATATTAAATCAGTAAACAAATAAGCTATGCAACTATGCATAATGCTTTACTCGTTCAGTTATCAGGTTTCCCACACTTTAGGAAATAACATTTTGCAAATATTCACAGTGATGGTGCTAACACCTGATTGTCTATGTAATCACTCAAAGTACACCCTACTGCAGCCTGAGTGATGAAGTAGAGCCAAATGTTGGCGACAATCTCCATTCTTAGCTACAGTATTTCCATGGCTGATGCTGCTGTGTTCAGACACTGTCCTCCAGACTCCAGAGGTGTTCGTATGGGAGGGTGTGAGCTGGAGGGCTGATCGCACCCCAAGAAGATACAGACGCCCCTAGGAAAACCCCAACTCCTGAAACACAGACTACTCTCACATTGCTCCTTACCTTCTCACTTGTGCTATAACGCATAATACAAGACTTGCGTGTTGCCGCTTTGCGTAAGGTGAAGTCAGGCACGGGTAAGACGCGTGTCAAAGAAATCTCTCAGTCCAAAAGTTCGTTTTAAAAATATTTAGTGAAAGTTAAAGGCAAATAATCCATACAAGAATAAAAAGAAAAATAGTTACACACAAAAGAATAAAGGCAAAAAAAAAATGTATCTTCTATAAACTTAGTTTTTCTTATGAAGCTTTGGTTACTTCTGTACTTAAAGGTTATTTACTTCTTCTTCTGTATGCTTTAAACATACGGTTCAAAACTTAGATCTTTTAATTTACGAGTTACTTTACACTCAAAAGACCCTTAGGCCGTTGGCACTTAGATATGCGCCAAGCTCACCGTGCATAAGCACGAACGCGAGCATAAAACGAATTCTTTCAAGGACGGTTAAAAAACCGTATGCCTCTATACCTTACACAAGGTAAGGCCAAACACTTACTAAAGAACATTGTTTACTCAAAAACTGTTAAGAAATGACAGGAAAATACCAACTCAATTCTATTCACGGGGGTTTTAGGAACCTCCCATATTTTATGCATTATCATCTAGTAAATATTCATACATTTTATAGAACTAGGAAAATGGCTCTTACATTGCGCGATACTCCACTAACTTAAAAGCCTTGTGCAGCGTCTGTCAATTTTGGAATTGATTGTTTGCTTTTATCTCTCTCTCTCTCTCTCTCTCTCTCTGACATTCTCTGCGCTTAGCAGAACTGTCATCTCTGACTTGTCATGGAGCACATTTAAGCTTTTGAAAAAGAAACAAATGTTTGTTTGCAGTGTTTGAATAAAATTCCTGTTTTCTACAACCACCTGTGTCTCTGTGCAAATCTGTGACCCAAGCGTGACAGTATGCATTCACGTGCTGTGGTTCACTAACTTTGTCATATCTTTTGCACACTTTTGCATTATCATGAGCAACAAAGGTCCAAAGCAGAAGATAAAACAGTTGGAAGCCAGATAAAAAACAAAAGGCCATTCCTATAAATGTAAAACTAGAAGTGATAAAGTCTAGCTAAAGTGCTTTTTTAAAATTTTTTAATGAATGGTATTATCTTAATAGGGTTTCTTTTGATGACGTTATTATTAAACTCATTGTGTTAATTTTCATGTAATTTAAGCAAAAATGCCTCTCTTTCTGACCCTGCAGAACGAAGGAAGAAAAATAATCATTCCATACTCACAACAACCTATATTTCAATCGATTCACCATACACTTCAGATCCCAGTATGACGATGTCACTTCCGGTTCCCACTGATGACGTCACTTCCGGCTCCATCATGACGACATCACTTCCGTCTCCAGAGAATGACTTCATTTCCGGCTTCACCACAATGATGCCACTTCCGGCTCCTGCAGATGACGTCACTTCCGGCTCCACAATGATGACGTCACTTCCTGCTTCCGTCATTTCCTGTAGCCATCATCTGAAAACTGACTGAACCAAACCACTGTTGTCGAATGTCTGATAAACATTTATTTATCAACTTGACCGGAAAACATTATACGGGGCCATTCCCCAAACCTTTACGATTTTCTTTGTGACGGATTTAACACAATGTATATATGAAATGTTCCCGGAATGCATTCACCCTGTGATGGTGTTTGCTTGGTGATACACTAGTGTCCTCTCTATAGGTAATTCTAGCTGGACTAATCACTTTTTCAATTGAAGACTGTTTTGGAAAAACTGATTTCATCAAATAGTTACATGGACAGAAGGACATTATTGTATGCAGAATTAGCCCTCCCAAGTATAAAAGTGAAATTTAAACTGACTGACATCACTCTGTTTTCAAATTTTTATTTTAATTTCACAAGTGAACTTTAAAACTATACATGCATGTTTGGTGTCTGAGAAAATTCCAGCATATATTGATGAGTAAGTGTATGAGAAACAATGCTGCACAATGAAAAAAATGAACTTACCGTACAGTAAAATATATTAACTGTCATTATTTCTGCATTGTAATATTAAGATTCAGTGATAATTAGAATTTCTTAAGTAAAAATTATAATATATATATACATTGTATTCATCAATCTAATAAATGAGCTGTGTGGGAAGAATATATATATTCTTTTATATAAAAAGGGTGACAGGTCAGATCTAAGCAACTATAGGCCAGTAAGCTTAACAATCATCACAGAAAAATTAATGGAAGGAATTATTAAGGATAAGATTGAGCAAAACCTGGCAAGGACAGGAGTTATTCTGAACAGTCAGCATGTGTTCAGAAGAGGGAGGTTGTGTTTTACTAACATTCTGGAATTCTATGAGAAGGCAACAAAAGTATATGATCAAAGTGGAGCACATGATATATTTATCTAGCATTTGATAAGGTGCCACATGAGAGGTTGTGCATCAAATTAAAAGAAGTGGGAGTTCAGGGTGATGTTTTTAGATGGGTGCAGAATTGGCTCAGACACAGGAAGCAGAGGGTGATGGTGCAAGGAACCTCTTCAGAATTGGCCGATGTTAAGAGTGGTGTTCCACAGGGGTCAGTGCTAGGCCCGCTGCTATTTTTAATATTTATAAATGATTTAGGTAGGAATATAAGTAACAAGCTGGTTAAGTTTGCAGATGATACCAAGATAGGTGGATTAGCAGATAATTTGGAATCTGTTAAATCATTACAGAAGGACTTGGATAGGATACAGGCTTGGGCAGATTTGTGGCAGGTGAAATTTAATGTCAGTAAATGTAAAGTATTACACATAGGAAGTAAAAATGTTAGGTTTGAATACACAATGGGTGGTCGGAAAAATCGAGAGTATACCTTATGAGAAGGATTTAGGAGTCATAGTGGACTCTAAGCTATCAACTTCCCAACAGTGTTCAGAAGCCATTAAGAAGGCTAACAGAATGTTAGGTTATATAGCATGATGTGTGTAGTTAAAATTATGAAGGGAATTATTAGGGCTGATCGAGACTGTTATTTACAATGGAAACTTGTTAAGGGTAAATTTCGTACAAACTCTAGGAAGTTTTTCTTTTCACAAAGAATGATAGACACTTGGAATAAGCTACCAAGTAGTGTTGTAGACAGTAAGACTTTCGGGACTTTCAAAACTTAACTTTATGTTTCTTTGGAAGAAATGAGTGGATAGGACTGGTGAGCTTTGTTGGGCTGAATGGCCTGTTTTCGTCTAGAGTGTTCTAATGTTCTAATGAATACATTTTATTAAAGATTAACTCAAACTATTTAAATGTTGTATACTCACTACACATAAACTTAAAAATACTAAGTAAATATTAACCTAAAAGTATAGCCTGTTTAAATCTGCAAATACGCCCTTGGATAAGGCAAGTTACCTGCCATTTCAGCTGGGTTAGATCAGCTGCTAGGGCTGTCAACTTATCACGGAGGTGCTGCTGCATTGCTGGGTTACTGGGGTGTAAGGAACATTAGTGTCTTTCTGTTTTAGATTTGTGATATTTTTGGCCATGTGCTTTTTGATACTTTGATTTTTTTTTAACTAGATGCAATATACGTTACTGTTCATAATTACATTAATGTCAGTTTTAATTACAGAATTTAGGGAGATTTCTGATGTTTTGCTAAGATGGGGATGCTGTGTCCAGACACTATTCTAGTCAGATCGCTAGACTGTACCTTTATTTATTTATAAGTCCCAATATTTATTTCACCTCTAAAAAACTAAAGACATAAGTGTTGCCAAAGTGGTAGAACTTAGTAAAAAGCAGAGGGGAGGAAATATAGTTGTTAGTTGTGTTCCTACAGAAAAGGTCAAAGTTACAGTAATTTAGCTGGTGATGATTAAACTCAAGCTGCCTATTTCAGTGGTTAAGTTAAATGACTCAAAATTAATTTAAAACGTGCTGGCTAGGACTAGGATTATGAAAAAACGGTCAACCCATTTACAGTGTCGTTTCTGGCCCTTCCGGCTCCCAAGGCATTATCTTCAACAAACCCTCCCACCAAAAAAGGGGTAATCTTCAGAGGATACAACAAGTTTTTATTATAGTCATGAAGTAAATAAAAGTGCAACAGTGCAAAAGGTAAGCAACTTAGCTGATATATACTGCTATTCTCCAAGTAGTTAAAACAAGGGACATTCCTAGCAGTATAGATTAACTTTTGGCAGCTGCACTCCAAGGGAGTTTTAATGTTAAGTAAATGGACAAAGATTTTGATGACCAATTCTTCACTCTGACATCAACAGATGTGCACAATGACAAAGATGCAATTAAACTAGTTAAAGTAGAACCTTTTCTTATTCTCACATTCACTCTCATTATTTAATGAGGCTACCAAATCCTCTCCTTCCAGTGCCATTGGATTGGTCTTTCCAAGATGATAGTTCCTCTATTAGTTCATCTGGCATCATCATTTTACCACAGCTTCCAAAATATCGATCAGAACCTTGGCCAATTAATTTTCTGATACCCACCCTTTTCACATAATGTCAAAATGATTCTTGAGGCAGGAAGTAAGGCCTATGAAGGTGATGGCTTATTTCAGAATCCAAGCATGAACTCTGACATATATGAGAACATTACTGAAGCAATGTTTCACTACACTGCCTATTTTACTGGTCTTCAAGTACAGCTAATTGTAAAAGTTCAGATAACAAAACATTGATGCCTAAAGGAGCCTGAAGCCTCTTTTTCAAGCATGAACAAGATGCAGCAGCGTCTTAAATACATCATTCTAAAATGAGAAGGCATGGAGGATTACCTTGTCCTGAGCTTGATATCCGCTCCTTAAAAGGAAATCCCATGGTGAGAAAAATCCTACAAAAAATTGAAGAGACCAAAGAGAGCAGAGGTGAACTACCTTCCTCCACATCCAAGTGGAGAAACTAGCAACAGTCTGGAGATGGAGAGATGGGAGGTTCGTAACAAGGTAAAGAAGAACAAAGTAGCCAAAATGTTTTCCTATCGAAGGCTTGAGGTAGTGAGTGGTAGTCAAGTTGCTGATGACTTCAAAGAGAAGATAGCCTGCTCTCTTTTATGAAGTTTAGGTAGTTGAATTTATAAACCCTTAAAAATGTTACCTGCTTCTTTAAGCAGTCACAAATATTGTTTTTAAAATATATGTTATTAAACAGAGTATTGTTTCTGGTTGGCCAAATAAACATAAGTAAACTTGAAACACACACATTAGTGTTCCTCTTTTTGACTTGATCATTATAAAAAGTGCCAGCTTGTTCATCTTATTATTAATATCTATCAGGTTTAAAATACCCTATACAGAATGTATTCTTCCTTTGTTCCTGATATTGTACTTGTAATTATTTTGTCAATTTATATGAAGCAGGAAATTCAGAAGAATAACAATTTCCAAGGACCAGAGCTTCATATACAAACTTCATCACTATACACCAAAAATTATTGCCCTGATGAAGACCAAAGGAGGTGTCATAGGGACCAAGCTGAGTCTGTTCTTGGAGTCAGATTTGTTTGTTGAAAATTGAAATTTCTCACATTTTTTGCAGGGAGATGGACCTACTGTCTCTCACCCACATGCACACACACTGCCCCATGCATACACATATACAGCACAATTCCTTGTGTAGCTTTTATGCCCCTGCATGCTCCATTTCTTGCTCTGTGTGCTCAAATCACTGCTCCTTGCACATGTATGCTCTTGTGTACTCACTTAGCAGTTCATTGTGTATGAATAACAGTTCACTATTGACACAATATTAATCTTTTCACAGAACCAAAGCTTTAAAATGAGATGTGAAACTGTTATCCATAGTCTTGTAGTGTACCTTGGGCAAAAAAGAAGAGGAGGTTTTTGAATAATGCCTAGTGAAGCATGATAATACAGTTAAAAGTTTAATGCATTATCATTTAAAATGCAAGTTAACCCTAAAGTAAGATTGCAAGGCAGATGATGGAAGGGAGATATTCTGCTCAGCGATGACCCAAATGGGACACTCAAAAAGACAATAAAATTTGATGTCATCTGAAGAACAAACTAAAAGGATATTTTTCAATTATTCAAATTAGGGACAATCACAAAAAGTAAAAAGGCTCTGGGGTTACAAAGCCATAAAGGTGCAGAGGAACACAAAATTAATTATCTGCAGCATTCATTTGGGGGCTACAGTCTGTGGAGTGCAGCCATCATTTGCCATGTTCTACAAATATTTTGTTAATGCCAGCTCACTGTAAAATAGATTTAACTCAATTTAAACCTGACCTACTGTATGTTTAATGATGGTCCTTTTATCACATATGTGTTCATTCTGCCAAAATAACTTCAAATGATTCAAGCAATTCTATTTGTTTCTCAATATAATTGTCTTCATTTTTCTTGTAAAATATATGCAAGAGGACAGATGCAGTGACGTTACTCAGTATATTCTCAAGATTCTGGTTGTCCATAGTGCTCATGGACAGGATCCAGTGGATATATCCATCCTTCTTGAAGGCAAGTAGATATTGCCAGGATGAAGCAATACTGCTAACTCTTGCATGCTGCTTATGGGGATAATTTATGCCCTCAACCTTGTCATACTCTCCAATTGCGCTAAAGTTTTGAGGTGTTTCAGAAACATTTCCGAGAACTAGATGTAATTACACCCCAAATCACTTTTGCACCTTGTAAAACACTGTAACAACAATTTTCAGTGACCTCTTCAGCTTCATTGGACCCTCCTCTCACATACAGCAGCTTGTCTTTATATGGATCTTCCAGTGGCTTTCTTCAATTTTGATTCTGCAAATAACTGCATTGGATGTTGTCAAATATGGCCATGACTTACTGACTTGGGAAAGCATTTAGCTGTTTGTAAGATGGTTTAATGCAAAAATAATGCAGAGATCCAAAAATAATTGCAATGGAATGATATTGCATTGTGTCCCAGTGTGAATATCAATATACCTTTCATTATAAACAATTGGCTACAGTATTATGTAAGGCACTTGACAAAAATAATAATGTGGAACTTTGGTAATGTTCTCTTTCTCTGTGGGAAAATGTCTGAAATCTTTTTGGTTTTGTGTCAACTAAGGCACCTGGTCTTTCTGTCATTGATGTTTATTACAGATAAAGAGGAAAGAAAAAGTGGATATTTTATTTTTATTCAGAATTGTTAACATCTTTAGCTGTAGATCAAACTGTTTTCAGGCTTTAATGACATACTTAAAATGCACTAGTCCAGAGTGACAGTTTTAATGTTGTAATTACACTATTTCAGAGGGCTGTTAAGGTTTTAATTGAATATTTGAAAAGCCCCATTCTAGATCTGCATTGGACACAGTACATTTGTCGTTAAGAGCTGTAACACTGACGCAAAGAAATCTTTGCGATGTTTACTGACAAATCAATGACACAGTATAATTTGGAGGTTAGAACACTGGGTAGGAGTGGGAGAGAGTGGGTGAGGTGCCGATATGTATTTGACCAAGCTGTTAAGAGGTATTAGTTGTTAATTTTGCTAAATCAAAAAAAAATGCTATTTAGAATTTTCGTTTTGTCAATACTATCAAGCTCTGTCAGGTTAAAACCTCATCTCTTGTTGTTTATGTCCTTCTATAATGTATGTCTCCTGGGGTCTACGTATACAGTATGATAACTTGTATACATTAGGATAAAATAATTAGCAGCGATGTTATTTATTTATTTAGATAAAGTCATGCTGATAAATGAAAATCAAATTGTTTTTCAGAACAGCTGATTCTTAAACAAGTGTTTAGACATACATTACTTTTTCAATAGAGCAAAAATGACCTTGCATGTCAAAGAGGACATATTGATTAATGGCAGTCATGCCACTGTTACATTTATGGCTACTGAAATTTCCCTTATTTGGCTTGTTTCACTTGAATGTTGAACGTTAATTGGTGTTTAATGTTGACAAAATAAACATTTTAATTGTATTGTATTTTAGTTGTGTGATTTGTGAAAAATGTACATTACATGCCTAGAGAAAATGATTACATTAATTTGGTAACATTTATCAAAAGAAATTTGGCATTATTTACATAATTATAGTGAGTAATATAACTTCATACAACTTCATAACTGAAAGTTCAAAAAGAATAAAATACAATAAAATCTACCTTATAACAAATAAGATTTACATAATACTGTGATGACAGTGTCATTCCTATCTGTGTCAAAAATTAAACTGACTTTACTTAATTAGTTTAAAAAAATATAACTTATAACTTAAATATAATTAAGTAACATTTACTTAATGTCTTCACAAATATTAAGTTTAGTTTTAAGCACACTTTATTTGATACCGGCAAATGAGTTGTACTTGATATTACAGAAGTAATATTTACTTAAAAAGTACTAGGGCAAAGGATTTTATCAAGTAAATCATACAACTTATTTTTTTCCATACATATACAGCGTCCAATTTTAGGACATCTTCATTTTTCAGGTCATCAAACATCATTGGTTCTTCATATGATGTACTATATTATTACTCATATAAAAACTATTTTTTTTACATGTATCATTAGTCACTCAGGCATCGGTAGTCACTTTTCATTTTCTCTCTTTTTAACAGTCAGTGAGTAGAGTGAGTGACGACAGGGGACATGCGTAATGTAGATTAATAACATATAACGGAGGCAATTGGTTTATTGAAATATCAATGATTAGCCGAAGCCCGCCGTAGCATACGGCGTTGTAAGAATAGGAACGGAAAACTGTGAAAAAGGAATTCAGTATAACAAAGGCTTAGGAAACTACCGTCGCAGTATAACGAAAATAGCAAGGAGCAAAACCAATGCCAATGGTCGAGAGAGTACCTTCCTGTAGCAGGCTATGGAAAACATAGACATATATTGATAGACGCCGCATTCATTGTGTTGCCCAGTCGACACGATAAGTCAGTGCGTCCGCCCTATTGCGAGTGGTAAAAGTGCCATTTAAACTAATACAGGTATACGTGGAAACCGGGTTTTCTGATGAAAAACAATAACGTTTTAAACAGTATCATTTACATACAACAAATTTTGGCGAATCATTTACATGAAATTTTTTATATCCATTTATACACTAATAATGGCAATTATTAAATAATAATAATAATTATTATTATTAAATAATTCCTCCCGTATAAGTAACATTTCTCGGACTGCTTTCTTCCATCTCCGAAACATTTCTAGACTTCGTCCTGTTCATACGCAACACAGTACTGAAGTATTGGTTAATGCCCGAGTCACCTCACGTATAGATTATTATAATGCTATTCTATCTGTTATCCAACAAAAACGTATCCATCGCTTACAATTTATTCAAAATTCTGCTGCCAGGATTATAACCTGCTGTTCTAAATCCACTGAACATACTACATTTATTCTCTCTCAACTTCACTGGCTCCCTGTTAACTACAGAATACAATACTAAATACCGCTCTTAACATTTAAAGCTCTCCACAACCTCACTGATCTCCTACAGACTGACACTCCTCTCGCTCACTCTGATTCTCATCCGCAGCTGTACTTTCTGTACCACACATCAGACTCTGTGCTATGGGAGCTCGAGCGTCTCTCATAGTGCTCCTCAACTCGGGAATTCTCTTCTCCTCATATACATCAGCTCGATTCAATAACACATTTTAAAACTACCCTCAAAACTTATCTTTTCAAATTGGCATACCAATTGTGAATTTTGCACTGTTACTGCCAGTTATTTTTGTTTGTTTGCTAATTATTGCTGTTTGATCAAGAGCAACGGTGGACACGGAAGTAGAATTAAAGATGGAGGGTGGGTCTCTGTCGTGCGTATCTCATGGTCTTAGAGTTGACGGGCAGGGCTCTGAGTTGGTGTGCATGGCTCTCTGTCTTGCTTGCGCTCACTGTCTTGCGTGCCCTTAGTGAATTATATATATAGATACTCCTTGTTTGTTGCCATTGCTGTACCCACATGACATGGATGATAAGAAGCATAATCATTATAAATAAAATTTGGATTTATTTTAAAATCAGAGACAGTTGTGAGGTATAAAACCAGCTTCCTATCTCCTAAGTACAACATAATATCCCATACACACAAGATAATTTCTCGTATGTACGAGTTACTATGTCGTACGTGGGTATATTATCTTATACGAACAAGTTATTACCTCAAGATAACATATTGAAAAATAAGCAAATCATGGTTCAGGGTTGGTTAATTATGCATGGATTAGGATGTTCGGTTTCATTGTGACTTCAGCCCTTTGTGACTCATTAGGGAAGTGTTCAGACCAAAGCCACCATGTCTCTTGCTGTGTTAACAGAGCAACTTGTAATCAAACATTTATTTTATTAGCTTGCATAATGCAGTTTGGAGTTGGGGAGAGCAACATTGGTCAGCCCAGAATGAGAAGCAAACCAATTGCTGGACGAATACAAAAATTCACAAGGCATCAATTTAAAGTTGGCAGTCAGGTTAAGGGCAACATTTAAAAGAAAAAGAAACTTGTGAAAGCCCACAGAGAGAGCATGAAAACTGTACACACTGCATCAAGTGTCAAGAGGAATCTAATAAATGGGATTAGTTGTATAATGTTGTAACTGTGCCAAAACTGGATTTTTTCTACTGTTTGAGTTTTGGTTTGTATTTTGGCAGTATGTACAATTTTCCCTTCACAAGGTGGTGTAGAAGACTCCCATTTCACATGAATGGGAGACAACAGCTTTCCAATCCAATGTAGATGGAGTGGCACTGCCAAGGGGCACCATGGCCTATGTGTGCCCACTGGGTTCCCTGAAATTGCTAAAGGTAGAAAGGGATGCTACCTGACCAAAGCCTTACACTCCACCAACAGGATGTTAGAAGACAAGGAATTCCTCAGTTAGTAGAGATGTTTGAACCTTTGGCTAAATGAAGAATGAAGAAAAGCCAATGGTGGTAATAACTCCTGGCTAGGCCTGCAGTGCTCAAGTCCGGCATTGGAAAAGAGACATTTTGTTGATTCTCTCTGACATATTGGTATTTGTACTTGGACATGTCTCACACTTTGTGGTTGATGTCATGATTTTTTTTGACTCAATCAAGTTCAGCCGCAGTTTGCTTTTTCTCCTCTGTGCACAAATCACATTCATGTCAAGTTTACATTAGCAGAGGTCACACTTTGTTCTTAATATTTCTGTGCACTTTCACTGCAGTTATTTTTGTTACTGTTTAGAATGATGTTTGAGACTATCCTTATTAGCTCTTTTTATTGTTTGTCATTATTAGCACTCTCATTTTCTTTGTAATAATTTCTTATCCTTATCTTTCATTGGAGCCTTTATCCGTTGTTTTATAACTATTTCATTATTTAACTTGAGTATGTTGTTTTGATTTTCGGCTTTACTAAATGATAAAATTCTCTGTCTACTTTCATTAAATTTTCATTCACAAATAGCTACAGTATGTTTACTGCTGTCCTAATCTAAAACTGCTGGACACATTCATTACTGCAATATTAAACCAGAAAACAAAAGTACTATGCAAATACTCACAATGTTCTACTCAGTCACTTAAAATAAACCTTTCCAGTTTGCATATTCCCCACCAAACTAACTCACAATTATCGAGTTGTCCAGCTCATGTGAACGTGAATACTTTATAAGTGCAATTACTTAAGTGATTATAATACGAGTGATTATAATCCGCAATATCATAAGTAATACGGAAGGATCTGTAAGTGATTCTGACTTGTTTAACCTCAGTTGGAGATGACAAATAACTATTTATTGAAATAAAAAAATATTGGATGTATTGAAAAGTTGTGATTAGCTTTCAGTGAATAAAATATTCTCTGTACCACATGAAATGTGTTTTGTCAAGAGAAAAACTGGTTTTTAAAAAACTCAAAAACTCATCAAACCTCAAAAACACATGAAGGTAAGAGTTTCTGCTAAGGCTGAGAGTGAGCCCGAAATTGTATACTAAACAGAATGCCACAATAGTACATATGGTGTAAGTAACTTTGACATTCAATTTAGTGTGGTAGGTTGTAGCCTGTAAGGTGGGTTAGCTACATATAGTTAAACAGGTGGCCGGAGGAACCTGGACCCACCTTAAGAGATACACTATGCTATTAAAATATATATCAAGTAAAACAATATTTTTCCTCAAAAATATTTTTAAGGCCACACCTAGTACAAATATATATGAATACGATCTTTAAATCCATTAGCCCTAAGTAACTCTTTAGTCCATATCGCCTGTCCTTGAAACAGAACAGACACACCGTTTTAGGTGTGCCTTAGGGGGTTGAAGGGTGGGAGGAAAGAACAAACTACTTTGTTTATACAATTATATTACATAAGTATATTGTTGTTAGTGTTTTTCTATTTTAATAAAATGTTTTGCAAAAAGAAGAAAGCCTGGATTGTTTTCAGTAAGAATGTTTTTTTTTGACTATATACTGTATAAAACAAGGAAATATCCTACAGTATATTTCTATGTAATTTTGATACTTAAGTAGACATACATTGGATGTAAAATTTCACTTGAGTAAATTTCTAGAAAAATATCTCTACTTTTACTCAATCATGGCTGTTTGGTACTTTATACTACACTGGCCAGGAGAACTACACCTGCAGCACCACATCTGGCCATTTAAAAAAAAGTGAATGACACTTGGGTGGCAATTGGGGCACAGCCTCTCAAGTGTTTGCAACTTAGATTTTTGGTTTGATAAATTTAACTTTTTTACTTAACCATTTTAAAATTCAACTGTACCAACCCCTGCTCATTAAAAGGCTGCTCTCTTATTCTAACCCAGGAAGCCAGCCAAACCTGCCTTTCCTTCACTACAACAACTTATTTCAAACAAACGTAGCCATTGTTGTTACAGTTCAGTTTAAATTGAAAACTACTATTCTTTCCTGGATTTGCATATTAAAAATTTTCAATGAAATGAAAAATGTTTTGGTTAACTTGATGTGAGCTAAACAAGTGTTCATCGCTGTGCATAAAATATATGGATATGAACTTTATTTATTTATCTATTTGTTTTAAGAAAGTAACATTCTATAACTTGTCACCTAGGCAGACATAATCAGGCAGTTGCAAAGACCACACATGGAAGCTTCTGTGTGTTTATGTTAACTTGTTATTTTCAATTATGCAAATTAAAAGAAAAAACTCAAACTGTTTGGCCAAAACTTGTTTTCCTGTCCAGAATAAATAAAGATAAATGTAATGTTTTTCTGGTTTTCAGCATTGTGTTTGAAAATTAAAAGGTCCTGTCCTCCTGTTCTCATGTGCACACATAGACTTCTGTAGTACTGTAAAGGACAATGACAGACACATTACAAATTAATCTTAAAAGTAAAAAATTCATGGAACATATTAGACAGGAGTGACTGAATTATTTAGAAGAGCTGCATAGTGCAGGTACCAAACTCTTTGAAATTCTTTAATAAAATTGAGTTTAAACAGTTTCAACATTTTAAGTGACTAGTAAATTGATTTATGTGCTAACATGAGTAGGGTGTTTTGCAAAGTCTTATACTTGTAGCCTGTCACTTTGTGTTTATCAACTTCGAGAATGTAAGTTGTACACTACAGATTACGAGGATCTGTGTGACACATTAGAATTAAGTCTGATGTTGAGCAGTCAATGAAAATGTGATGTTTCAGTTTGACTTCATGTGAAGTTTATTACAGTGGCAGCATAACAGTGAGTGAGTGTAATGTCAGGTGAAAAAACATCTGAAATAAATAATGTGGCCTAATTTGACCCAATACTGTTGTTTCACTTAGCAAAGTGCAAAATGTTCTCCTAAAAAAAAAAGCATCCATATTTTTAGTCTTAGTCTCATACATCAAGTTATAAAAATACCCAAAATCATTAACTGTTAAGAATTATTTGTATTTGTTCATTTCTGCAATTTGAAGAACAATCACATTTTTGTTTGGGATTAGACCTACATGTGCACTATCACGTTTCAGTGTCCAGTGTACAGTGCCACTCAGCAACTGGTGAAATCCTTTTCCAAGCTTTAATCCATTGTTTAGAGCAAATCTGCAAGGGTTCGATAGAGCTGAGTCTCGATTGTACCATCAAGAGGATTAGCAAATGGGCTGGAACTAGCTAATTCTAGTTAATGTTTGTCTTAGACTTGGTTTCACTTTTATTTGGACTTGGTCTTGACCCCCCTTTCGACCCTTATCTCAAGTAATTGCAGTCTTGAACTTGACAAAACCAAACTTGAATACATCTCTACTCTAAGCTGTCAAGTTCTAGAGTGCTCTGGAGGTGTACTTTCCAATTTTTGACTTATTTTTGTAATTTGTTTTAGTTAATATTCCACTGTCTAATGGGAACATGGTCATTTTTTTGTTTACTATTTAGTGTTCACCTTTGTTTTGTGGGTGGATCCTATTAAACTGGGAAGCCGGTTCTTTAGCAATTCTTTGACTGTAGTTCTATAGTGCATTCTTAGTAAGTATTGATTTTTCTGGTTTCTTGGATTTTCTGGATCCTGTTCTTGGCTTTTTATTATTAGATTGCATATTTTGACATTTTTGCTGCAGATTACCTCTTTAGCTAAACCATTTTTATATCACCTTTTGTTTTTTCTACTTTGTGACTTTCAAAAACATATCCTTATTTATAAAGATTCTGTATTGGTCTTGTCCTTATGCCAGATGTTTACTCTCTCCCTTAAAAGGACATTTTCAGAAACAAAAGTTATTTTTGAACATTTAAACTAATTTTCCTTTTTACTGTGCAGGCCAAAGCAGGCCAGTAGAATTTAAGGTCAGGCTTTGGAGGTGAGGCCTATTTCTAAGCAGGCTAGGGTAGGTCCTGGCCTGGTTTATAGGTCTTTTTCAAAGCCTGATTTTGCTATATTTTGCAAACTTTGTCATAACTAAGTGGAGAATCATTGTTTTTATTTATTGCTTTGCTTTTGTTTTTTACTACTTCAAAACAGTTAAGCTGTATATACAGGGTGGCACAGGGAAATGGAAAATTTTCAATTGACGTTCAATGCACGAATAAACACATTACAAAGCACATTTAATGATGAAATGTATTGTACAGGATATGCAATTAATGATGGTAATTAATATTCATTCAATACTCATTTTATGTTTTGAAGAGAACATCATAAAGGTGTTGTCCATTTCTCCGTACACATTCTGGCAGCCTGTTGTGGAAATTCTGAATTGCGCAACATAACATGTCAACAGGAATGCCAGCGATTTCCTTTTCAATCCTCCTTTTTAGTTCAGCAATGGTTGCAGGAAGTGTGTGGTACACTTGGCTTTTAAGATGTCCCCAGAGAAAAAAAATCACAACCACTGAGATATGGAGATCTTAGAGGCCATGGAATACCACTGTTGCATGAAATGACACGCCTTCAAAACAATCGTCGAATAGTTGCCATTGATTGTCGGGTAGTATGCGAAGTGACACTGGCGTGTTGAAACCACATGTTTGCAAAGTTCTGCAACCACTGCACAAAAAATGTTTTAGGCATAGCAACATACTGATTGGATGTAACTGTGGTTGCAATGCCCTCCTCATTTTCAAAAAGTAATGGCCTATGACATCATGCAATGACACAGCACGTCATACTGTAACCTTGGTGCTGTGTAATGGACGCTGGTGAAGCTCAAAAGGATTTTCCTGTGCCCAGTAACAGAACTTCTGTTTGTTAACATATCCATTAAGGTGAAAATGGGCTTCATCCAACATCCATAAGTTGTTATCGAAATTGACATCCTCGTTTACTTTGGCCAATAATTGTTCACAAAACTGTTGACGCAAAACATGGTCATTGTGTTTGAGTTCCTGCACAATCTGCAATTTGTAGGGGTGGAACTTCAACTCGTGCAGTATTCTTTGCATGCTTTGTCACCCAAACTGTAGTGATGATGCGTGTTGTTGAAAAGAGCAGCGAGGGTTCCTAACGATGCCTGCTCAAACAGCCTCAATTTTTTCTAGTGTGTGGGCCATTCGAACATCACCTGAGAACTACTTTTTAAGGCTGAACCCGTTTCTTCAAAACTCTGCACCCATGTTGTAATTGCATGAGCAGACATGACATGATCATGAAATCCTAACTGGTAATGAAGCCAAAATTCCTGTTCTATCACCATTCTTATATAAAAGGCCTTCACAGCGAATGCTAGTTGTGCACCACTCCACTGCCTCATTATAACTAATGGCAAGGGGTTCTAAATGAGGTCGCATTGGTCCCAAACAACTGCCAACACCCCAAGGTCGCCAACACCTAGTTCCAAAAATTTCCCATTTTCCTGCTCCACCCTGTATTAGTTGTAAACATGTTTTAATTGTGACATAGAGGCATATTCCAACACTTATTCACTAATTTATTCTCCAGATGTCTTAGCTTATATTGTACTTATTTCAAACACGTTGGGGTCATATCCACTATTTAATAAATTATATAATGCAGTCTGCAACTCTTGAATGAGTTTATGAATCACAAAATCCTACATTAAGTAATTCATTAATAGACTTTAGTGCAGCAGATGTCAAACATTGGCATGCCTGTTGCTTCTGGTTTTCACTGTAACCAATGTGTTAATCAAGGAACAAGTTGTAACACCATTTCAATGATTACCCTACAGATCTTAAGAATATTAAACAATGATACTTATTTTTCAAAAACCCCTGATCACGAGAAATACTCCAAAGGATATGATGCTAATAAATATTACCTCATAAAATTACTCCTAAAAAAGTATCATCCCATAATATGAGCCTTTACACTTATTTATGTCCGTTTTCTTCTACTTCATCATCCTTCACTCAATATTCATGTTTTAACCCTCAAAATGAAGTCAGCCATTTCTCTTTCAGAATTCTCATACCTGGTGAATTATTTATGTGGTACACGTATGTTTCAGCATAATATGTTGCAAACACTACAAAAGTGTCAGTGAATGTGTTGGGAACCCCGAGAGAAAAAAAATAGTTATGAAATATCTTCAAGTAATATTTCTAGTTTTAATGTTTTGAAGCAGTACAAAAAATAAAATCTTTTTCTCTTTTACTGTTTTCAAATAAGTATCCATAGCATACATATTCATTGTTGAAGACCCATGACCTGTGTATCAGTTTGAAGATCTTACTCTGTCAGAATATGTATAATTGGTAAAGAAAGTATACTGTGTATCAAAGTTATAACACCAATAGCTGCAAGATTCAAACAAAACATTTTTACAAAAAAAAAAGAAAAAAATTTGAAATATAGAAAGTGTAAAACATAGAAAGTGGATTGTAGTATTATTTGAAAGCTGAAACGCCCCCTTGTCAATTTAATGTGAATAAATGTAATGTTTTACATATATGGAATAAAATACTAGATTTACCTTTATGTTGGGGGGCTTACAAATTGAAGATACAACTGCTGAGAAGGACCTAGGAGTAGTAGTAGTTCACTTATCACTATCTACAGCCAGAGAGTGTACAGAAGTCATTAAGAAAGCTTATAGGATAATAGATTAAATATCATGATGTGCAGAGTACAAGTCAAGGGGAGGTTATGGTTAAGTTATATAACTCAACAGTGAGGCCTTCATTGAGAACTGAGTACTTTTGGCGTTGGTCTCCAAAATAGCCACGCTAGAGAAAGTCCAGAGAACAGTGCTTAGGCTAATTCCAGGAATGCAAAGGATGACCTATAAGAAAACAGCAAAGTAGTTGACATTATTTAGTTTAAGCAAACAGAGAATAAAAGTAAACATGATTGAAGTTTTTAATTTTATAAAAGGAGTTAAATTATTTTCTTTCAGAAAGGTATGAAAACTTGTTAAAGGTAGATTTCATACAAAAGTTACATAGTTTCTCTTTTCTCAAGAAACCATAAACTCATGGAATAAATTACGGAATAGTGTGGTGGAGAGTAGGATTATAGGGACCATCAAATCTTGACTTGGTGTTTTTATTTTTTTTTTAAATTCATCAAATAGAATTTGTCAGCTTTGTTGGGCTAAATGATCTGATCTCTCAAAAATCATTTCAATATTCTTATACTGAAAATATTTTTAGTTGTGATCCATTGTTACGACAAACACAAACTATCAAAAAATATATAAAGATTTTCAAAAGAACTTAAATTTTTTTCTTTATAAAGTGGAATTTTAAATTTTACTGCATTGCTTCTTCAAAAATAAATGTGCATAAATCAAATTTAAGATGATAAGCACAAAAGCAAAATGGTTCTTTGTGCTGTTTTTTAATATACAATATATTGTTTTTATTGCCTGTAAATTATATAAATTTAATGTCTTTTGAAATAGAGCACTTTCTTAAACAAACTGAATTAAAGAAAATAAAACAGTCAAAATTAAGACTCTCGTGCAGTTCAAGCAATGCTCACTCACTTGCTGCTCACTTAGATGCATAATACTCCTCCAGTACATGGTCATAATAATGCATAGCCTATTCTGGCAATAGTATGCAGAGGATAAAAACATCTTCGGACAAGAAGCAATTCTTTTGCAGTTTACACTCATAATCACACATAGCATCATGCATTCGGCCAAAATGAATGTCTTTGGAATGTGCTGTCCCATAACGCTGCTCAGGTTTAAGCGGGCTTAGAAAATAGTACTGTATATAATGTGTCGGAAGGACCCGAATAGTGTGTTTTTTCAACATAGACAATAACTGCGTGTTGTATTCCCCAAAGTTTGTATACCAAGTAAGTCTCACTTAAATTGACAAGCCAGGCTTATTTCAATTGGTTGAGATCCATCAATGAAAATCTGAGTCACACATGGTAACTTAGGCAACTAAGTGCCAACTCTTAGTCTGCACTGCTCTTAGTGTTGTGGATTGACAGTTCATGAAACTCATGATCAGTGAGGGGTTTTTTTTTTGCATGTCTAATACAGTAGTGGTACAGTCCTAGTTACATTATCATTTGAAATAAGTTCACATGTTCATTATAAAATTGGAAAAAATAAAAAACTATACTGTCCTGTATACTGTATACAGTGAGAGACTCATTACCATTAGCTGAGTTTCAGACCTTTTCAATTATGTATAGTTGTCCACGATTCATCACTTGTACTACTATATTGGTCAATTAATCTCTATGCACCATTATGCATTGTTATACATGAACCTCTGAGAGAATGCATGTGGAATAAGGGAATCTCTTCATCTTTAAAAAACAAAAACATGGTTGAGGAAGTCCTAGAAAAGTTACAGAATTCTAATAAAATGGAATTTGAAGACCTTGAGTCACCTTGAGTTTTGATTGTGTTGAGAGCAACACGTTTGATGAAGGACTCAATGCTATGCTTTGAGCTTTAAAGTACTGCTTAGTATAACTTTAAAGCTTCACAGTGTGTACTTTTACAGTTCAAGCATCATGGGTTCAATTACCACATCGGGACACTGTCTGCTGCACTTTCTATACATATTAGTTTTCTGTGCAGAGCTCTTTTAGTTTCAATTTCCTTGCACACAAGCTTAAAGTTTCACATAAGAAGTTCTTTGATGCCCGTGGGGGATCACTCTTTGATCAATTGCATTTGTGTAGTGCCATACCACACTGCTCCTTGACATTTTATGTGGGGAATCTCATCTCCCCTGATCAAATGTCACTCAATCATATGATGCAAAAGTCCATGGGGAATCACTCTTTAATCTAATAACGCTGAATCATGCTGTACCACCACTGCTCACAGTTTCACGTGGGGAACCCTATCGCACCCGAGATCGAATATCTCTGTCATATGCTGCTTGTGTCACAACACACTTGAGGGAAGAAAAAAGGCCATTTCAGCTAGTGCCTTGTTCATTGTATAATTCACTTCTGCCCACTTCCATCCACCAAAGGGACTGACAGCGCTGTGCAATTTTTTATCTTGTTCCTAATCGCTCTTGCTTAACAGGGTGGCAGATTATATTGTGAACAAGTCTTGTGTGCCTCCAATATAGTGACAGCCACCTGTGACCAAAAGTGACAGAGAAACACTGGTTTAGGTGTATGTGAAGTGTGTGAAAATGGCTCTGAAACATTGGCATTGTCCCCACTGGACGCTGGAGAAACTGGTATGTAAATGTATGGACTTTCTTTATTTCAGACGTGAAATGCAATTAAAAAAGAAACAACAACAAATAAATAAATAAAAATTCACTGAACATCTGTGGGGCAACTGCCACAGAAAGCAGGGGAAGATGTGTATTGCAGTACAAAAGCCCCAATCTATTGTACAAAATACAGTATAAGGTTTCTCTGTGTCTAGTGGTAAAAAGAAACAGTTTCAGGACCTATGCATGCAAAATAAAAAGTAAAGATTTAGATGAGTACATAATTATACGTACATAGTTACAAATGATTTACTTGTTGCTTCAGAGTGATATAAAGTGTTTGTGTGTATTGTGATGGATGTCCGGCAAGAGTTTCCGGCTCTCACCCCCAGGCCTCCAGGAGGAGCTCTCCCGACAGCATGGACGTGCCTCGAGTTCCAGCAGGGCCTCATGAACTTTGTAGTTTTTATACACAGCCCTGCTGGATACCTTGGGGACCACAAGGAGTCGCTGTAGTGAGGCTCGTGGACTCATATATGCCCTATAACCTGGAAGTGCATCATAATCCCGTGACAGGAAGAAACAACGTGCTTCCAGGGTGAAAATATGGACTATTTACCCTGACCCGGAAGGGATAAGGACTTGGGTCAAGGGGTATAAAAAGACTCTGGGAAAGCCCAGACACTGAACTGAGCTGGGAGGAAAGGTAGCTAAGTGTCTGGGAGAGGAGGATTGTTTGATTATTGCTTAATTACTGTATGAATAGTGTAAAGGGGAAGGTGCTTGGTGCACTGTGTTACAGGAAAATAAAAGAGTCTTGGACTTTTACTTGGTGTTTGGAGTGGTACCTGAGGGTTCAAGAGGTGGAGGAGAACCTCAACTGCTACAGTATATTTTTTTCTAAAAACTAAAAAGTACAAAACTTTAACTCCAGTACTTGTTTTGAGAGATTGTTTAAGTGTAAGATACTAAATTTTTCCAAAAAAAGAACACAATGTTTCCACCTTGTGCCAAAAAGTACCTCTGCAATGTTATGGGATATGACATCTAAACTTGGTATGATAATAGGTGACAGACTGGGGCACAAAAGAAAATTGATTCCATGGTTGTGAATTATAAATTATGTTGGTTATGTAAACAAAATCATATAAATTCCTTCTTTTAAAATCTGAAGTGTTGTTGTCACTACTATCCATTTGCAGATTCTTTATTACATAAGCTAGAAAAAATGCCATTTAGTTTTGGGTACAGTTTGTATCTTTCATGCAATAATGCCAAAAACCCCATAGTGCGTGAGGGGTGTTAAGAGTAGACACATTTCCTTGTTGTGTTATTATAGATCAAGTATTACTTCTAGCTTAGCTGCTGAGAACAAAATCACTGTCTCTGCTATATGCTTTTGTACAGGTATTTTACAACAATTAAATAAAGCCTAAGCTTTTTAAAGCTATTCTACATGCCTTTCATCAACTTCACTCTTGAAGTCACTGTTTCTGTAGATGTTGCTCTGTCCTCTGTGTATTTTTAAACTATGATAGATGTTGCTGATGATCATTTCTTGGGCCTGCTGGCTTGTTTAAGCCCTATTTTGTGTTCTTGCAAAAGAATAAGCTTCAATTATAAAGCAAGGATTATTCAGGTAAAACTTTCTCAGTTAAGTCACAATTTCATAAGCAATCTTAGTGGAATATCCCCCAGGTTCTTGCTTATCTGAAGGTCTGAGACACCAGCACTAAATAAGACTATACTATGCAGTCCAAGTAAAACAAATAATACTTCTTTTGTAACTATTTTTTGTTTTTTAAAAGCACTTTACAAAATGTAAGTCATAAAAGGGAGCATCTGTAAATGGCCAAACCCCTAAAAATTAATCAAAGGCAGAAGATGAAATATGTGACGGTAGAGCAATTTGTTGAGCACAGATAAAAATAGCAAAATACAAAACATGATATGTAAATGTTCTTTTTTAATAGATTTTCATTTATTAATAACAAGTTCTTCTGTACATCTGGTTGGTACAAAACAGTTAAACTGAACAAGTCTCATATTTTTCAAGAATTGACACTTTAAATTGAACCTAATAATCTTTATTTCATTGTCTGTTCTGTCTTATTAATGTCTAGGAAATGACCAAGAGATAATCTTTTCCAGAGAGCAACTAACATTTCAGATTAAATAAATTCCATTTCGTATTTGTAAAATAATTATACATTAGTTAATAAGCAAAATATTTGTTGAAATATAGGCTCATTGCATTTTATTGATATTATTTTAGTCACATATAAAATATCTTTATTGAAGTAATTTATGACTCAGAATACATCATTTAAAATGTATTATGAAACAAAAAACTACACAAGCATAGAAGGATAAACCTAGTAATAAACACTTGTATTTTAATCAACTGCAGCTTTAATCAGTGCTAATCAAGAACACCTTTGCAGTTGCAATTTGTTTTGTATATGACTAAATTAATGCAAAAGTAAATACCTTGTATGTTGATGTTTTGGGAAAATGTAAAAAAAAATACTTTGAATGGCTTGAGTGCTTCTCTGCTAAGCATTTCAAATAAACAATTATAGGTTTTAAATTTGATATTTTTCAACTTATATATATATATATCTATATTTTTGTACAACTTTAATTATATATTTGATGAAACATTCACACTAAACTGCAGTGGGCTGGCACCCCACCCGGGATTTGTTTCCTGCCTTGTTCCCTATGTTGGCTGGGATTGGCTCCAGCAGACCCCCGTGACCCTGTAGTTAGGATATAGCGGGTTGGGTTAATGGATGGATGGACTCACACTAAATTTCTAATATTAAATAGAATTGTATCTGCTTAGCTCAAGGTTAAAATATTGTGAGGCTTAGGGTGGCCAAAAGGCTTAAGCAGCCCAATCACAATGAAACATTGGTGGCTAAGGTGTTCAAAACAATTTAGAAAAATTTCAAGCAAATGAACCAATCATTCAAATTTTTCACAAATTAAAGATGATAATTACAGCTCAATAATCATATGAAGCATAGAAATGTTTTTGATTAATTTCACATTCTAAAAGTGGTAATGTATGCAAATAATGTTTTTGCAGTTACAGTACTGACCAGTCTTATCTCAAGAATCTGATCATTATATTATTATTCAGAATACAGATGAAGGCATAGTTAAATATGTAAATTAAATCTACCAGATTGCCCCAGTTTGTACATGAATATTGAAAATGGATGCAAGCAGCATTTAATTAAGTCTTCTGAAGAGAGGAAAATGATTTTATGCCTGCATAAAATGACCCTATTTTGGCATTTTAATCTTAGTAACTTTAATTGTCTGATACAGTATATAGTATTGGTTTGAGTTGATAATTGGTTTATTTAAACTGTAAGATAAAAGGAAGTCTGAAGCAGTGATGCACAGGTTAATTTTTAGAAATAAAAAGAGAGGCAATTACACATTGTTAAAGTTATTATAAATTAAATCTTCATATTGGTCACATTTTCAGATATATACCATCAATGTATACCACTTAATTGTAAGGATAAAGAATTTGCATCAGATATATGCTCTGCCAGCAAGCAAAACTCAATCAGGTACAGAACAGACGTTAACACTAACTCAATGACTACCCCTTTCTGACTACAGTTCTACTTTATATTTCTTAGCTTGACTGGAAATGTTGGGACAGCACCTGCGATTACAGTGGTGTCTGATGTATTAGAAACTAGAGAGACAGTATTTGTTTATTTTCTGTTGAATCCTAAAACTTCCGTGAGCAGCTGAATGCTATGTTTATTTGTTCTGATAGATAGATAGATAGATAGATAGATAGATAGATAGATAGATAGATAGATAGATAGATAGATAGATAGATAGATAGAACTTTATTTGTCACCAGGTGAAATTAAACTCTTTACACAAGCTCATTAAATAAATTACTAAATAAATAAATGCATATTTACATACACACAACTATGGTCTGAACACAAATCAGAAAGAAAGAATTTTAAAAAGAATGCAGTCCCATTTACAGTGAGGCATTGTGCAGATGTATTACTTTTGGTATAAAGGAGCCCCAGTAGCATTTCCTAACACTTGTGCTGAATAACTTGTCTGCTGAACCTTATGTACCTTATGAAAAGTAAACTCTTAAACATGCATCTTTTAAACTAAGTGGCTACCAAACTTTCCTGTCATTTTAGATGAAGTGGCTGATTCTTTCTGTTCACTTTTTGAATCTGTCAAATGACAGTTTAGTGATTTGTTCATTTTATTAAAATTTTACTAGTATGTTACAAATTAGCATAAAAACACTTTCTTGTCACTGACAAATATCCACTTAAGAGCTGTGATAAAACAACTTAGCCTCATTTTTGCATGCTATGTTAAATGGCACAGTGTGAATGAATGTATGGCTGTGTCTGTTAGTGTGACCTTTTATGTTGTTCTGAATGATCTAGAATGGGTTGCTGTCTTGTATGTGACGCAGCTGAAATTCCGGTTCTGTGACCCAGTAACAGAAACTACAGATTCAGAGAATGTAAGGATAAATTTTATGAGAGCAAAGTAACTCTGTACTAGTTCATTTCTGAATATAAGACCAAATAATACTGTTTATTTACTGTTGAGATTTAATTTTCATTTAAATTTACAGGTAGATTTTAATGGGTGACTTGCTAAGACGGAATAAGAATTTGCTATACCTGTACTACAAAAATACAGTAAGTGTCAGGAATCAGTTATTTGGAAAAAACAAAGTCATCCTGTTGAACATTATTTTTTGGAGGGGAAAGCAAAGCAACCTGGCGTCACCCCAACCCTAATGCTAAACACCTCCTGGGTAAAGCTTGTGGGTGTCCTACAATGAGTTGTGTCACCTCTGTGGTTAAGCTAAGAAAAGGCCGCCACCCTAACTGGCTCCAAAGAGCATAAGGATAACATAAAGAGCCAAGGCAAAAATCAAAGGAAAATAAATAAGAAGGGTGAATGTTTAACAAAAAACAAAGCAAAAGGAACAAACTGGATAACACCACATCTAGTGGAAGTTATAACAAAAATATGTCATTAAGACTGTGCCAAGAAATTACAGAATAAAATATTATGACAAAGTTGACTACTCACCTACCATTGCTCTGTCCTTAAATCAATGATAACTGCAATGTCACACACTGCCACAAGCATGTCAAGCACAGTGAAGGTGGCAGACAACCTAGCAGAATAGTAATTTTCAGACTATGAAGGGTGGCAGAAAAGTAAAAGCAGTATCAAGCTAGTAACAAAACAAAAGAGCCAGTCAATCAGTTTTCTTAAAGCTAGAATTGTTTTTTTTTTATTGTGTAAAAATACATTTTACATATGGAAAAAATACTTTTTGCTTTAGAGATGGGAAAACTAAGTTTAGAAACATTAAGAGTAAATTGGAAAAATAAAATCCAAACATAATTTGGTCCACATGCTTAATCCAGTTCATATTCATGGTGGGAGTATAAATAAAACTCAAGGACTATACCACCGTCTGTCAAACTACACACACTTATGATTATTAATCTGAAAAAATGTTCTTGGACTACAATACATTTGATACACAAACCAGCATAACGTGGTATATACAGTAAGTTTTCACACTTTTACTCTCTGATGACAGTGCTTTTTGCGCTTTATTGTGTCATCCAAAAATGTAATGTTATTAGAACTATTTCATTGAAGAAAATTTAGAAAATCCAACATAAAGCAGTAGTTTGATAAATTATAATAAAGTTATCCACAATGTAACCAAAATTAAAACTACATCTACAGTATGTAAACCTACGCAGTTAGAAATGAAAAATTAAGTCTATGTTGGTTTCATGGTGATCTTTCAATTGTGTTTATCTTTCCACAACTTAATGAAAATAATGTGTTATTCATTATATGATAATGGAATGAATAATCAATACATTAGAAGGTTTTAGGAAAGTTGTGATGTTTTGTGAAATTACAATTTAGTGGGAAGTATGGTGGCTCAGTGGTAGCACTGCTGCCTTGCAGTAAGCAGACCAGGGTTTACTTCCCATGTCCTCTCTGCATGACAATTAGGTGAACTGACGATGCTAAATTGGCACAAGTGTGTGTTTTTGTATGTGTGTTTGCCATGTGAATAACTGCCACCCTGTCCAGGATTTGTCCCTGCCTTGTACCCTATGCTAGCTGGGACAAGGCTCCAGCCACCGTGTGACCCTGGTCTTTATTAAACAGGTTAGAAAATAACAGGACATATTACCTTTTATCTGCAAAAACATTTTTTCAATCCATCCATGATTTTTAATCCCATTTTTCCATATTAGGTTTGTGAGGTCTGAATGGTGTTTTTTGCTACATAGATCACAAAACTACAAGCTAACCTTTTATGAAGCCAATCACCATGCAAATTCACATACACCCACACCAATTAAATTAAACTGCTAATTTATGGGGTAGCATGGTGGTACAGTGGTTAGCACTGCTGCTTCACAGGTCTACAACCCTCAGTTTCAGTTCCTGATGGGCTGCTATCTTTATGGAGTTTGCTTGTTTTCACTGTATTTGAACAAGGATTTGTTCTACTACAGTAAAATAAGAAAACTTTAAATAATAATGAAATATACTTGCTATTTTTTTTTTTCATAATTGAAAGGAATACCCTTAAACAGAACAAAGTTGGCACACATTTATTATTATTAATAAGCTTAAAGTATCTGCAATTTCAGTTTTCAAATGTTACTGGGGAAGCGTTTGACATTTAGGATAGAATCATTCTGTGATACTAAATGGCATCCATCCATAATCCAACCCGCTATATCCTAACTAAAGGGGTCTGCTGGAGTCAATCCCAGGGCACAAGGCAGGAAACAAACCCCAGGCAGGGCACACACATACACACACCCACACCAAGGACAATTTCAGATCGCCAATGCATCTAACCTGCATGTCTTTGGACTATGAGAGGAAACTGGAGTACCCAGAGGAACCCCACACAGACACAGGGAGAACATGCAAACTCCACGCAGGGAGGACCCGGGAAGCGAACCTGGGTCTCCTAACTGTGAGGCAGCAGCGCTACCCACTGCCCCACCATGGCATATCATAGAAAATAAGTATATTGCAGATCTCTATTCACAGCCCTTAACATTGTCAACCATAATATAAGGAAAAATAGTTATTAAAGTATGAAATGCACATCCTCAAATATCACAAATGAAAAACACACCCTGTATGTGTTACCACAATATGATGTATTTACAGTAAATATTTATTTCAGAGTGCAATTTACATTTGCTAGATGTCAGCCTTATCACAACACATATGATACATGTGGATAATAAATTCACTGTTTATTATTATTATTATTAAACTGTTTTCGTTAAATACATTTATTTCAAGTGAACATTGTACTTACTATTCTTTGGAGCAATATGAAAATATCATTTATTTTGTGCATTGGAACTATTTTCCAACAGGTACAGTATATCTTAGTTTAATAAGAATTTGTAAGCATGCTGCTAGAAATTTTAATAGATTTGAAGGTACACAGAGTAATTTCTACTACCCTGATACCAATATAAACACATAAAATGTAAGCATTAATTAAATTTTCAAATAATGTTTTATTGATCCTCATTTTGCCATTAGGTTTAGTATTGTAAAATAATATCCCCATAAAACAGACACCCAGATGTTCAATGAATGTCTTAAAATCCTAAATCACCGTCAGACATAAAAAAAAAAAATGTTAATTGAAAGCTAAAGCTTCCCAGCAACACAGATAATTTCAGATCTCTGGGATTTTAATGAATAGAAAAATGGACCCGTCTTAGCTGGGATAGATATGCTTGTTAACCAGTAAAAACTGTCATAACCAATGAAAGCAATTTAGCAGAATAACTCAGGTGATTCCAAAGGCAAAGGAAAAAACGGCAGCCATGTAATCTTTTACTCCCTGTCTGAATTACATGAATTATTGCTCACACTGCCTCCTCCTGTACTTTAATATGCTGTAGACCAAAATACACCAAAAGAATGAGTTTCCATTTATAAAATTTGCCTATTTTTGGCAAAGCATGCAATTCAGTATATCAAATAATGAATTGGAGACAATGCTGCACCTGCTAAGACAAGCTGTATAAACACTACCAAAATACACACCCGTGTCAGCATTAATAAGTGGACCAAAGTACAATACCATAAAGTACCACTAGGTGGTTACATTCTATTAGCAATCCCATTAACACATCTCCCCTGTTTATTCATTGAATATGATTGTTTTTTATCTCACTGAATGATTTTTATAACTTGTAAAACAGCTAACTACTCACTAAATCATCAACCGCCTACCTACCCAACCACACCCACTTGTTTTTATTATTCGATGTCAGCAAAAATTGTCAACCAAAAAACCAATAAAAGTGTGCCACCCTTCCACTTCATGAAACATTGTACACAGTCAGTAATTTGGGGACATGTCATTGCAGAAGGCAGACAGTTTTTTTAAAATGCCTTCAACTGACCAGTAGAGACCTGTTGTGACAGTGACTGAGCAGTAGACTCTGCAAACCTTATATCCTTTGAATTGTGACAACATAGGATGCCTTCTAATTTCATCTGAGAGAATCTCACTACAATCCATTATACGCAAAAGCTTAATCTTTCTAGACCTCCTCCACTGAAAGTTCTGTTAGGACACATGATGAATTTTAATAAGCACCCTGGTAACTACACACTGTTCTAGGTTTCTATTTGTCACAGGAAGCGTCATCTTGAAGTGTCCGGCCATTGGACTTTTGGGTTTGTAGCTGATTACTTCTGCTGAGGTACTGCACCACTGCAGGATGGCTTTCCATGAATTACAGGTATTTCTCTCACAGTTCTACAACAGTTTGTTAGACTTTATAATGGTCCTTAAAACTTGTGGAGAAAAGGTGATGTGTTCAAGTTCCCACTCAACCATAATGCATCTGAGCTGCTTTACAGGGTTTGACTGCTACAGTGCTTCTTTAAGCAAGAGGTCAATCTCCCCATCACAGGATGGCTGTGGATGTCACAAGACATCCTACCATCTGCACAGCATTGTCATGTCTTGTGAGGTAGTGCCAGATGGTGTTTTTTCATTTGGTCATGTACCTCAGACTGGTTTGGTGAGTATTTTTTTTAGGAAGGTTAAATATTTAGCAAGGTTTGAATCTCACAGGATGTTGGCATTTCCATTATATGTTTGCCTTTTCTTGATCTGTTTTAAGGCCTTTAGCTGATAAACTATGTCCTTGGAAGCACGCTTTGGATATTTTGAATTGAATGAAGGTTTTTGAAACTTAGCATTAGTAATTAGCTTGTCATCATTATCACAACCCACCTCTTTTTATCTGTATCTCCACATCTAACAATGAGGAGTCATTTGTTCTCTGTAAGCTCCACACTGCTGAGACATGCCAGTAACGTGTTGTTTTCCTTTGGGTAAATTTCTGTTGCCACTGAAAACATCAATGAGTGCCTTTCTACTTAATAGTGGTAAATAACAACTTGCTGGGATCCTTCATGACCTGCTAGACAACTGGAGCAAGGAAAAGTACAAGGCCAAGGCTGAGCCACATATAAAGACTATCTGTCAGTTTTCTCAATTTTAGACTTCAAATTGTGCTTCATGCTATTCACAGCAAAGGCAGATTGAAGTAGTCTTAATTAAGTTATGAGCTGACATGAATATAGCTTCAGTTGTTCAGCTATTTGGGAGTAGCAAGTCTCTCTTTATCTTTAAAGCTCTTGACATGGTAACAGTGATTAATCCGCACTGGTGAGGGCATTGTTCATCAGTACTGGACTAAACTCACCTAATGACTACATTTATTTGAAAGGAATTGTTCTTATTGTTGCCTATCATGGGCATTATCCACCCTGACAATGTTGTGAAGCTTTCTAACATTCCTTTTGTGATCATAAGGGCCCAGAGCCCCAGACTCCAGACACATAAGCATAAGCACACTAAAGGTTTCAAATAAATTGTACTGTACAAGCAATACAATACAAGCAATTACAAACATAATTACAATAGCCTTCCTCCACACTCCTCAAGGCAAGCCTTGTTCCCTACCTCCTGACTCCAACTTCTTGACTGAATTCAGGTGGCTCCTTTTATGCAGGACCTGGGAATATTTTCAGTGTCAGGACTATGCATGGAGCAAACACTTCTGGGTCAGGCAGAAGCCCCACACAGTAGTAACAGCCTTGACTATATCACCCTTGGACTACAGGGTGTCCAGATAGATGCTGAGGCCCAGGGATGATACCACCAAGTGCACCGGAGATGCATGCAGACTTTGGTAGGCTGCTTTCACATATTCATCTACCAATCTAACCTCCTGGCAAAGCAAGGGTCTTCTGTCAGATCTCCCTGGGATGCCAGCCTGTCTATGTTGTCATGATATATCCATTTAATAGTTAAAATATGGCACATCCTTCCCCTGATTACCCATTATTGTGACATCCTGGCCAGGCAAGGAAATGGGGTTCACCTCAGCCGGGACACCAATCCATTGTGGCTGTCCACCATACTCTGCATTTACAAAACACATCCAAACAAAATGGTGTCACGTGATTTATTACATTTTCCATTAGCTGGACAATGTTCTCTCCCAATTACATGGATGTAGTATTGTCATGCTACAACATTGTCATTTGCAGGATGTACAATACAAGCTGGCATATTTGATTGTTACACTGCATTACTGCTGTCTTCAAGTAGGCCCCATCTTGGATTTCAGTGTCATATGCATCAATTCAGCTACACTGCATTTCCTAATGCCGCCATTCAGTGATACCCGTCACTCACTCAGCCTACATACTGTATACTCTCATTAGTAATGACTAATACTATTTTATCATTTATAAGAATGTCTTTTTATACATCATATTCACAAATAACTTTTTCTCTCTTGAACATTTGATAAAGCTGTCAATGGGCTCACCTTGTTTGCAGGATGTGAATATATACTGCTTGAAGAAGACTGCACTGGCTGGTACGAGACACTCCTCAAGCATGTTCAGAAGTGCCAGCATGTCATTGTACTCTTTGTTGTCTGGTTATAACTCTGCTTAGAAATATGGAAGCAATTAACACCCATTACTGTGCTTATGCTGGCCTCCAGTACTGTTTTTACTTTCTCTTTGAGAACAGTCGCTAATGCAAAATCATGAAAGATTTTCCAGTATGAACAGACAAGTTCCACAAGTTTCATTACAGTTGGAGGCTGATTATTGGTGGCAGCCAGCTTTACTGTTACAGCTTAACTATCACCCAAATTGATTATCCACTACACAATAAGTAGTTCTGCATGTCCAGGAAGGTTATATTGTATTTGTGTAATGAAGCTCAGAAGTCGGTTGGCATGTCTGCCATGAGTGACTAACACCCTTGTATTATTGTTTAGAATAACAACTGAAAGGCAAGGCCTCAACCACTGAATGAGGCTCTACAGAATACCCTTTAAAATACACATTTGTATCAGCATTAATAAGTGCACCAACATATAAGGCCACACTTTATTAACTATCTCATTTAACATGGACTATACAGATCCCATTCCACTAATGCTGCATGACTTCTACTCATCTGATCAAATCTAGAAAATTTAAAAAAGCACTTTAATGTAATCAAATTTTGCATTTCACTGTTACAGTATATATAGAGTTTCAGTTGAACATCTCTATAATGAACAAATATCAAATATTAGGTCCCTACCCATAATTGCAATAGTTAATTATGTGTTTTCATGCTAACAATATTTAAGTTTTATTTGCTTATTTTTATTTGTTACATTAAACCATTGTATTTCTGTGATTGTTATGATTGGACTCATATGCTATAATTCATTCTGCACAATTTCCTTTTTTACCTCAGGCACCTTTTTTCTACAATTTTCACACAAATGTTCATCCATCTATGCCTGTTTGACTGCTAACACTTTTGAAATATCTGATTAGATCTGACTCTCTGAAGACAACAATTTTTCAAACCAATTACACTCTGATTGCAGTGGTAATTTACCTGTGATTGTTCCTTTGTAAAATGGTATAGCAGTCTGTGTCTTCACCACAACCTCAGTATTAGTCTTTTGAAAAGCGTTTTTTTTTTCCAAATCACAACATCTACATTAACCACAAATATCTGAACTCTTTACTGCAAAAAACTGTATCAAACTTCTTTGAGACCAGAATGGAATGGTTTTTAAAGTCTAAATGTAACTTTCATTTTGTCAGCAAAATTTTGTCCTGAATTTTATTTAAATTTCATGTAAATCTTACATTAAAAAGTGATAATGCAGGTGACAAATGTATATTTGGCTTAAAATCTTGCAGGTGTCCCCTCCTAAGACTGTATTTTATTTTCTAGAGATTATTAAAGTAATGTTGTAAGGAACTATGTGCTCTTATTTTGTGTAATAAATCACAGGAAATATTATAAAGATTTAGGGCACCTTAGTGATCCCAGTATATTGTATGGCCAAAAACAGAAAGGAAAAATGTTTAAATATAATTTAGATTGTCTTGTTCAGACACAAGAAGGTGCTGGAGCTGGTTATGATGTCTGCAAGCCAGAAGGGGCGGGTTAAGGATGGCAAAAACCAGAAGTGATGTCAGAGACAGAGGAGCTGTCAATCATTGTTTCTATAGAGGGGAGAAGAGAGAAGCCATTAGACAATGGCATAACCCTCTGGCTCAGACTGTAAAAGTTATTAAATGAGCCTCTCTCAAATTCCTTGATGGTTTAACAAAAATAAGAAGAACAGCACCCACAGCAGAGATGTCAAGACCCAGTCCTGGAGGTAGCCATGGAGTAATGTTTGCCTTTGATTATGTGATTGTTAGAAAATATTCATATCTTTTAATTTCTTAGCCTACAAAATCCATATAGAGCTTTATGGCCCACAGTATGCACAAGGTGAACACAAGTATGATAATCACTCAGATTGTAGGTAAGTAATGGAGAGACCCTGATTGACTAGATTTTGGAAACGGAATTTTGGGGAAAATCACTTCACTAGCAAATCATCAGCTCTGGAACCAAAACTTTTGATCACATTGGTCTATCCCCACTTGAGCTGCCCTATTGGAGACACCCAGGATAAAGTTTAGGGATAACAACTATACACTGAAAGGGTGTTAAGCAGCCATCCCAATTAATGAGGACTACTCAGTACAATTTCTTAACAGAGAGAAAAATGTTTGATGTTTGTGTGAGGTTAGTAAGGGAAATACCTATAGACTAAATAGATTGAAGATTGAATAATTTAAAGGGAAACACAAGTTCTTAGTCAGGAAACAGACATGGATCAGAAATACAGTGAAGGCAGTCAAAAACATTTGTCAAAGCCAGAGAAACAAAGTGCAGAAAATTGTGGTTAAAAGTAATTTGTTGCCAAAGGTCCTTACAGTCTCTCAGTTTATCCACCCATATCCATTGCTAAAGTCACCTTTCTTTAGTAAAGAATTGAAAGCTTGAACAAGAAGCAATGGGCACAGCAATCGGTTATAGGAAAACTAAGTTGATGACACAAGTCACAAACTGCTTGGCTTGTTGACGCCACAAATAATATGGTGGTGCACAAGGAACCCAACAAATAAAATGGGGGGCGGTGGGGGGGGTCATAAAAGGATTGTTCAAAATGATGACAGCAGTAGGAAACATTACCTTAAAATGGCAAAGAAATTATGTCATATATTTGCAAGGTGTTGCAAAAATACATTTATTACTCATTTACTCTTAAGTAACACAACCTTCTGGAGCTAATAACACTTAAAGTGGTTAATCATCTTTACACTGTGACCTATTAAAATAACTCCACTTTGGAATAGTCCAAGAAGGCTTAAGTAAGACATATTTGTCTTGATATTGCATACTTCATTATGAAACCTGCAAATCCTACATTAAAATTAATTCTACCAGCATATCAAAGGGTTGTATTTTGTCACAATGCACAGAGATGAGTAATCTATCTACTAATGTGTTATAATTGTAATGAAAACCAAAAGAAGCCTTTCTTAAGGTTCTTTGTTACATATCAGTAAACGATTTTGTTACATATCAGTAAACGAGTAATATATGTTATCAATATTTTAAATGCCAAATGGACTGACACTGTGGGTTAAGTGTTTTGAACACAATTTTGTAAGTCACATATTCAGACCAGCACTGTGAATCATAGTACTGTTTCATAAATGCACCACTGCGTTTTTTCAAATCAAACTTCACTGGAACTGGCAAAACACAAAGTTATTGTACTGTTACAGATCTCAGGCTATATTTAAATGCTACTGTGAGCAGCCAGCTGCAGTTACTGTAGCACTCACTATTCACAGATGTGAGAACAAGTGCTCAAGGCAACGATAAACCTTTTACTTGTGCTCATTCAGAAACAGAAGTTGATTATAGTGAGGTGTAGCGCAGTGGATTCTTCATGACACTTAATAATAGTCCTCCAGCATGATGGCAGGAGAAAGCAGCCAAATTCCCAATGCCTGTTTTTCTGGTCAAATCATACATCTGCCCCTGCTATGCCTGTGCACAATAATTGAGGGTTTCAAATGAATGCAGGAGATATTGTAAAGAGGTCTTAGCTACATGCAAAGATATTGACATTTTTCTTTTACTTAAAAGTAAATATCACATTATAAACTTCTTGATAGATACAGTCAGGATCCACAGATAATAGGTATGTAAGGCATTCAATGGGAAAATAAAAGGACAGCCATTTCTGGAGCAATGTTTGATGTTAACTCAAAAAACAAAAACATACACTTAAATAACTGTATATTATAGGATTATATTGGCACATTGAAATTCTTACTTGCATGTTCTAATTGACATGCAGCATGTCTTATACAGCAGTGTAAATATTTTATGTTAATATTTTGTTATTTTATTTTAATAAAAAAAAAATGTACAAAAACATACATTAAAACTTGTGTATTTGCTCACTGGCTTTAGTTATTTTTCATTGCTTTGAATTATGAATGTCTAATAATAAGTAACACTAAACATACAGTACATGTTTTTGAGAAAAAATTCATAATGTGGGAATATTTCATCATCAGAAGGCTTTTTACCTAAAGCTTTATTGCAATAAAACAACACAAAAAACAACAAGGACTCAACCCAATACAGCCAAATTAAGCTGAGCCCTGAACATTGCACCACTCAAAGTTTTTATACTAATTTCTTATCATTTTAACCTTGTTTGATTTGCTCATTCTGCACCTGGCCATTCTGTCTATTGTTCACTCCAGTTTCTTTTTTCTTATTTTTGATTGGTATATCAACTAGGCAGATGTTCTTTATTCCATATTTGGTCTTTCATGGTGTCACTTCCTTTTCTAGCCTTTCATGCTATGCTATATTGGTGGCCTAAAGCTAAGCTTTAATTAAAAAGAAATATAGTATATGCTTTCATTTCATCATTGCTTGGCATGCTTGATTCGTCTTGATTTCTACACTAAAGTTAATTTCTAATATATTCTTCTAATATTTTTGCTAATGCCTGAATTTACTAAGATTTTCTCTTCATGCATTACGTCAGTGTGACCTTGCTTACAGCAAAAGCCTTTTGTTTTCTTTCTGCTGTTTTTCCAGTCCAGCTGGTTTCTTTACGTGCCTCACAGAGCCATCTTTGTCTGAGGTATCGTTTCCTTAGCTTCCTAGCCTTGAACACAGGTGTTCTCAACCTCTTATCCTGTTCTAGCAGGTTCCTGTATGTCATGTTTTTGTTCTTTTTCCTGTATGATCCCAAACTAGTAATTTCTGCTGTAAGCTTAAAAATATTGCAATATAACTGATTTTTAGTTAACTATTTGCTTGACTGATCTTATTTGCTTAACATTCTAATTTACGCTTAATCTAATGTTTTAGAAGCTTTTAATTACTTTTTATGGCTCTTTATGTTAATTTGCTATTGTCTATGCTAATATAAAAAATTTTCCTTCTACAAAGTGTATTGTAGTGTATTGACAATTTATGAAAACAAGATTGCGTAGAAGTGTATCTGATATAACCTTGATATATCAACACCCACAGTAGTTATATCATGCAGTATGAGGCCGCAGGTTTTGACTTACTGGGGAAAAATTGCTGTGAAATGGCTCAGACAGTCAATGCTGTTGGTCTGGTAGAACTAGAAAAAAAACTAAATGCCTAGTCAGGAAAACCTACCAGGGGAATTTGATGGCAATGATTTTAAGTACATCTCTTTAAAAACATTCTAGTAGAGCCTCCAGTGATAAACTGTGCCAAAATGTGTTGGTTCTGGAGATGGTAGAGAATAAAGTTCACCTACAGAAGAAAGAGCAGTCACTACATGTAGCAGAGAAATCAAACTACAGTATGTGAAATGCGGAATAGAAGGAGCCATTATAACAAAAACGTATACATTTCTTAGAAATTCTCATAAGCTTCAAATGCTTGATTTGTGTTGCCATAAATCACACCTCTTAAGGTGTAGGAGAGCTTGAGACAAACCAGGAGCAGAAGAAACTGTTACGGCTCCACTTCTGATGCTACGTTCATTACTGGTGTCATCGGTTTTTCAAATCTCTTAATCCCCACAATGCGTGCATTTTTGCTTCAATTCCTATTCATTAAATCTGTTTTATTTATCTTAAGAACTCCTCAAGTTCATAAGGAGGTTAGAGAGTACATATATAAACTCTTGACACATATTTTTAGGAAGTCGCTGCGCACTGGGGAAATTCCGAACTACTGGTAATGGCAAATATTATTGTATTATAAAAAAAAGAGGGTGATGGGGCAGATCCAAGCAATTATAGGCTAGTAAGTTTAACATGCATAACATGGCACTGAGGCTAAGGATCTGCGCTGGCATCCCAAAGGTTGCTGGTTCGAATCCTCGTCACTGCCAAAAGAGATGCTACTTTGCTAGGCCCTTAACCTTCAATTGCTCCAGGGGCACTGTACAAAGGCTAACCCTGTGCTCTGACCCCAAGGGGTATGCAAAAAGATGCATTTCACTGTGTGTTATCCTGTATATCTATGTATGTGATAAAGAAAATATATTAATGTAATTATTAAGGGAAAGATTAAGCAACACATGACAAGAACAGTTGTTTTACTGAACAGTCAGCATGGGTTCAGAACAGGAAGTTCATGTTTTATCAACATGCCTGAATTCTATGAGGAAGCAACAAAAGTATATGATCAAAGTGGAGAGTATGATACAGTTTATGTTGACTTTCAAAAGACATTTGATAAGGTGCCACATGAGAGGTTGGGCATTAAACTAAAAGAAGTGGGAGTTCATAGTGTGGTGTGCAAATTGATGGGTACAAAAATTGTTCAAACAAAGGAAGCAGAGGGTTGCGGTGCAAGGAACCTTATCAGAATTGGCTGATGTTAATAATGGTGTCCCACAGGGGTCAGTGCCAGGGTTGCTGCTATTTTTATACATATATATATATATATAGATATATATCTACTCTATATATCTATAAAATCCTAAGCCTAAAAGTGCAACAATTTTGTGCAACAATTTTATGTGACTTTTTATGTCACATTTTTTGTCACGCTTTAAAACAGGGTAATTTTAAACCCTACATATATATGTTTGGTATCATTCTTTTCAGAATTTATTCAAACTTTAATGTGATGCTGTTAGATTTTTCAGATTTTTATTCCGTTTTTAAATTATGAACTAAAATATATTATTTTGTGCCAAGAGATTTAACAACACCCGGGGCCAGAAATAAAAGACAAAGAGCAGGACCGCTGCTGTACAGGCTTTTAAATCTTCGAAGTACCGTGCAAGATGCAGATCACGTGGCACAGCAGCAGCAGCAAGTCAGCAACTGATCGAGCAAAGATGAGGTAAAAAAAAAACTGTATTTGTTTCCCATTGTATCACCGTTTAAGAGGGGGTTTCGGAGGTGTCTCCCCCTCTTCACAATGTAAGCAGCAGAGATGTGAAGTGGCTGGTGCGTAGTGCAGGCCAGGGGAGTTGGCAAGCAAGGCGAACAGGGGGCAATTTTTATGCAATCTTTTTGTTCAACCCACTGAATTAAAGCTGAAAGTCTGCACTTCAACTGCATCTGAGTTGTTTCATTTAAAATTCATTGTTGTAATATACAGAACCAAAATTAGAAAAAAGTTGTCTCTGTCCAAATATTTATGGACCTAACTGTGTTTATATATATATATATAATATATATATATATATATATATATATATATATATATATATATAAAAAAATATAAATGATTTAGACAGGCTGCGGTGAGCTGGCGCCCTGACCGGGGTTTGTTTCCTGCCTTGCGCCCTGTGTTGGCTGGGATTGGCTCCAGCAGACCCCCGTGACCCTGTAGTTAGGATATAACGGGTTGGATAATGGATGGACGGATGGATGGATGGATAGATTGATGATTTAGACAGGAATAAGAATAAAAAACAGGTTACATTTCCAGATTATACCAAACTAGGTGGACTGGCAGATAATCTAAAATCATTTGAATCATTGCACAGGGACTTGGACAGCATACAGGCTTGGGCAGATTTGTTGCAGAAGAATGTTAATGTAAGTATAAAGTATCACACTTAGAAATTAAAAATGCTAGGTTTTAACACACAATGTGAGGTCTGAAACTCAAAAGTACACCTTATGAGAAGGATGTAAGAGTCATAGTGAGCTTGCCACTATCAACTGTCAGACAGTGTTCAGAAGCCATTAAGAAGGCAAACAGAAACAGAATATTAGGTTATATAGCACAATTTGCAGACTAAAAGTCAGAGGAGCTTAGGCACAAGCTTTATAATGCACAAGTGAGACCTCATCTGGCGTACTGTGTGCAGTTTTGGCCTCCAGGCTACAAAAAGGACATAGCAGCTCTGGAAAAGGTCCAGAGAATAGCAACTAGCCTGATTGCATGGCTACAGAGGATGAATTATGAGGAAAGATTAAAAGTAAAAAGCAAAATAAGATTAAGAAGAGACATGATTGAAGTGTTTAAAAGTTTGAAGGGAACTGGTACAGTGGATCGAGGCTGTTATTTTAAAATGAGTTCATCAAGAACACAGGGACACAGTTGGTAAATTGTTAAGGGTATATTTTGCACAAACACTAGGAAGTTTTTCCTTACACAGAGAAAAACAGACACAGGGAATAAGATACCAAGTAGTGTGGTAGACAGTAGGACTTTAAGGACTTTCAAAACTCGGCTTGATGTTACTTTGGGAGAATTTAGTGAGTAGTGACCTTTGCTGGACTGAATAGCCTGTTCTTTTTCTAGATTGTTCTAATGCTAATTAGGAAGTTAGAGACACAGCCTCACTTTTCTGTGGCTTAATCTGTCTGTTATTATGATACACCTTAATATCTAATGCACTGCACTACTGAATATTCCTTTGTTTCTCTTAAATGTAATTTATGTTGTGGTTAAGTGCATCAGGCTTTTCTTAGGAATATTTCAACAAACTGATCATCAGTTCACATTCTTCAATCATTTGACAAAAAGACCATTGTATTTTTGACATTATTTTAAGTTACTGTCTTGGTGAAGGGAACTTTTTTCAGTAAGCTGTAAAATGCAGAGTTTGATCTCCCAATCAAATATGATATTATTTGAATACCATTATTTGATTAAAATTCTTAAAGATGGTTGCATTGAGGTTTTGGGAGGAAATGAAAAAAAATGGCATATAAGTGAGTGGGCTTAGCTACCCTAGCATGCATGCATCCACCAATAAAGGTCACATGGTCTCCACCAACATTGCTGAAAATTGTGCAAGAATGTACTGTATGCTGTAGAGTTAACTTCCGTTCATCTTGAGAATGCTCTTGTAAGGCCTTCTTCCCAACACCACTCTTGACATATTGACTTCAACAGAGGCGGTACTTTGTAATAAATTCTCTGTACTAGATACAGTAATGGATGAGTGAATTCTGCTGCTGTATGTTTCTTTTAACAAAGACTCAGGCTTATATGTGTAAAACCGTGAGAGGTTTTATTTAGAAAGAAAATGCTAAAATCTTCAAATTGGAATAGGCTCAAGCTTCCCTATGACCCTGCTCTGGATAAGAAGGTTTAGAAAACTGATGGGTGGATGAATGTTCAAATCTTGAAAATTTTGAAAAAAAAAAACCTGATGGACTTATACACTGGTGTGAAAAACTATTTGCCCCGTTCCTGATTTCTTATTCTTTTGCATGTTTGTCACACAAAATGTTTCTGATCATCAAACACATTTAACCATTAGTCAAATATAACACAAGTAAACACAAAATGCAGTTTTAAATGATGGTTTTTATTATTTAGGGAGAAAAAAAAATCCAAACCTACATGGCCCCGTGTGAAAAAGTAATTGCCTCCTGAACCTAATAACTGGTTGGGCCACCCTTAGCAGCAATAACTGCAATTAATCGTTTGCGATAACTTGCAATGAGTCTTTTACAGCGCTCTGGAGGAATTTTGGCCCACTCATCTTTGCAGAATTGTTGTAATTCAGCTTTATTTGAGGGTTTTCTAGCATGAACCGCCTTTTTAAGGTCATGCCATAGCATCTCAATTGGATTCAGGTCAGGACTTTGACTAGGCCACTCCAAAGTCTTCATTTTGTTTTTCTTCAGCCATTCAGAGGTGGATTTGCTGGTGTGTTTTGGGTCATTGTCCTGTTGCAGCACCCAAGATCGCTTCAGCTTGAGTTGACAAACAGATGGCCGGACATTCTCCTTCAGGATTTTTTGGTAGACAGTAGAATTCATGGTTCCATCTATCACAGCAAGCCTTCCTGGTCCTGAAGCAGCAAAACAACCCCAGACCATCACACTACCACCACCATATTTTACTGTTGGTATGATGTTCTTTTTCTGAAATGCTGTGTTCCTTTTACGCCAGATGTAACGGACATTTGCCTTCCAAAAGTTCAACTTTTGTCTCATCAGTCCACAAGGTATTTTCCCAAAAGTCTTGGCAATCATTGAGATGTTTCTTAGCAAAATTGAGACGAGCCCTAATGTTCTTTTGCTTAACAGTGGTTTGCGTCTTGGAAATCTGCCATGCAGGCCGTTTTTGCCCAGTCTCTTTCTTATGGTGGAGTCGTGAACACAGACCTTAATTGAGGCAAGTGAGGCCTGCAGTTCTTTAGACGTTGTCCTGGGGTCTTTTGTGACCTCTCGGATGAGTCGTCTCTGCGCTCTTGGGGTAATTTTGGTCGGCTGGCCACTCCTGGGAAGGTTCACCACTGTTCCATGTTTTTGCCATTTGTGGATAATGGCTCTCACTGTGGTTCGCTGGAGTCCCAAAGCTTTAGAAATGGCTTTATAACCTTTACCAGACTGATAGATCTCAATTACTTCTGTTCTCATTTGTTCCTGAATTTCTTTGGATCTTGGCATGATGTCTAGCTTTTGAGGTGCTTTTGGTCTACTTCTCTGTGTCAGGCAGCTCCTATTTAAGTGATTTCTTGATTGAAACAGGTGTGGCAATAATCAGACCTGGGGGTGGCTACGGAAATTGAACTCAGGTGTGATATACCACAGTTAGGTTATTTTTAACAAGGGGCAATTACTTTTTCACACAGGGCCATGTAGGTTTGGATTTTTTTTCTCCCTAAATAATATAAACCATCATTTAAAAACTGCATTTTGTGTTTACTTGTGTTATATTTGACTAATGGTTAAATGTGTTTGATGATCAGAAACATTTTGTGAGACAAACATGCAAAAGTATAAGAAATCAGGAAGGGGGCAAATAGTTTTTCACACCACTGTAAATTGAAATAAAGTAGTAAGTCTATGTGACTGTGTAAATGAGTAGACTTGCAACAAGAAGTGAAAAAATTTTTACAGCTGCAATTTTGCAGCAAGTAGTTCTCCTATGTTTGTGCAAATGAGCAGCTATGTAGAGCAGGTCCAAGATATTCTGCTATTCCATGCTGACCAGCATTTAGATAAGTTAAGATTAAGTTTAGCTGCTCTTATTGTTGTTATGTGCCAATGTATTGAACCATACCTTATTTCAGGATTAATTAAAAGAGGGGGATTTTAGATATTAATACCAAGATAATTTACTCCAGTTCTCAAGGTTTATAGCCTTCAGATATCTATTTTTTTATTCCTGGCAAGCTATTAAATGCTTCAGTGACATCACTGTTTAATTAGTAAGAAGGATTAATAGCTTATGCAGACCACAAAGTCATTGGTACTAAGTTAATTCTGATTCAACAGTCCAATAAATTCATCTGAAAATATATAATTGTATTTTTTATGTGTATATTTAAAGGCTAGAGATCAACTAAATTTTGAATAACGCTTGCTAAATAAAATATTTTAAAGGGGTCTGTTGTTGCCATTTTTGCTTGCTTTCATGGTGAATGATATATCTGAGCACTGCATATTGATCTTCTTTGATTACAAGCACATGAATCCTTATTGTAACTGCTGCCTGCAGTTTAGAGTATTTAGAATCCTGCTTGCTGGTGTATAAATAAATCATCTGATTCTAATTTTTCTAGCTTATTGATCAGTCTCATTACCAAAGAACCATAAAAACCTTTGAACCCTAAGAACATTTTACATTGATACAAACCTATAATTGTACCTTATGTCTATGCACACCTAGATGTAAACAGTTAACTGTTTTCTTAGAAGGCCAAGCATGACTGCTGCTGGAACCGATATCTTTTGTTATTATTACATTTTTTATTTTGTACTATGTGAAGTGTGATCAGATGTCTTGAAAAATTGCATCATTTTAGATACAAGGGCACCAAATGTGTTTTTTTGACATTTATAATAATATGTAAATATATATATATATATATATTGTGAACAGCAGAGGGTGTTACTGAGCCCGAAAAACATCTCTGGCACATAAGGCCCAACACCACTTTACATCAATAAAAGAATTTTTATTGAGGGAACCCTTCCAGTAAGCATTTCCCACACCACAAAGCCCTTCATGGAATAAATAGTTGCTCTTTGGTATCTCTTTTATCTCTGTCTACCTTCCTCCAGCAAGTGTTGCCTTCCTTCCTCCCATCTCTGACTCGCTTGGATATACCAGGGTGTAGCCTGATGGAAGTACTTCCAGGTCAGGTGAAAGTTTCTACAAGGCAAAGATGCCTTCATACTTGCAGTGGTAGGCATAGTGTACCACCAAAAAGTAGCACAGGACTTGTGTGTTGAAAAAGAAATCCAAATTGTATTATGTAATATCATTTACTGTAGAATTCTCCTCTGTACTTGTAATATTTCTATTGCACTATTATATTATATTGAGGATTATTTGTGTTCATTTCGCTGTATTGTATTACCCCTTTTTTTTGACACCCACTGCACGCTCAACCCACCTGGAAAAGGGTCTGTCTTTGAACTGCCTTTCCTGAGGTTTCTTCTGTTTTTTCCCTACAAGGGTTTTTTTGGGAGTTTTTCCTTGTCTTCTTAGAGAGTCAAGGCTGAAGTTCTATCAAAAGGCAGGACCTTTTAAAGCCCATTGCAGCACTATCTGTGTGATTTTGGGCTATACAATAATTAATTGTGTTGTATTGCATTGTATTGAAAAGTAGGGGCAGTGAGACAAGAATGTTGCACCCCAGTGTATTAGGTAAGTATGGGCTTCACAAAAGCCACCTCTTCTGATCCTTTTATACTTCCTGGCAAATCAGTACTTAACCTTTAAAAGGTCAAGTCAAGTTGCTGAGCATGTCCTGGTACAGTGCGTTGCTGCACCCACCACACGACAAAAACAGCTCGGAATCCCAGTTGGCAACCACCCAGGCAGACACACGGTCCAGTCCCACCCTCTGGAAATGACCCTCTGTCTGCCGTAGCCAGGTGTTGTGGGTGACCCCTTCGCCTTGTCCAGCCACTAGGGTCCCCAACAATGAGGATCCTACAAGTTGTATCACCTTCAGGGAAACACGGCACATGGTCGTAGTGCCGTAAATGACTCTCCCTCACAATGCAGGTAATGTGCCTTATTTGGGACTCCAAAAGTAACCATTCATTTGACACAAAGTCAAACCAAAGGTACCCAAGGATTTTCCGGAGTGACACAGTACCAAAGGAGCCCAGTCTTTGTCTCAGGTCACGGGATAGCGTCCATCTCTCACAACCATATAGCAAGACAGAAAACGCCAGGGGCCTCATGTATAAATGGTTCGTACGCACAGAAATGTTTCGTAAGAACGTTTCCACGTTCAAATCGCGATGCATAAAACCTAAACTTGGCATAAAGCCACGCACATTTCCACGGTACCTCATACCCTGCCGTATGCAAGTTCTGCGCTTGGTTTTGCAGATTGGCGGCACCCAGCATCAAAGCAGTGCTACTGTTCCTGTGTGGATTCCCTTTCTCTTTTAGAACCACATTCCTGACCCGGCTTTGTAAATACACTGAAACTAACTGCATATTGTTTATTAGTGTAATGCATCTGACTGTAATTACCCTGCAACAATATAATGGTCCACAGAATGGTCAAACTATTCTAAATACCATAACTGCTTTAGCGTTGTTACTCTCACTGCACCTTCTTTTTCTTCTTTCAGCTGCTCCTATTAGGGGTTGCCACAGCGGATCATCTTTTTCCATATTACTCTCACTACACCACTCGGAGTATTTATTTCACTGTATCTGAGTGGGGAATCACAGAAGCAGCTGATCGGAAAGAGAATTATTGGGATACAGCATCAAGCACATGCTGCCTCAGCCACGACAAAATGCTTCAGATACTTTCCAGTACGGACTTTGCGGTTCAGAAACAGTTTCATCCCAAGAACTTTAAACACAGTCAATCAGTCCATCAAGTGTTCCTTGTAGAACTGTTTGTACTTATAAGTAGAATTACCTCACTGTAAACCTGCGATACAGTTATAATATTGCACATAACCTGCGGCACTTTATAAAGCGTGTATTTACATATGATGACGATATTATTTTTAAGATGAAATGCATCAAAATATGTTGATTATATTATACAGAAAAAAACTTTAACTTCAATTAAATAATCTGTATTGTTAATAATTAAACATGTGAGGTCACGGTGCCATGGCGCTAGCTAGCTCACGGATTGATCCTACCTTGTGCTATATTCTCGCTGGGCTGGCACGACACTGGAAGGATAGATGGATAGAATAATTAAACACATACTACGAAGATATTTCATTGTTCCTTAAAAGTTTTGAAGAATCTGCGTTGTAAGCTTACAGATGGCTTAACGTCTATTACAGAGCTGATTGTGTGGCGATTGGGTATTTGGAGAAAGAAAAGTAAGGACAGGAATTGGAGGTTAATACGTTTGAAGGAGACAGTACTGCAGCAATAATTTTGTTGAAGGTCACGCACAATCACTGCACCATCTTGTTCTCATGTTTAATAACATGCTTTAACTTCTATCATCATGAAAAAAGATATCACGTATACATCTCAGTATTTTAATTATTCAGAGAGCTGTAATATCACGAATGTAATGGATTCTGTGCCCTGTCAGAGGAAGAGAAAGCCTGGAAGCATGTAGTGATTCACACACATAGAGCACATACTGTAGAAGATCAATTACAAAACAAAGCATTTAAGGTGCTACTTTAGTGGGGGGATTTGAGAAACTAGTAAATTAAATGATTTTAAGATGAAGTTTATGATGTTCTACTTTAATGACAAAATAAACTACATGATTAAAGTGGAAATTTTGAGATTAAAGTTGACATTTCGTGCTTTTTTCCCACTGTGTGCCTTTTTTTTCCTTTGTACCCTAATAAACTTTCATATGACACTCAGACAGTGGGCTACGACTCACCTTTTCACGCCGACATTGATATCTGACAACTTCTTTTTTATTTCTCTGACACTCTGTCACTCGATCAACTTCCTTTTGTTGATTATATCACTGTTTAAACCAAAAAATAGTATGTTTTTCCTTGCCTCCACTTGGTATTTGCTGAAATTCTTCTATTTCCCCCCATGCTTTTCCCATTGTCTTTTCACAGAAGGCTGAGCTTATATTGCTATTTATATTGATTTGCATATTCAAAGAGGCATAATTTTGGGAGGAATTGGGGCGGGACAGCAGGCACATGTGTTACTTTTCACACTGACCGGGATTTATGTAGCGGAAGAACGTGGAAGTTTGCGTACGCACAGATTTATGCATCTGGATTTTTCTGTGAGTACGCACATTCCCACTTTTGTGCTTACGCCATGTCATAGTGTGAGTTCTACACATGGTGTTATACATAAGGCCCCTGGACCTTCGTCCTTTTGCATAGATATCAAGAGTGCTATACACCCCTTTCCAGTGACCTCATGACCCCCATGCTCTTCTGTCCTTCTACTGACCTCATAGAAAGTGTCACCAGAGACATGAATGTCACTGCCAAGGTAAGTAAACCTCTCAACAAGGTCAACACTCCCTCCGCAAACAGACACACTGCTGATGGTGTGATGAAATGCTATAATCATTAAAATTATTTTTTCTAAATTATTTCTGCAAATTATCCAATATACTGATTTGTCCTGGGCATGATGTTAAACTGCATCCGGCCCTGCAAGCGGTCCTCCAACTTGCAGGAAAATCATGGGTCTTGGTGACAGAATTGGTACTCCAGCCTCTGTAAAAAAAAACCTTCACACAGCTCCAAGACGACAGAAAGGACTCCTTTTTGCTCTCTGTGGGAGTAGCTGTGCTGCAGCCACCCATAGGAAGGCTGCTTGCATCATGAAGGGGATGAGAGAAGTCCTCAGAAGTCCCATCCCCAGAGGAGACGAAACTGTTGGAGAGCCAATGGGGTCAGGTCTGCTGGAGATCAGAACTGGTGTGGTGCTGAGGCGTCACCTGCTGCACGGGACCACTCAGGTCCCATTTTGAGGTGGCCCATCCGGGTAGGTGCATGGAACATCTTGTCTCTCTGGCAAGATGACCTTTAACAACACTTACAAAATATATATTCTGTATGTATATATATATGTATATATATATATATATATATATATATATATATATATATATATACTGTGAACGCTGGCCCGGACACAGACAGACAGACATCATAATTTCACCACACACCGTTTATTTACACTAATATTTACAAGTCTCTACCGTGCAATCACCCCCAGTGCCTCCAGCACCGATCCCCCAAAGTCCAGGCCACACAGTCCTTTTCTGGCCGCCTCCTGTCCTCTCGCCAGCTTCGTCTTCCTTCCTCCCGACTCTCGCTCCGACTGCTGGGAGGCGGCCCCTTTTATGGGAACCCGGATGGGCCCCAGCTGCTCCCCGGCACTCCTCCGCAGACACGCCCTTGTGTGGCGGAAGTGCCGGCTGCGCACCCGGAAGCCTTCAGGGTGTCCCTTGTCATCTTCCCCCCAGCACTTCCTGGTGTGGCGGAAGTGCTGGGCTCCAGGGCTGTTCAGACAGCGGGGCGCCGCCTGGCGGTGGCCACGGGCCCCTACAGGGCTGGGCTTCCATGCCCCCTACCCAAAGCCACCAATGTAACCAGGGCGGGCACACCCTCGTGGTCTGGTGGAGGTACAGGCCCTCCTCCAGTCCTCCTGGGCATCTCGGCCAGGCTCCTGCCTCGGCCGGATGTGGCAGATGACGGTCTGGAAGTGGGGCGCCGCCTGGCGGTGGCCATGGGCCCCTACAGGGCTGGGCTTCCATGCCCCCTACCCGAGGCCACCAGCGTAACCAGGACGGACGCCCCCTCGCGGTCTGGAGGAGGTACAAGCCCTCCTCTGGTCCTCCTGGCCCGGCCGGGCCACAATATATATATATATATATATATATATACAGTATATATATACTCAGCAAAAAAAGAAACGTCCTCTGATTTTCAACTGTTTTTACTTTCAGTAAACTTAATGTGTAAATATTTGTATGAACACTAAAAGAGTCAACACCATAAGACATAAACTAAAAATGTTTCACAATGTGTCCCTGAATGAAGGGAGGCTCAAAATCAAAAGTACCAGTCAGTATCTGGTGTGGCCACCAGCTGCTTGAAGTACTGCAGTGCATCTCCTCCTCATGGACTGGACCAGATTTGTCAGTTCTTGCTGTGAGATGTTACCCCACTCTTCCACCAAGGCACCTGCAAGTTCCTGGACATTTCTGGGGGGAATGGCCCTAGCCCTCACTCTGCGATCCAACAGGTCCCAGACGTGCTCAATGGGATTGAGATCCGGCTCTTCCACTGCGAGGATGATCAGCTGTCCTTCCTGTCTCCCTGTAGTGCTGTCTTAGGCGTCTCACAATGCAGACATGGCAATTTATTGCCCTAGCCACATCAGCAGTCCTCATGCCTCCCTGCAGCATGCCTAATGCACGTTCACGCAGATGAGCAGGGACCCTGGGCATCTTTCTTTGGGTGTTTTTCACAGTCGGTAGACAAGTCTCTTTAGTGTCCTGCGTTTTTAGAACTGTGACCTTAAATGCCTACTTTCTGTAAGCTGTTAAGGTCTTAACGACTATTCCACAGGTGCATGTTAATTAATTGATTATGGCTAATTGAACATGCATGAAAACATTGTTTAAACCCTTTACAATGAAGATCTGTAAAGTTATTTGGATTTTTAAAACATTATTGTTGAAATACACAGTCCTGAAAAAGGGTGTTTCTTTTTTTGCTGAGTATATATATATACATATATTAATATATAAATGTGGAGTCACCAGACCACACACAGTACTATATAGTGTACCTTTATCAGACGTTTTACTCAATACACCACAGTATAGCCTAGTACAGTCCTCTCTTTCTTCTCCACTTCTTTGCGGTGAGTGCTGTACTTCTCCTTTCCTGACACAGACTCTTTCTTTTAAACCCACCCTAGGAATACTTTCCACTTTCCAAACCATTGACTTCAGGATGCACTTCCATGTCAGGCAGAACCATCCTGGAACAGAGCATTCATCTTCCACTAGGTTCCTGTTGTGGCTCCCATGGAACCCAACAGGGTAACCCTATGGGCCCATAACATCCATGCATCAATAAAGGGACTCAACACAAAAAATGCTGCCACCCAGTTTATGTGGGTGACTTGAGCAGTCTCCACTGTGTCACAATTCTAGCCTCCTGACAAGGAAATGAGTTGTTAACCATTGCAGTCAGGATTCTTCTCCATCCCAGTTACACGTTCACTATGATGGCCTCCCAGCAGGGTAATAGATTCCAGTCCATTGCTGCTGGGATGCCAGTCCCAGTGCACCTGCTTCACAGCTCACTTCGTGATCATCCATCCATTGTACTGGCCTCCTGGCCAGGAAAGGGTTTCATTGTTCATCCTGGTTTCAAATGCCACATAGTTAATTACTGAAATGCTATAATCATTAAAATAATTTTTTCTAAATCATTGCTGTAATATATCAAAGATTTTATTTGGACATTATGCAGTTTGTACAGTCATATATTCTTTCATATTTTTATATACAGCTTTGTGCATTTCATAATATATTTCACATAAGGGTACAATATACAGAATAACACAAAGCTGGGATGTCACACACTGTGCATATTTTCTGACCAATAGGGTGGAGCTGGACTGCAAAAACTGCTGTTCCTCTACTATACCTTATAAAAAAGCACTTTTGTGTTATAAATACTTGGCTATGTAATGCTACTAATTGCCATTTTCATTTTGTTTTTCATTCTATATAAGTTTAATTCATTTATAAAGTAGAAATTATTATTTTGAAAGCAGCAGTTAATTTAAACAATGTTGAATTAGCTGCACCTCCATACATTTACATTTTTTTATCTGGCTGACAAATTCATCCAAGGCGACTTACAACATTTATGATACAATTGCATTTGTTTTATTTTTTACAATTGGAGCACAGGCAGGTCAAGCAATTTTCTCATGGCCACAGTTTCAATAGCAGGACTTGAAAGCACAACCTCAGAGTTTGAAGTTTAAAGCATTAACCACTATGCTACACTGACTGCACCTCTAAAACATCAATAACCCTCTCCCACTTCCTTTCTCTCTATAGAACACTATTTTTGTATTACACATTGGCAATATAGACAAACATATGACACAATCTGACTGACAGACCTTAAGGGAATAATCTAATATGAATTTTAAAATATGTCTACTGATAATCTATTATTTTATCTAACAATATACAAACTGTGAATGCTCACTATTCCAGTGTTAAATGGCTGTATCTATAACAAATACTTTCAGCTGTCCAATCTTTGCACCTCCTGTGCACTTTCTGGTCTTTGTGTTTGGTTTGCCATTAAGTCTGTAATGGCATCCATGCATGTGGTGCACTGTCACTGTAGGATTACTGTGCCAACAAAACCTTGGGGACTCCCATGCCTCTCCAGTTACATTGCATTTCTCTTACGTCAGGACTCCCTGAGTGTCTATCTGCAACTGAATGCTGAACCTCCTTCAACTGGTGACAGGTCCCATGCCTCCTAAAGTTTTGACTCCCATCAAATGAAAGGGCTTCTTATGGCTCCTCGCTGAATGCTTCCTGTATAAAGCCATGCGGTTTTTGTGAGAAACTCAATAAATGACCCTCTGCTGCCTGTCTGAAGCTGAAAACTTTGCTAAAAGGTGGTAAACTACCTATAGCTCACTCTTTCTCTCTCTCTCTTTCTGCAGCTTCAATGTGAACCTGTTCCACCAGCCTCCACAGAAACTGATTTAAAATCCAGTTCATTTGCACTGCATCCTTCTTATGCTTATCTCTCTCTCTGTTCCCGCTCAATATTCTCTAGAGACAAGGAGACAGTTGAGATATACAGTATAACCTACAGAAAGAAAACTGAGAATGTTTTCCCAGTCCTGCTGTCATTATACTGTGTAGATAACTTTTCACCATAACTTTATTTGCTGCATTCCATGGAGCCAGTGGGCTAGACTTTACTGTAATACACAGTGCATTAAATGTTGACTCTAGCTATTTTAAAAGGCATTGTTGTTCTCTATGCGAAGGGCAGCTGATGAACAGATGTGTAAAGAACTTCACAGACGGTGTACAAGTAGTAATAGTAAACCTGCCAGAGGGCAGTAGTAAGGAGAAGTCAGGTATGAGTGAGGTTTATCAGCAAGACCACAAACCATCCCTTTTGAACAGAGAGAGACCAAAATTTCACAAAAAGTTGTTTTAAAGTAACAGCAGGTTATCATAAGGAGTGAAAGTCACATGATCTAAGATGACCCATGGTGTGATTGTTTGTTATAGATAACATATTTTTAGTTGCTTTGTCATTTCACTTTATTTGCAGTAATTGTACCTATTTCAGGCCCAACTGACCAGTGTACTTATTATTATAGGTAATGTTGTTTTTAGATACTTGCATAACATTTTTACATGTTTATTATTATATAATACTAAAACTTTGTATTTTGCATATTTTATCTATCATCGTTAACAATTGTAGAACATACCTTTATGTCTTAATAATGTAAAAAAAAAAAAACATAATTCCATGCAGTGACTTACAAAGATGAGTGGTTATTGTCTGGATAGCTATACAAATAATTTATCTGTGGCAGATTGGGTGTGTCATACAACTGAAATGCTGCTAATGATCAGCTACTTGAGACTAAATTGTGATTCAGCCTTATTTTGTTCTATTATGATAGAACGGCCTTTTACATTCATTCATTCTGGATCTTACTGTATTGTTAGGTAGAAGTGGAGAGGCAATTATCTAAGACAGACAAAATGTAAACTCAGAAAGAGCAAATGTTAAATCTTTATGAATTTCCTTATACAACAGAAGGCAAATTACTCTCTGCTCTCATATTTAACCAATTAAATACATATTTTAGTACAATGCTAACTTATTAACACCAGGAGAAACACTTAAAATAGAAATAAAAAGGTCACATCATTTTAAATGCTTGATTGTAATTCTTTCTGCCTGAGATGGTGTCAAAGTAAAATGCCATGTAATTTATAATGTCGATTGTCTGCATTTTGCTTGAGTTCGAAGTGCCTGTATTTATTTTTAATGCTAATGTAGCAGTAATAAGCCTACGCTTCACAATAATTATGAAAGAGTGTGCTTTTACAAAATGAAGAATCATCTTTATTGGTAGCATTTATACCACCAACAAAAAAGAAACCAGTGACCAAGGGTTGGACTTCAAAGCACATAGTATATTACGTCTTCTGTATTACTTTTTTACTGTGTCTTGTGCTCATTCTCTTTTAGTAGGATTCATACATGATATATAAAAGCAGCTGCTGCACAAACACAATTTTGAAATCAATTTTAAAATGTCAGATATTTGCAGATAAGGATTAACAGAAACAAGAAAATTATAAACTTTGGTATAATAAAAATAATAGGCAGATGTAAAAAAAATCTACAAGGACACTCTCAAAAATGATGGCAGTAAAAGACTAAATCAAATACATATTTGGCAAAACCACCCTTTGCCATTAAACATCCATCCATTCTCAACTTTCCTTGGTTCTCCAGCAGACTTTGGTTGTCTTACTTGCTTTTGCCTCTCCAGGGGCCTCATATATAAACGATGCGTACGCACAGAAATGTTGCGTAAGAACTTTTCCACGTTCAAATTGCGATGTATAAAACCTACACTTGGCGTAAAGCCACGCACTTTTCCACGGTACCTCATGCCTTGTCGTACGCAAGTTCTCCATTCGGTTTTGCAGACTTGCGGCACCCAGCGTCAAAGCAGTGCTACTGTTCCTGTGTGGTTACTCTTTTATTTTCCTGACGCAGCTTTATAAATACACTGAAACTAACCACATATTGTTTATTAGTGTAATGCATCTGATTGTAATTAACTTGTAACAATATAATGATTCTGGGAATAGCAATAGTATTCCAAATACCATAATTGCTTTAGCGTTGTTACTCTCACTGCACCTTCTTCTTCTTCTTTCAGCTGCTCCCGTTAGGAGTTGCCACAGCAGATCATCTTTTTCTATATTACTCTCACTGCACCACTCGGAGTATTTATATCACTGTATCTGAGTGGGGAATCACAGCAGCAGCTGATCGGAAAGAGAATTATCGGTATACAGTATCAAGCACACGCTGTCTCAGCCACGGCAAAACCTTTCAAAGCCTTTCCTGTACGGACCTTGCGGTTCAGAAACAGTTTCATCCCAAGAACTTTAAACACATTGTGAACGCTGGCCCCGGCACAGACAGACAGACAACATGTTTTCACCCATCACACCGTTTATTTACACTATATACAATATTAACAATGTCCAAAGTCACGTGCACTCACACCCCAGTGCCTCTGCACCGATTTCCCCAAAGTCCAGGGCCCACAGTCTTTGTGCCTTCCTGCCCGCCTCCCGTCCTCTCTCTCCAGTTCAGTCCTGCTACCTCCCGACATCCACCAATGACTGGAGGGAGGCGGGCTCCAGCTGCTTCCGGCACTTAACGTTGGCCATGTATGGCGGAAGTCCGGGCTCCCGATATATAGGCACTGGGCGCCGCCTGGCGGTGGCCACGGGTCCCTACAGGGCTGGGCTTCAAAGCCCCCTACCCGAGGCCTCCTGCATAACCAGGATGGATGCCCCTTCTCGGTCTGGAGGAGGCACACGCCCTCCTCTGGTCCTCCAAGGCGTCCTGGCCGAGCTCCAGCCTCGGCCGAGGACCACACGGGATGAACCGGCATCGGGGCGCTGCCTGGCGGTGGCCACGGGTCCCTACAGGGCTGGGCTTCCAAGCCTCTTACCCGAGGCCCCCAATATAACCACCGGCCGCCTCGGGGTCTGGAGGAGGAACCCCGCGGTCTGGAGGAGGACCACAGCATTTAATCAATTGCTCCTTGTAGAACTGTTTGTACTTATAAGTACAATCACCCTACTGTAAACTTGCACTACAGTTATAATATTACACAACCTGAGCCACTTTATAAAGCTCGTATTTACATATGATGATGATATAATTTTTAAGATGAAATGCAGCAAAATATGTTTATTATATTATACAGATAAAACTTTAACTTCATTTAAATAATCTATATTCTTCACTGGGACTGGCGTGAAGGATAGAATAATGAAACATGTACTACAAAGATATTTCAAAGTTCCTTAAACGTTTTGAAGAATCGGCGCTCTAAGCATACAGATGGCTTAACGTCTGTTATAGAGCTGATTGTGTGGCAATCGGTTACTTGGAGAAAGAAAAGCAAGGACTGCAGGGGCGGCCACGCCAATATATGTTGAATATAAAACAGAAAGAGAAAATAACGACACAGCTAAAAACACAGCGGCAAATTTCGACTAAAGTTAAACGCTTGTGTCATGAGCACGAGGCGGCTATGCAGTGTCCGCAACGGACGTGGCCATCCACCGTGCATAAGATAACAAATTGACATTGGCGGGCGAAGGGGCCACCGATTCTTTCTCTGCCCAGGGCGGCCACAAGCCCAGAGCTGCTCCTGAGTACTGCTGCAATAAATTATTTCATCGAAGGTTGCACACAATCACTATGTCGTGAAAACCCATGTTTAATAATGTGCTTTAACTCCTATCATCATGAAAATTATATCACGTACAGTATACATCTCAGTATTTTAGTTATTCAGAGCTGTAATATCACAAATGTAATGGATTCTGTGTGTGGTTTAGGAAACAAGTAGTGATTCACACACATAGAGCACATAGAAGATCACATACAAAACAAAGCATTTAACATGCTACTTTAATTATGACATGATTTGAGAAACTGGTTAATTAAATGATTTTAAGATGAAGTTTATGATGTTCTACTTTAATGACAAAATAAACTACATGATTAAAGTGGAAATTTCAAGATTGAAGTTGACATTTCGTGCTTTTTCCCACTGTGTGCCTTTTTTTTCTCTGTACCCTAATAAGCTTTCATATGACACTCAGACAGTGGGCTACGACTCACCTTTTCACAGCGACTTTGATATCTGACAAGTTCTTTTATATTTCCGGCACTGTGCGACTTTGTGAACGTAAACTTTCAAGTTTCTCCAACACACTATGTCACTCGAGCAACTTCCTTTTGTTGATTACTGTATACCACGGTTTAAATAAACAAATAGTACGAGGGATATCCAGAAAAAAAGGTTACAACAGCTGTTAAAAATCGAAAAATGAATATATTTCAACCAAATTTACAAGGTATGTTCCAAAATATGGGTTTATTTCTCAACATAATCGCCGTCAACTTCGATGCACTTCTTCAGCCTGGGCACTAGCTTTTTTATACCCTCGTCGAATACGCTCCACTCCACCTCCGAAAGCCACTTCTCCACCGTCTCCTTCACCTCCTCATTGTTGGAAAAACGTTTCCCACTTAAGAATTCTTTCAGTTTGGTTTCCACAAGCTGACGATGGATCTCGGCCATGGATTTGCGACGCAAAGTGAGGAACTTGATGACCGAACGAATCTCGCATCAGCGATAGGTGGCGCAAACGGCCTCAGCAGAGGTTGATGAACTCGCTTGCTGTGATGACATTTCACAACTGACTGACGCAGTCCCGGGCTTATTTTGACCATTAGGACCCCCCTACACGCAGGTATGCCAACCTTCGAAAAAAAAAATTCCCTGCACCCTCCAGGGCACTTGTAACCTTTTTTTCTGGATATCCCTCGTATGTTTTTCCTTTGCCTCCACTTGGTGTTCGCTGAAATTCTTATATTTTCCCCCGTGCTTTTACCATTGTCTATTCACAGAAGGCTAAGCTTAAGGGCGATTTACATTGATTTGCATATTCAAAGAAGCGTAATTCTGGGAGGAGTTGGGGTGGGACAGAAGGCGCGTGCACATGCGTTAGTTTTCACCCTAATCAGGATTTATGTAGCAGAAGAACGTGAAAGTTGGAGTACGCACAGATTCCTGCATCTGGATTTTTCTGTGCGTAATCACATTTCGGTTTTTGTGCTTATGTCATGTTATAGTGCGAATTCTATGCACAGTGTTATACATAAGGCCCGAGGTGATCCCAGACAGCCTTGATAATGTTGAGGGCTCTTTGGATGCCATGCCATCTGTTATTCTTTTCTTTTTTTTTTTTTTTTTGACGAAGATACTTCTTTATGACCTTGGCCGTGTGTTTGAGCTCATTGTCCTGCTGCAGAATGAAGCTGGGACTGAACAGATGCCATTGTGATGATACGGCATGATGGATAATATTCTGCCTGTGTCAGTACTGAGGATTCCATTAATTCTGACTAAATGAATTGAAGAAATGCAATAATAACCCAACTGTACTGCTGCAGGCACTCATCCACTTCTTCTGTTTGAGCCATATTTTTCTAATTTTGATTTGCCTAGTCCAGTGCACTTGTTACCACTGTACATCATTCATGTCTTTTTATTTTTGTGTGTAGGTGAGGCCCTTGGCTTTGTTTTTACTCAAGGGCAATGGCTTTTGGGCAGCAGCCCTTCTATAAAGACCACTTCTGATAAGACTTCTCTGGACTCTAGAGGGATGTGCTTGGGGTGCTAGTGGTTTCTGTGAATTCAGAGTTGATAGCAGTGCCAGTTTGGTAAGGATGTCAGTTTGATGTAGCTATTTTGTCTGCTGCACTCCAGAGGTGACCAGTGTGTTTCTGGTTGTCAGCTTTGCTTATTTTCTTGTGTTTTTTCAGAAGAATTTGGGTAGCACATCTTAAAACTCCTTTCTGCCACAAAATGTCTGCTTGGGAGAGGTCTTGCTGATACAGGAAGACCCCCTTCTATTCTTGTTTCTATGTTTACTCATGCTATTGTGTAAGAACTGATGATCTGAAGGCTAAAATGTCACATCTGCCACACCTTGTCCATCTGGTTGTTCTTTCTTTCTACACCTGCTTCTGTTTCAGATAAACAGTTCTGTTCAATGAACTCATTCTGTCACTGATCATTACCAGAGTGTTATTTTTGTTTAATCATACACCGAGATATAGACCTACAAAGTAATAACATAAATACAAAAAATTCTCTGTAACATTGATTTTTTTTGGAAAATGAATGTTCGGAAATCTGAAATTTCTCCTGTTCTACTGACACACTAATGCCAAAGACAAAAAATAAACATCCAAGAAAAAATGTATATAAAAATCTAGGATGCCTAAGGCTTATTGCATAGAATTGTAAAACTGAAAATTGGTGTTGCCATTATTTGTATTCTTTTTATATATCTGTCTTCCAAATGTCCCTTTCCTGTGTGACAGCTCTCTGCCGACAACACTTGGCAAGAAGAAATGGCCGTCCACACTGGTAATGCAGTTTTTCCCTCCAGGCCACGTTTGTCACACTATTAAAGTACAAATGCATAAAAGCCACATTTTATTCTACAATTATGGCTTTTAAAGTGAAAACATTTGCTTGAGATATTACCAAAACAGAACAAATATTATTTGGAAAATTAAACAGGTGAGGTTTTTTTTAATTCTAAAATTAGATATTTTTTGCATTCCATTTGTGATATTCTTTGTACAGGTTTTATAATTTTAATCAACTTGGTAACTTCACATGCATACCTGGTAATTTTAGAATGCTTCTGAAACAGTATGTGAAATAGTGTTTTCATAAATTAGCCAGCACTAAATTGAATTAATATTTTGTTAACACAGGTTCATGATATAAATGTATAAAATAATTTAAGGAATGAATATGAATTTCAAATACGTACTGTAATTATGCAGATTGTTGTACTATGGTCATTAGATGGTAAGAAGCACCTGTCAACAATTTGTTAAAATATTTACAATTAAATCCATCCATCTCTTTTGCAATTCTTAGAAATACCTATGTAATAGGTCAAATAGATTAGTCTCTTTTGAAATATTTTGAGCATTTCATTGCCATAAATTTGTTGAGAATTTCTCTTCATTAACTGCTCATTTCTCCTGTATCTTTCTTTTTGAGATGCAAGTAACAGTTTTAAAGATACACTTAGTGGAATGTATGGTCTGTAATCTACATCATGAATAAATGTGGGCTGTAGCAAATATTAACATTTTATTTATACTATTTGCAGATACTTTGCTATTTTGATTTTTGTTTTATTAAGTTCCTATAGGTTCTTATAACTTTTCTCCAACTTAAGGAGACTAGGGTTTTGGTTACCAGGTCTTTTCTGTGTGGAGTTTCCAAGTTCTCTCCGTGTCTGCATGGGTTTCCTTCAGGTGTTCTGGTTTCCTCTCACTAACCAAAGTCACGAAAGTCAGGTGAATTGGGAACACTAAATTAGCCTTGTGTGTGTTTGTTGTGTAGGGTGTGTGTGTGTGTGTGTGTGTGTGTGTGTGAACCTGTAATTGACTGGTGCCCGGTCCAGTGCTTCTTCCTGCCTTGCACCCTATGCTAGCTGGTATAGACTTCAGCACCCCTTGCAACCCTGGTGTGGATTAAGAGGGTTAGAAAATGACACAATATGACTGTCTTCTGTGTGAATACTTCATCCATCCAGTTTGCATTAACACTTTTTATTACAATATTGCAGGGAACCATCATCTGTCCTGGCAGCTTTCGATGCTAGACACAACCAGCGCTCGTAGGAATGGTGGACACACACATTATGGAGTAGACACCTGGGGCCTCATGTATAAACGGTGCGTACGCACAGAAATGTTGCGTAAGAACTTTTCCATGTTCAAATTGCGATATATAAAACCTACACTTGGCGTAAAGCCACGCACTTTCCACGGTACCTCATGCCTTGTCAGACGCAAGTTCTCCGCTCGGTTTTGCAAACTGGCGGCACCCAGCGTCAAAGCAATGGTACTGTTCTTGTGTGATTACTCATTATTTTCATGACGCGGCTTTATAAATACACAGAAACTAACCGCATATTGTTTATTAGTGTAATGCATCTGATTGTAATTAACTCGTAACAATATAATGGTCCAGGGAACAGCCATAGTATTCCAAATGCCATAACTGCTTTAGCGTTGTTACTCTCACTTCTTCTTCTTCTTCTTTCAGCTCCTCCCGTTAGGAGTTGCCACAGCGGATCATCTTTTCCATATTTCTCGCACTGCACCACTCGGAGTATTTATATCACTGTATCTGAGTGTGAATCACAGCAGCAGCTGATCGGAAAGAGAATTATCGGTATACGGCATTAAGCACACGCTGTCTCTGCCACGCAAAACGTTTCAAAGCCTTTCCTGTACGGACCTCGCGGTTCAAAACAGTTTAATCCCAAGAACTTTAAATGCAGCCAATCAAGTGCTCCTTGTAGAACTGTTTGTACTTATAAGTACAATCACCCCACTGTAAACTTGCACTATAGTTATAATATCGCACAACCTGCCCACTTTATAAAGCGCGTATTTACATATGATGACGATATCATTTTAAGGTGAAATGCAGCAAAATATGTTTGTTAAATTATACAGATAAAACTTTAACTTCATTTAAATAATCTATATTCTTCACTGGGAGTGTCTTTAAGGATAGAATAATTAAACATGTACTACGAAGATATTTCAATGTTCTTTAAACGTTTTGAAGAATCGGCGCTAGCTTACAGATGGCTTAACGTCTATTACAGAGCTGATTGTATGGCGATCGGTTACTTGGGGAAAGAAAAGCACTGACTGCAGTGACGGCTACGCCAATATATATTGAATATAAAACAGAAAGATAAAATAACACAGCTAAAAACGCAGCGACAAATTTCGCAAAAGTTAAATGCTTGTGTCATGAGCACGAGGCGGCTAGTGTCTGCAACATACGTGGCCATCCACCGTGCATGACATTGGCGGGCGAAGGAGCCACCGATTCTTCCTTTGCCCAGTGCCACCACAAGCTTAGAGCCCCCAGTACTGCTGCAATAAATTATTTCATCGAAGTGAAACACATGTTTAATAACGTGCTTTAACTCCTATCATCATGAAAATGACATCACGTATACATCTCAGTATTTTAGTTATTCAGAGAGCTGTAATATCACAAATGTAATGGATTCTGTGTCCAGTAGGAGGAAGAGAGCCGGTTTAAGAAGCAAGTAGTGATTCACACACATAGAGCACATAGAAAATCAAATACAAAACAAAGCATTTAACGTGCTACTTTAATTACGATGTGATTTTAGAAACTGGTTAATTAAACAATTTTAAGATGAATTTTATGATGTTCTACTTTAATGACAAAATAAACTACGTGATTAAAGTGGAAATGTCGAGATTGAAGTTGACATTTCATGCTTTTTCCCCACCGTGTGGCTTTTTTCTCTGTACCCTAATAAGCTTTCATATGACACTCAGACAGTGGACTACAACTCTTCTTTCCACGCGACTTTGATATGTGACTTCTTTTTATTTCCGCACTGTGCGATTTTGTGAATGTGAGCTTTCAAGTTTCTCCAACACACTATGTCACTCGATCAACTTCATTTTGTTGATTATACCACGGTTTATTTGAACAAATAGTATGTTTTCCTTTGCCTCCACTTGGTATTCGCTGAAATTCTTATATTTTCCCCGTGCTTTTCCCATTGTCTTTTCACAGAAGGCTGCGCTTAAGGGCGATTTATATTGATTTGCATATTCAAATAGGCGTAATTCTGGGAGGATTTGGGGCGTTACATAATGCTCGTGCACGAGCGTTAGTTTTCACGCTGATCGGGATTTATGTAGCGGAAGAACGTGGAAGTTGGAGTACGCACTGATTCCTGCATCTGGATTTTTCTGTGCGTAAGCACATTTCGGCTTTTGTGCTTAAGCCATGTTATAGTGCGAGTTCTAGGCCCCTGGTGTGTTTTGTTTGGATATTTAGAAAAATGATAATTTATTTTCTATGAGTAGTGCTGTTGTATATTGGTGGTCATAATTGGAAGTCTGTAGTTTTTTTGGGTTTTTTTAACACGAGGGCAAAGGATAACATTTTTTGTTATATTTTACATTAACTTTTTGATGTAGCACTGACAGTCAAAGGAATGCATACGATAAACTGTTTTTGCTTTGGATGATAATTTTGTCACTTAATTCCTTCTCCCAAGTATATTTATAGTTTATGTATGTCCGAGGCACAATATTCTAAAAAGTAATATTTATCATGAGAAGGCTCTTAACTGAGTTTAATATACATGTAGATCATCTTTATACATATATTTAATATTGGTTTCTATTAAATTACTGTTCAGTATGCAAGCTTTAAAAAAACAAGAGTCCAAAGAGGCCTCAAACAATCCATCAGCTAAACTTGAGTGGATATAACTAGTAATGATGGCTCCTCAATTTGTCTTCTCTCTGCTTAGAAAAAGCAAATATTCCAGGAATGTAATTAGATTACATTTTAGCCACAAGATAAGGAAAAATTCAAAACTAAATGCTAAAATTAATGAATGCCTTTCAACAGGCTGGTCTCAGACTATATGAGTTGTCTTGTGATAGACCACCTGGACCCACTGAAGTTTACCTATCATGCGAAGATTTTAGTGGAAGATGCAATTATCTACCTCCTCTACAAGGCTTATTCCCATCTGGATAAAACTGGCAACACTCTGAGGATTATTCTTATTATTTCTCTGTTAAGGGGTAAGCTAAAAGTTAAACAGGTAGATGAAACTATGGCATCCTGGATAATGGACTATCTGTCTTGATGCATGCTCAATAATCCAGGTAAGGAAATTCTAGATTGTTGATTCTGTTCATCTGGACATAGTTTTTTCTCTGATACGTTTCATCATTCATCCAAGAGACTTCCTCTGTCTCAGCTGACTGCAGGTTTCTCCAACATTATAAACAGCACCTTGGCTTAATGATCGAACTAGCACCATTAACTAACAATGGGCCGTGTGATCAATGATATGTAAATTGTCCATTGATCAATGGCCATGAGCACCATTCACAGAGAGTTGGGGAATGGCTGCAATCACCGCATTGTAAGATGGTGAAAGATGTAACCTTAGGCCCCTTTCTCGGTTCAGAGATGGTTGTTCCTATTTCACGTAAATGGCCTCCTTGACTTCTCGCTCAGACCAGCATTCCTCCCTGTCCAGGATGTGCACATCTTCATCACTGAAAGAGTGACCACTGTCCTGTAGATGTAAATAGATGGAATTGTAGCCTGACGAGGTAGCTCCTCTGTGTTGTGCCATCCGCTTCACCAGTTGTTGTTTGGTTTCCCCAATGTATGATTTACGACAATCCGCTTGGCACTTAACTGCATAAACTATATTACTCTGTTTGTGCTGGGGCACCCGATCCTTGGGGTGAACCAATTTTTACCATATCGTGTTTTGGGGTTTGAAAGCCACTGAGACCTGGTGTTTTGAAAAAATGCATCTCAGCTGTTCCGATACTCCTGACACATAAGGGATCACCCAAGGTTTTCATTTGAGCATCATCTGTCCTTCCTCTCTCCTGGATTGCTTAGAGGATTATTTTGGTGTCTTCCCTGTTTTGACAAAAGTCCACATTTACTCAGGGCCTTTTTGATATGATGTTTTCTGCTTCCCTAGCCACTGAGTCTGTGGGTATGGTGTTTGCTCTGTTTTGTAGATGACACCCATTTTGTGCTCTAGTGGATGGTGAGAGTCAAACCTTAAATACTGATCCGTATGCATTGGTTTACGGTACACATCAACTTTCAAATGTCCCCCATTGCTGATGGAAATTTCACAATAAAAGAAGGCTAGCCTGTCACATTTTATGTCCTCCCTGGTGAACTGGATGTGTTTGTCGACTGAGTTGATGTGGTCAGTGAATTGAGATACCTCCTGAAATTTGATTTCCACCCAAGTGTCATCCACATACCTGAACCAATGGCTCTGTGGTGTTCCAGGGTGGGATAATAGTGGCATCTTTTCCACTTCTTCCGTATACAGATTGGCCACAATAGGTGAAAATGAGGAATCCATGGCGCACCCATGTTTCTGCCTGTAGTACTGGCCTTTGTAAATGAAATATGTGGATTGAAGACACAGTTACAGGAGCAAACACACTTGGTCGGTGCTGAGAGTGGTCCTTTTTCTGAGTGTGGGGTCATCCTGTTTATAAGGTTGGAGAAACCTTCAGTCAGGTGAGACTGAGGAAGTCACTTGGATGAGTGATGAAACGTATCGGAAAAAAACTATGTCCAGATGAACAGAAACAACTTTCTAGGACTGTTTCTGTAGCACAAGAACTTTTACATTGTCTTAGGAATCAGCTTATCACACTGCAAGGGAGAGGTATGTAAAAAATGGAAGTCACTAGGTGAAAATTATTTGAAATTCAGTAGAAAAGAAAAGTTTTGGAGGTTTATAAACTGGACTGTATCTACAGAAATGTCTTAACCCAAGACCCATCTGTACCAGCGTAACATTAACTAGCTCCTAAAAACATGCAAAAATCAGCACTGAGTTGAATAGAGGGAAAGGCAAAAGAGTCTTGAACAAAAACAATTTGGAGCACAAAAAGAAAAAAGCCCAAGAAATAAGATGGAAAATAATTTACAAAATGAAAAAACAGATGTAAAAAGTGGAAGAAACAAAAAAAGTGAACAGTGACTGATGAACGTGATGGAATATACTTATTCTGAAATACCATCTTTTTGCTGTCAACTGATTATTTTGTAAAAATCAAAGCCAACCCATGTTACCACATTTCAGTTAGGTTTTGGTAGAATTGGACACAAGGTAAGATCAAATCCTAAGTAATGTGTCAGATAAGTGCACCACACATAATGGAGCCAATCTAAAATTATCAATGAACCCAGCAGGTTTATAGTTTTGAGAGATAACTGAAGAAAAAGAAGAAAACCTAAAAGAGAATACAAAAATATTGACTGTACCAATGAGAAGATTTGTACCCAGGAGCGGTACTTCCCATCCTAAGATCAATAAGTGGCTAATTGCCATTGATCCAGACAGCAAAAACATTATTGTTTTCAAGCAAAATGCTTCGTTCAGCATATACAGAGAGAAATACATTCTGTGCAAAGTAGCTAAATATTGAAGAACACAATATGTATGGTAGGTAGACTACTGTCTCTGATTCTAAAGACTATGTAAAGAAGAGTACCTAGTTCAGTACAGACAATACCAAGTAAACAGCCTTCATATTTTCTTTTCATCTTCAAACCAAATAAAGATTCAAATGTTACACATAAATGTGCATCATTTTTTGTACCCCTTTAAATTTTGTCACTCATGGCTGCTAGAGAATTATCTTTAAGGCTCAAACCAAGCAAGTAATACAACAGTGCTAACTATTCTGTATCTTCCTCCCACAGTTCCGAAAATACTCCAAGTGAGGGCATACAATGCATACAAAGAAGGTCTCACGCCTTCCACTCCAAGCCTTATAAAAGCTGGCCATCTCTGGAAGGAAGCATTTTTTCTTGGACCTGAGCCTACAAGGACAGAGCTCCCAATTATTCACCCACTCTAGGAAAGAGCTTTTCTGGAAACATTGCCTTAAGAGGCACTGAGATGAAGCTGGGCAACGGCAAGTTTTATTTAAGTTTATAGAGTGCCATCTTGCGCTTGTTTATTTGAGTTCACAAATTAATCAGGTTTGTCTGGTTGGCTCTCCAACTATCCCCTGGGGCGTTGTGAAGTTGCACTGAACACTAAAAGGTGCCATATGGTAATGAGACCCAACAGTCCAAGATGACACTGGGCCTCCAGCTTTCAAACCATGTGCAGTCACAATTATTCTTTAACTTCCTAATTCCTTGTTCACAAAAATATCAGATTTGCTATGATTATTATTCCTATACAGGGATTATCAACATGTAGTGGAGATTAAATACACTTAATTGCAGCTCAAGTGGCATACCAGCCTTGGTAGATTTTGATAGAACAGTTTTCTCATGTTTTTTGGCCTGAGATATGATTCTCTGTATCTTCATCACCAGCTCATGTAATAATTGAGACCACATAATGACATTTTAAATGCTGAACCTCTTGAAGCAAGTTTGAGGGCCAATATGTATTAATTTGAATAATAAAATTAAGCTATCATTTACCCTTTACCTGCTTCACACTTAATGATTTTTGTGTAAGGGTTTTCTTCTCCTTCAGAATTCACCTGACCTTTGATGTAAATGTGGCATTTAATTTATTCAAGTAAAGATTGGCTATCATTGCATACATAAATTTTTGCTCATATCTTCAGAAATATTCAATTTTAATGAGTTTTTTTGTCTAACAGCTTGTCAATCAAGACAAAGTGCCACAATATTACCCATCTTATGTAACATCTTTGCACAATGCTTGCAGATTAATGAAGTAAACTGAGACAATTTCAAGTAAATTATCATGGGATTAATTATGGTCTATTCAGAAATTTTTAAAACAGAACAAAGGCCCTGTGAATGCTCATTAATGATACAGAGTCAGGCATCTGATTGACAAATGTTGACAAATGATCTAAAAATAAAATCAGGCTTTTTCATAAATCTGCATTTTCTTTTTTTAACTGGAGAAACTGTGTTGCAATTAGTACAAAATTGACGTACATTACAGTAAATTAGAGGTGCATCTTATACAAGTGGCTGACAATAATGAATGAAAGAATAAAATGCTTAAAGATATAAATGAGACTATTAGGTTTTAGTACATTGTTGCATATTAAATATAGTCATCTGCAAAAGAATGCACTCTAGTAATCAGTACATACCACAGTGCACCTTGGGATGCATTGGAGAACAAGTGAAAATAATGTGAGGAGCATTATTGTGAAGGTAAGAGGGAGGAAGCTTATTTAAAGGAAAGACAGAAACACTGAAGATTCCTGTATAACAGGTGCTACATTTTTTTTTTCTTTCTGTCTGCATTTTCAGTCTAATGTGTTTTTCCCTAGGCAGAAGCAGGGAATTAAGTTTTGTTATTTCACATAGAGTTCCGCTCATCTCTGAATAAATCCATTGTTAACTGTTATATTAAGTCTCTTTAGCCATTGTGTGTTTTCCCCTATAGGTTTTTTCTCTGGCAATGAACTTAGACAGATGTTAAGTTTCAACTCACGTACTTCCACTATGTGATTGCCGCTCTTTATCAGTTTTTTACAATTTCCTGTGGAGTTTTTGAAAAATCTTGGAGGCAATTCTGTGATTTTTGAGGATGAAGAATTTGATTAAGGTATTTATTTGTCAAAGCTTAACCCAGCCACAGGGGATGCACAAATCAGTGTGTTTCTTTGTGCCAATCCCAATCCTAGAATAATGGGAAGGGTTATGTCAGGAAGGGCATCCGGTGTAAACTTTTGCCAGATCGACATGCGGAGAACAATACAGATTTCCATACCGGATTGGTTGAGTCCCAGGTTAACAACGACCGCCACCAGTACTATTATCCAACAGGGTGCTGCCGAAATTGGGCTACTATTGGCTGAAGAAGGAGAAGAAGAGGGAGAAGATGTGTCTGGAGGAAAGAGTAGAGGAAAAAGGTAAAGATAGTTGAACTGAGGGCAGGAATGTTGAATGGCAGTATGACTGGTAAGGGGAGAGAGTAAGCAGATATGATTAAGAGAAAGAAGGTTGATATATTGTGCATGCAAGAGACTAAATGGAAGGGGAGTAAGGCCAGGTGGATCGAAGGTGAATTCAAATTGTTCTATTATGGTATGGATGGAAGGAAAAATGGGGTAGGGGTTATTCTGAAGGAACAGTGTGTCAAGAGTGTTTTGGAAGTGAAAAGAGTGTCAGACAGAGTAATGATTATGAAGTTGGAAATTGGAGGTGTGATGATGAATGAAGTGCATATGCCCTGTAAGCTAGGTGTGTTGTGAATGAGAAAGAAGATTTCTGGAGTGAGTTGGATGAAATGATGGACAGTGTACCGAAGGGACAGAAAGTGGTGATTGCAGCGGATTTCAATGGACATGTTGGTGAAGGGAGCAGAGGGGATGAGGAGATGATGGGTAGTGTGAACTTGAACCCGGACACAGGCAGACGGACATCGTTGTTTTCACCACACACTCGTTTATTTACAATATTTACAGCAGTCCCGCGCTCAACTCCCCAGTGCCTCTTGCACCGATTCTCCAATTCCAGGCCTTACAATGCCTCTGTCTCTCCTCAGGCCTTACAATGCCTCTCTCTCTCTTCTGGCCGCCTCCAGTCCTCCCGCTAACTCCGTCCTCTTCCACCTGACTTCCGCTCCAGACTGAAGGGAGGCGGCCCCTTATATCCTGCTCGCGGATGAGCACCAGGTGTTTCCGGCATTCCCTCCTTGGCCACGCCCCAGCGTGGCGGAAGTGCCGGCTGTCCTCCTGGCAGCTCTCCGGGCGCCACAATAAGTCTTCCCCCCAGCACTTCCTGGTGTGGCGGAAGTGCTGGGGTAACAGGTCCCAAGGCACTGGGGCGCCTCCTGGCGGAGACCACGGGCCTCTACAGGGAAAGGCTTCCATGCCCTTGACCCGTGGCCCCCAAAGCAACCCGGAAGGCAAACCCCACGTGATCTAGGCAGGGCTCTGACCCTCTTCCGGTCCCTCCTGGTGTCCCGGCCGGGTCATGGCCCCTGGCATCCCTGACAGTAGGTATGGTGTCAAGGAGAGGAATGAAGAAGGTCAGATGATAGTGGATTTTGCAAAAAGGATGGGCATGGCTGTGATGAATATATATTTTAAGAAGATGGAGGAACATAGGGCGACATACAAGAGTGGAGGAAGATGCACCCAGGTAGATTATATCCTATGCAGAAGAGTTAATCTGAAGGAGATTGAAGTCTGCAAAGTAGTGGCAGGGGTAAGTGTAGTTAGACAGAATAGGATGGTGGCCTGTAGGATGATGTTAGAGATCAAGAAGAGGAGGAGAGTGAGGGCAGAGCCAAGGATAAAATGGTGGAAGTTGAAAAAGGAAGACTGCATGGTTGAGTTTAAAGAGGAGATACAACAGGCGCTGGGTGGCAAATAAGAGTTACCAGACAGCTGGACAACTACAGCAGAAGTAGTAAAATAGACAGAAAGAAGGGTGCTTGAAGCAACATATGGACAGAGGAAGGAGGAAAAGGAAACCTGGTGGTGGAATGGGGAAGTACAGGAGAGTATACAGATGGCAAAGAACAAGTGGGATAGTCAGAGAGATGCAGAAAGTAGACAAGAGTAGAAGGAGATAAGAAGCAAGGTAATGAGAGAGGTGACGAAGGCTAAAAAAAAGGCATATGGTGAGTTGTATGAGAGGTTAGACACTAAGGAGGAAGAAAAGGCCTGTACCGATTGGCTAGACTGAGAGACCAAGATGGGAAAGATGTGCATCAGGTTAGGGGAATAAAGTATAAAGACGGAAACATACTCACAAGCGAGAAGGGTGTGTTGAGAAGATGGAGTACTTCAAGAGGCTGATGAATGAAGTGAATGAGAGAGAGAAGGTTGGATGATGTGGAGATAGTGAACCAGGAAGTGTAATAGATTAGCAAGGAGGAAGTAAGGACAGCTATGAAGAGGATGGAGAATGGAAAGGCTGTTGGTACAGATGACATATCTGTGGAAGCATGGAGCTGTTTAGGAGACATAACAGTAGAGTTTTTAACCAGATTGTTATGGAATCTTGGAAAGTGAGAGGATGCATGATTAGTAGAGAAGAACTGTATCGGTGCCAATTTTTAAGAATAAGGGGGATGTGCAGAACTGTAGTAACTACAGTGAGCAGCAGTATGGTTTCATGCCAAGAATGAGCACCACAGATACAATGTTTGCTCCGAATGTGTTGATGGAGAAGTATAGAGAAGGCCAGAAGGAGTTGCATTGTGTCTTTGTGGACCTGGAAAAAGCTGTCTGGAGGTGTCTTGAGAGGAGTTGTGGTATTGTATGAGGAAGTCTGAAGTGGCAGAGAAGTATGTAAGAGTTGTACAGGATATGTACGAGGGAAGTGTGACAGTGGTGAGGTCTGCGGTAAGAATAATGGATGCATTCAACGTGGAGTTGGGATTACATCAGAGATCGGCTCTGAGCCCTTTCTTATTTGCAATGGTGATGGACAGGATGACAGATGAGATTAGACAGGAATCCCCGTGGACTATGATATTTGCTGATGACATTGTGATCTGTAGCGATAACAGGGAGCCGGTTGAAGAGACCCTGGAAAGGTGGAGATATGCTCTAGAAAGGAAAGGAATGAAGGTCAGTAGGAACAAAACAAAATACATATGTGTGAATGAGAGGAAGGTCAGTGGAATGGTGAGGAAGCAGGGAGTAGAGTTGGCGAAGGTGGATGAGTTTAAATACTTGGGATCAACAGTACAAAGTAACGGCAGGGTGGAATGGTTGGAGAAGAGTGTCAGGAGTAATTTGTGATAGACGGGTATCAGTAAGAGTGAAAGGGCAGGTCTACAGGACGGTAGTGAGATCAGCTATGCTATGTGGGTTGGAGACAGTGGCACTGACCAGAAAGCAGGAGGCAGAGCTGGAGGTGGCAGAGTTAAAGATGCTAAGATTTGCATTGGGTATGACAAGGATGGGCAAGATTAGAAGCTTCGGTTTGTATTAACAACATTAATTCAGACTACTTTAAACTAGAACGTGGTACCAGACAAGAATGCCCCTTGTCACCACTGTTTTTTGCAATTGTCATTGAGCCACTGGCAGTTCACTGTCAAAATACTTATGAGATAAAGGGGATTATTAGAGAGGGACTTAAACAGAAAAATTCTCTATATGCAGATGATATGGTACTGTATATATCTGATCCACAAGATGCTATGCCTGCAGTCCTAACAGCACTAACAGAATTTCAAAAGATTTCTGGTCTAAGAATTCATTTGAATAAAAGTGTGCTCTTTCCAGTGAATTTTCAAGCACACAATATTAGATTGGACAACTTCCCTTTTATCATTGCAGATCAGTTCAAATACCTAGGGGTAAACATCACAAGTAAACATAAAGCTTTTCATCAACAAAAGTTTGCCATCTGTATGGAAAAAATTAAACATGACTTGCATTGATAGTCTACCCTTCATCTCTCTTTAGCCGGAAGATTTAACATTGTTAAGACGAATATCCTTCCTAAGCTTCTTTTTTTATTTCAAAACATTTCAATATACATCAATAAATCATTTTTAAGAAATTACATTCAACCATAACCTCATTTATTTGGAATTCAAAACATCCACATATGCAAAGGGTGACCCTACAAAGACCTAAGACAGAAGGTGGCATGGCTCTACCTAACTTTCAATTTTATTACTGGGCAGCAAACATATAAACTATAAAAATACGGACATGGACACAAATAGATGAACATACACATGCTTGGTCCACAATAGAAATAAAATCCTGCAGTACTTCTTTATATTCCTTGCTTTGTACCCCAATAAGTACAAGTCATCGCAAATATACAAACAATCCAATTGTGCTTCACTCACTCAGAATATGGAACCAATTTTGGAAGTATTTTAAGATAGAGAAGCTTTTATCTGTGGCACCTCTGCAAAAGAACCACCTTTTTCCAACCTCTGAAACGTGCGCAGTTTTTAATGTCTGGAAAATATTTGGGATTAAATCACTTAAAAGTGTACTAAATCACTTTGTATCCTGCAAAGAATTACACTTCAAATTTAACTTTCCAGCAACACATTTCTTTCACTACCTTCAAATTAAAAACTTTGTTAAACAAAATCTGCCCAATTTTCCTCACCTCCCACCTACCTCTATTCCGGAAACAAATAATGATCAGTCTTGAAGACTCAGACAGCATCTCCATAATATATAAAACCATTTTACAGTCCTTCCGTTTCAAAGATCCAAGAGTACAGTGGGAAAAAGATCTCTCGCTCAACATCTCAGAAAAGGAGTGAATGGTAGAAATGCACAGAATTCACTTGAGCTCCATATGCACAAAGCATACAATTATTCAACTTAAAATTATATATCGGGCACATCTGTCTCTATCTTTATTGTCCAAAATGTTCCCAGGACAAGATCCAACCTGCAAACGTTTCAATCAAGTTCCAGCCTCACTGGGCCATATGTTTTGGGCCTGCACCAAATTAACATCATTCTGGACCAAAAATTTTAAATGCCTTTCAGACAGCCTTGGTGTCACAATCCCTCCTTATCCACTAACAGCTGTGTTTGGTGTACATCCAGACGGGCTTAAAGTGGAGAAGGACAAATAAACTGTGATTGTCTTTACTACACTATTAGCACTATAGACTTATCTTGCTCAACTGGAAGAATCCTAACTCTCCTATTTTAAGTCAGTGGGTAACTGATGTTATATACTATTTGAAACTGAAAACTGGAAAAAATCTAATTTGCACTTAGAGGATCTGTGCAAACCTTTTTCAAAATCTGGCAGGATCTAATCAATAACATTTTAGAATAAGAATTTTAATTAAGGAAGCAGATTCTCTTTTCTCATGGGTAGGAGTTGATTTGTTTTGAACCAAGACTTGTAAAACATTACTTATTTATATAGAAATACAATAAAAAAAATAAATGAGTACATTAGAGGGTCGGCTCAGGTTGGACAGTTGAGAAACAAAGTCAGAGAGGCGAGATGTTTGGACATGTGCTGAAGACAAGAAGGAAGGCCTAAGAGAAGGTTTATGGATGTGGTGATAGAGGACAAGCAGGTGATGGGTGTGACAGAACAAGATGCAGAGGACAGGAAGATATAGAACAAGATGATCCGTTGCGGCAACCCCTAACGGGAGCAGCCAAAAGAAGAGGAAGAAGAACAAGATTTATTTGTCAAAGATTGGATCCTCAAAATGTAATTTTTAGTGTCTTATCATGGTACCATTCTGAATATTGATGGGTGGTGCCATTGTGTGACTTTTACATTGGCTGACCCTTTAAAAAAAATAATGTATGCACCATTCGGGTATCCATGTTTTGAATAAAAGTAAAAATCTTAATGTGTCCTTCTCTGTATTTTTTGTCAGTTTTCTGACCTACTTTCCAGTTTATTATTGTGATTCTTTTCTTACACTTCTGGCTTGTCGAAAGATAATTTTTTTCTCATACTCTGTTTTGTTCTTGTTTCAACTTCTGGACCCAAAATAAAAATGATTTTGCTTTGGCAGAGCACACTACAGCCATATGCCACCTAACCAATGACGGAATAGGAGAGTGGACCAAAGCAATTTATTGCTTTTGGTCTAAAAGACCAATTTTATCTTTCAGTTTTAAATTATTTATAAATTACTGTAATAATCGAGCTAGCTTGACTTATTGTCATTTGCAAAGTTTTGGTTTATATAACTCTAGACAGCTGTATGACTATGGCATTCACTTTTTATCTGTAACTTCAGAAGTGGAGACTGTTTAATTAGCATGTGCTCTATAATAAATCCTCAGGGCCTATCTTAGTGCAAGTTACATAAGTAACATTATATATGCAACCTCAGAGGCTAAACATCATTCCTTAGCATGTGTTTCAGAATAAAACCTTGAAGGCTAGGCAGCTTAATTTAATGTTACATTTAATTCAAAGCCTATCTATTAAAGAACACTCACCAAATAGAAACATTTCAATTGCCAATTTCTGTGGCTGAGTTCTAGCATGAGTCGAACGTGAAAGGGGCTACAGCAGGCAGATAACCAGTACGATAACTGACAATTTAAATTTATCTGCAGACAAACTCAAATTTATGCAGTAACAACAATAGTTAAAAGCAACAACATAAGGAATACTAGAAATGCATAATGTGCATTCTGGAAGACTCAGATACTAATCTTCCTTTTGGCATTTGAAATCGCATTCTTATATACTGCATTTTGAAAAGCTAAAGCTAGTCAGAGATCAAAGCTCATCCAATGGGACATTGCATGGCCATACAATCTTCAAAAGAGTTGACACCAATTCCTTTTCCTGACAAGAAATACAAACAAAGGAAGAAAGAGGCTGATACTTCAAATGCAACAAAACCCACAGTTCTATCCTGGGAAAGCATCTCTGGAATCTGCTTCCATTAATGTGCATAACTAAAGAAAGATTTTGCAGAGACATAATAACATAAACATACTCTTCTGAAAATAGCTCAGTAAGATTCACCATACTGTTATAACTAATTTGAGACCAAACGTGCCTATGAGGATATTACACTTGACAGCAAAAGTTTTGAATTCATTCCAGTGATCTAAGAATATATAAATCTGGCTGACCGTTTATTTGGTAAAGTGACAGATGACTTAAAAATGCCTGGGACTGCTAAGTAGGCTGTACAAGGAAAAGTGGTGTTTAGATTAAATAGGCTGAAACCTTTCGGATCACAAAATAACATTTATTATCCAGCCCTTAAGGAGGTTAGTAAGAAGTGCTTTGAGTAGTGAGAAAAGCACTATATAAATGTAAAGAATTATTAATTATTATTAAATGTCACTGTGTACTATGGAAGTTCCTAAGGAAAATAGAAAGTATTATCCAGTTACAGTTTATAACAAATTAGAAAATGTATTAATGGTGTGACATTGACTTGTATTGGAGGGCTGTGCAGACACTGTAGCCCTCAATGGACTGAGTTCAATGGGTTGGTTCAAGAAGTTCTCAACCCATTTCTGGGTCCTGGGATACAGAATCTCACCAGGATAGGGAAAAGAATGAAAACAGGCCTGGACAGGACACTAGTCTATCACAAGGGCCACACCCAGTGCCATACATACCCCATATTCACACACAGGGACACTCATCATCATCAGTCAGGGATCAAGCCACAGAAAAAAAAAACACTTTCTCAAATGAACGTATAGGATTCCAAATACTGATTGAAGTGTAAACAAATAAATGACAATACTGTCTGTTTTGGTCTGCATCTTAGTCACCCTCATACTGCAGTTCATATTTAACCTAAATTTTGATGAAGCTTTGCCCTATCAGATTATTATTCACATTGAACGTGGGGGTTTCAGAGGTTATGGGGTTTTGTACCCCTTGCATTTTCACATGGGCAGTTCTAAATATATTGTAAAGATGCTTGAGTCAGCAGACCAATGTTTAATTAGATGGGCAGCCTGTTAAAACTGGAACATTTTGCTGTTCTTCAGCTATTTATTGGAATGCATAGCATGAAATCAGGACTGTCAATGTCAGCAGAACATCTGGTCACACTAGTAAATTATTGTGCCATTGAAATTGGACTGAGATGCTATTGCAAATGCTTCTCTTCAGTTTGTACTCAAGCTATTGCAAATGCTTCTCTTCAGTTTGTACTCAAGCTGATGTATAGGTTTCACCGTGCATGCCCATCTTGACTTGCCAATGAAGGACTGACAACCCACGTGCACACAAGCAGCCAGCAACACTGACTTCCTAAGCAGTCGGTTGGTATTTCACTACCTTGTATTGGGGATCTGTTTGCCATAAGTAACAGCAATCGGAGCTGAAAAAGTGGAAAATATACAAATAAACAAGCTAACAAATTAAACCAATGCTTTTTAATGGGAGATTTTAAAATTTTAAAACTGTGCACAGCATGATCTGCTTAAGATATCTCAATGAAAATTGAGCAGTCACGACAAATTTCCTTGAAAAGTAACTGTTGTGCATTTCAACAAAATTGTTTAATGGGAGCTGACTTGGCAGTCATGGGATATCATAATAGATGCTTTATGCATTACATGCAGACACACTTAAAATGGGTAATTGGGCTGATCCAAGTCCAAACCAACTGAGGAAGCATGTACCATAAATTAAAAGACCCATTGTCAGCAGAAATCTGCAAACCATCGAAAAATCTGTGATATATATTTAGATATGCTTACATTTAAAATCTGCGATGGAGTGAAACCGCGAAAGTCGAAGCGCGATATAGCGAGGGATCACTGTATATACATGAGGACTGTAGAACATCCTACTTAGCTACAAGATGTCACTATGAAGCTGTTTGAGTAAAACTGTGGGTTACAGGCTTACAGAGAAGTCCATTGTGTAATGTATTAAATAGATGGCAAGGAATTTGAAAGGTGTCGTCATAATGGCTGTATGGTGATAGAAACAAGCCACACTGAAGGTTGTTTTAATAAATGTTTAAAATCACTGTGCCGAACTGTGAATTAAAAAAAAAAATTTTATAAAGATTACAAATATTTAAAACAAACCAGGTTTGAACTTTGAACAGATTAATAATCCACAATTAACATAAGGTACCTGGATGTTTTTCAAACAAGCTGTACTAAAAACTGCATGTTTAAACTCAAACTGTAATTTTAGATGTTAAAAACTTAATTTGATTGTAGTAGCCTTGGGTAAATAAGAGTAGCATGGGTATCAGTATGGGGAAAGTACACCATTTTATAATATAAAATGCAATTACAAAAAGTTTATCAGTTTGAACATTCAATATCTTGTCTGTGTAGTGTATTCAATTGAATATAGGTTGAAAAGGATTTGTAAATCATTGTATTCTGTTTTTATTTACGTTTTACACAACGTCCCAACTTCATTGGAACTTGGGTTATAGAGAATGGCATCTGTGTTTCAGATGCAAGCTGCACAGAAAGAGAGAAGATCTCCATCAACACCCAAACAAGATACCTGCATTCCCACTGAAATTGGCAAGATGAAAGACATCTGCAGGCTGAAGAAACACTTAAACAGCCAGGCTTGAAGGGACATTTACAATCTCTATCCTTAAGGAAAGCATTCAGAAACATTCTCTTCTCTTCTACTTTTTGCTTCTTTTGTTTTTACTGTGATTTATTAATGTTGCTTTGGTGCAAATGTAAGTACAGTACATGTTATTTGGTTGACCTAACGTAAAGTGAAATGAGCATGGGTATGGGTGACTGCCATATTCCTACAGGATTTAGTTTCTGAGAGGGCTGACTTTTGACAAGTAGCAGTGTGGTGATCAAGCATTTGCATTGCTTAGTGGCAGATATTTTGTGTGACACTCAGGTCTGAAGACCTCTCTTTGGTCTACTTTTGCCAAACTAGTAAGTCTGTTTGCTTGAGGCAGCTGTCAGTGTGCAGGTGAAGCTGCACATGAAGACACTATAAAGTAGCTACATTGTAGTCTTATTCTTCTTTAAACAGCTGTCCACATCAGGTAAAGCTTCACGTTTAGAATTGTAAAGCAGATACTATATACCTAGATTTAACACATACATGATAGTTAGTTGTAACTATGTTGCACACACAAACCTCCATGCTAATACAATAGTATAGGATAGGAAGCAGGTCATTCCCAAAATGTACCTCCATGAGACAGAAAAATCTACAATACCAATCAGGGTGTATCTTTGCACTGTCACAAACTCCACAAAGAGCCATAGCAAGGTTTGGGACAGCCACCTATATAATTGGCTGCAAAGTCATAAATATGTTACACCACACTGATGTGCACAAAACAGAGTCCAAAACAGAACTGAGGGAATAGGGAAAAGGTGGAGGCTTTTTAAGGGGGAAGACAGAAAATGAGGTCAAAAGGGTCTGGCTCTTAAGGGTCTTCAACTATGGGCTTGGACCCGGAAGTGACATCAAGAGGGCCAGGTGGAATCTCCCGTGAATGGTCTGCAAGAAAGGGAGAAAAAGAGTCAGTGCACTCTGCCACATCCCGGTCTGATTCGGAATTGCCCTTACTCAATCCCTTTAGCTGCATCCCATGCGCATGTGTGTCACAGCACACAAAAATAGATAGGCAGAGGCCCTAGAGAGTGCTGTCCAATATAATTATGAGTGTTGCCCTGAAAGTAAAACCTCTAAGGGCCGCAACAGAGAGAGACAATAGAAGACTGTGCTATTACTCCTAATTGTCATTTAATAGTATACAGTTCTTAAGTGGTAAACTTACCCTTTAACAGCAGGTTACAGTGAAGAGGTGCAGTGACACTTTACTACATATCCTTATCCTTTATATTCTCTGAAATTTATATGTTCAATTTTCTGTGATCTATCCCACTGCTGTTTTTTTTTTGGTTAATTCTGTACATAATTTTTGTTACTTTTGATACAATTTCTTCTGTTTTTGATACATTAGATTGGTCAATAATTTTGACTGCATCTTAGTAGATCTTGGAAATATTAGATAGATAGATAGATAGATAGATAGATAGATAGATAGATAGATAGATAGATAGATAGATAGATAGATAGATAGATAGATACTTTATTAATCCCAAGGGGAAATTCACATAGTCCAGCAGCAGTATACTGATACAAAGAAACAATATTAAATTAAATAGTAATAAAAATGAAAAGAATTAAAATAAAATTAATGTTCGCATTTACTCCCCCGGGTGGAATTGAAGAGTCGCATAGTGTGGGGGAGGAACGATCTCTTTAGTCTGTCAGTGGAACAGGACAATGACAAAAGTCTGTCACTGAAGCTACTCCTCTGTCTGGAGATGACACTGTTAAGTGGATGCAGTGGATTCTCCATGATTGACAGGAGTTTGCTTAGTGCCCGTCGCTCTGCCACAGATGTTAAACTGTCCAACTTTAAACCTACAATGGAGCCTGCCTTCTTAACAAGTTTGTCCAGGCGTGAGGCGTCTTTCATCTTTATGCTGCCACCCCAGCACACCACCGCGTAGAAGAGGGCACTCGCCACAACCGTCTGGTAGAACATCTGCAGCATCTTACTGCAGATGTTGAAGGATGCCAACCTTCTCAGAAAGTATATTCTGCTCTGAGCTTTCTTACATAGAGCATCAGTATTGGCAGTCCAGTCCAATTTGTCATCCAGCTGCACTCCCAGATATTTATAGGTCTGCACCCTCTGCACACAGTCACCTCTGATGATCACAGGTTCCCTGAGGGGCCTGGGCCTCCTAAAATCCACCACCAGCTCCTTGGTCTTGCTGGTGTTAAGGTGTAAGTGGTTTGAGTCGCACCATTTAACAAAGTCTTTGATTAACTTTCTGTACTCCTCCTCCTGCCCACTCCTGATGCAGCCCACAATAGCAGTGTCATCAGTGAACTTTTGCACGTGGCAGGACTCCGAGTCATATTGGAAGTCTGATGTATATAGACTGAACAGGACCGGAGAAAGTACAGTCCCCTGGCGCCCTGTATTGCTGCACACGATGTCAGACCTGCAGTTCCCAAGACATACATATTGAGGTCTGTCTGTAAGATAGTCCACAATCCATGCCACAAGGTGTGAATCTACTCCCATCTCAGTCAGCTTATCCCTAAGGAGCAGAGGTTGGATGGTGTTGAAGGCGCTAGAGAAGTCCAAAAACACAATTCTTACAGTTTTTTATTAACTTTACACAGAAAAAAATACTTGTACTTTCTAAGGCATTCACCCATCACGTTTCTTGCCATGTCTCAAGATTTCTTTCTGTTTAAAGTTAGATCCACTGCTGGGGCAGAAACATTGTATAATCACTGCTATTTTAGTCACAAATCTTACCTTTGGAATTTAATTTTCATGTTTTTCATAACCCCATGACCCTGTAGTTAGGATATAGCGGGTTGGATAATGGATGCATGGATGGATGTTTTTCATAACCTCCACAACCAGTTTGCTATGTTTTATATATTTCTAGTATCTCCAAAACATCCACCTAAAACATACATGAGATTTTGAACAATTAGTTGGTAATCAGAATCAACCAATCTGTTCATTAGGAAGCACTGTTTGGCTTTTAACATTAATTTTCACACACCCTATGAAACCCTTGTTGCTGAGCTTATACAGTATATTCTTGTACAGTAATGTTGTCTTTAGTTTTTACTATTGTGCTTCATTGCTTCTTTTCAAGTATTTCTCATATATGTAATGAAAGCTGTCCCACACTTGTGGTAGGTGATTGAGTTTATCCTGCTGGAACAGATTTAGTCATCTGAAGCTTTGTACTGTTTACTGTGATGTATCTCATTTCTACTACTTATCTTTTTTTTATCTGGCTTACCTGATATTCAAGACCAAACATTAGCACAGTTAAGCTTTTACTGTTGATATTTCATATGTGAGTAGGCAAAGCTCAGAAAAGAAAATTTGTTTGCTTGGTCCTTTCACATTTGACTTCTTTTTCAGACAAACCCATTCTTAATCTACCCCTCAGATTCAAACACATTTGCCATCTTAGGTAGATACACAGTTTTCAATTAACTTTAAGAGGATGTTAAAGAAAGCTGATACTTTGATTATTGACATGACCCTTAAAAGAAAACAAAAACCTTTAGCATTATACAAATACAGTCTAAATAAGTAATAAGAATATGTGCTTTATTTCCATCCATCCATTATTCAACCCGCTATATCCTAACTAGAGGGTCACAGGGGTTTATTTTTTCTAGGAAATGTTTAAGGCATGCTTCAGAGTTACTCCACACAATTAAAAATATCACAACCCTTGACTGCTTCTTTTAGTATTAAACAGTCACATTCTCTGATTTGAATTGCTTCTTGTTTTCTTAGCTAGCTGCCAGTAAGCAATGAGAGTTCACCATCTAACTTGGATCTCATTTTACACATATGTGTTTATCATGTGTGGAGGATGGCCGGCTGTTTATCCCGGCCAATACCCCCAAGCCGCCAGGTGGAGCCCTCCTTGCAGCATGGAGGTCCCCAGAAGACCAGCAGGGCATCATGGACAATGGAGTTTTTATGCACCGCCCTGCTGGATGCCATGGGGCCACGAGGGAGCTGCAGGGAGGGCGAAGAGTTCTTCGTGCCCTATGACCCGGAAGTTCGTCATAGGAAGAGCAACGGGCTTCCGGGGTGAGAAAAGGACTATTTACCCTGACCTGGAAGGAATAAGGACTTGTGGACTGTTGGGCAGGAACACCTCCGGGTCAGGGAGTATAAAAGGATCATGGGAACTCCCAGACAATGAGCTGAGTTGGGAGGCAGGGTGGCTAAGCGTCTGGGAGTGGAGGATTGTGATTGAGTATTGTTTATTATTGGTTTATTGAAGAATAGTGGAGTGGTGGTGCTTTGTGCACATTATTGCTATAATAAATATCATTATTTGACTTTTACCTGGAGTCTGACGTGGTGTCTGAGGGTAGAAGGGTGCGAGAAAACCCTAATCTGTCACAGTTGGCGTAGCTTCGGCAGGATTCTCTGGCTGTCAGTTTGGCAGAGGACCTGAATTTAAAAAAATTTACTGTGGACAGAATACCCCAAGAAGGCAGCGTCAAGACACACAGAAAAATCGCCACTAACCCTATCTTTAAGTCCGTAATGGGGAAGAAGAAGACCAAGCAGGCGCCAGCAACAGCGGAGGTCTAGCGCTTCGACATTGCCTGCGCTCAAGGCGAGCCATGGAGCAGCTACGAGTTTCGGGAGAGATTTCGGAGGAAGGCGTCTCCGGCAGGTATGTGCTGGGAATGTACTTTACAATCTTTTAATTTAACACATGATGTCCCATGTACATACCTCCCAGATGTCCATCCGAAGGCTCTGCGGGAGGCAGAAGACAAACCGAAGGCGATGGCGCGCTCTCGTTCAGGCAAACGAGCAACCCGAAGGACTTCTGCATTACGGGTGCCGGCAAGGGACACGTGACCTACCACGAAGGATTCCAGGAAGGTGACGTTCCATGTTCAGCTGTTTGTGGCTTCGCCCAAGAAAAGACGGACTTGGTTTTTCCGAAGGGGAAAAGGGAGACAAGCGAAGCACCGCTCTCCCTACAGAAAAGTAAGGAGGTCCGGGAAATGACTGATCGGTCTGTCGACAAATTGATGCAGACTGATCGCAGTCAGCCAAAAGCGGCACCGCGGTCCTCCGAAAAGAACTCCAAATCTCAGGCTCCCTTGCGGGACCTGTCAGAGCACGTGTCAGGAACGGCCGTGTTTATTGGCTCCCAGTCGGAGGGTAAGGCTAATGATGATTTGAGCATGCCTCTGGTTGTATTGAGTAAAGTTTTGGACGTGCACGAGCTGAAGAAGTTGCTTCAGCCCGTGCACAGTTTTTTACAGGTGGTGCAAACAATCCAGACGATCGTTGCAGACTTGAGAGGAGCGGCTGAAAAGCCTATGAACAAATTAAATGAGTACCTGCGGTGATTGTCTCGGAAGCCTCCTGTCTTAATTTATTTGGCGGTACAGGTAGGTAAAGCCGGTACCGTATATAATGAAATAGGGACGCAGAGTGACACTGGCCCGCGTTTAATCCATAGCGGGTGCCAAGTGGAAGCGTGCCCTACAAGAGAGGCCGGTACGATAACCGAGTGGCCGGCGGAAGGGCTAATCGATCCGGGGCAGCTACACAGTGACTCCCGGAGCGAGACAGCCCTAAAGACGCCGCCACCGGTAATTTGTAAAAGTAAAGGGGTGCAAACAGTAAAGGGTCTCTCTTTACTTGATAAGCCCCAGATTAAGCAGGATATCCCGAAAATAAAACTGGGGTCTCCTGACAAAGGTATAGAAGCAGAAAGAGAAAAAACACCGTTAGAGGCGGCAGGGGTTTCTCTCCCAGCAAGAGAAGGGGCGGACCTAACATTTCCTTATTGTTTTCAGTCCCGTAGGGGGAGAATACCAGGAGGACAGAGGCAGTGCTTTGGGTGCCGAAGGTTGGGCCACATTTGGCGATACTGTCCTTGGAGAGAGGGGGACAAGATATCGAATTGGAATAATATTCCCCCTAGGTTCTCCAGGGACCAAGATATTCGGACTAATCAAGGCTCAACCGGAACGTCCTCTTGGAGGAAGACTTCCCTCTCGGGGCAGGCTGCTCCGAATCTTTATAATTCGTCACTGGGGGTGGAATACTGTGGAGGATGGCCGGCTGTTTATCCCAGCCAATACTCCCAAGCCGCCAGGTGGGGCCCTCCTTGCAGCATGGAGGTCCCCAGAAGACCAGCAGGGCATCATGGACAATGGAGTTTTTATGCACTGCCCTGCTGGATGCCATGGGGGCCACGAGAGGGAGCTGCAGGGAGGACCGAAGAGTTCTTCGTGCCCTATGACCCGGAAGTTCGTCATAGGAAGAGCGACGGGCTTCCGGGGTGAGAAAGAACTATTTACCCTGACCCAGAAGGAATAAGGACTTGTGGACTGTTGGGCAGGAACACCTCCGGGTCAGGGAGTATAAAAGGATCATGGGAACTCCCAGACAATGAGCTGAGTTGGGAGGCAGGGTGTCTAAGCGTCTGGGAGTGGAGGATTGTGATTGAGTATTGTTTATTATTGGTTTATTGAAGAATAGTGGAGTGGTGGTGCTTTGTGCACATTATTGATATAATAAATATTATTTGACTTTTACCTGGTGTCTGACGTGGTGTCTGAGGGTACAAGGGTGCGAGAAAACCCTAATCTGTCACACATGACATATCTGTTTTAATAAAATATTTGAAAAGAAATGGTAATTGAAAAGAAAGAAGTGAAGGATGAAGAAAACTAATTTGCTCTGAGCCACAAATCGTTTGGATGATATTCTAAGAAAGGAAAAATCTATGTGGGTGAATAAAACAACATTAATAAGCGGTACAATTAGATACTATTAGATAACAAGTTCCATTATTGGCCAGGACTGACCTCTAAGCAACTGGGCTGAAGCAAAAACCTACAGCTACTGTGGCCTTGCAGGATTGAAAGCGGCCATACCATCTTTAAATGAATCAAACTGAAAACTAGAATAATTGTTCCACCTCTACCGACAATAAATAACTGCTTGTAAAGCATACCGATTGTCAGCTCTATATGGGAATAATTTGCCACTTTGATCACAAAGGTGAATATCACAGCTAGCATGGATGTTAGTGGTCATCGGTGACTGCTGACAATATTGAAATATGTAACTGAGAAAACTGATTTTAAAGTAAATCTGGAATCTGTCCTGGCAGAAGAGGCTGGAAGGCAAGAAAAAGCCCCAGATGAAATGCCACTTCATTTTATGAGCAATGCAAGACTCAATTAGAAGCAGTAAGCATTTTAAGAAAACTCCACAGCGCATATATAAGGAGCTTAAAAAGAAGCTGCAAGGAAAAAAAGTATTTATATAATGCATAAAAAGCAAATAACTCCAGAGTTAATCATAGAGCTTAAGAGAAAATTTAAGTTACCATTAAAAAAGATACCAGGAAAAGTAAAGATGGCCTAAATTCCATACTTCCAGTATTTTAGTAGTAAAAGAACAGCCAAGAAGGAAGTGAAGAGTATGTATTAGGGACAGCAAAGTTGAAATAAAATACAAAAGACAGTGAAATGTAATCATTATTATAGAAGGACCTGAGCAGAATAGACGTTTGGGCAGATCTCTGGAAGAAAATATTTAATGTAAATAATTATAAAGTATTGCAAATAGGAAGTACAAATGCTAGATGTTTATAAATTCTAAGAATATAAGAGACTCCGTAGAGTGTAAAATGGAGTCCATTAAATGTTCCCATATTCACCAGGTAACACTGTGATCACCGCGGCCTAAAGAGCTCCTTCAGACCCTGTTGAAAAAGCTGCTCATCTGAAAATGGAAAGAGCAAAATAGCAAATATCTGGAGCAAGGATTAATGTAAGGTGGAAAGGATTCATACCTGGTCTGACTTCATATAATGAGAAATGTTCTGTTACTTTCTCATAAGTTGTTTGAATTGTTTGGAACTTATGGTAAGTTAAGGTACTGTGATATTATGGGTAGTGTGGAAAATCGGCTTATACCTCTTATTTCAGACACTTTTTTAATACTGGACAGGTTTCATCAAACTGAGTGGACAAAGCAGGACGGGGAACTGGAGATTTTTTGTGAATGTGTTAATGATGAAAAAGGGAGCACAGTGTGATTAAAACTAAAATGTGTGATCATCGTGTCAAATGTGTGAGCATTGAAAAGTAGACTAAATTCATCCATGTCACTGGCAAGAGAAGATAAGTACTGTTGTTTTACAAACCCTCTGTCTCTTCCACGGGATGAGGTGGCTGTAGTCAATGGGAATAAATAGCAACATTTCTATTTTCACTTGCTGTTATACACTTCCAGACACTCAAAGAGATGCTTTGCAAATTGGTCAGCAAGGATAGAAGAAACAGAGACTAGTTGATTCCCCTTGTATTGTTTGTCTACCGAGAGGTCCCTCGGGCCTGCACAGGCTTCTCTCCCTTTGAATTATTATATTGGCAACAACACTGTGATATTTTGGATATTCTAAAAAAAGATTGGGAAGATTAGCCAGTCCCTCTACTAATATTCTAGAGTATATTGCACAATTACGCAATAGATTCAGTAAAATTAGACTAATCCTTAAAGAGAACATGGAACATAAATTAAGTAAATTAAGGATAGGAAGGGCCTGGTCTAGTACTTGGTTAAACAACCAAAAACATGACCAGCTGAGGGAGTATGTCACGTGAACTTGTTGAAGCTGTGGAAGGAAAGGGATTCAGATCCTCACTCTATCGAATCTTAGAAGTCAACACCTGAGGCAAAGCCTATGATGTTGCACCACAGTGACTGCTGCGCGCTTTGACAGGATGAAGATCGGAGTACAGTATTACATTCTTATTTCTCAATCACAATATGATTATTTAGGTGGTTACCTACCAGGTAACAATTGTAGTTGCCACTGTGTGTGCTTTACCTCAGGTGCTGACATCCGAGGTTTTATCCCCGTAAGGTGATGCAAAAGTGCATATACATGTTGAGGCCCAATAACGGCAAAACACGTGCCATGTACTTTTTTATTATTTGGTATATACTGAATCACATATCTATGAGATGCTTCTTGCAACAAAGAGGACGTGGCGGATGTTTGCCTACTGGCCGACCAACCACAAGTGCTACCTGTTAGGTAACCACCTAAATAATCAATTTGCAATTCTGAACTAAGAATATAATACTGTACTTCCATCTTCATCCTGTCAAATAAGTGAACAAGCAGCTGTGCTGCAACATCAGAGGCTTCGCCTCAGGCACTGACGTCCATGGTTCAATCTCCATAAGGAGATGCAAAAGCGTGTACACCAGATGAGCCCTAATAAGGGAAAAACATATGTTGTGTACTCTTTGTATTGTTTGGCAGATACTGTATCATATATATATATATATGTAAAAATTTATAAGATTTTTTATCTCAGTTTGTCAGACTGTATAGGAGCGCCTCCTCTCTTCACCTAGTACACAACGGACTTTAGCTACAATTCAGGGACAGGCCACATACAGAAGTTTTCAGATGACACTGCTATTGTGGGGTGTGTCAGGGGTGGACAGGAGAGGAGTATAGGAGTCTGGTAAATGACTTTATGGGATGGTGTTTGTCAAAACAACTGCTGTTGAACACATCCAAAACCAAGGAGATGATTGTGGACTACCTTAGGTCTAGTCCTCCACTGAGACCTGTCTCCATTGAAGGGGTTGATGTAGAATGGGTAAAGACCTATAAATACCTTGGAGTACAGTTGGATGACCGGAGGGAATAGTCACAAAACACAAAGGCACTGTTCAGGGAGGGGCAAAGCTAGGGTCTGTTTTTTGAGGAGGTTTGGCTCCTTTAAAATATACAAGAAACTCCCACAGATAGATGGTCTATCAATCTGTGGTTGCCAGTAATCTATTCTTTGCTGTGGTGTGCTGGGGGGAACCTTGAAGAAAAGGGATGCTGGTTGTATTGTCAAGCTGATCAAGCAAGCAGGACCTGTGGCTAGAATGGAAATTGACTCTTTAGTGACAGTGACAAAGGAGGGCACTGTGCAAGCTGCTATTGATTATGTACAACACACATCACCCGCTATATGCCACCATAATTAAGAAGAGTACTTTGTTTAGGGTAGGCTGTTATCACAGAATTGCAATACCAGCAGATACAAGTCCCCAATGCCATTAGACTCTTCAGCTCTTTACAATGGGGCAGGGGGTGGTTGAGCTCTGAACCTGAAAGTCATTCTCTGCTCATAAGCTACGTTAGATGTGCTAGCTAAGCACTACATACTGTATCTCTGATATCTCACTACTTGGTCATTAGTCTATAACCCTTTTTTGTTCAATATTACTCAATAATCATAAGTCACTTTATTTTATTTTACTTTGGCATTAAGTCACTTTGACTTTGATATTATTTCCAACCTGTTGCTTTGGTAGTATTATTTGCACAATTCTCACTGCACTGGCATTATTGTGTATACCATCTACAGTATTGCAATGTGATTGCGTTATTTGTATAGTATTTGTTATTTGTGTAGTATGTGTACTTAAATGTTTACATTTAACTTGGTATAATTAATTATTGGCTATTGATTCTTATTGATCATGGTGCCAGAGAGTGGTGATGTTTGTGAACCATGCAAGTAAGAATTTCATTATACTCTGTGCACATCGCAATACTACTACAATATGTGAATGGCTTTAATATATTCTTCGAAATTAGAAAGATACATCTGTATAGATGAAACTGCAAAATGTAGGAGAAAGATTATATTAACAGTTAACTTACAATAAAGAAAAAAAAGTGAGAATTATTAAATTACAAGTGAACACACCACAGTAATCAAATGAAATATAATCAATCCTAATATGCAATCTTTTGTCATAACTTGGATCATTGTGAGGTATTCAGTAAGCTCTAATTTATACACATTTACAATGATAAATTGATTCTTAAGATTTATATTGCCCTGCATATGCCATTTTGATGATCTTTTTTAAATAATCATTCCTGTAATTATTAAGATAATAATAATCACTATACATCATTAGGTATTTACTAAATTAAAATGTTGGATTTACCCTTTATTCCTAAACTTCCTTTAGAAAACATTCAAGAAAAGAATGTGTATAAACCAAATGTCAAATTCGTCTTGATTTCTGTGTAGATCCGGTAGAATTAAGTAATGTTAAAGAAGCAAGAGAATGTTCCAGATAAATTATATTGATGAGTGTTTTCAGCAGTGAAGTTCAATCAATATTTAATATGTCACTGTGTCATCATTTCAAAAGCTTTCCGTTCATATGCATAACCTTGCTATGAAATATTTTTGCTTCATATTTAATATACAGTTTATTTTTATTTATTACGTTATATGGCATGCTTTTCTTTTTAATTATACCTTCTTCCTTTTAGTTTTTATTATTATGTTGTATCTGTCTGCAAAGAACTATTTTTTGACTTCTGCCAGGAGAAATTGTAATAAGGTTATTTCCAGAAATTTCTAGCAAAAAGGGAATAAGCTCCTAGCTAAACACTGATTGTTTTTTTCTACCAAAATAATATTATCTTTCAGTTATAAAAAGCATAACCATACCATGACATTTGTGAGCCCCACAACTGCTGAACCACAGAGATGCAGGAGCACCATTATCACTGACCAGCTCAACTCTGGGACTTCTGAATTGAGCCCTCCATAACCTGCCACTCTCCAAACTTCTGGACACACCAACATCTGGAGAAGACAAGGGGCACAATCCAAAGAATACCTCATCTAACAGCTGCATTAATCTCTTTTGTCAAATTTCCAATGGGGATTTCCAAGCAGAGCCTTATTACATTTATGCTGAATAATTCTTTCATTCAAGCTAGGTATAAAATTATGATTAACGTTGTGGTTGTTTTTTGTGATTGTTATGATTATTTCGTCACCAATCTGGCTTTCAAATGATATCATAAGTAGAACTATCTTTTTGCACATTGCAATTCTCAGCACTAAACCAGGTCCAGTTGCGTAAGTAATGCTCCCTGCTGGACACAGTGAAACTTTTTGAAATGCATTATTTTGACATGTGACGTATAATTGCAGTTTATTGAAAAATTCAATGTATTAATACTTATACCAAAATTGTAAGTTTCTATTTGGTTTTAACGAGATAATTTAAATTAAACAGTACACTATAAATCTGTCCAACTTAAAGACATAATACTGCATGGCAAATACATTATTTTATCTGTCAAAAGCTAAAACACATGTATTATAAAAGACTATAGAAAATAACCCATTGGAAGCTCATATCTTGCTGTAAGCAATGAGTATAAAATCATTTACAGCTGATTAGAGAGAGCGGTTCATTTAAACAGCATAATTGTCTTACTGACATAAAACATGGCTTGAAGCTTGAGGCAAACTTTGCATGCAAGCAAGGATATTTCACATTAAAACTTTAGATGCTTTTAAACTTGTAAATTATTAAAGAATATAAAAAAACATGTAAATTAGCAAGCACATTTACTTTAGAACAAGGACACAGATTTTACAGAGGCTGCTTGACTATTTTCTCATTAGTTATACAGTAATTACAATATGGAATATGTAGGTTTTTTTCAAATTTTCCAAAATACCATTAAAAAGTCAAGGAAAATGTATTTTCTTTCTAGAATTTGACATCTGCAATGATTTCTTACATATATTGATGCTCATCAGTTACCTTAAAATATAAGCAAAATGTAACTAAGGTTATTAATACATTTAGTTTTTGTTTTTTAGAGATAGCTCAAGAGGAGGACAGTAATCTTTTAATCAATTAAACATTAAATAGTATGTTAAAATCCTTCTCATCCCAATTTGTACCTCCATCAATCCTTTCTTTAATCCCTTCATTTCATCTACAGTGATAGTCATCTTGCTGAAGGGTTCAGGACAAGCTGATCTTGATTCAGGTCCCCCACCCCCAAAGAAAAGAAGAAATATAAAGGCATCTACATTATACATTACTGGCCCATAGGAAGCCTTCCAAGGACCATTAGACACCTAGCAAAAGCACTTTCAGATATGCCATTTCATCTCAGGACATCCTAATTCATTCTAGACTAATTAATCTGACACACACTTCTTTTTGTATGTTGGAGAAAACTGGAATAATTAGAGAAAAGCCAGAAAGACACAACAAGGATCTGAATACTTCAATATAAAAGAAACTAGGCCATGATCCAAAAGCATGTCCATGGGGCTGTGCAGCAGCAGTTCTACTCACTGCTCCACTGTGCTGTTTTTCATGATTTTGGTATTAGGGCAGACAAAAATATATTGAATTTCAATAGTATAAAACAAATTTTGTCAGAAGAGATTTAGTAAATGTTGATGTTATATGTATTAATATTTCATATTCCATCATAGCCAAATCCTCTGTGAATAATATAATAGCATTAATTTTGAATGGTAATGTTTTCTGTGTTAGGTTTGACACTTATGAGGTGACACAAGCTTGGTCCATTTTAATAATCCAAAACATTGTCATATAATGTATCTTTGTGAAGCTAACTGACCTTCTTTGATCTGCCTGGAAGAAAAACATGGCAATATGACATTTCAGTACCTTTAGCAACTTTTTATTCCCTTTATCTTGGAAAGATAAATTTCACTTGATAAGCAATCAGTGGGCTGATTTTCAGCTTCACAGATTAAGTCTTCAACAAGAGCATACAATACTGTCATGTGGGTGTTTGTCAGTATGGTTTATGAAAGTATTTCTAATGGTTTTCTCAAAAATGAACACATATTTAAAAGAAAACCATTGGCTTTTACAGAGCAATAAAATGATGTTGGAGCAGTTAATGTTTCTATCTGACCACTCAAAAGTCATTGGTTTCAAATCCCATCCCAAAAAATATGTGTGTACAGTCTCCTCTTGTTTAACTAAGTTCCTGTCTGTACTCCAGATTTCTCCTACTTCCCACCCTATTCTGCAGGTTGATTTGTGAATATAAAATGATTCCTTTATAAATGAGCAAGGGTGTGTGAAAGAGTGTGATATGGGATAAAAGGACTGTTTCCTGCATTGTGCCTGAAGGTATTACATATTATTCATTCTTAGCAGAACTTGGCACGTTACATAACCACAGCCTAAAATAATAAAATCTCTTGCATTTATTAATACATACAGTCAGCCAGCAACCAATTTAGCATGTTGTAGTTAAGATAATAAATTGAAAGCAAGAGACAGCAGGCCAAACTGAGGATAATTTTATGTCTAAGAGAGAGATACTGAGAGCTGGTAAGAGCAACACCAAAAACTCCTTTTTTATTGTTTTCCTTTTTTCTTACACTTCCCAGACCAAAGAAATCAAGTTCCTCTCACATAAAGCAGACCTACAGCACAGGGCTGCATAATCCATCCAGCCATCTATTATCCAACCCCCTATATCCTAACTACAGGGTCACAGGGGTCTGCTGGAGCCAATCTCAGCCAACACAGGGCGCAAGGCAGGAAACAAACCCTGGGCAGGGCACGCACACACCAGGCACAATTTAGAATTGCCAATACACCTAACCTGCATGTTTTTGGACTGTGGGAGGAAACTGGAGTACCTGGAGGAAACCCACGCAGACACGGGGAAAACATGCAAACTACACACAGGGAAGCAAACTCCAGTCTCCTAACTGCGAAGCAGCAGTGCTACCACTGCGCCACTGTGCCGCTCGGCTGCATAACTGAACCCTGTAATTTAATTATAACACAGTCCACATATACTGTATATAAGAGATAAATGGCTGAGATTCAGTTATGAAGAGAAAGCCCATAATAAATAGAGATAATGCCCATCTTTTTAAAAAACAAAGTAATTTTGGCAGTGACAGACAAAAAGGAGATATGAGATAACTATGAAGATCTTATAGTTGAGTCTAAGGTCTTGCTCTACTCACTTGTTCCTATGTTTGCAGTTGTGAGTGCCTGTCTGTCCAAATGGCCCCTAGTAAGTGCCCAGTATACACTACAGTGCTTTAAAAAGGATGATTGTTAAAGCACAAAAAAGATATATATACAAAGGCCTTGTTGGCGTTTTATAGACCTCAAAGGTTATTTTGGTCTATAAAAACAACAAGAAGGAAACTGAATGAATGTGCCACGTTACAGAGGTCTAGCAAGTGCGAAATCCAAAAGATAAGGGTCTAAGACTTGTCGATTGTCTCCTTCTAATCCAATACTTATTAGCTTTGTTTAGAGATGGTGTTAGTATGGCATTACCTTGACTAAACTGAAGTTGATACAGTGTGTGTCTGGGAACAGTGCAAAGATATGTTACACTTAGTGCTCTGAAAGTCTAAAAAGACTGTGATTTCCTGAGAAAAGTTTTCTACAAAAAATTAAACAGAGAACTTTGTTAAGCCATCTGCAGTGCTCTTTATAAATGCTTTAACAACATAAAGTTTTCAGTGTCTTAATATGACTTCACATGCAATGCAGTGTGTTCTGCTAGATGTGGTTTCCAAACATTGTTATAAATTACAGTAACATTTTTAGATATATTTTAAATGTTACTTAATCATAAATGAGTATTTATTACTTGCTACAGTTAGTATTAAATATTAAGTATAAATACATATGAAACTGAGCCAGTTGATTAGGCAGAACTGAGTCCCAAGTAGGTTTGCCCAAGTACATTTGCACACACAGATCTGATGCAAGGCTCTGATCAAAGGTAATTATGTGATCTGGATCAGTCTTGTGAATAAGTCATAAGTATATTATGCTTTATAATATGTTTTAAAGTTAAACATCAAGAAGACATTTACTAAGTGAAATGAAAATTATGATCAAGGCAATTGATAAATTAACAATATAAAGATTTTTGATTAAGCTTTAATATCTATATTTAAACTTCAAATGATACAGTATAAACTCCACTAAATGAGTTGGCAAAATGATTAAAGACAAGAATCCCAGAGTAACCAAAGCATGGAAATGAAAACATTAAGGAAAATAAGAATGTTTAAAGATAGTTCTTGTGTAAAGAAAGATCTAGCAGGTAAGCTCTGCTTGTTCGTCAAGGTAAGAAAGGCAACAATTTAGCAAGTATTTTCTTGAGCTGACTGAACTGTGAAAATACCACTTTTGGTATATTTGCATCTTTTGAGTATCTTACTGTAGTTATTCAAGGAGTGTTGCAGACTTTTATATTAAATGTTTCTAGATTTCCAAAATATAATGCGTATTTATTGAAGAATTCTCAAAATTAGTATCTATACTAATAAAAGGCAAAGCCCTCACTCACTCACTCACTCATCACTAATTCTCCAACTTCCCGTGTAGGTAGAAGGCTGAAATTTGACAGGCTCATTCCTTACAGCTTACTTAGAAAAGTTAAGCAGGTTTCATTTCGAAATTCTACACATAAAGGTCATAACGGTCAACAACGTCCGCCATGTTGAACTTTCTTATTCATGGCCCCATCTTCACGAAATTTGGTAGGCGGCTTCCCTACGCTAACTGAAACCAATGTACGTACTTGTTTCGGTGGTATGACGCCACTGTCAGCCGCCATATTGAACTTTCCAACGTCACTAATTCCCCAACTTCCCGTGTAGGTAGAAGGCTGAAATTTGGTACTTATTTCAGTGGTATGATGCCACTGTCGGCCGCCATATTGAACTTTTCAGCGGTCTTTATTACTTATGGGCCCATCTTCAAGAAATTTGGTACGCGGGTTCCCAACACTAACTGAATCCTACTTACGTACATATATACGACCATAGCCTGTAGCCCAGTCACCGTGTGAGGCGGCGTTGGGTCCCCCATCCCAATGCCTCCCACGTTGTTGGCTGTCTGCCTAGATAAGACCGTCCGTCGCTCCAGTCTCTACATTCCCTTCCTTGCTTCGCCCCGGGATTCACATCTCCCTGCTGATAACTACAGCCTTTTTATTTAATCCACAGTTTCTTCGCTGTTTTATTGTTCATTTATTATGATTATAGTTATTGTGTAGGTATTTTACACTTACTTTACATTGCTCAGGTACCCATTTCCTTTATCATTCCAACCGTACCCCCATTAACATGTCTATCGAGGTGATCACCATCAATCAAATAACTGTCACTTACCGAGTGGTTTCCATGCCCGGAGATGGCACCTACCTTTTCCATTCTCTTTATTACATATTGCACGGCCATAATCAGGCTCACTCTTGATATCCGGAGGAACATTGTGTCTTATGTATTGAATGACTGGGACAGGCTCAAGGTGTGGACTGATGACGGTACAGGAGATAATTATACTACACAGGAGCACTAGAAGAGTGAAATGCTTAAGCACTTCACCTATGCATCTGCATGTGAGTTGATGGCTGCCGCTGAATTGTTCGGTTGTCGCTTTCAAGTGTACCGAAATGGCCAAATATTTTACACCTTTCGACAACCGCCAATGCCTCTTAAACATCTTAGATTGACAGGTGACGATTTCAGTAGTGGACACTTTAATGTTTATGAATGTTTAAACTCTCAAAAGCTGGATGTGAAGTTATCGATGAAACGGTTGTATACTTACAACGCTTGACAGATGCCGAATGTCTCTTCAACACGAGTCCAACAAATACTGTCGTAATTGAAACAAACCATGAAACTCAAACCGATTATGACAGCAGCAATCCAAGCTGTGAGATTTGAAACTGTACGTTGCATGCTCAAGAGTAAGCTCAGTGCACAGCTTGGTCATATTACAACCGGAGAGCCAAACTCACAATGTGGTATACAAAGAGATCCTTAACAAATAATTATTGATATATTTTCCCTCAGTTTAAAAAGATTTAATTTTCTTCTTAATAAAAATTTTAAGGCAGTACTTCGCCACTGCGAAGCACAGGTATTTTGCTAGTCTATAATAATAGCCAACTATGACAGGTTTCTAATTGTAGGCAGTTTCAGTTTTTGTGTGGTTAACCAGTGATATCGTAAGGCAAGAGAATTTAACTTAATCCACTCTTTTAATCGTAACCAGCATGTCAGCTAGCCTATATATAAGGGAGGAAACAAGTTGCACTTGGTCATTTCAAAAGGACTAAAAATTGAAGTGAGGTGGGTTGCAGATGTTGGCATATCTCTCTCTATTTCTGTTGTCACAAACACAAGACAGAGTCATATAAAGATTTGGGGCAGCCACCCGTATAATCTGGTTTCATGGCTGCAAAGTAGTTTTTGATAGATACAGCACTGTTGTGCACAAAACCGAGTCCAAAACAGAACTGAGGGAATAGGGAAAAGGTGGAGGCTTTTAAAGGGGAAGACCGGAAGTGAAATCAAAGGGGTCGGGCTCTTGTAGGTCTTTTGCCATTGTTGCAAGCCTGGATGTGACATCACAGGGGCCAGAGCCGGCAAGATCTCCTTCCATTGGCTCAGTCCCAGAAGTGATGTCAAGAGGACCAGGTGGAATCTCCCGTGATTAGTCTGCAGGTAAGGGAGAAAAAGAGTCAGTGCACTCTGCCACATCCCGGTATGTCTTGGAACTGTCCTTACTCAAGCCCTTTAGCTGCCTCCCATGTGCATGTGTGTGATACTGTATTTCATTTCATTTTAATATATTAGTAATCAAAAATAAAGAGAAGTTAAAAAATGTTATTTCAATGTATCAGTGGCCTCTAAATTTGTTAATTTGCTAATATTCTAAATAATCAGTCCAAATGTAGTTCTTGCCCTAATACAGCTAACAATGTAACCAATAGGATGGTAAATTTAAATGTTAAGGCAAGTTGACATTGTGGTCCTTGAGAAAATTGTTAAGAAATCCTACAGAAGTAAAATACTCATACCTTGGAAGACTCAAAGAGTATCTGAACCGAAGAACATATGCTGTAGAGTTGAGTGTAAATGAATAAAAACACAACTAAAAGTCCATTATGAAAAGGCTGATCGCAAAGTAAAAGGAAGGTCAAGACAAACTAAAAGAAAATGAAAGGAGGAAAAAAGATAGGGAGAGAGAACGGAAACAGGGTGTGGAGAGAGCATCAGGTGGAGAAAAGATGGGCCTGGCAGCTAGTGAAGGAAAGGCAGCATGATCAAGGGCCCCATGGAGAAGCAATGGAGTGGTGTTCAATTGGCTAATTCGCTCCATTGACTATTTGTGTGGAGTGGGTGCGAGCACAATGGAGTCTTCCCAAGTAATCAGAGTGTAAAGGAAGTCGAGAGAACAACCGACCCAGAGCGGTCTGGCCAAAGCTGTATGAGGCAGCTAAGACGGGGTTTGGGTGGTGAAGAGTGCAGATGTTAGCATCTTTGCCAGCTGAGTGCGATTGAGGGAAGAGATAGGGAAATGATGATGGAGTTGTGCTGGGATCATCTTACTGCATATTAAGGACCCGATGGCTATGTTATTTTGTTTCTTGTTTTAAGGCTGGATTTTAACCCATTAATTTCACCATTTTATTTATTTATTTATTGAAGACATTTGAGCACTGCACTTTGTGGACACTTTTGTTTTGAATAAAAGCACTTTTGAACTTTTTGCGCCTATTCTTTGTATCGTGTTGTGTCCTTATGTACTGGCTCATCTGGTTACGTTATGAACGCTGTCATCTTCAAGAGGCTCCCAAACGAGTGGGAGGATGGAGCCGACCTGCACCATTACATGCATGTTTAGAAAATCAATGGATGGGTTAATCTGGCAATCATGAAAACCACAATGAAAACTAGTTATTTATTGCCTTATAAGGGCCTAGTCAAATTTTCCTACAGGTTTACATTTTTATATGCTTGTTTTTTAATTAAGAGTATTATTGCACCAAATTGTTACATTCAGACTTTTTACACCATGTCTTCTTATCTAACCCTGGTAGTATCCTTCATGCATTCTTCCAAGGTGTTATTCAGGTCCACCAGGATAACTGTTTTTTTACAACAGTACAGTGTCTGACTAGAGTGTGAGCACTGCAGTTATATCTTCTAGTTTTATCTTCATTGGTAGTCCTTTCGAGTTTTTGGACAAGAATCGAGGAACTGTTCCAATGTTCCTGATCAGAGGCTCGTGAGGCACAAAACCATGCTATCCTTAACCAAAAAGAACAGTTTTCCTGAATTTTGAGGACATTATGGGATGATTCAATCATACAATGCATCCGGAAAGTATTCACAGCGCATCACTTTTTCCACATTTTGTTATGTTACAGCCTTAAATGGATTAAATTAATTTTTTTCCTCAGAATTCTACACACAACACCCCATAATGACAACATGAAAAAAGTTTACATGAGGTTTTTGCAAATTTATTAAAAAAAACACTGAGAAATCCCATGTACATGAGTATTCACAGCCTTTGCTCAATACTTTGTCGATGCACCTTTGGCAGCAATTACAGCCTCGTCTTTTTGAATATGATGACACAAGCTTGGCACACCTGTCCTTGGCCAGTTTCGCCCATTCCTCTTTGCAGCACCTCTCAAGCTCCATCAGGTTGGATGGGAAGTGTCGGTGCAGAGCCATTTTAAGATCTCTCCAGAGATATTGAATAGAATTCAAGTCTGGGCTCTGGCTGGGCCACTCAGGGACATTCACAGAGTTGTCCTGAAGCCACTCCTTTGATATCTTGGCTGTGTGTTTAGGATCGTTGTCCTGCTGAAAGATGAACCGTCGCCCCAGCCTGACGTCAAGAGCGCTCTGGAGCAGGTTTTCATCCAGGATGTCTCTGTACATTGCTGCAGTCATCTTTCCCTTTATCCTGACTAGTCTCCCAGTTCCTGCTGCTGAAAAGCATCCCCACAGTATGATGCTGCCACCACCATGCTTCACTGTAGGGATGGTATTGGCCTGGTGATGAGCGGTGCCTGGTTTCCTCCAAACGTGACGCCTGGCATTCACACCAAAGAGTTCAACCTTTGTCTCATCAGACCAGAGAATTTTGTTTCTCATGGTCTGAGAGTCCTTCAGGTGTCTTTTGGCAAACTCCAGGTGGGCTGCCATGTGCCTTTTAGTAAGGAGTGGCTTCTGTCTGGCTACTCCACCATACAGGCCTGATTGGTGGATTGCTGCAGAGATGCTCTGCTGCCACAGAGGACCTCAGGAGCTCTGACAGAGTGACCATCGGGTTCTTGGTCACCTCCCTGACTAAGGCCCTTCTCCCCCGATCGCTCAGTTTAGATGGCCGGCCAGTTCTAGGAAGAGTCCTGGTGGTTTCAAACTTCTCCCACTTACGGATGATGGAGGCCACTGTGCTCATTGGGACCTTCAAAGCAGCAGAAATTTTTCTGTAAATTTCCCAGATTTGTGCCTTGAGACAATCCTGTCTTGGAGGTCTACAGACAATTCCTTTGAATTCATGCTTGGTTTGTGCTCTGACATGAACTGTCAACTGTGGGACCTTATATAGACAGGTGTGTGCCTTTCCAAATCATGTCCAATCAACTGAATTTACCACAGGTGGACTCCAATTAAGCTGCAGAAACATCTCAAGAATGATCAGGGGAAACAGGATACACCTGAGCTCAATTTTGAGCTTCATGGCAAAGTCTGTGAATACTTATGTACATGTGATATCTCAGTTTTTTTATTTTTAATAAATTTGCAAAAACCTCAAATAAACTTTTTCACATTGTCATTATGGGGTGTTGTGTGTAGAATTCTGAGGAAAAAAATGAATTTAATCAATTTTGGAATAAGGCTGTAACATAACAAAATGTGGAAAAAGTGATGCGCTGTGAATACTTTCCGGATGAACTGTATATTTGATATAATGGCTCCATCACCTGCTCCAGTCTTCTTTCTGTACCTTATAGCCACATCCCAAACCATTCTACAGGAGTACACCTCCGCTTTCTAGGTGAATGCAAAAATTGACTTTTGGTCTCAGGATATTGAACTACACAAGAAAACTCCACCATCTTTAATAACCATCTTGAACTACTGCTTCTAGGACTTTTCAATTCCTAGATGCTGTTTCATCTGTGATATACTTCATCACACAAAGAGATATGGTCATTTGTTTCTCCATTCTATTAAACCATTCCAGAGCAAAGTAGATTTTTCTTCACCCTTCAGTGTAACCTAAAGAATGCTTTCTATTTTTACCAAACTGAAACCACCATTTATCCTTGCTAATAGGAGGTCACTTGTTCCACCAATGATTTGTTACTCTGTTTGTAAATGAACTGAAAGACATATGGGAATTCCAGGCACCATAAAGTGACCCAAAGGTACTCATGCAGCTCACTAAGAATGTTTGCTAATCACTGTACCACAATTTTAATCCAGGTATTTCATCTTGACCTGGTAAATCTTCATGCCATGTGGCTTTTGCAGACTTTGCCCAACCAGGGTTGATCACAGCCTTGTGCCCAAAACTGTTAGGGAAGACTTTGGTCCTTGCAACTATGACTAAACTAAACAGGTCTGATGATAGCTGGATGGGTGGATGGATGAAGATTAGTCCTTTTTATGATCACCAGGAAGTGTTTCTTGCAATGTACAGCTGCACTGAGAGATGTTGTGCAATAATGTGTAATATTGTTACAATGATGCATTTCAAATAGTCCAGGCCAATAAATCAGCTGAATGATGAACCATTTTTAATAGAGACTACATACTCATCAGTGACTTGTCTTGACCTTGCATTGTGCAGGTTTTTATTGCTCCTCTACTGGCTAAAAGTGCAGACAGCTGATCATATTCAAGAGACCCATTCATTTTTACTACCTTAACTTTCTAAGATTAAACCTTGTGTGCTGAAAAAAATTGTAGTGTGGTTACTATTGGCATTTTTGTGAATGCCTAAGTTGTGTTACTATCACAAAGAAGTTATATTCACTTGTTAAACTTTGTTTATCTCTTTAAACTACTGTTGCCTATCCAGGAAGTACTGAACACACAGCAGGAATCAGCCCTAGATGGTGCATCAGCCTACTTCAGGCCATAGGTTCAGATAGTACTTTTTTAAATTATTAAAATGCTAAGTCAGTACTTTTCAGTTCAGTATAACACTGCCATTCTTTTCTTTATCTGGAGTTTAGGGAATTTTCTTTTGGTTATTTTTATTGAGAACTATAAATACTCAACCGGTTTATATAATACTTCACACGTGTTGCTCCACACATTTTAAAGTTAAGAAACTGCCCATAAAATATATGGAAAATTCCATAAGCCCATGCAAGGTCTTTTTAATGTAGCGCAATATCAAAAACCACAAACTGTGAAAAAAGGTTTTAGCTTTTTAAACACAACTTAAGACAGAATGCTTTGAAACATTTCAGCCACAAAAACCAACAACCCAAAAAAAGCACAAGACCCAGTGAAAGCCCAGAGAGTGAACCACATATAAAAGGTCTGAATGTTTTTTATTTGCTGTTGAAGAGAGTGCAAACACAAGCCTGGCTTGATATTTTGTCATGAAAGAACTACAAAATTAAGCTCTTTTTTGAAGTGTTGTTTCAAGGTCCCTCCATTGAAGCTTTAACACTCTTTCACGACTGGTCTTGGCTTCTGACTTTTAAAGAGATGCTGAATAGCCATGTCACTTGGAGCTTTAATTGTGTTTAGGTGGTGCCTAATGTTTAAAAAGTGTGGAATGCACACTGCAAAAACAATACCTTAATACTACTACTACAACTGCTAACATTATCATTAGTATTAACTTTATTATTAATATTATTAATTATAATAATAATAGTAATAATACATTTTATTTATATAGCACCTTTCCCTTGCTCAAGGCACTTAAGTCAATTGACAGCTCTGTATTACCCGTTTAAATCATTTCCTTGCCATCATCTCTCATAAAGTGAATTTGTCTATTTATTGCAGTCTGTGGTGGACACCACAACCCTTTAGTTGCAGTATCATATGCTTTGAATTAATAAGTAATAAATAAATTAATACATCTAATTAGTATTATTTTTCTGACCAATCTTTTTCAAATTGTGTGCATGAACACAGATAATATTTTCAAATCACACAAGAATAGTGAAAAGAAATTGAAATGCGGTTGTCTCCAGCACCAACACTAATCACATTGCTCCTCTGGGCAAACACAAAATTTACATGGCAGCTTTGATAAGTGTGTCAAATTGTTACAAGAGCACTTATTCAGTACAATAATTAGTCTCCTAATCAGTGAATTTCTTGCCTCATTAACATTTTTGTTAGAGTTTACATTATTTTGGTATTTAAACTGTGCTTGTTTTTTCATCTTTTTGTTCTTGTTAAAAAAAGCATCCTATCACACCTTGCGTTACATTCTTGGTGGTGCTGTACTTTATATAAGGTACCAAAACTTGCGTTTTTAATGGAAGCTCATATGATGAAAGGAGGTTACTTCTGTGTGTGCATTATTGTGCTGTTATATTTCATCTTGTTGGACCCATTAGGTGACTTGGGCCGCTGCCTAGGCTGTTGTCATTTCAAGGCAAAGGGCAATGTTTTGAATCTCTTTGATCAAGTGTAAACATGTGCTTCTAGCACCCAGGGGGACACACAGCTCCTCGATGTATCATATGACAGAATGGTTGCATGTGCTACTCGATGTATTATATGACCAACTGTCTACACACTTTTAAAACCAAGGGGAGAAAAACTCATCAAATGAAAGACTGTGTGCTCAAAACATAAGGGGAATCCCCCCACCCCCCATTCTCTCCTTAATGTTTTATATGATGGACTGCATCATATAAGGAGGACCGTCCCAACCCCTTTCTTCTTCTTCCTCTTCATCTTTTTCTGCTGCTATGCAGGGTCGATGTACTTGGTCAACCTTTTCCCTATATCTTATTCCTGCACCTCCTCCCCAGTCACACCTGCTTTCTTCAGATCTTCTTTTACTTTATCCATCAACCTCTGCTTTGGCCTCTGTCACTTTACTGTTGCCTGTACTTTCATTCCCATCACTCTTCTCCCCACATATTCATTACCTCTCCTCATCACATGTCCATACCAGTTCAATCTACCTTTCTGTCTTTGTTAGATATAGTATCTCTACCACTTTTCTTGTACATCTGATTGTCTGATATCTTATTCTATCCACTCCACACATCCATCTTAACATCCTCATTTCCGCCACATCTAACTTTTTCTCCTGCTCTCCCTTTATTGCCCATGTCTCAGCTCCACACATCATTGCTGGTCTTATGACTGTTTTAAAAACCTTACCTTTAACCATCGCCTTAATTCTTCAGTCACACAACCCTCCTGATACCTTTTTCGATTCCACCCCCACTGTGTGCTATTGCCATTTTAAAGAGATGCACGTCAATGGTGGGGGGGGATCACCAGGGGTGAATCTTGCCTAAGATTCAATATGGGCTGTGACTGGCGCTATGGATATAGCACCCATGTTAACAGTAAAACTAAATAAGCAATAAAGTAGTGTAACAAAATTATTATTTATTTTAATACTTGCATTAAAGGGAATAACTCACTATTTTGGTACTATATAGATCTTTTTAATCTTGCTGTTTTACCATTGAGCACTGTAAAGTTAATTGAAAGGCTTCTAACATGTTGTAATACAACTGCTGCTGCTTCTCTATGTAGCTCTTATACCACTGCTTATTAATAAATGAAAGCCTTATTTTGATTTTATAAAGCAAATATATGATTTATTGAATGCATACAACAAATATATTTACAGTATACTATATATATATTATATGCATTTATATGTATGCTCCTAACCGTTCCCAAGGCATGTTTTAAAGCTCGTGGTGAAAGGGCTTTCTCCGTCTGTGCACCCAGGCTCTGGAACTCCCTGCCCTTAGTGGTTAGGCAAGCCGCTTCAGTCGCCACATTCAAATCTCGCCTAAAAACGCACTTCTTCACATTGGCTTTTAATTCTTAACCTGTTTCATTTTCCACTTGTCTTTTGCTATTTTCTCTATTTTATTTGGTCCCTTGACCTGTTTTTAGTATCTCTGTTTTAATTCTCTCTTAATGTTTATTTTTAATATTTTGCTTTTAGTCCTGCTTGTTGTAACTGTACAGCGCTTTGGTCAGTTGTAATGCTGTGTTTTTAAGCGCTCAACAAATAAATATGGTATGGTATGGTATGGTATGTATGCATACATCCATGCATATATATATATATTGTGAATAAAGGTGCTTTATATTGTCCAGGCTTGCTATGGGATTCATGCAGCACCCCCTGGCGGCCACCCCAGATCCCAACAAGGATATAGAGAACTCCATCTCCCATGAAGCCCTGCGGGAAACTGGGGCACCATCTTCTGCCAGGGAGGCTGAAACCAAGCGGGGAGGTACTGAGGAGCCCATGGATGCTCCACCGGAACATCTGTAGCATGGGACCCGGCCACCCACCACAATTTATGTATATATATATATACAGTATATCCATCCATTATCCAACCCGCTATATCCTAACTACAGGTTCATGGGGGTCTGCTGGAGCCAATCCCAGCTAACACAGGGCACAAGGTGGGAACAAACCCCAGGCAGGGCGCCAGCCCACTGCAGGGCGCACACACACACACACACACACACACCCCCACACACTAGGGATAATTTAGAATCGCCAATGCATCTAACCTGCATGTCTTTGGACTGTGAGAGGAAACCGGAGTACCTGGAGAAACCCACGCAGACACGGGGAGAACATGCAAACTCCATGCAGGGAGGAGCCTGGAAGTGAACCCGGGTGTCCTAACTGCGAGGCAGCAGTTCTACCACAGCCACCATGTCGCCCATATATATATATATATATATATATATATATATATATATATATATATATATATATATATATATATATATATATATATATATATATATACATATATATAATGGGCGCCCAGAAGGAAGGACAGGCTTCCTGGCCATGATAATGGAAGGTTTCATACCCAACCAGGAAATCATAATGGGAGGACCACAAGAATGGGCTTACCAGGAGCAAGTTATTCCCCCAAGCAGCAGGTAAAATTGATTAGGACAGCAATGGGAAATTGAAACACAACCCTCTCGGGGTCTTCGAGGGTTGCCAGAGGGGGCAGCTGAGGGAGGACTGACCTGTTTTCTACATGACCTGAAAGTGCTCCAGGTGACTTGGAGAGGAGACTGGAAATAGTTTTCATGTCAGTTTTAAAAATATACCAAGCATGATTCTCCTTCCTCCTCCAAGAGCTTAGCCCACTGCCTCCCGACTCTGACTCAACCAAAATGAGGCAGTGGGCTAAGGTCTTGGAGGAGGAAAGAGAATCATGCTTGGTATATTTTTTTGTTACTCTTATGAAGAAGGAGTTTGGGGTTCTTTAAAAAAAAACTATCATTTCAGCATAGAATGTGTTTGAGTTTATTGTGTCTGTGGTTTGGGGCTCAGGGAGTACTCCCTGGTGGTTTAGAGTAAATATTCACTCCATTGTCTCAGCATTCTCAATTTAAAATTGTTTTTCTGCAACACTACTACTTCTACTAATACTGTATGTAAGACCAAAGATGAGCTTCTTAAAACAATGAAGGTGTTTTCTTTTATTTTTCACAGGTCCTTTAATAAGCTGTAACAGTAGTATAAAATCGTTACCAAACAGCACCTTAAGACTTCTAACATATATTATTTTGATTGAATTCCCACTCTCCTCTGTACAGATGACTAATGGACTGTTACCAGTGCCTGTATACAACCAACTGCAATCGTACATTGTAAAAGGTTAAGTTGATTGGTTCCTATACTGTATATTGGGTGTGTCAAACTAGAATCCTGGTGAGCCACAGTGCTAGCAGCTTTTTGTTTCAGCCATTTCTTTAAGTCTTACCAATTACTTCTGGTTTTTTTTTGATGGTGCTCTAAGACAGTAAAGTTAAAGAACAGGTCTGGATAGGTTGAGTGTGGCAGAATGAGGGCACTTATAAGCTACAGAGTTATGTAATGTGTTTCATTAACAGTAAATACTGAGAAACTAGAAGGAGTGAAACTGGTGGCCTTTCCAGGAACAAAGTTTAGGATCCTGGATTAGTTGGTTAAGGAAAAAAAACTAAAAGTATGGAGGGAAGCCAGTTAAAACTAAGGCAAAAGAAGTCTGTTCCATTAGCAGCAGTAACTGGTTACTAATAAAGGACATGGCTGGAAAAAAACCTGCAGTCACTGTGGATTTCCAGGATATGAGTTTGAAACCCTTGTTCTATATGAATGGAAAGTAAGCCCCCAACTAATTTGTCTAGTTCTTTATGCATTCTTTCATTAAAAAGTATCCAGCAGTCTGAAACTTTTTTTTTCTTGGCTACATTAGCATAAACGTGGATTATTTCTTAAGTACCTCTTTTAACAGAATTGTATTTTTCTACTCAGTTTTGCTCAGTTAATGAATGTATTGCAGCATTAATATTAAAGACTTTCTTAGGTTTTAGAGACAGACGTTTTAATGTCATGCCCATTTTAAATCTTTCTTGGTTTCCCAAATTACTGGATGTGTACTGCTCTGCATGTAATGCTGTCAAGATAGACGCAGGTCCCCACAATCTTTTAGATATAATATATTTATTCCAATTACTGCTCTTAATCTTATTATTACCTAATACTTAGTATTTAGCTAATAAACATTACATTCCCCCCCAACCCGAACCCTACTTTTCTACAGGCTGCTCACATTATACTGCAGCCAATAGCATTTTCAGATTTATGTTAGTTAAAGGTGCAGCTTTTCATTTGAGTAGGTCAGTGGGAGACTAAAATGCATATTTTATGTCACTCTTCAGTATTGCACAATTAGAAGAGAATACATATTAATACTCTATACTTGACACTACAGAAAAACTGAAAATTATGGAATTTGGTGCTAGATGCAGTGTATGCTGCAAAACTCCTTCTTCCATATTTTTAATTTAGGCCTTTCTTCTTTTTTGGGGCTAAAGCACAAAGGATTGCAGAGTCAGTTTGTGTACATGTTCCTTATTTTAAAGACTAAATTGGGCACTAAAGAAATGATCTCTGATTTTTTTCTCCTCAGCTGTCTTTTCACCTTACTTGATGTGCTTTTCATGATGTCGAATCAGACTGATCTTATTATTTATTTCCTAAAATTGACGGTTATACACAGCATTTCAATTGACCAGACCTTTCTTTCAATAAAAGACACTGAATTACAGTCAGATCTTAGAAACAACATGGACATCTATTAAGCTGATTTATCTAAAATGAGTTTCAGGTTCAAGTTGTTGAAGGGTGTTCGGTGCGAGTAAAGTCTAGAGCTCAGTAAAGATTTCTAGTGACAAATCTCTATATCTGTCTTCTGCAGGTGGGTGCAGTAGCATGGTACTCCCCGCTGTGTGCAGTGAAGGAGTCTTAATGAACCGATTTCAGCTCTGCAGGCCCTCTTACAGCATTCCTGTGCACCAGCAGGAAGATTTTACAAAATTCCAATGTCACAGAGTTATCACTTTTTATAGACTTGGAAAATGCTATATGCTTCTGTCACACAAGAAAACTAGTGCCATCATAAACATTTAGGACATTCTCCTAATGAGGAGTTTTTTACAAAGTAAAAATTCCTGCAGCCTTTGCCTTTTAGCTGATTAATTAACTCATTTTTAAATCCAGGTGAATACAACTAGTCATTTATTCCAGAGTAATTTATTCACCTATTATTTACAACACTGCCAGGATAAATGGAAATGCAACAATAATCAAATGTGTTCTATAAAACAATTTGTAGAAATTACATGTAAATTAGAGTCCATGTCCTACATCAGAGTATCCCATCAGAATGGATTCATCTGATTCAGAATAAAGACAGCTGACTAGCTGGATGAAATCTGAAATCCAGCTGCCACTAAGAAAAATACCACTGCAGCACAGTGGTACAGTGGTCACTGTTGTTGTCTCTCAGTTTGGGGGTCTTATTTCAGTTTCTGGCCCAGTCTTTATCTGAACAGAGCTTACATTTTTCCTTTCTGTTGATGACGGTTTTACCCAAATATTCCTCTTTCCTCACAGACATTTGCATGTTTTGGTAAATGACATTTCTAAATAAGTCTTAAGAGGCTAGAGGCTCTATGTGATATATGGTTATAATTTGTATTTACATAAACCAAAATGATAGCCCAACAAAATAGACCACAATTGGACCATAATTAAAGCAAGATCCTACACAAGTGTTGTGTATATTAATAATAATATGATACATACCAAACTATAAATATAAAAAATGTTCTTGAGCATCATAAATTTAAAACATTTCTTAAACATCTGCTTATTAGGAAATAGCTCATTTTTAGTTAAAATTATTATTCACAGAACGAAGTCTAATAACTGTTTAGCAACAAACGTTTGGCTGTTCGCACAGGCAGTTTGCCCATAATTTATATTTAATCATATTGTTTTACCTTCATTTAAATAAAGAAATATCATTTCTGAAAGTGCGCTTGAAATGATGAGATGTAAAACATTTTGAAAATCTGCCTGATTTTATATACTACTAGCCACAATGACTATTGCTGACAGGTAATAGAATAATTTAAAAATATTTGCTGTCTTTTGCCCACCATGTACCTTCAGCACCTTTCCTCATGTATTCAGGGGCACTCTCTCTCTTATAATCTCAGATTTCTCATAATCTTTTTTTTTTTTTTTGAGGCACTGTTCTCACCTCCTGTCTGGTTTCATACTTAGCATATTTGAAGACAACTCTCAGCACTGCTCATACGCCTTTGCTCATCCACGTGTGTCTCACACTTGGGCTTCCTCTTTTGTTACATTATAAAATTCAAACTAACCTAGTACATCAAAGCCAAACTGGCCAATCAGATTACTCTGAGGAACTGGACACTGGAACCTACTTACGTACATATATACAGCCATACCCTGCAGCTCGGTCGCCGTGTGAGGTGGAGTTGTGTCCCTCATCGTCATGCCTCTCACGTAATTGAGTGCCTGCCCATATAAGGCTGTCCGTCAGCAGCAATTAAATAGACGCGCTGCCGCTAAATATTCGCGGGTGAAGGACTGTGCTTATGCAAACGAAGATGAGATGGTCAGGGATAGACTAGTGTTTGGCACAAACTCAGCGAAAGTGCGAGAGAAACTTTTAAGTGCCAGGTCTTAGCTAACATTAAATAAAGCTGTGGATATCGCAAGATTGCACGAGATAGCACAAGCACAGATGAGAACCTTCGATGTATGTACTCCGAGCAGCTCATGTGAACTGACTGTGAACGCAGTACACAGAGAACAAGCTCAATTACACAATTGAGAAGGCAGCAAAAGAATATGAAGCGAGTGACGCATACAAGCATATTCATAAGTGCAGCTACTGTGGAAACAAAGCACAGTATAAATCGTAAGTTTAAATTAAGTTTATAGACACGATGCCATTTGTCTTGCCTACGACAAATACGATACAAGTTTAATGAGAAGACGCAGGGTATAAATGAGACTTTTTATCACTTTGTAACGGGGTTAAAATTGCTGTAACGGAGTTAAAATTGCTGGTGAAGGACTGTGCTTATGCAAACGAATAGGAAAGCAAGGTGTAAAGCTTAACTTTAAATTAAGTTCATAGACACGCTGCCGCTGGCGTTTGTCAGGCCTAAGACGAATACGATATTCGCGAGATACAAGTTTACTGAGAGGACGCAGGGTATAAACGAGACTTTTGATCACTTTGTAACGGAGTTAAAATTGATGGTGAAGGACTGTGCTTATGCAAATGAATAGGAAAGCAAGGAGTAAAGCTTAACTTTAAATTAAGTTCATAGACACGCTGCCACTGGCATTTGTCATGCCTAAGACGAATACGATATTCGCGAGATACAAGTTTAATGAGAGGACGCAGGATATAAACGAGACTTTTGGTCACTTTGTAACAGAGTTAAAATTGCTGGTGAAGGATTGCATTTATACAAACGAAGATGAGATGGTCAGTGATAGAATAGTGTTTGGCACAAACTCAGCAAAAGTGCGAGAGAAACTTTTTTACGTTCATAGACACGCTGCCGCTAAATATTTGCAGGCAAATCCACAACTTAATACCGGGAATGCCTGTTGAACATCTTAGATTCACGAGTATCGATTTGGGTAGTAATCACTTCGATGAATGAAACCTGTTATCTTTACAACGGTTGACAACGAAGATGAGATGGTCAGGGATAGACTAGACAAACATGGAATGTAACTTGAACACAACACATCCTCCAAATATGAACCTGATTGAAACAAATAATGATAATCAAATCCTTGATGACAGCAACACTCATAACAGTCACAAAACAATTACATTGACAATCATGTTACATTATTTTTAAAATGTTTCCTTTTCTTTTTCATAACTTCTTTAAAACACTTCTCCGCTGCAAAGCGCAGGTATTTTGCTAGTTATATATAAAGACTAGCAGAATACCCACGCTTTGCAGCGGAGAAGTAGTGTGTTAAAGAAGTTATGAAAAAGAAAAGCAAACATTTTAAAAATAACGTAAGATGATTGTTAATGTAATTGTTTTGTCATTGATATGAGTGTTGCTGGCATATATATATATATATATATATATATATATATATATATACACACACACAGACACATATATAAACATATATATACATATAAACATATATATAAATATATATATAAATATATATATATATATACACATCTATACACATATACATATACAGTTTTATATATGTATATACACATATATATACAAATCTACATATATATATCTACATATATATATATTAGGTGGGACTCGATTAAAAAATTAATCCAATTAATTAGAGGCTGTGTAAGAATTAATCTTGATTAATCGTATGTAATCACACACGTAAATTTGCCCCAAATCGCAAATGTTTTTTTTTTAATTTAAAACGGTTTTAGTGGGCTTACAGAATCAAATAATAGACATGGACATGAATATTGTAAACTGAAGCTGTTTTAATTTCTGAAAAAAAGCTTTAAACTGCATTTGAATTCAAAACAGAAACAAAAATATCATCCCTGGTTAAAATTGGGCAGACTTAAAAATAAAGTGGTAGTTTAAGTACTTTAAGTACATTTGCAGAATAGTATTGTCTTTAAATAATAATAACCAAAATTTCACCATAAAGTGCAGTTTTTCTTCTTAAAAAAATAAGTCAGAAACATAAAAGGTAATTTGACCAGCTTACTCTTTAAACTCTGAGTAACATTAGCCAAAATTATTTTGTACATTAGGCTAAAACAGTGTGATCATTGAACATTTTGTAATTAGATGTATTTAGAATTACTAACGGTCACGGAAGTCCAATGATCCCCAGTAAGAGCCACAAAGTCCGCTTTCTGTAATGCATCTAATTTTGCTTGCTTTTCAGTGTGCACAAAACCATGCTTTTATCAAGGCTTCGCGGGAAGTCGAAATGATCAGTCGTAGGAACGCTTTATTCCGACTCTAACATTTTTGTAGCTGTGATGTGTGCATCAGTGTAATGGATGTACCAGGAAATCATGCATTGACAAAAGTTCCCGCTTGCTTGGAATTGAAAGTGTGATTAAATGCGTTATTTTTAACGCGCTATGGAGTACATGCATCGAAGCTTCTCAGCTGTGCTTGTGCTAAGAAAGGGAAAATTTTAAAAATAACGTAACATGATTCTGCTAACCTAATATTTTTCATACGTCCCAAACCAAGGAGATGCGAAGGTAAAATGAATCGGTAGCGCGTACATAGTCAGTACATCCCTCTCGAATCGAACCTCGGCGTTAGAGGCTTAAGACTCTACAATTAGCCACAGCGTGTGGCTTGTCTATGCTAAAGTATGTATTGTAGATCGGGTATATATATACATATATATATATATATATATATATATACCCGTATCGCAGTGGAGAAGTAGAAGTTATGAAAAAGAAAAGGGAACATTTTAAAAATAACGTAACATGATTGTCAATATACAGTAATTGTTTTGTGAGTGTTATTGAATGTTGCTGTCATCAAGGATTTGATTATCATTATTTCTTTCAATCAGGCTCGTATTTGTAGGATGTGTTCAAGTTACATTCCGTGTTTGTCAATCGTTGTAAAGATAAGAGGTTTCATTCATCGATTAGTTCCTTACTGCATCAATAAACAGCTCGCCTTCCTTTTTATCTGTGATGTGACAAACTGCATGCACGGGTTTTTTTTACACTGTCTTCCTTTAGCAGGACATTCACTTTTTCCACCGTGTGCTTTGTTTCGCAGTAGCTGCACTTATGAATATGATTCTATGTATAAGACGCTTCATATTTTTTGCTGCCTTCTCAATTGTGTAATTCGGTTTTGTTCAGCACTCTTTGGAACTGTTGCTTTTGTCTGTGCACTGCGCCAGTTCACGGAGCCGCTTGGTGTTCTTGCATCGAAGGTTCCCAGCTGTACTGGTGCCATCTCGTAATGTCAGCTAAGACCCGGCACTTAAAACTTTCTCTCGCAGTTTCAATGAGTTTGTGCCAAACACCACCCTGACCATCTCATCTTCCTCTGCATAAGCACAGTCCTTCACACGTGAATATTTACCGGCAGTGTTTGTATTGGATTGCCGCTGATGGACGGCCTTATATGGGCAGGCACTAAATTACAAACGCTAGTGGTAGCCTATGAACTTAATTTAATATAAACTTACGGTTCACGCCGTGCTTTGTTTCCGCAGTAGCTGTACTTATGAATATGCTTGTATGCATCATTTGCTTCATAATGTTTTTCTGCCTTCTCAATTGTGAAATGGCGTTTTGTGCTGATCGCTGTTTGGAGTTCTTCCTTGTTCTCTATGTACTTACGTAAGAGGCGTGATGATGTCACACGAAATTCCGCCCCCCGCGGCCATCTCCAACTCAAGATTCCATTACATTATATGGGGAAAAATAGCTTCCAGTTATGACCCTTATGCGTAGAATTTCGAAATGAAACCTGCCCAACTTTTGTAAGTAAGCTGTAAGGAATAAGCCTGCCAAATTTCAGCCTTCTACCTACACGGGAAGTTGGAGAATTAGTGATGAGTCAGTGAGTCAGTGAGTGAGTCAGTGAGTGAGTGAGGGCTTTGCCTTTTATTAGTATAGATAAGATGTTAATATTAGATATTTAACAGAATCAGACACAATTATATTACTAATTTTTCAAATCTCCTTGATCAAACACATTATTTATGGTGTGGAATATTAACCATAAAAAAGGAAATGCCACAAAATAAAGTTTTGGGGACCGTCCCCGTATATTGTCCTGCAGACAAATAAAACAAAACAGACACAAAATTGATCAAAAGTATTTGTTTTTAGTAACAGTTGACAAAATGGATATGACAAAATGGTGTTTATATAGGATATGCATTATGGGAACAGGAGCTGGTTGGCAGGTAATGATGCTGAATTCAGGAGTCGGAAACAGCATCATTGTTTAGGAACCAGAAGTGATGTCCATGGCGATAGCTGGAAGTGATGCCAAATGGAGTCGTCGGAAGTGACGTTATGGTGGCCATTTTGAAACCCAGAAATAGTGGCAATTATTTTTCTTCTCTTTTCCTGTTGGGAGAAGAGGTTCAGGTAAGTATCACGTGATACTCCTTCATCTTCATTTCACTCACCTTTGGGATTTTTGACTGCCTCCTAATCGCACATGTGTGACAATGGTTATATTTTGCCTTCTTTCTTCTTTCATAATCATAAATTATGATAAAGTAGTCCAGATGAGTAATTGTAATATTTATATAGTTGTGGAAAAGCACTGCTTTAGCAAACATTTTAATTCCTTCTTAATTGTGTATTGTTTTGTTAAAGTGCAAAAAGTCACACACAAAATTATAAATGAGACCTAAGTATTGTTTGTGGTGTTAAATATTCAACATGTTATTTTCCTCCCTCTAAATGCTATAGAAACCATCTCATCATGATGTACATTATGAATGGCATTATATAAAATAAAGACTGGTTGGTTGATAAATGACACCATTTCAGATCATTACTTGATTCAATTTGATCTTCTCTTTCCCTCACTAATAAATGTACAAGTTACAATTGGAACAGTGCAACATTCATTGTTCAGCAATATTTCAGAACGTATTGATACAGTAAAGTACTCTGACCATATCCTTGACAAAAATATAGATCAGCTGATAAACAGATACCACTCATCTGTAATGGAGTTTATATACAGTAGCTCCAATCACAAGTCTCTCTTCTGTACATAAAGTATATCACTGGTGCCATATAGCTGAAATAGCTCAATTTTGATTTATGCACCAGTCAGTGTTTACAGATTGAGTTAAGGGCTGTTGGGTTTGAGTGTCAAGCTCTGGGAAGCCTTTTAATAACACATGGAGATACACATATGTGTTCCCTGGGTAGTTCAGATTCATTCTACATCTTAGAACATGCATGTTAGATTAATGGCAATTCTAAATTGACATGACTTCAGAGTATGGACATGGACAAAAGTACCCAGTAATTTTGGAGTGGATGAACAAAAGAGTATCTGTGTTAATGTGAATATCAGACATTTTTTATTACTACTTTGCACTACATTTACATATTTAAATAACAGACATGAGACAGGGGGCTATGGTAGTGCAGTGATTAGCCCTTTCACCAGCATCCTGACATTTCCAAAAATGTACTTGTTAGTCAAATTGATTAATCCAGACTAGCCCTGTGCATGTGTAAGTTTGAACAAGTAAATGACTGGGCCATTTGATGGATTGGTGGCCTGTCCAAGGTTGTCCTGCTTTGACCCCAGTTATGCCAGTGTGGGCTCCAGCCCTCCAAGTTGAATTAAATAAAGCAGGTTGGAGAATATTTTGTGTTTTGTTTGAGGTTCTGTTGAGTAAAGACAACATATTTTCATACCACTAGGTATAATTAAAAGGCTTGTTCTTATAGTTCTTATAAATCTGAAGTGATGGTGGCAGTTTTCTACAATAAAGTCTTTAAATAATTATGAAATATACTGAAATATTTTCTAAACTAAATGCTTTAAAAAATAGTGTAAAGGAAGAAATAAGTTTTCAATTATTATTCTAAAAGAGAGAAGAGAAGAGAGAGAGAAAAGAAATGGCAGATTTAGTTGAGCAGTTCCCTACAACCTAGTAAGCTGTTGATTCAGCAATCAAAAATGTCTTTGAAAAAGCCTTTTGAAATAGGATATAAAGTGCAGGTGAAAGGTTCAATCTAAGCAATCATTTTACAATGTTTAAGTTCACATATTTTTCAAAAAGTGGTCAGTCTATTAGGAAAGAGAGACCCAGTCTTTCTTTCTGGGTTCACACTATGACTGTCCTCTATAAAAATGCTGCTAACACATCACATTACAATGCTGATGCTTGGATCTAGTCCACAGGCTGAGATTAATTTAAAAGATTACAACTGTTGCATTTTTGCTGAGTAGTGTTGTCTTTTAAATTATTTTGATCAACCATTTTAATGTGTGATTATTTCAAGCATGGAAATAAGATAGATGGATGGAAAACGGAAGTATTAACTTTAATACATATTTGAAATGTTGCTACATGATATTAATTTTTACTGAAATGTACAGTAAATAACATGTTTCATATTGTGATGGAACTGGGGTGTCAGCAAGCCCCTCTCAAACACAAACATACACTGAGTCCCGGGTTCAAATAAAGAATGGTTTATTAACCAAAATGCCTCAAAAGTAGCACAAAGCACAGATTCATGTAATCTCTTTCTCACAATCTCCTCACAATTAAATTCTCCTCTTCTTTCACCACCGCACTGCCCTCCTCCCATTGAGTGTTGCTCCACATGCTCCGAGCTCTGACTCACCTGGATAAGGGAGTACGGTCCCTTTTATTCAGGACCCAGGAGTATTTCCAGTCTCAGGGTGGCTGCCTAATGGAAGTACTTCTGGGTCACATGAAAGTCCCATAAATTGGGGAGCTCATCTCCCTACAGCACCCTCTTGAGGCACCCACGGCCCCCAGCAGGGCTGCGTTTCTGGACTACATTTCCCAGCATTCCCTGCTTGTTCCCAAATGGGTGCCAATGCTGCCATCTTGTGTCCTGGAGGAATAACCTGTCCCCTGCAGTGTCTTTTGTTTTTGATGGCCTGTCTGTCATCCCTTCTGGCCAACCCTTCTGGGTCTGGTTCCTTACCCTCTCTCCTGGCCGGAATGCCTAGCTGCTTGCTTGGAGCCTCCTGTCTGGGAAAGGAACCATCCCCCTCCTCTCGCCAGGATGCCTGTCCAGCCCATGTGACACTGACAATATATTTTTCTACTTGAAATAAAACATGTAATATAATTTTAAAATGTTCCTTAAATAACTGAACACTAGTAGCATGGTCACAGAGTAATTTCTGCCCCTTTTTCACAGCTTCTTGAGACTGGGTTTCCGTGCTGGCACTGTCAATATTTGGTTATAAAGTCGTTTACATAGTGTCCTTGTGTCTGTATTCCTGGTTTGCTTTGTTTACTTTAAATTTGCATAGTGTTAGTTATTTGGTAAAATGTGAATATGTTTACGAGTATCTTCAGATGAACTCACAGCCTATCCAGGATTTGATCCAGCATTGTGCCTAATTCTGCTAGGAGAGGGTTCCTATAACCTTAACACTGGATTAGGCCTTTTGGAAAATGTATAGTGGGTACCCACCCTGGTTGGAAAATATATACTGTCTAAATAAAATAAAAACAAATACCCATAAGAAGACAAAAACATCTGGCATGGATAACAGAGACCTGCTACTGTCAATAATAGGCTTGTAGTTGGCAGTAAAATGAATCGAACAAGCCAAATAGACACTTGATTCCTTATTTGAAGGCACCAGCATTCAGAATAATTCATCATTAAGATGTTGGTGCAGACTGAATCATTTCATTTGCTGAGTTGGTAACTTACTTTCCTGGGAAATGACATGGACAAATTCAGTCTGCATTTTAATGTCTTGATCGCACACTTTACTTTCAATTATACTATGTTCCCTTTTTCATCATTAAATATTCATAACAATCTCCAGTTCCCCTTCCTATTTTTCCACTCAAGCTGATGAAACCTGTCAAGCATTAAAAAAGCATCTGAAATGAGTTTCCACAGTACTCAAAATATCATGGTACCTTGAGTTGCTAACAATTCAAACAACTTCTATGAAAACAACAAAACACCTATCATTATATGACATCAAGTCATGTCTGAATCCTTTCCATTTTATTTTTGCCCTCGCTCTGGATCTTCGCCTTTTCCATTTCCAGACCAGCTTGTAACTTTTATCCTTGCTCTGGATTTTTGCCCTTTCATCCTTTTCATTTTCAGATAAGCAGCTCCTTCTGATAGGACGTAATGGGGCTTTTCCAGTGACAGTGATAGCAGAGCTACCTAGTGAAAATAGAAATGTCTAATAGATCTTACTCTATCTTCCTCAGAGTCTGTTATATTCGTAGATGTTATAGATGTAGGCAGCCATTAGATCTTTCCACTCACTGTGTGACATTTCTTGGGATTTCAGTGTTTCTGAGAGGCAGGTGAAGTAGGCTGATGCATAGGTCTGTGCTGACAGCATCTTTTCAGTTTAGTTTAAAAATTACATTCAAATATGTATGGTAATGGTATTGCAGAGTTTTTGGGAACAGTTCTAAACAAAGATGCTTCACCACCCTATTAACCAAGAAAGAGGTTTGTCAGAAAGAAAGACAAGGAAAACACACATACTGTATAAACTTGCAAGATGAAGCAAACAATTTGCACAGGCGTCCCAACTTCTGTGAATTACTTTAAAACCCTCTGTCTTTCTTAAAGCCGCAGATGAACAGGCGTACCTAATAAAGTGGCTGGTGAGTGTATATTCTAGCTTTGCCATTACCCATACCAAGGCCCTCTCCCTGTAGAAACCTAGGTTGTTCTTTGCTGTCAAATATACATTTTATGTCTGGGGTAAGATATCCATCCATCCATTTTCCAACCTGCTGAATCCAAACACAGGATCACAGGGGTCTGCTGGAGCCAATCCCAGCCAACACAGGGCACAAGGCAGGAACCAATCCCGGGCAGTGTGCCAACCCACCGCAGGACACACACAAACACACCCACACACCAAGCACACACTACAGCCAATTTTAGAATCGCCAATCCACCTAACCGGCATGTCTTTGGACTGTGGGAGGAAACCCACGCAGACACGGGGAGAACATGCAAACTCCACGCAGGGAAGACTCGGGAAGCAAACCCAGGTCCCCTAACTGCGAGGCAGCAGCGCTACCACTGCACCACCGTGCCGCCCTGGAGTAAGATATGTTATTTACTAATATGGGTCATGAAAATGGTCACTCTGTTGCAATTGTTGAGGGCAAATCATGGTAAGAATGGGAAAATTGCAAGCTAAAATAGCCCTCTTCTGCAAGCTGAAGCATTTACAAGGACCGGGTAAAGAGACAAATTTGTTGGAAATTTATTGCATTTTAGATTGTCAAAGAATGGTCACAGGTTTAAAAACAAAGAAAAGAGAAGAAAGTAGAAACATTCACATTCAAGTTTCCAATTGCAATCATCACCAGCTATAGCTTTTATCTGTCCTAACTGTAGTCATATCCTAGACTATATAAACATTGAAATACATATAAAATCCTGTAGGAAAATATTCTTGTGTTATAGATAGATAGATAGATTATAGGAAGAATCTATCATTAATATATAGTATGTCATAAAAAAAAAAAAAATTATAATGTATTTTAACCAGTACTTTGGTGTCAAATTCTTGACATTTCAATACTATACTTCTAACTATGTACTCCAAAAGTTCTTTCTTACATTTACTTTATTATTACTTTTGTAAATTAAAATTGGAAAACAGGAATAAGACCTCTGCCCTTATTTAAAAAGAACATTAAGATGCTGGCAAAATACTCTCACAAAACATTAGGATTATTATTGTTAGAAATAGTATGAAGTTTTACATGCTCTTCAATTACAATGCTGCTTTATAATCTGTGGCTACAATGTAAAAGAACTGCAAACATCAGGGTTTTTAATTACCTCTTTTATTTTGTAACCGAAGCCCTAACTCTGCAATAACCTACTAATATTAAGCAATTTGGAGGCGGTGTTAATCATAAGGTATCTACATATGCATTTGACCTTATTCTGTATTTATTAGACCCTCTAGTCTAATTATGCATGCTCTTTTTACATCTGAGTAGCTTAATACGTTTGTCAGGTTACAGGTTCAATGTACATAATTGTGACTAGACTCTAATTGATGTGGCATTTAGTATGATTAATAACTAAGGGCCTTTATTTAAAATATTTAATTAAATTCTTTTGTAACTAACAAATGTTGCTAATAAAAGCCTTCAAGATATTTGCATTTTTCTGAGTCTCTTTAAAGTGAATGTGACTTGAAGATTAGTTTATTTCTTTCATGAAACAATATAAATGAATAAGCTGCTAAAACATAAACATATATTTTTGAAGGGGGCCTGGTAAGAACTGCAACAGTGTTTTACTAGTTCAGGACTGGATACTCAGGTGACACATACACTGGCAGCCTTTTTAGTGACAGTAAAAAGAGGCTACTGTGGACAGGCACAGTATGCTCCAACATTGTGTATGGAGCCTGCCAGCAGCTTATTACTGGGTGACAGTCAAAGTCCTGGGAACTGGGGGATAATGGGCAGCATGCATTAGGACAGGGGTGTCGAACTCCAGTCCTGGAGGGCCGCAGTGGCTGCAGGTTTTCATTCTAACCATGTTCTTAATTAGTGACCAGTTTTTGATGCTAATTAACTTTAGCCTTAGCTTTAATTAGCTTGACTCAGGCCCCTTAGTTGTTTTTTCCTTAGTTAGCAGCCGGACAGTAATGAGACATAAAACAAGTAGGACATGACCAGCTCACCTGTACCCATCAAACAAAATCTGAAAATAAAGATAAAGGTCTCAGTAACGTTGATCCCTCAGGTTACCAAAACATTTTAGGAGTTCTTAGAAAAAAACAGAATATCAGTAGTTTTGGAAATGTCTGCTGTGGCAAAAAGAGAGCAGCAACAAGCCATGGAATTGAATAATGGGTTTAATTAACAGCAAGAATTAGCTTCTCATTAAGTAACTAGTTGGAGTTTGAAGCCCCAATTTAGCTGCTCATCTGTTGGCTCGTTTCATGTCTCATTTCTGTTTGGCTGTTATTTAATGAAGAAAAGAATCAACTCAGAAGACTTAATCCTTAAGAACAGGGCTATTAAAATACAGGGGAAAGGAGTTAATTAGCAGTGAAAACTGGACACTGATTAGGAAATGGTTTAGAAAGAAAACCTGCACCCACAGCGGCCCTCTAGGCCTGGAGTTTGACACCTGTGCATTAGGAGGTAGCAGGAATATTTTTTTTAACATATGTCTCTCTGGTCCCTAATGTGATAGACTGTGTCTGGAGGATGTCGTTTGGACTATGTGGGAACCCAGAAGTGCTCCTCACAAATCATTCAGGGTTCCTTTCCAGTTTTTTTGGGAACCAGGACAGTCCTGTCCTGACAGCGCCCCTTTGCAACACCAAAGAACCCTGACAGGGCTACACTTTCAAACTCCAGTTCCCATGAACCCACGAGAGTGTCCAAGCTGGTATGCCTCCAATGGACCACTGCCACCTACCATATCAGGGATGGAACTGTTTCTGCTCATCCAGCCCCTGACACCTTCCATCTTGGTAGGAGTTCATGCCATCGTCCATCTGGGTTGCCTGTCAGTCCTTCATGGTACTCACAGCATCTTATACCTCTCTTTACTTTTGGGCTTCTGTGAGCCCTGTTTTCCCTTAGGATTAAATGCATTATTCCATTTATAGATTAGTACATACTGTGCACAGGGTCTTAAGAATGTACTGTTTCTTACATGTTCAAAAGACAATATGCTTATCCCTGATTACCCAAAGGGTGGAGTGAGATCTGTTATCTGACCAAGTCTTATCACGCATGACTGTTTATGATGCCTGGGAAAAGACAAAGGTTTATCAAGGCTGCTGTTAAGATGCAAGGTGGGTTGGTTTGCTTGGCATTTTCCATCCATGTGTAACATCTCTGTCTTGTTGATGTTGCATTAATGAACTTACACAAACCATGCAGGTCGTGGTCAGTTTCTTTGCAGAATCAGTGACTGAAATCAATGCTGTACTAGTTACATTGAGGAATGTTGCTCTTTAAAAACATGTAAACATATTTTACTAGAAGGTCCAGGGGATATTTGTGCAGTAATTGGCTGACAGCGATGTACTTACACTTCTGATGTTTCTTCAAATTGTACATCTCTGGCTTATTAAATTTGTCATGCTAAAAATGGTTTAAGCAAGCCCCTTTGCCTGCTTCTGCAGAGAAAAAATACAGTTCTTTTTAAATCGTGTATTTTTCAGACTTAGTCTTATTGGCTTTTGTATTTTCTCAATTTGTAAAACAACTGTTTTTAGTACAGTATTATGGTGTTTGCTACTGATCCTTTTCTTTGTTCTAGCAGTGCCATCACTGCTGCTTAAAACTGATGCTGAAGTAACTTTACCTATTCTAGTAGGACTTCCATATTTGGAATCCACTTCTTTATTTACTGATTATCCTTTGGTTAGAAGTGGGTGATATCAAATAATTTATTATTTTCTGTGTGCTATACATGTATATGGCAGTGTTTCTCAAACACTGGGTTGGGACCCACTTTTGGGCCTTTTGCTGCCGCTGTTAGGTTATGAATTGGTATTTTTATAATGGTAGTGGGTTGTGGTGGATCACAAGTTGATTTCTTCTCCAATGATCACACTTGTCGCTCCCACCTGATTGCTCTTGATTAAACTCCCCCTGCTCCAATGATCGTACTCAATCAATCAACAATAGTGTTGACTGGCATAATTCACCAAAGCATCTTTTACAGCAAATAAACTGTGTTCACTGGAAACCTTTTCCACTGAATATTTTCCTGTTTAGGCGAACATTTTTTTTTAAGTTGCCCTTAATACTTTGCAAGGCCATTGTGACATCACAGAGCTGCAGCAGCCATGCGCATAACTTTTATGCATGCCTAATCTGAGAACGTTGCCAACATGACCATTGCTGGGTTTCAAGCATACGTGGGGAAAAAAAAATGCCATTTAAGCTACTAAGATGTGCTGAAACCATCCACTGAAGCACTTAACAGTGCCACACAATATTTTTATACATCTCTAAACAGACTCATTTGTTGAGCTAGCAGTTGTCTTAACTCCCGTGGTTATTTGATTTCTGTATGTGGGTTGTCAGTGAACATAAAAAGGTAAAAATGGGTCCCAAAGCACATAGGTTAAGAAAAAGTGCCAGATGTCCATATTAAAAAAATAAACAAAAAAAACTTGCATTATTAAAAGTACAGCCACTGAATATATAATATTGATTCTTTGCTACTGGCAGGCAGCACTATATGGCTAATTATGCAAACAAATTAGGCATGTGTCTGGCAACAAGCCTTAAAGGAGAAATTTGAAAACAAAGGGCAGGTTGTTAAGTAATAATAAAAAGATTTATTATTATTCACAAGATGCTTCTTTCTTCTTGATGTAAGTGGAAAGTGCAAAGCATCTGCACAGATAGAAGGGAAACAAAAAGGAAGTTCCTGCTGTGCCCAGAGATGCGATTTCAAACATTGAAACAAGCCAGTCCCACACCACCATGGCCCAATTCCATGGCCCATGTGTGCCCCAAGACTGGAACTCTGTAAGCACAATGATCTATATTTTATTTACCTATTGCTAGTTTGCTGTTTTTTGAATTTTGTTATAGGTATTTGTTCATCCTGCGTCTTTTGTTGTTGGAGGCACTGTGGTGCAGCTCTGGAGTTTTCTTTTTCAGGGCATATGGTCCCAAGTGACAACTATTTTCAGGCTGAATTCCTGAATATATACATCCACTTCCAGAATAGCCAGGGCTTAGGTCAGGAGTCAGGGCAGGCAGGAGTCTTCTACAGTGTGTGCCTCATTACTGTGGTCAAACAGAGAGAAAGCATTACATCAATTCTTGTCTTCATGCTTATCTCAGCTGAGCCAATGTGTCCCCTAGGCCCAAATGTGTTACAGTACTAAAAGCTTAAAAGTAACTACATGTGACTGCAAATAGGAAACCCTAACAGTTATGTCAAGAGATAGATGCATTATCGTAGTTTTCATTTTTAGAGTCCTTACGATTTTCTGCTGTTGTCCACCTCTAAGGTCAATCTTTACTTTTTTACCAAACTTACTTAGCAGACAAGGCTTTTTTTTACTTGTATTGAAGGTATTTGTAGTTTAGAGTAGACTTCCTAGGATGTTTATAGCACTGCAACTATCTTTTGCTATTATTATTTCATAACCTGAGAGAACTTCTTTTATCTAAGTATAGTGTGGTCCAGATCTAATTGTGCAATTTATTATTAGGCTATAAATTATTAAGTTTATTACATAGAAAATCACCCGAAAAATCCCAGACCATTGAGAAGTGTGTGAAATGACGACATGAAGAATCATCTTGTCGAACTGGAATCGTCCCTGCATAAATCAAAGTCATCCAGACAATCTGAATTTGCATAATTAGATCTGGACCACCCTGTATGTACTGTAGAACAAACTTCCCCATTGAAAATAATGAAAATCCAGTTAATCCGTTCCGCACCCCCAAAAATATCAACATAAAAATCAATTTTCCTAACAAATAACACTAATAAATAATATATACAATTGGAACCTCGGTTTGCGAGTAACTTGGTTTACAAGTGTTTTGCAAAAGAAGCTAGATTTTTAAATTAATTTTGACTTGATAAAATAAGCAATGTCTTGCAATACGAGTAGTATGGATACACTTTGTCTGCTGAGCGTCATGTGATCATAACTGAGCTGATGGTTCTTCTCTCTCGTGCGTGTCTCTCTCCTTATCTCTCTCACTCGCGCATGCATCTCTCTCTCTTTCTCCTTATCTTTTTTGCTCGCTCGTGCGAGCGCGCGCCTCTCTCTCTCTCTCTCCTCTTGAAGGCAATCGTCTCCTATTCTCCGTCTGCATGTCCGTGATATTTTTGGATACGCTTATATGGCGAACTGCTAGCGCACAAACGCGGATCCTCACGCTACAGGAGAACAAGGAACACTGAGTGAGCTGACGGGCTGGCAGCGTCAGCTTGGGTGAATCCCCGAGTCAAGGTGGATTGGGAAACGCGTCACACATACCCACAGCCTGGCTCATGGCTCGTTGCGCAGCAGCGGACCCCACACACTCGCCACGGGAGCGGCGCGTGCATACACCGGTCCACAGTATGGCCTAGCTCCCCGGGTGCGGAGGAAGGGGAACGGGCATTGTCGGAGTACAGTGGGCTCCGAAGGACGTGCTGCCATGAAGGACGGCCAGGCCGGTGTTGCAGCAGAGAAGGCCATACTGAGGCAGGTGCCTCGGAGTGACGGGATCTGGGAGGTAAGTGCCCTGCCCCGCGGTAGCCGGCCCTTCGGGGTCGGACTCACCTTTGTTTCCTCAGGTAGGGACGATCCGGATCCGTGTCTGTGGCAGGAGCATGCCGGTCCACACGCTCTCGGCAGTGCGAGAGCAGCAGCAGGACATGCTGCGAAATCAGAGCCGCTGCAGCTCAAGAAACCGCAGCAGCTGCGAGGCTACCAGGAGGCACGCCACTGCACCTGGAACGGGGAAGACAAGATGGCCGCGGACCGGAGGTCCCTCCTTGCGGCAGGCACGGGATTGGGCGGTGTGTCTTGTGTGCCCACCGATGATTGGTTGGAGGCGGGACCAAGGAATGTCTATCCCGGGCCAGAGAGAGACCTGATTGGGTCAGAGGAAGAGGCCCGCAGGAGGCAGACGGCGCGAGCCAGAGGAGTGCCTTCTGCCCATAGAGTTACCTTTGTTGCAGGTGCTACGTGCTCTCTCCGTGGAGCTACAGAAGCTAAGGGGAACGGCAATCACGTCATCAGAGACGCCGCGTGTTGCGGAGGAACGGCGCAACGCTGAAGCCTTTGGCTGGAAGAGCACCGAGGGGAAGGTGAGTACAGCCCTCCCCGTACAGCATGAGGGAGAATTCGCCGAAATTGGCCGTGATAGTAATGACCGGCAACAAGTAGGCAATTTTCCAACAGCGGACGTGGCAGTGAAGGCTGCGCGCGGAGCGAGGAGAGCAAGATCGCACGAGCTGGCAGCACAGGGGCTGATGAATGCCCTGGGTCCTAGCGCCCTGCACTCCAAGCCCGCGGCAGTCTCCTGTCGCTCTGCAGGGATGCAGACGGGGCTGGATTTGAGCTTTCACCATGCTCAGACCCAGACCGTCAGAGCGTCCAAGATGAAAAGGAAGAATCGAGGGGTGAATGCCGGTTCCTCCGATAGGATGGGACGTGTCGCTGGGTGCATGTGTCCATTGAAGGGCCGTCCACTGCAGAGGCAGAGGGAAACCCCTGGGCGGGTGGAGGAGCCGCGTGTGAGAGCGGTCCCGGCAAGGAGGACCGGACGGGCATGGAACCTGCGGCGGAGGTGCCGAACAGGCAAGTCGCGGGCTACCAGTGGGGGGGAGACCGCTGCCGGTACAGAGATCTCGGGATGTGTCACTCAGACCGACGTGTCTTTGCTGGCAGTGGGGCACTGTCGCATGCGGCTGGGGGTGGAGCCCAGCTGGGACGCCCAGGAGGACCGGAGGATGGCTTGTGCCTCCTCCAGACCACAAGGGGGCGACCGCCCTGGTTGTGTTGGGGGCCATGGGTACAACCCTGTAGGGCCCTATGGCCGCCGCCAGGCGGCGCCCCGGTGCCTGAAGAAACCTGGAGCCCAGCACTTCCACCACCCCAGGAAGTGCTGGGGGGAAGAAGACTGGGGACACCCGGAGGGCTTCCGGATGCGCAGCTGGCACTTCCGCCACACGGGGGTGTGTCTGCGGGGCATTGCCGGGAAAGCAGCTGGAGCCCATCTGGGTTGCTATTTAAGGGGCCGCCTCCCTTCCATCAGCAGAAAGAGTCGGGTGGAAGAGGACGGAGCTCGAGAGTGGAGTGGAGGCAGCCAGAAGGAAAGGCATTTGGTGACTGTGAGGCCTGGACTTTGGGGGATCTGTGCTGGAGGCACTGTGACGTGCACTGATAAAACTGTAAATATTATAATTGTCAATAAACGTGTGTTGGGTGAACAACGATGTCCGTCTGTCTGTGTCCGGGTCTAGTTCCACTATATATATATATATATATATATATATATATATATATATATATTGTCGCAGTAGGGGGCAGTAGCGCTCCCTTGAACCCTCAGGTACCACGCCAAACACCTGGTGAAAGTGCCACAATAATTCTTTTTATTATAATAATTACGTGCACTAAGCACCCTCCACTCCACACTATTCATAAATCAATACACAATAATAAATCAATAATCACAATCCTCCACTCCCAGACGCGTTGCCCTCCTACCACCCAGCTCAGCTCGCCATCTGGGAGTTCCCTCAGTCCTTTTATATTCCCTGACCCGGAAGTGTTCCCAGTCCCCAGTCCATGTGATCTTGTATCACTTCCGGGTCAGGTAAAAAGTACTTTTCTTCATCCCGGAAGTCCGTCGCTCTTCCTATGACGAACTTCCGGGTCATAGTGTACAAATAAGTCTTTGGTCCTCCCTGCAGCTCCCTCTTGCGGCCCCTGTGGTATCCAGCAGGGCTGAGGATAAAACTACATAGTCCATGACTCCCTGCTGGTCTTAGGGGCACCTCCATACTGCAGGGAGGGCTCCATCTGGCGGCTTGGGGGACTTGACCGGGATAAACTGCCGGGCACAGTCCACAATACTTCCCCCCCAGCGAAAAATAATAATTTTGAGCGTCCTGCTCCGCGAGGGATGTCTTCCTCCAGGAGGATCCGAAGGTCGGGTCTTGGCAATGTTGTCTAGCCTCCCTGGAGAACCTTGGGGGAACGTTATAACGGGCATCCCTCTGATCCCTTGTCCTCCAAGGACAGCATCGCCACACATGACCCCTCCGACAACAGTTATAGCAGATCCGCTGTCCTCCTGGTCGCCCTCCTCCGTGATACTGGAAGCACCTCAGTACTCCTGGCTTACTTCATCTCTCCGCTGGGACGGGATTATCAGCCGCTCTTACATTTTCCAACCCCTTATCCAACTTGTCAGGAGACCCCCGTTTTATTTTATGGATCTCCTTTTTATTCTTGGGCTTATCTGCAGTTTGAGTCTCTCTATGGGAAAGAGAGACCCCTTTCACTGCTTTCTCGCCCTTTAATTTATTTATTGCCGGAGGTGGTGTCTTTAGCACCGCAACATTGCGAGAGACAGCACTTTTCAGCTGCTCCGTTCCGATCGGCGCTTCCTCACCTCCTTCTGTCACCGACATTACACCGCACATAGGACCGGCTGGGAGCTGGAGACTTGTACGGCTCCGGGCGGCCACGTCATACGCATGCTCCGGACCGTTTACTCCTTTCTCCAACCCTTCGGTCATAGTGCCACAATCTTTTGTCGGGCACACAGTGCTTTGACACGCTACTTTTTATTTGCGGTGCCGGTTCGCACTGTGTCCCTTTATGCTCTACGATACGGGAGGGACTTACCTGCGCTCCCGCATCGATCATCTCTGGAGCTTCTCGGCGCAGCCGCTGCACGAATCCCATCAGAGCTCCCAACGGTGCTGCTGCCGTCGCTCCCAACTCCTCCACTTGTTTCTTAACATCTGCCAATGTCTGTAAGAAAACATATACGGGCTTGAGCAATTTCTTGAGATCCCGCAGTCCCACAATGTCATTTATTTCGGCCAAAGGCAAGCTACTCTCATTATTCATCTTACCTTTCGGCCGGGAGCCAATCAGCACGTCCGCCCCTGGCACGTGCTCGGCTGGGTCTTGCAAAGGCTCTTGGGAATTGGAGTTTCTTTTAGAGGGCCGGGGTGGCGCTACTGGCCGACTGCGATCCGCCTTTTCTATTTTATCGGCGGATCGTTCAGTCACATCCCGTCCCTCTTTACTTTCCAGAATAGCTGGCGCTGCTTCGCCTTCCTCCCCCTTCCCCTTCAGGGAGCTCGATTCCATCGCGGAAATGCTGACCTCACCTCTGGACTGTTGCCGACCTTCTCCTTCCCATAATCCGTTTGGGGAAATCACGTGCCCCTTTTTGGCAAATGAAAGGTGACCCTCTTGGTCATATGATCGACTGTAGTCCTATAGTTGCTCCCAGCCAGCTCCGGGATAAATCACATGGCTTTTTTCGTCAAATAGGATCCCTTGTTGTCGACTCCTAGATGGGCTAGCTGCTTCGTCATCGCGGCCATCTTGCCTAGGTGGGAAGTATTTCTCCGACTCATCGTCAGAAACGAAAAGACAGGCCTCTGAAAAATAGGATTAATAAATCCCCGGCGCATCGGGCGTTTCTTCGGCACCTACCTCTGAACCTTGACTACGGTTTTTCAGTTCATATAGGTAGTCCTTTGTGTCCGATGTCTGGCAGCCATCCCGCTGCCGTAAAGCACGTGCCCTTTCGGCTTCAATCATTGCCCGGTCTTCCTCGCTTCCCGTCAGGTAGGTCCACGTACTCGCAGCATCATCTAGGGGCTGTTCCTTTGGGCGATCCTCATTCTTCCTCCCAGATTTTTTCCCCATGGCGAACCGAGTTCTAGACAGGCTTTCTATTGCAGCGCTCTTTGTAGAGGGTAGCGTTTCTACCTTCGGACGTTCAAGCGGGACCTTCTTAGGGTCGTCTGCGTACACAAAATTTGTTTTAAATGTAGGTCCCCTGCCAACAAACGGCCAGAGAAATCCTGCCAACTACGCCAGTGTCGCAGTAGGGGGCAGTAGCGCTCCCTTGAACCCTCAGGTACCACGCCAAACACCTGGTAAACGTGCCACAATAATTCTTTTTATTATAATAATTACGTGCACTAAGCACCCTCCACTCCACACTATTCATAAATCAATACACAATAATAAATCAATAATCACAATCCTCCACTCCCAGACGCGTTGCCCTCCTACCACCCATCTCAGCTCGCCGTCTGGGAGTTCCCTCAGTCCTTTTATATTCCCTGACCCGGAAGTGTTCCCAGTCCCCAGTCCATGTGATCTTGTATCACTTCCGGTCAGGTAAAAGTACTTTTCTTCATCCCGGAAGTCCGTCGCTCTTCCTATGACGAACTTCCGGGTCATAGTGTACAAATAAGTCTTTGGTCCTCCCTGCAGCTCCCTCTTGCGGCCCCTGTGGTATCCAGCAGGGCTGAGGATAAAAACTACATAGTCCATGATTTCCTGCTGGTCTTAGGGGCACCTCCATACTGCAGGGAGGGCTCCATCTGGCGGCTTGGGGGACTTGACCGGGATAAACTGCCGGGCACAGTCCACAATATATATATACAGTAATCCCTCCTCGATCGCGGGGGTTGCGTTCCAGACCCCCCCGCGATAGGTGAAAATCCGCGAAGTAGAAACCATATATTTGTATAGTTATTTTTATATATTTTAAGCCCTTATAAACTCTCCCACCCTGTAAACATTATTAGAGCCCTCTAGACATGAAATAACACCCTTTAGCCAAACGTTTAAACTGTGCTCAATGACAAGACAGAGATGACAGTTCTTTCTCACAATTAAAAGAATGCAAACATATCTTATCTTCAAAAGAGCGCAGTCAGGAGCAGAGAATGTCAGAGAGAGCGCTGGCTAAGAAAAGCAAACAATCAAAAAATCAATATGTGCTTTTAAGTATACAGAAGCACCGCGATAAAGCGGCATTTTGTAGAGGAGCCTCCGTGTCCTCTGTGCAAACAGCCCCTCCGTCAGGCAGAGAGAGTGAGAAAGGTAGAGAGAAGCAAACAAGCACCGCACGGGAAGCATATCTTATATCATTGAGGAGTTTTAGTTAATATGTAATACATGCTCTGATTGGGTAGCTTCTAAGCCATCCGCCAATAGCGTCCCTTGTATAAAATCAACTGGGCAAACAAACTGAGGAAGCATGTACTTTAAATTAAAAGACCCATTGTCCGCAGAAATCCGCGAACCAGCGAAAAATCCATGATATATATTTAGATGTGCTTACATTTAAAATCCGCGATAGACTGAAGCCGCGAAAGTCGAAGCGCGATATAGCGAGGGATTACTGTATATATATATATAAAGTTTGGTACATCCCTGGGTGTTTTTAGGGGTTAACATATGGTGTGTTTTGCAGTTGCAGATGCAGAGAGATAACTGTGGCAGACTGCAATTCTGGACCTGATGTCCGATGAAGAGGGTGCCATCATTGATGGAAGACCGGTGTGGGTTGTGAGGTCTCCACCTCACAGGAGCCCACAATTGTCTGAGCTTTGCCAGCAGCTTCAGTCCAGATTGGAGGCGGATATGTGCTATGCTCTTACACACCATCAGCGTGTAAGAGCTGATGGAATCGGGCCAGAAGAAGATTCATTTTTGGAACTTTAATAAGCACTGGTGCATGTGTTTGTTTCAGTTTGTTTCATTGCTTTTAATTTACTTGCACCGTCATATTTTTTTCTAAATATTTTCAGTTTTTTCTTATTCTTATGTTGTATATTTATTAGTGTTTGGTTTTATTTTAATAAAAACATTTCTGAATCAATTTTATTCTCATTTTTTAAACGGTGCGGGGGATGTATAGTACAGTGGGGGGTGGGGGTGCGGCGTGTATATGGTCTGTCTTCATACCTGCTCAATAACCAATCAAGTCACTAAGCTATGAGGGCTTGGGTTGGGCTAAATAAAAAGTGTGACCCATGGAAGTGTTTTTTTTTTTTTTTAAATCAACCAATCAATGTTGAGATAAAAGACCAATGTAGAACAGCAGAGTTGTGCAGAGGTGTAAAATGCAAATGGTTCTTGAGGTGTGAATGTCTCCTTGAAAGAGCCTTGAGTGGATTATTTGCCATGGCAACAAATGGCTGTACCATGAAAGAATCCCTCAGCAAGATACATCCAAATTGGTATCAATCCGGAAGTATCCTAGGTTGTTGGAATTTGATGTACTTCCAAAAATCAGTGGTGTATACAGGAGTTTCCTAGTACAGATACACCTCTTTTCATGTAGTGAAGTACACAGATGCCAGAGCAAACAAAACAAAATGTGCATGGGGAATTCCTACGGGTTTCACCTATGTTTGTTGCTGCTAAAATTCCCTACAGTGCGCTGAGTGGCAATCATAACAACTCATTTTCACATTTTGTCTGAGAACTTTTATGCGTCCTGCCAGAACACAATCTTCTAAAACTTTTTTGCTACTAGGAGTTTGGTAACTATTTGAACTTGCCATCAGGACTATGACGTCATTGACAAAACTCCAACTCCATATCCAGAAGCCTAAGATTACAATTCTGACTTTGGTTTTAGCTTTATTATACACCAAGTTTCTAACAAAAGCTTTTACAGATATTTTTTTTTTATTATTCTGATTGGTTGTTTATTATTAATAGTACTGTATTTTAAAATGAAGCATGCATACCCTCTTTAATGGTGTATATGGTGATTGAGGGTGCTAGCAAATGAAGAATTTAAGAATTCATTAGAATGTGCATCAGAACTGGGATTCCATAGGGCTCAATGTAAAGGTTGTGAGTATAGGAAGTTTATACTCTCATGCGAGCAAGAATTTGCAGACCACATTGAGAAATGGAGGATGCCAAATTGTCTATAATGTGTTAAAAAACTCCTGTAAAAATGTTATTGCTCTGAATATGAATCAAAAACATTCCATTATAAAAAGTCTTTTAAATGTATTATAATCCAATCATAATGGCATAGTTTTTATGATGTTATTTCCAAGTGCCACATATGCAAAACATATGGAGAAAATCAAGCAGAAAGATTTGTCAAGGACAATCAAAACTCACGAGTGTATCACAGTAGAAAGGACAGGATGTCTAACATTGGACCTAGCTTTTAGTGGTTTGAGATTCACCTGGAAAGGAACTGAATGCTATGAGTGGCTTTTAATGCTGCTCAGCCAAATCAAACAGTGTGTCAAAAAGCAGCACGTTATGCTCCCTACTAGCATTACGCAAGGAAAAAAACAGCAAATTGTGTTGAACTTGTATGTGAAGACATTTATCCATATAAATTGTAACTGGTAAAGCCTGTTTGCAGACTTCCAAATAGTTTGTTGACATGGCTGGTGTCGCAGGAGGCTGGAAGGACCAGAAGGTGGTTCATACGTCCCCCAGGCCACGAGGGGGTAACCACCCTGGATGTTGAGGGGACCACAGGGAAAGAGCAAGTAGGCTCAAACCCACTGGGGCCTGTGGCCACCGCCAGGGAGACTGACACGTCCGCCACACATGGGAAGGTGAAGGAAGGACCTACCAGGGACGCCTGGAGTGCTTCCAGGTGCAAGGGCAGCACTTCTGCCACACCAGGAAGTGCTGCCGGAAGAGTGTCATCAGGCAGCTGGAGCACCTCTGGGTGGAAATAAAAGGTGCTGCCTCACTCCAATAAGAGAGCTAGAGTCGGGAGCTGGAGCAGGACGAAGCTCCAGTGACAGGAGGAAGAAAGGCCTGTGTGTGAGGGCGTTTGGTTCTGGGTCACTGTATGCGGTGCAGGACTGCTTGAACCTTGTAAATAGTTCATTAAACGTGTGTGGCATTCAACATCCGGTGTCTGTCTGTCTATTGTGTGTTGTTTATCACACTGGGAAATAATGCAGATTTAATATACATGTGTTAATACTGTTTTTAAGTCAATTCACACCAAACTATTAATAGGTAGTTCATTTTTATTATTTAAATTCCAGTAGCTCATAAATGTACAACTAAATGTTGTAATTATGAGCGACACTTTGATATATCTTTGATAAATGTCCATTCATCTGAAACATTGCCTTACTGCATATGAACCCTAAACAAAAAGTGAACTTTGTGTCTTAAGCTAATTGAGCTCTTTCAGTGAATGAAATGTGTGTTTGTGTCAGAAGTCAGTCAGTCAGTCATTTTCCAACCCGCTATATCCTAACTACAGGGTCACGGGGGTCTGCTGGAGCCAATCCCAGCCAACACAGGGTACAAGGCAGGAACAAACCCCGGGCAGGGCACCAGTCCACCGCAGTGTGTCAGAAGTGCACGCCTTTATAGTAAATCTTAATTTTGTAATGGTTAACGCTAAGTAAAAGCTAAACAGCCAGTGTGTCTCCATGCTTCAACAAGCCACACTTCTTGCTATTTTTCAGCACTCTATTAGAGAGAGTCATCTTGCTGTACCTTTTCCCAAGCAGTTTATTAAAGAAAGACCTTTGTAAAGTCTAAGCTGCTGCTGTTTCTCATTAAAATAAAAATACTTTGTTAATGAGTTTTAAATGTGTTAAGAACCTGTTTGGCATCATGAACCAAAGATCCAGATTCATGACAACAATATAGGCCTAGAGATTCCAAAGAGTCCTAGCAATAAGATGAGTCCCCAAATCTAGAAGCAGGCATTCAGCTTGTGCCAGCCCAATAAAAGTGTTAAAAGCTTCAATATTCAAAGATTTCAGAAAGGAAGAGGGGAACTGTGCAAAACCATTGCCCCTCTTTAACCAAATCTTTGCTTCTTTATATTAAAACATGTATTTACAAAATAACTTTGAAAAATGTAAGACACAAACAAAAACAAAAATAGATTAATGAATAAAAAAACAAAGAGTCAAAACAAATTACTTACAATGGTCAAACAAATCAAAAGGGCAACTTGGAGAAGAAAGACAAAAGTAGGAAAGTAATGCCACAGCAGCTATCTTACAATCTATTGGGATGGTGCTGGCTCTCCATCATTAGGAGACCCTGTCACATAAATATAATGAATATAACACAATATAACATTAAAAAACATAACAATATCCAAAACAGATAACATAGCTCTCAGTTGATCAACTGTTCTGTTCCCAGCTCATAGATAGATAGATAGATAGTGTAAAAGAGAGCAATAAACAGTATAAAGGGTTGGGGTTTTCCGGCCCCGTATATTGCAGACAATTCCACAAATTTTCAAAACAGAACAGGTCAAAATATAAACAAAACAGTTCATATACGCGACGCCTTTCAGAGGTGTCGGCCATTTTATAGAGGAGGAGCCGGAAGTGGAGGAATGCTGGGAAGGAACCGTGAGGGAGGATGGGACTGCTGACGTCAGGAAAGATGGCAGAGGAAGGGCGGAAGTGGAAGTACTGCGGGCAGGCTATAATGGCGGAGCGTCTCTTTTTCTGGAAGACAAAGGAGAAAGGTTAGTACCCCACCACTCCCCGCCGGCGAAGCGGTTTAAGATCCGTCCGCGGCCTCCTACTCGCACATGCGTGACAATAGATAGATAGATAGATAGATAGATAGATAGATAGATAGATAGATAGATAGATAGATATGTATTATTTCACAGGGGGAAATCTGGCTTGTTACAGAATATCTTTAAATACATAAATAGATGGATAGGTACGCAAATAAAGAAAGGTCTGAACATTGGAATTACTATAAAGCAAGAAAATTTAAAAGTAAGTAAAGGTCTAACTTGGCTATTACAGCCAGAGTGATGCATTGTGCAGACATATTGCTGTTGGTAATAAGGGGGCCTCAGCAGACACACTTCTGCTGAATAATTTGTTTGCTGGAAGTACAATGTTAGGTTATCAGAGAGAGGATATGCAGCATTCATCATAATGGTGCTCATCCATCCATCCATTATCCAACCCGCTGAATCCGAACACAGGGTCACGGGGGTTTTTTGTTTTGATTCTCTCCTTTGCTACGACCTACAGGGGTAAAGAGTGTGTTATGTAACTGAGATGGCCCTTTTATTAGCTTGTTGTCAATGTCAAATTTATCTATATAGCACATTTAAAACAACGTAGGAATGCTGTGGCCAAAATGATTTACAATAATAGAATAAAAGAAAAACATACAATTAACATAAATAACATAAACAGAAATAAAATAAATGACCATAGATAAAATAATATTATATTATAATATATTTTTTTTGATTTGGTGGACTTCTCTTGAAGTAATGTTACCAATGCAGCACACCACAGTGTAGAAAAACACACTGGCCATCACAGAGGGATGTCACTTCCCACATTAAAGGAACACAGTCTCATAAGGAAAAGGAGCATACTGTGATCTTTGTTCTACAGTTCCTCTGTGTTTCAAGACCAGTCCAACCTGACATTAATGTAGACCTCTAAGTACTTGTAGGAGTGGACCACCTCTACATCCACTCCTTGAATAGTGACGTGACATAGAAGCTCTTTGATGTGGCAAAAGTCAATGACCAGTTCTCCTTGGTTTTGCAGATGTTAAAATGCAGACAGTTCTCTTTGCACCAAGAAACAAACTTCTCCACATGACTCGTTTACATTATCTCGCACCCTTTATCAATACACCTCATCAGTGCAGAATTATCTGAGACTTTCTGCAAGTGACATGACCTGGAGTTGTACAGAGTAAAGAGTAAAAGGAGAAAGGAATGTTCCTTGTGGTGCTCCAGTGCTGCTCACATCCATATCAGAAACACAATCCTTGAGTCTCATAAACTATATGTAATCTTTAATTAATATATCATTTTTTACAATCTATTACAAGTATATACTTAAATGATGTTGTAACAGTGAATTAATAAAACATATGGAAAAGGACTGAGGGTAAGAAAAAGGTTAACTAAATATTGTTTTAAGCATAGGCACGCAACCCATTTTGTCTCATCTTAGAGGAGCCACCAACATAATTAATAAGGGTAAAATGAAGCAAGTGAGCAATGAACACCCCCTTTAAAAGTGAGGAGGACAAATTAATGGGAAAGCAGTGGTAAGATCAATTGGACTCCTCTATCAATGAAGCAATGTTTAGAATAATAGAAGAATCAACATGTACAGCATATACAAAATTACTGGTATTTGATTGATTAAGATGATAGAATTCTGCATATTAAGAGTTAGATGAGGTGAAGTATTAGATGAGGTAATGGTAATATAAAAATATAAAAGAACATGAATTTTTGAGTTAATTGCTTACTCCATGGACTAAGACATTTGTACGTATTGATGCGCAAATAAAGAATTGTTCTGCATTCTTATCTCATCTCCGTGAATGACTTCTTTGAAAATAGAGGAAAGTTTTTTACATATGTAGCCCAAGTAAAAATGTGCTTAACTAACTGATTTATGTAAATAAGTTACTGATGTAAAAAATGTAAATGTTGTGTTTTAAACTGTTCATTTTAGTATAGTAGTTCGTTTACCTGGTTATGCATACTTTTATTTTGATAACCGGATAGGTAGAAAAACGGAAGGTGGTGGAAGAACCGCGAGAGAAAAAAAGTATGAAGAGCAAGGAGAAAGAGAGAGCAGGATGCCGAGTTGGTGTAGCAGAAAGTTTGGGAGACAAATTATCAGCACGATAATTTACTGGAATATGAACTGCTGATTTAGAAGGAGAATTTTGATTAAACGTTCTCAGAGTCTATCAGGCGAATAAACCACTCGTTAACTCAGCGAGGGAAGTAGCAAGGTGAAGAGGTAGCAGCTAACTCAGCTCAACACGCTTCTGGTGAATGTTCGTTTAATTGGAGACGCATTTGGATTAGCTCAGCAGCGGTTCCCTACTCACGGTCAGAGGTGGAGAGGTCGGAAGGATTTGATGGACTGATAACCACATTGCCAAGTGGGGTGTTTTTTATTTTGTTTTGTTGCTCCTGGTGGAGTGAAGGGGCCGATAGGTTTTTGGTCGCAACGCTCACAAGCCACGAATCAGGCCTGCAACGTTTTGTTTTAAATAGAGTGACAAGAGTGAATGTGTTGTTATTATTAATAGTGTAATATAGTTCTTGATTATTTCCAGTTTATTACCTGTGTTTTGTCGGTTTATAGTTAAACGGGGAGTTTATCATTGTTTTATAACTCAGTTTCTTGGTGTTTTTTATAAGTTTGTTTAGTATAAACAATTGGTTTGGGAACAAATGTAACAGGTAACTTAATCTACCTTTATTTATTTGTTATTACCTGTCCAGTATATTGCTATACTTAATTAATAATGTTTTGTTCAATGTAGCTCGAGACGTAAAATATTAAAGTAATTAAAATCATAATAATATAGGCATTGGAGTAAAGAACTCAGGGCCCCTTTCTACACGTAGTTAGAGTAGACGGGCTACACACAGCAACTACAGTCTTCCTGACAGTTAGTCCATTATTCAGTACACCAGTCTAATTCACATGCATATTTCTAAGTTTACCTGTTAACAGGGATAGCTGGATGGTACTGAAGAAGCTGGAGAAATAAAAAAAACACAATCCTCACAGTGCTGCCAGCTTTGTCCAGGTGAGAATAAGCCTTGTGGTGCAGATGGATAACTGCATCCTCCATGCCAAACTTTGTCCAACAGGCAAACTGCAGTAGGTCCTGGTGGTCTACCACATGAGGACTCATATAGTCCACGATCAGTCTCTTAAACGTCTTCGTGATGTGAGATGTAATTTCCACTGGACTGTAGTCATTAGGTGAAGAGGTGCCTGTCTTTTGGAACAGGAGCAATGCAGGATGTTTTCCACAGCAGTAGCACCTTCTGAAGCCTTAAGGACAGACTAAACAGGTAGCAGTGGACACCATAAAATTGATGAGCTTAGGCATTTAGAATTCAAGGACTGAATCTATCTGGTCCTGCAGCTTTTCCTGTGTGTAGCTTCCTCAGTTATGTCCTTACTTGGTCTTCAAGCACTTTGAGCTACATTGCTTGTATGAAAATGTGCTATATAAATAAATTTTGTTGTTGTTCAGTTATGGACAGTCCAAACTGATGGACAGAGGTGGTGTTGTCACTTGCCACTATAGTTGATGAGGCAGGAGATGTTGAAGCAGTAAAGATGGTGTGGGGTGACTGGTCATTGGAAGAAGATAGACGTGGGAGGGGAAAAACTATAAAAAATGGTTTCAGGGAGTTAGCTTTGTCCACATTCCCTTCTAGCATCTGAGCCTTGGATGGCTTGAGTCCAGTAATTATGCTGGATCCAAGATGTCATGCTCTGTGTTGTGTAAATATGTCTCATCTAGTCAAATAAAGTCAACCAGGGATCACTGTTCAAATCTTCTTTTAACTTTATTGCCCCTTTCAAATTGCAGTTAGTCTCAACAGGCTAAAAAGCAAACAGAACAGCTAGAATCAGCAGTGTGTGGGACACATTTTACATTTACTTTGCATATATATTGCTGCTGCTTAAAGCATCAAATAATTACTTAACTGCTACTTATTAAAGAACAAACAAAAATAAAGCAACCACAAACACTTTTAGAAAACTGGGAAAGAGAACCAGATTTACAAAAGAGTTTAGCTCACCTAAAAAGCAAACAGAAACAAGCAGTATTAGTAGCATATCGCAAACCATTTTGCATCTACAGCACCACTAATACGAGAGAGAGAGAGAGCAAGCACTAGGCATTTAGAGCCAGTTCTCCAAAATGTTTGAACATTAATTTAACCAGTTACAGACATGACACAAGCAGCAAACAAGCAAGGTGCAAGACATACATTTTCAAACAATGAGTGCTGGAGAGAGACTGAGGATCTGAGAAATTCCAGGAGGCTACAATAGGGAATGCCATTGCTTAAATATCATTTCATCCATGTGCATTTAGCATAGTGCTTGGCGCACAGCAAATTCAACTTTTGCTTTTTCAAACTTTATGGAATTTTTTTTTAGTATTTTGAATCCACAGCAGATTGAATCCACGGATATGGAGATGTAGTTTAAAAGTATTCAGTTGTGAGTTTCTTAAAGTAACTGTACCATTGAATACGTTGTTAAAAACATACTGCAAGCTGAATCCAAAATATCTGATTTTGTATTCTGAATACATAACACAGGTACAGTACTCGGATTCTGGTACTGCCCAACTCTGCATATCAGTGTATTTTTATTAATGTTTTAGCCAATGACAAACTGACAAATGTCACTGATGGAGCTGAAGTCCTGCAGCAGGAATGTGATGGGCCATGTCGCTAGGATTCATTTGTAACTATTTATAGTACTCTCTAGCTTAGTTTAAATAGTTAAAGACAGCGTCTTACCTTGGGTCTGCGAGGAGGTGTGGAGCAGGTTGCAGAAAGAGGTCTTCATTTTAGAAGAATGTCGAGCCATGTCATCATGTTTCGGAAGTGAAAATGCACCTTGTGTCTCCAGGTAAAGTTAACTATTTGCCAGCATGTAGATGTTGGTAAGAGATCCTACAATAAGTATAGTAGTAGTTGGCAAGGAAAAGAAGAAAAGGCCATGGTAAGAAGAAGGGCTTGAGGAGGCGCAGGTTGGCTTAACTAGGCTTGCGTGTTTGGGGAGCATGTGAATGTGTGTGAGTGAGGGCAGGGGGTATGTCCCGGTAACAGAGAGGGGTCACAGAAAACTAACAATTGACATGACTTTTGATTGGCAGACTTTTGATTTGCTGCTCTCAAAACAGCATAAATAAAGAGAGTGAGAAAAAGTATACTTTGGAGTGTTAAGTTCATCCAGTTCCATGTATAAAGTGTAGGAGTTGGTGAAGGTGAAGTGCCTGAGTTTTGTTTTATTTTTTTCTCTTTTGTAAATACCTGTCATGTTCTACCTGATTTAGTTTATGTTTAGGAGGAGGAAAGATTGATTTTCATTTTTTTGTGTAAATAGTTTTCACTCTCTAATTTACTTTGTCTATTAAGGAAGGAGTAGGATGAGAAATAAGAATTGATTTTGTTTCGATTTTGATTATGCAGCACTGCAAAGACCGTGAGAGAAGTGCTATGATCCCTTTTTTGTAAATATTGGTATGTAGTTTCTTTTTGCACTTTTTCATTTTTTATTTACCTTATAGTGTCTGAACATGGAGTGTGATTTTTTAAATAGTTCATGGGGCTAGTTTTATTTAGAATTAAATTTGTTCTTTTTGCATTTATTTTTGCTTCATGTGTTTTTTGAATTGTACTTTTTGCTGCAATAAAATACACCTCAACAATTGGTCCGTGTGTTTCACTACTGATGGTCCCGGTTGGTCTCAAACTGCTAGATACCCAAGGCAAAGCCTGTGTAAGGAGTCCTGCAAAGTACACGGGGTATCACAAGAACACTTGCTTATTAAAGCATTAGATTACTGGCGTTGGAGTCAAATAAAAATATTGCAACTCCAACTCCACAGCTTGGCCAAAAAGTCTGGCCATATTACCAAAATATATATATATATCTTTTCACATATTGTGAAGGAAACAGCCAGACACACAACAAAGGTTTGGGGCAGCCACCCATATAGTTTCCCTGGCTGCAAAAGGCTTTAAAGTAGAGTACAATGTGTACTGGTTAGTGTCCAAAACAGAACTGTTTATGTATGGAGGATGATTTGTTTTTATAGCTGATTCACAGGAAGTGATGTCCTCGGGGCCGGGACAGGAAGGATTTCTCGTGTTTGGTCTGCAGAGAGAAAAGAGAGATGTTCAGTGCCTCCCACAGCCCCCTGGCCTGGCGTGGAGTTGTCGTTTCCTGGTCCCTTTGGTTCACTCCTAAGCGCACGTTTGTGACAATATATATATATATATATATATATATATATATATATATATAGTGAGATATGGCCGGCCGTTCATCCTGGCCAATACCCCCACGCCGCTAGATGGAGCCCTTCTGGCAGCATGCAGGGCATCATGGATATTGGAGTTTTCCTTCAGAGCCCTGTTGGATACCATGGGGGCCGCAAGGGGACGCTGCAGGGAGGCTCAGAGACCTTTATGTTGCCTATAACCCGGAAGTATGTCCTGGTCACAGGGACAGAGGAAATGACATATTTCCGGGATGAAAAAGAAGAGTTTTTGATCTGACCCAGAGGTGCTGGAGAGTCGCAGGGACTGAGGGTTCAGAAGCACTTCCGGGCCAAGGACAATAAAGGACTTTGGAAAATCCTAGATGGACGAACTGAGTTGGGAGTAAGGGTGATAACGCATCTGGGAGTAAGAGGATTGTATTGATTATTGATTTATTAATATTTTATGAGTATTGTGGAGTGGAGAGTGCTTTGTGCACATTATTATTATAAAATAAATAATAATTGGACTTTTATCTGGTGTCTGGTGTCTGATCTGAGGGTTCAAGGGGACGACAGTGCCCCCTATTTGTCACTATATATATATATATATATATATATATATATATATATATATATATATATATATATATCCCTTCAGGAGCCACGGTGGAAATAATCAGATGAGAGAAATATGGTATGTCTTTATGTATCTGTCCTATGATTGTGTTTCTTTACTTAACATCTTTTCTTGTATGCTATCTTCTCTGTTTTCGTTTTCTGATGGGACTTTATTTGAACCTCCGCCCTTGTTTTATTCATCTCCTGACTTCTTCACCTGGATGCTGGTGTTCACTTATAAGAGTGAGCTGAGTGCCCCCTCAGAGACACAGACGTTCCTGATGCCAGTTTTGCATTAAACAACACTCAATTTTTGATTGCCGGGCTTGGATTCTCGATGTCTGAGAGTAATCTCTGACCCATCTTCTTCAGCACAGGATGCTGACCATGGCCTTTGGCCGTTGGATACTGGATAATTTCTCCATCTCAAGGCGGAATCACTAAGTGTGTTCTAGGTGAGTAAACGCTGCTAATCTTCGCATGCTCACCCGAGCCTGTCCTGCAGGAAGCTTTTCTACATATATCATGTCTGCTATCCTGAATGTAACATCAGTGTTTAATAAAACTCTTATCCTTCAAGATTTATTACCTTAAAGAAACTGGACTTCTTTTTCATCACAGAAAAAGCGATTCTTCATTTTTGAAGACTTGGTGCCACCAGGCTATTCATTTTGAACTCTCCTCGTTGTCTTGTTGTTGGCATTGTCACTGTTTTTAAAAGTATGTTCTTTTGTCAGAACATTACAAGGGGTCTGTTTAGTAGCTTTGAACTGCACATTTTTGAAGTGTGTAGCTCTTCCTCTTTGCTCTGTGTTGTGGTTTATATGCCTACTGAAATTAATAATACGTTCATTTTTGAATTCTTTGAACTCTTGGTTGTGTGAGAGACAGCCGGCAGCTCAGCCTGGCCAGGATGCTCCTGAACTGGAAGGATGGGGGAAGGCAACTACTTGTGGACACTGTTGCCCTCAAAATGGTAGATGGCAGCTCCCCTAGAGTGTAATGGTGCCCAATATTCCCACAGGACATCCTGGGACTAGGAGTTCGGTTTCTCAGCCCTGTTGGGTGCTGCCAGGGAGTGCTGTGAAAGGACCTTGGGAGTCATGCTTTTCTTATAGCCCGGAAGTAAATGGAAGTCACAAGGACGGAAGGCCCGAGGTACTTCCAGGCTGATTAAAGAACTTGAGTTCTTCATCTGACCCAGATGTGCTGGCAAGTCACGTGGGCGGAAGGAGAGTAGTACTTCTGGGTCGGGCACTATTTAAAGGGCTGTGGAGGTGGACGAAGCTTGCTGGGAGGTGTGAAGGAGATATATAGAGAGAAGATATTATTGTGCTTTGTGATTACTAGCCTGTTTAGTGTGGCTGGGATGCTTACAGTAGGGCACTATTGAGTGAAGAAGAAGAATTAAAATACTATTTGTTTCTTTTAACCTTTGTACTGTGTGTCTGTCTGTTGGGTTTAAGGGGCAACAACCCCTAGAGTTCACAACTGATATTACGCTCTTCTATGATAAAGTACTTATTGTAGGCAATTTTAACATTCACGTTTGTTGTCAATTTAAAACTTTAGTTAATGACTTTTTATCATTATTGGACTCATTTGATTTTATCAAGTATATAAATGCTCCAACTCATTCTCTCAGTCACATCCTTGATTTTGTTCTTTCACGTGGTATTTCCTGGCTTGATTACTGCAACTTGTTGTATTCTGGGATCAGCACATTCCTGATACATAGGTTGCAGTAGGTTCAGAACACTGCTCCTCATTTCTTGGTTGGGGCAAGAAAGTTTGATTCTGTTTATCCAATATTAGTTTCTTTATACTGCCTGCCTGTTAGTTTCAGAACTGACTTTAAAATTTTGTTTCTAGTTTTTAAATGATTACATGGGTATGCTCCTGTCTGCTTATCTGAATTGTGTTTTTTACACCAGCAATCCAGAGAACTTAGATTTACCAGTCAGTTGTCTCTTATGGTCCCTTGCACTAAGTGTAAAACTAAGGGGGGCAGTGCTTTTGCAGGTGCTGCATCAGATCTTTGGAACTTTTTACCTCTTTACATTAAGGAGTCACAGTCAACTGAACTGTTTAAAACCAGATTGAAGACTCATTTCTGTTCTCTGGCTTTCAGTGATCTTCACTGATGCTGATGGTTTCCCTACTCTTAGTTATCTGTTTTCTCTCTCTTTAATTCACTGCTAGCTGTAGTTTGTTTTATTGTACTTAATCTCTATTTATTTTATTTATGCTAATTGTATGTTTTAATGTAAAACACTTTGGCTACAACATTACTGATGTTGTTTTAAATGTGCTCTATAAATAAATTGACATTAACATTGACATATATATATATAATATATAGCTTTAAAATGTAGCTTTCACTTTCACTATATAATGTAGTATAATCATTCATACATACATATCCAGGTCAAAGACAAGCCTTTGGAGCAGTATATCATCCAGTTCTTCAGTGGGGAATGCTGTTAACTGTATGTGCATTTTGGCAGAGCACAGGTAGCATTCTTCTTGTGGATGTTTCTGGCTTCCAGAAGGTCCCTCACCATTATAAATACCAGCACATTTTGTAAACGCAGAGATTTTATGAATCTTGCCACGTATGGGTAACTACCATCAGCCTATGTCATAAATGGAGAGTGCTCTTCTAAGACCTAAATACCATCTTTTTTCCTGTCTGCACACAATACACCTGCTCTAATCACTCACTGTACCTCTGACTGAACATGTTGCATCAGCCCTTCTTTAATCAACCAAAATTCTTGCCTGAAAGAACTGTTCCCCACATCAACTGCATTAGGCTCACAACTAGCAATAATCAAATAGTTATTTTTCACTTCTGGTCATAGAAGATAGTTTCATTCAGTTCAGTAAATTGTTGTTGAGGTCTTCACCTAAATTTGCAGAAATGGTTAAACAGAAGCTTATGGAATAACAGTAGGCACGAATATTGTTATGCAACAGATGTATTTTGTGAAAATTGAAACAAAAAGTAACACCAATGCTCAGAAATTCTTGCTACCACTCACTTCCCTAAGCCAGTGAGTCATTACAAACAGTCACCTTAATATTCTGGAGAAAAAAGTAGTAACATAAAAGCAGACAACTACATCTGTTTGCTGGCCCTGGTGCAGAATTATACAGGAAAAAATGCCAAAGCATCATTAAACTTGAGAAGTGTCATAAATATAATTTCCCCCTATATTTCATATCATGCAAGCCTGAATGAGCGAATTGGGCAACGTAAAAAAAGTAAAATAATATTGATATCTGTCGGTAATCACATAATTAAGTACAGCAATCTGAAAAAGACATCTTGTAGTAAAAGATGAAAAATGCATCACAACTGGCAGTTCAACAGGTGCAAATGCTAAGATTTTATGATAGAGGAAAGGCAGAAGTAGAAGCCTTGGAAGTGTAATTATTTGGAAGATACCAACTACTGATAACATGAATCATAAGCTGACAGGGTGAAGCAAAAGATGATTTGAAGGTTGAGAAAGCAATAGGTACATGTGCTGTAGAGTTATGGTGATAAGATTTGATTCAATATCTGTTATTCTTTGTCTGAGGTCAGGCTGTGATTTTAAAACCCACAGGGTGGATTGAGAAGGTGAACAAAATCCCTCACAAACTGTATTGTAAATGAAGGTATAATAAAACTGTTCTCAGATTTTAAATACTTTTAACCTTTGAAAATTAAATGACTAAGGGCTTAAGCTATAGATAAAAGGGGCAAAGCACTGGTTAACAATTATCCTAAAGGCCATCTAGTTCTTAAAGCCCATGTAATTCTATAAAGTAAAAAAAATGAGTATGCTGGAAAACAAGTCAAAATATTATTTATTTGTTCAGATATAAAGAATGTAGACAAAAGAGGTTATATACTATTTTTAAAACATTTCTTTCTATATGATCGTAATTCTTTTCAAGCAGTTCCTCTTAGATATACATGAATCTACAGGATACACAATATTTTAAAATATCTTTTCACCACCAGGTTACTAAAAACAGACACCTCCATTCATCATGCATCTCAGGGCCATAAACAGGTAAGGTTTTTTCCAGAAACATGATCTTAATGTTTTAACTTAGTAGTGAAATTTAGGGCATGCTAGTAATCATAATTAAAAGTCTATATATTTGACACTTCCTAAAGAGAGATGGAGAGAGAAAGAAGAATAAATGCATACATTCTTCAAGGAATAGCATGAAACTGACTGTTGTCCAGCTTAAAGTCTGCTCCTGCATTGTGTTTATTGTAAGAAAGTTAAAAAGAGAAAATATGGGGTCTGAAAGATTTGAAAGATTTCAAAGAGATGTCTGTATTTTATATTTGAGCACATTTTCTAGACCCATAGTAAATCAGTCTAACATTAACGCCTTATATCTTATACTAGGCTGACTCGCCTTTTAAGGTGACCGACTTTTAAGTTGACCACTTCTTAAGGTAATTCAATATGTAGATCAATTTGATATTTTATACAAACTCATAAATTTGGTTATATTGCATTTGAGCGGTATTACTTTAACACTCGTAGTTTCTGTTATTTTTGTGATGAAATGTAAACTTTTTTTTTATATTGAGGTCGCCCTTTTGAACCACCCTGATATTTACTACGCGGTACTCCATCAACATTAATTATTTCCTGAGACATAATTTTGTCTATTTTTCCAGCGCATCGCGTACAAAAGCAAGGGAACGATGGGAGCACCAGAACTCTGCTCACATAATGTCGCTGCGTACCGCAAGCTGCAAGTAGTAAGTCTGTGACAAGCGGAATACCGCTACGCTTTCCACTCACGGGATGGAAGGACAATCCCGACCGTTTTTATATAGTAAGAAAGAAGAAGAAAATATCGCACAGTCTGGAGTAGAAAATCATCTTTTACTTGGAAAAATGAAACTACAAATCCCATCTTGCATTGCAAAATGGACGGGGCGTGTGTGAAACTCCGTGCTACTCGCACAGTCTGGAGTAGAAAATCATCTTTTACCTGGAAAAACGAAACTGCAAATCCCATCGTGCATTGCAAAATGGACGGGGCGTGTGTGAAACTCCGCGCCTGCGTAGCACTCACGGAACGGAAGGACAATCCCGACCGCTTTTATATAGAAGGATTGAATTACAGTGTGTCTTATCAAATTAATTAATAATCTGATCAATTGGTATTTATCAGGCAAGCCATTTTGCAGCTTTGCTAAATTCATAAATATTGTAATTAAGTTATTATTGCTTCAACTGTACTGGGCCTTAGCTCTACATAATGACTTGACTTGCTTGTTATACAGTCATGTCGAAACAATTGGCTTTTTCAACATATTTATACAGGCAAACAGTAGATCTTTATGCAAACAGTACCAACCTGAATAAAAAAAAGAAAACTGTGCCTTTACAATCATTTTATTTAACAAAATATCAATTGATGTAATGGTTTACTGAGGAAGAAGTGAGTACACCCTTCACTTCAGAAGCTGGTTATGCCCTCTTTAGCAGAAATGACTTCTTGTAAGTTTTTGCGTAGTTGCCTATGGGCATTTGGCACTGATTTCTCCTCCATGCAATATTCTTTCAGTTGCAAGATGTCTGTGGGTCTTCATGCATGTACTGCCCATTTCGAATCCCCTCATAACATTTCAATGGAATTCAAATTTAGGGCTTTGTCTAGCCCAGTCCATAACCCTCCATTTCTTCTTATATGCAATTCCCCAGTGGCTTTGCCAGTGTGCTTTGGATCATTATTTTGTTGAAATGTCCATTTCTGGTCCAGTTTCAACTTCCAGACAGATAGCTTCGCATTCTGGTTAAGCACACTTTGATATGATACAGAATTCACAGTGACTTGATGACTGCAAGCTTCCCAGGCCCTGAGGCAGCAAAACAACTCCAAATCATAACATTTCCTCTACTGTGCTTCTGTCACTGCGGTCATACAACTCTGTCTTTGATTCATCTGTCCAGAACACATTGAACCAGAAGACCTAGTCTTTGCCTATGTGTTCAATGGCAAACCAAAATCTTGCTCTAATGTTCTCTTTGGACACCAAATGCCTTTTCCTAGCACGCCTTACATGCAATTTGTGCAAACTCCTTATGATTGCAGAAGTAGATGCATTCACCCTAGGTCACTACCTTCTGCATGAGTTACACTAATATCCTGCTTTAAAAGTTTGGGAGCATCAAATGGTCAGCTCTTGGGCTGAATTTACTGTGTTAACATGTAGATCATTAGGCCATCTGAACTCTTACTCATGCTAACCTTCAGTAAAAAAGCAGACAAAGCCTATAATACATACTGTATAATAACCTATGCAACAACATCACAACATAAATTGTTACATATAAGTTAATAAATAAAATGAAAACATTTGAGTTGTGCTTCAGCTTTGACTTGGTTTCATCTGGATATCAACTGACATATAATTTTGATTATGGGGTTTCCAGCAGTGTGCGAAATACCCCATGGTAATTGGAGAGTCTTGTTCCTGCTCATTGCTGGATAAATACTAAAATCTTACTATGGTTTTATGAAATATGCAGTTTATGCTATGGAGAATGCAATTACTTAGGATATGCATATCTTAAGTAGACAAATCATATCATACACCATTGCACACTCTGCAAACAAGCCACGTCACCTTACACTTTTGCCCAGCAAGCGGAACATCCATCTTTCATGATACAATAAATGCACACTTAACATGTTGTGTGTGGAACAATGCAACAGCTCTGCTCTAATTGTTTCTGACTAAGTGCATGCCGAAGACTTCTTCCCAATGACCCATACCTGTACATACTCTGGCTGGCCTCTGGGAATTGACATCCTATCAGTAAACTCTGCCACAGGTTCAACCCAATAACAGGCTTGTTCTCATATAGAGAGACTGTCTTTAAACAAATGTTACCCTTTGGATTGGGCAAGGGTGTTCTCCTCACCACCCTGACCTTTTCTGTGCAGCTAATTGCCTAATGAAAAGTGAAATAAGTTGAATCAAGAGATGTGCAAAGATCTCCTTAGGCTGTTGTTAGAAAATGCTCCAAGGCACCTATTACAGATTCTCTCAGAAAACAATAATTATGAATTTGTTTTTCCAAAAAACAACCTAATTTCAGACAAACACATCATCAAACATACTTTCAAACAATAGGAATGCATTTATTTTCTAAACAAATTGTATTAATTTTAAGTATGTTTATAATTATTATTTTTTGCTCATGAAACAGGTGGTGGGGGGGTCCCATCATCATTAGTGGTCAAAACGCCTTTATCACACATTTATAGTTCAGTAACCAGTACTCAGCTAACGAGTCTGAGAAAGAAGCTCCTACAAAATGATATTAGCACAAAAATGCTTCGGTGCATGTGCAAGTTCAAGTACTGTACTTGTCTCTAAGAATGCTATTATATTCACTGTGAAAACTCTGTATACAGAATAGTCGTCTGTAATTAATATCACATATGCTGTAGAAAACACAGGCATGTGAGTGCTTAGGCTGTCATTATTTTAATATTTTTATAAACTAATAAATATAATTTGACCAGTAGGTCACAAAATGTAAAACAGTAGAAGCAGAAACAAAGAAATACCACATTGAAGAACCATATGTGTTACCATCTGGCCATAAAAGGAACCAGTTCAGAGCATGGAAGAGGGCTTGTGAATAGGGAGCATTTACTGTACCTACAAGAAGGCCTGGGCCAGCACATCTCTTTATGAATCCTAGCTTGGATTAGCTTATAGAATTAAGGAAAGTGAGTGCAGATGGTGTTGCTTCTGACCCCAAGTAAGGTGAGAGTTGCAGGCAGTAGCATGAATGTGCAGGAAGCAGATGAGTTAGATGAGGGCAAGTGGAGACATATGGAAGGAACCATGAAAGATCAGTTTATTAGATGATGGCTGAGGAAGGAGCATTACCCCAGTTGTTGTAGTACATATACATATTTATCTTATATTATATCTACCTCTGATAATTAAGTTTATTATAATGAAGTATATTCCTGGAAAACATCTACTTGTCAACTGCAGTTTATTTCTTTTTTTTTCATTAGAACAATCTAGACAAGAACAGGCCATTCAGACCAACAAAGCTCACCAGTCCTATCCTCTTATTCTTAAAAAAAAAACATCAAGTCTAGATTTTGAAAGTCCCTAAAATCTTACTGCTTACCAGACTATTTGGTATCTTATTCCAAGTGTCTATGGTTCTCTGGGTAAAGAAAACCTTCCTAAGTTTGTGCGAAATTTACCCTTAACAAGTTTCCAAATGTGTCCCTGCGTTCTTTAACTCATAAAATAAGTCTCAATCCACTGTACTAAATCCCTTCATAATTTTAAACTCTTCAATAATGTCTCCTCTTAATCTTATTTTGCTTAAATTGAAAAGGCTCGGCTCTTTTAATTTTCCTTCATAATTCATCCCTTGTGGCCCTGGAATTAGCCTAGGTGCTCTGATTTTTTTAATGCTGATATGTCACTTTGTATCTCGAAGACCAAAACTGTACATAGTACTCCAGATGAGGCTTCACCAGATGTTATAAATCTTGAGCATAACCTCCTTGGAAGAAAAGAAGCCTTTATTGTCATTGTACCAGTACAATGAAATTGTAAAAGCTACAACTGTAAATTGTGCAAGTACTGTATATGAAACAATGATGAACAAATAATATAAAAAGCACACATCCTATGACAAATCAATACAATACATACATAAATAAGGGACAGGAAATTAGTTGGGTTTTTTTGTACTGTACACATTGTGCTATAAAACCCAACATTCTGTTAGTCTTCTAAACACTATCTGTTTATAGTGTAAGTTGATAGCGAAGAAATCACTATGACTACTAGATCCATCTCATAAGGTGTACTTCAGACCTCCAATTGTATATTCAAACCTAATATTTTTACTTCTTACTTGTAATGCTTTACATTTACTGACATTAAATTTCATCTGCCACAAATCTGCCCAAACCTGTATGCTGTCCAAGTCCTTCTGTAATGATTCAACGGATTCTAGATTATCTGCCAATCCACCTAGTTTGGTTTCATAAGCAAACAAAACTAGCTTGTTAATTATATTAATATGCAAATCATTTATATATATATTAAAAATAGCAGCGGCCCTAGCAATAACCCCTGTGGAACACCACTCTTCACATCAGCCAATTCTGAAGAGGTTCCTCATGCCATAACCCTCTGCTTCCTGTGTCTGAGCCAATTTTGCACCCATCTACAAACATCACCCTGAACTCCCACTTCTTTTAATTTGATTCCCAACCTCTTATGTGGCACCTTATCAAATGCTTCCAGAAAGTCAAAATAAAAAATTTCATATGCTCCACTTTGATCATACCCTTTTGTTGCTTCCTCATAGAATTCCAGCATGTTGGTGAAACACAACCTCCTTCTTCTGAACCCATGCAGACAGTTCAATAAAACTCCTGTTCTTGCCATGTGTTTCTCAATCTTATCTTTAATGATACCTTCCATTAATTTTCTTATGATGAATGTTAAGGTTACTGACATATAGTTGCTTGGATCTGCCCGATCACCCTTTCTATGTAATGAGATATTTGCCATTTTCCACTCCTTCGGAATTTCTCCAGTGTATAGTGACTTCCTAAAAATATGTGTCAATGGTTTATATGTGTACTCACTAACCTCCTTAAGAACTCAAAGGTAAATATCTGGTCCTGGAGATTTGTTTAATTTCAACCTATTTAATCTAAGCAGTACTTCTCCTTCTACAAATTCTAAATCTATAGTACTTCCTCACTTGTGAAGACATCGGAAAAATGCTTAGAATGTGTGCTGTTTCGCTGTATGTATCTTTTAAAACACTGAAAGGATCTCTTTGGATCATCTTTTGCCTTATCGTTTATTTTCCTCTTTAACTTTTAGACTCCCTAATATCCCTCTTAACGGTTGCCCACAAGTTCTCATATGCTCTATGATTCATATTGAAGTTATCAGTCTTATATGCCATATACTGCTGTTTTTTTTCCTTTGTAGTTTTTTAACTATTTATTAACACACTGCCGTGTTTTTTTAAATTTTCTACTAATTCAAAATTTTGGTATGCACCTGTCCTGCATTACATGTAAACATTTTTTAAACCTGTTCCACTGCTCCATGACTGTCTCCACACTTAAAAGCTTAAAATCTTTCTTAGACTTTTCAAAATTTGCCCTACCAAACTTAACTTAAATTAACAGTTTCAGTCTTTGCATCCACACTCTTCCAAAATACTGTATTATATTATGGTCATTTGACCCTAGTGGTTTAATCACCTCTACACCATCAATTCTATCCTGATTATTGCAAAATACCAAATCTAGACAGGCTTCACTCCACGTTGGTGCTTTAACATCATGTGTTAAAAACAGTCACTGATCACTTCTAAAAATTTTTAGTCTTGTGCTTCTCTGTTTGCAAGGTTATCCCAGGTAATATTGGGGTAGTTAAAGTCCCACATGACTATACTATCCACAGGTAGACTTGCCTTTTTAATACTACTAAATGGATATGCATTGAAATTACAGTCTGTATTGGATGGTCTATAACACACTCCTAAAATAAGACCTCTTTCCCTAATGCTTTCCTCACTAAAATGGGGCTCATCATCCAACTGAATAGATCTTGCATTTAAAATCTGTTTGACAAAAAAAGCAGCTCCACCTCCTTTTCTATTCTGTCTATACCTCCTAAAATGTTTATCCCTCTATGTTATCCTCATCCTCATCTTTGTTATTAAGCCAGGTTTCTATTATTGTTATAACCTCTACATACAACTCTAACTCACTTGTATTATTTTGGATACTTCTAGCATTAGGTCAAGCTATTTTTAATTTGTTACTCATTTTACTTTTATATTTAAACATTTTTTTTTAATTTACATGATTATGCATTTTTATGTTTGCACTATTGTTTGTTCCTCCACGTACAGTACTAAACCTGACCTGTCCTAAACTCCCTGCCCTCCCATACCCTAGTTTAAACAATCCTCGACTTCTTCTTCTTTCAGCTGCTCCCGTTAGGGGTTGCCACAGCGGATCATCTTCTTCCATATCTTTCTGTCCTCTGCATCTTGTTCTGTTACACCCATCACCTGCATGTCCTCTCTCACCACATCCATAAACCTTCACTTGGGCCTTCCTCTTATCCTCTACCCTGGCAGCTCTATCCTTAGCATCCTTGTCCCAATATACCCAGCATCTCTCCTCTGCACATGTCCAAACCAAAGCAATCTCGCCACTCTGACTTTGTCTCCCAACAATTCAACTTGAGCTGACCCTCTAATGTACTCATTTCTAATCCTATCCATCCTCGTCACACCCAGTGCAAATCTTAGCTCTGCTGCCTCCAGCTCTGTCTCCTGGTTTCTGGTCAGTTCCACCGTCTCCAACCCTTATAAAACAGCTGGTCTCACTACCGTCCTGTAGACCTTCCCTTTCACTCTTGCTGATACCCGTCTGTCACAAATTACTCCTGACACTCTTCAAGCCAGCACTCTCTTCTACACCTCCCTTCCACAATCCCATTACTGTGTATTGTTCATCCCAAGTATTTAAACTCATCCACCTTCTCCAACTCTACTTCCTGCATCCTCACCATTCCACTGACCTCCCTCTCATTTACACACATGTATTGTGTCTTGTTCCTACTGACCTTCATTCCTCACCTCTCTAGAGCATATCTCCACCTCTCCAGGGTCTCCTCAACCTGTTCCTTACTATCGCTACAGATCACAATGTCATCAGCAAGCATCATAGTTCACAGGGACTCCTGTCTAATCTCGTCTGTCAATCTGTCCATCACCATTGCAAATAAGAAAGGGCTCAGAGCCGATCCCTGATGTAATCCCACCTCCACGTTGAATGCATCCATCTCTCCTACCACAGACCTCACCACTGTCACACTTCCCTCGTACATATCCTGTACAACTCTTACGTACTTCTCTGCCACTCCCGACTTCCTCATACAATACCATAGCTTCTCTCGCACCCTGTCGTATGCTTTCTCCAGGCCCACAAAGACGCAATGCAACTCCTCCTGGCCTTCTCTAAACTTCTCCATCAATATCCTCAGAGCAAACATTGCATCTGTGGTGCTCTTTTCTTAGCTGCTCACTAATCATCACCTCACTTCTTAACCTAGCTTCCACTACTCTTTCCTATAACTTCATGCTGTGGCTCATCAATTTTATTCCCCTGTAGTTACTGCAGTCCTGCACATCCCTCTTATTCTTAATTATCAGCACCAGTACACTTCTTCTCCACTCCTCAGCTATCCTTTCACTTTCCAAGATTCCATTAAACAATCTGGGTAAAAACTCCACTGTCATCTCTCCTAAACATCTTAATGCTTCTATTGGTATGTCATCTGGACCAACGGCCTTTCCATTTTTCATCCTCTTCATAGCTATCCTTACTTCCTCCTTGCACTTCCTGATTCACTATCTCCACATCATCCAACCTCTTCTCTCTCTCATTCTCTTCATTCATCAGCCTCTCAAAGTACTCTTTCCATCTGCTCAACACAGCAATTTAACCTGAATACTGAGGTTTTAGTTTAGAAAAAACAACTCATACAGTAACATCTTTTGTCTGAAAAGAAAAACTCAATAATAGAGCTTTCAATGTTACAAACAACTTTTTTTTGAAAGGTAAAAGTTTGCAGTTGGCATACTTTTGAACAGTTAATGTGATTTTTGCTGTTGTATGCATACTGATAATTTGTCTAACCTTGGCTCATACTAGTAAGTTTGAGAGCAGCACATGCAGCACTCAGGTCAGTCTGTTTCTGGTGTTAGATTTGATATAATTCAAAGCTGAAAACAGCTGCTCAGAAGCATAAGATGATCCAAACTAAGCGTAAGGAAAGCATTCCCATGTGCTTTCATCGACTTAAAATTATTTGGCAGAGTATTTCACACTTTAAGAATTTAATTTTCAGAACTAACTGTGCTGTCCTTTGTCATCATTTCTATCTTCTCAAGGTGTTTCACACAGATCTTCCCCATTAACCTTCGTTCCCATTCTCTCTCTCTTTTTTTCCCCTTTTCATCCGCCTCGCACTTCTATTATATATTACGTTGTCGTGGATTAGGTGTGGCGATTAGCAGCTCCCGGCAACAATTACAGATGCGGATGACTCCTCACCTGTGCACTTAAGAGAGGACCACCTGCATCATGAAGCTCCCGGGAAACGCACTACCACACCCCACTATAAGCTGCGAGTGCGGCAATTATCTATTAAAACTGGCCTTTACAATTTTGGGGTGTGGACCCGCTATACCACATCCCGTCCAACCTAGGTCCTCTCCAGTCCCACCACGGGAATCACCTTCGCCACAGACTCAACAGGCTGCCATCTGTGCCGCACATTCACGCCGCATGTGAGCCGCCCGCCTTACCCCAGACAGGAGAGGGAGGAAGCGCTCCCACTGGGCTGCTGGGCAGAGGGGCGGGTGATGTGAGAACTATCCTCAGGCACGCGTGGAGAGGGGCAGGGGAGCAGCCCGGCCCCGCGTCCCTCTGTGCTGGGGCGATGGCACGCGTGCCCACAGAGAGGGCTCTGAGTGCCCACTCTGGCACGTGTGCCATTGGTTCGCCACCACTGGCATAGGATGTAATCTACTTGTGTGCATCTTCCTCCACTCTTGTACGTCACCCTATGTTCCTCCCTCTTCTTAAAATACGTATTCACCACAGCCATGTCCATCCTTTTGCCAAAATCCACTATCCTCTGACCTTCTTCATTCCTCTCCTTGACACCATACCTACCCATCACCTCCTCGTCTCCTCTGTTCCCTTCACCAACATGTCCATTAAAATCTGCTCCAATCACCACTTTCTGTCCCTTGGGTACACTGTTCATTACTTCATCCAACTCACTCCAAAAATCTTCTTTCTCACTCATTGCACACCTAACTTGCAGTGCATATGCACTAACAACATTCATCATCACACCTTCAATTTCCAGCTTCCATTACTCTGTCTGACATTCTTTTCACCTCCAAAACACTCTTGACATACTGTTCCTCCAGAATACTGTAACTCCTACCCCATTTTTCCTCCTATCCACACCATGATAGAACAATTTGAATCCACCTCCAATCCACCTGGCCTTACTCCCCTTCCATTTAGTCTCTTTTGCACGCACAATATATCAACCTTCCTTCTGTCCATCATATCTGCTAACTCTCTCCCCTTACCAGTCATACTGCCAACATTCAAAGTTTCTACCCTCGGTTCCACTCTCTTTACTTTCCTCCTCTCCTCCTGCCTCCGGACACATCTCCGCCCTCTTCTTCTCCTTTTTCGGCCAACAGTAGCCCAATTTCCGCCAGCACCCTGTTGGCTAACAGTACAGGTGGCGGTCATTTTTAACCCGGGGCTTGACCGATTGGGTATGGAAATTTGTATTGTTGTCTGCATATTGATTTTCCAAAATATTACACCGGATGCCCCTCCTGACATAACCCTCCCCATTTATCTGGGCTTGGGACCAGCACGAAGAAACACACTGGTTTGTGCATCCCCTGTGGCTGGGTTTTAAACAATCCTCAACCAACCTACTCATATTCCTCTCAACTCATTGTTGTCCCTCTTGTTCAGATGTAACCCCTGTGACAAATGGCCAGAACGCCCTGTCACCACATCTGCCAGGGGGACAAGGGTGGGAAGCCCAGTATGTCCCCCTGGACGCTAGATGGCAGCATCCCTAGGTTGCAGCCGTGCCTCAGACTCCTCCAGGGCTTCATGGGGGTTGGAGTTCTGTGCAGCTATGTGGGGTTCCGCAGGCACCACCAGGGGATGCTGCAACAGGAGCGGCTGGCCCCTTGTGGGCACTGGTTTCACTTTACCTGGAAGTGCAGCCAGATGTTGATAATCAACCACCTGGTGCACTTCCGGGTGCCTGATAAAATGGAGTCAGCAACCACCACTCAGCGGTCAGAGTCGGGTGGAGGTGGACAAAGCTTGCTGAGGAGGAGGAGTGGTGGTGGAAGACAGGAGGGAAAGAGTACTTAGCATACTGTGCTTTATTTGGGACTGTGTTGTGGCTGGAGGGATTATGGGGAAGACGTGCCCTCCAGCTGAAGAAAGATAAAAAGTCTTTTCATTTTATGCGTGCCTCCCATGTCCAATCTGTGTCAGGTCAGGCGCTATATAGCGCCATTATTACACCCCTTTGTGGTGGAATAGGTCTTATCTTTTCCAAAAGCTGTTCCAATGCTCCATTAAGCCTGTACCTTCTACCCTATATCAATATACAGTATGAGACACGGATTAAGCCTTCTAATCTCCTCAGTCTCATTTGTACTGGCACGTGGCACAGGTAAAACTTCCGCCTGGCAGCTAACTCTTTAAATTTAGATTGCAGAACTGGCAGACTACCTTTATTTATGCCATTTGTTCCAACATGGACGATGACAACTGGATCCACCTCCGGTCTGGCCAGGAGCCTATCCACTCTTCCACGAAGGTCTCCCACCTGTGCCCCCAGAAGGCAACACACCTTGCAAGACTCTGTCTCTGGAGCCAACCTGCACTTTAATCCCCCTAATGATTGAGTCTCCAAATATTAGTACCTCTCTCATTCTGGGAACTGTTTTTGAGGTGGCCAGTTAAGGCTCCTCATGCCTGCCTACCACCTCAGAATCTTCATAGACACCATCCAGCTCGTCAAGAACCTCAAAACGGTTTGACACATCCAATTCTGGGGTTGATGCCTCTGAACAGTGTGCACCTTTTACCTTGCGCCTGGTGACTATGACCCACCTATCTCAACCTGTCTGGTCTAGAATCTCCTCCTGCATCATCTAAGGGGTGCACACTAACTTTCTAAAGGACACCTGGACCAGGTCTGCCAATTCTCTACCACAATGCAGGCCAGTGAACTCCTCTTCCAGATCAGCGACCCAGAGCTTGAGGTGCTGGATGAGCTGGCATCTTCTGTAGATGTAGGCTTCATAGAAGACTACCTACTCTAAGCTATCATCTAAAAAAATCTAACATCCAACAGAACTTGAATTGCACTGGCCTCGTTATTAAAATTTGAATTAGGAAATTACAGTATTATGGTAAAGAGTATGGTATTATGATATAGACAACATATTGTCTCCTAAACAATTGCAAGACAGACAACCAAAACTAAAGAGAGAAATCTCTTGATCTGGCCTATCCAATGCAACATCATGATAGGAGGCGGATTCCCAGGGAGTAGTCACAAGTTATGATGAACAACACATCACAGTAGCAAAAAAGGTCTAAGCAGCAGGTGTCACACGTGGCTATAGCCAAGACTTATTGGTAGCCATGCTTCATCGCCACATTCTGTATCATCAATAATTTTCTTATCAACAATACCCTTGACTCCAAAAGAATATAATGTTACACCATGACATCTCCGAATCTCATAATAGTGGTGTATTTTTGCTAAAAATTATATTTTGTAAAATGATATTTAGTTATTTTATAATGTGCTTGTAATCACAAGATGCATATGAATGCTCAACCACTAGCTTTCATTGAAAAATGTGAGTTTTTATGCTTTATTTCCCATGCCCAATAGGGTTCAATGTAAAACAGGAAGACTCGCTATATACTTTTTAAAATTTATAGAAAATGTTTAAATTTAGAACAGAATTTTGCATGGCAAATGCATATATGTTTGTGAAGAAATTACTTCAACTTGAAAAATACTGAACTTATCCTTTAAGGAAAACTTACTTAGAAGTTGCTTCCCAAGACTTTTCATCATAACATTCTTGAGATATGAGACTAAAGAACAGGTTCTTCTCTACATGCTCAAGTATAAAGCCAACTAAGTCAGCATTTTTCCTAAATTAAAAACTGAATAAAAAAAAATAGAGCATTTAGTAATGGCAACAGGGAAAGCCTATGTCAGTTACAATAATGCTGTGGTTTTATATAACCGCTTAGAATGAAAAAAATTGAGTTTGAACATATCTATTTTAAGGATGAAGAAAAGTCCCTGTAAACCTATCTTGCAAACTGAACACATTTCTCTAGGGTGTTATTGTTAATTGTTATTATTACATTACTCAAATGTTAATACTTTTAGCACTGTTATATACAAATGCTTAACTATCCCTATATATGTACTGCTGAAGCTATAAATACTTTTAGCAATATTTAATGTTTAATCTAGCATTTTAGCTGCACCATGTCTCTCTAATTAATAACTTTACTAATTACTTTTAAAAATGTAGAGGCCAGACTTTGATATTGCTATCAAACATGTTCCAGAAACTGAGCCCAGACTCAAATTTTACTTAAAAAGAATGTTTTACACAAATATAGTCAGTACAGTTACACATAGAACATTTTTTTGCACTGTTTTGTATGAGAAACAGGAAGCACCCATGAAGAGGATGTTAATGCATCACAGGGCACACACACACTCATCCATATAGAAAATACAGACTCAGTAACCAATCAACCAACAACATAACATTTTGGTAAGAGGGACCAGAAGTGCCTGAAAATAAAATATACTGAAAGAATGTTCAGAATTCACAAAGGCTAGGCTGTGATTTTAGTCCAAGATTCTGGACCCATAGACATTAAGATTGGCAGCCCAAGTTAGTGTGCAATGGCAATGTCATTACTACCACAGTAAACAGAAGGGTCAAGGAAGAGATTTTTAGAGAACAGGATACATAAAAATAAATAAGCCCTTGCTGTGAATTCCATAGCAGACTTCTGAAACAATAAGAAGGCTAGCAGCATCACAAACAGGCCAACAGGTTTCTTTAAAGATGAGAGTAGAATTTTAAAATGAGCCATCCAAATAAATGACACATCAATCTATTTAAATAATTCTATATTATAGATGAAGGATAACCACCCTTTAAATATAACATATTTAAAGCCCACTGAAGAACTTTCCAAAAAAGAGTAAGGAGTAAGGTTATTATTAAACACAAACAATTCACTATTTATTCGAAAAAATGACAAATAGTCATCACAATTATATAAACTGAAATTATAAATTCATTAGTATTTAACACAATCTACTGCCTTGGCTAATAAAGCAAATGTGAATCAAGGTCCATGTTTATATACAATAAATTACTTCACCTGTGAAGCCTTTTGGGATTTTTAAGTTTGGTTCATGCAATGGCTTGCATGAAATGGGCTGCTTTCTATAAATACTCCTGCTTCAGTATCCTGCAATATACTTTTTCTGTCCATCATTTCCGTTTATATGATCATACATTGGTCACTCTCCTGATCAATCTTTGGCAATCCCTAAATTCTACCTCCATCTACCTAAACATATGGGCAATCTCTGTTGATGACATTAATATTAGTAATACAAGTCTGTTTCACAGTATATTCTGTATTTAGAATCTTCTATATTCATTTGCTTTAAAAGATAGGCCTTTTGTAATCTCAGTGCATCCTTGTGTCTATCCATCCATCCATTATCCAACCTGCTATATCCTAACTACAGGGTCATGGGGGTCTGCTGGAGCCATTCCCAGCCAACAAAGGGTGTGAGGCAGGAAATAAACCCCAGGCAGGGTGCACACACATACACCCACACACCAAGCACACACTAGGGACAATTTAGAATCGCCAATCCACCTAACCTGCATGTCTTTGGACTGTGGGAGGAAACTGGAGGAAACCCACGCAGACACGAGGGGATACATGCAAACTCCACACAGGGAGGACCCGGGAAGCGAAGCCGGGTCTCCAAACTGCGAGGCAGCAGTGCTGCCAATTGCGCCACCGTGCAATGTGTCTATATTTTCTAAATATTGTTTAAATGATATTAATTTAATTAATTACATGTTTTGTCCATTTAGATATATTTTTGTCTGCACCCTATTTTGAGTTTAATGTTGAGTTTTATTTTTTTCTAAATCTGTCATATATATGCTTATTATTCTAGGTAACTAGTATATTCTTTATTTCTTATTGTCATTATATATATTGTAATAACAGATAGAAGAACACATGAAGGACTGGTGTACCACACCAGTAACCCTGTTTGATGAAAAAACAAATAACAAAGCAATAACAAAAAATAACAGTTTCAGCCATTGTCCAACTAATGGACTGCTACTGAGCGGGAGCTTCATTTCGCTTTAGTGCATGTCCCAAAATGATCAGCCTCTTCCTGTGGGTGGCTGGTAAATAAAGCAGGAGGGAAAGTGAGGTCAGGCATCGTGAACCGCTTACTTTGCCAGACAAGGAAGCTTATGTGTATAATCTCAATTGTCTATATCTGTATGTAATACAAAATATATCAGCTGCTTATTTCTATTACCCTTTCTTGGACCAGAAGAAGATTTCATATCAATTGCCATCCAAGCCAAGCACTGAATTTGGAGCTCTTGAATGTTCCTTGAAGACTCTGAAAACATTAATCTTGCTTTACCTTGGCTTTTTAAGCTCAGAGTGTCTATTGCATTCATTAATAATCAATTCATTTCAGTTTATATACTGTAATTGTGGCAACCATTTGCTTTAAATTTTTCAAACGAATAGTAAACTGTTTCCATCTATCTATTCAATCTCCAATCTTTCTAACCCACTTATCCAGGCAGGGCTGTAGGGCAGCTGGTGCCTATCCCAGCGAACATCAGGCACAAGGTAGGAGCAATCCCTGGACTTGGCGACAGTCCATTGCAGGGTGTAGTAAACTGTTTCATTAATGTAGATTGTGTTGAATTGTGACCTGCTTCTTAGCCTTTTTTTGGAAACTACTATATTACTATACTATATGATAAAGGAAGTAGTAGTAAAAACTATATATTTTTGAGTTTTGGCAAAAGACTTTTTTAAATTCAGTAATACATGGCAATTTTTAAAAAGTCCTGGTAATGAACAGGTTAAGTTGTTATAAGAATTTGAATTTGCTTCTATCAAAAAAGTTAACCTGTCTGTCATTTATCATCAAACACAAAAATCTATTCCATATGTTGCTGTCATAGAGCTTGTGCCATGAAACCAGGTTTTAATCACAACAGGCGCAAACTGCTCTCACCTGTGCAGTTTGGCAGAAAGTACCAGAGCCTCAAAGATCAAACCAGCAGGTTTAAGTTCAGTTTCTATCCTCAAGCAGTACATATCACAAACAGCTGTGGCTACCATAATTGCTTTACTGCTATTCTATAACTCTATGGTTTCTAAATAAGTTTTCCCACTACAATGGCATGAGTTTTATACATTGATTTATGTTGTTTTGCTTGTTGTTTGGAATACTATATGAATGTCATCATTTATTTTTATTTGATTCACTTTTTTATAATTGTTACCAAGAGAACAAACACAAATTAGAATTCTAATGTATTCTTTTCAAATCACAATAATAAAACTGATATTACTTAAGAGGAACAGCTGCATGTGGTGTATATGTAAGGTTTATCTTGTTTACTTCTCACAGATGGCATGGCTTATATTTCAGAATCAGTCATAAATTAATTCAATACCATATCTTCAAGTTCATTTTGAAGCATTAGTATTCAGATAAAAAGACAGAGTGTCCAACTGCAAGGAAATATAAGATAACCCAACAAGTAAAACAGTCAGTAAGACGAATGCAAAGGTCTTCTATTACCAATTTACCTCAACTGGGAATTAACTACCAGTCTACTGATTGGTCATTGGATGTTATATGAGTTTGGATCTGAATGACTAGACAACACGCAGGAATTTGGTGACAGGAGATTACAGACGGCAAATGTAGTTGCTGCTGCAGAAACAGGGTCAGGTATAAGGACAATGCATACCTGAATTTTAATTATATGGTCACTGGTCAGTAACCAAAACATCAAATCATTTTTAATCTAGAAATATTTAACAACTATTTTTCCAGAAATTTATTAGATGTCTAGCAAGTAAACGCATTTGTATATCAGACTCTGAATTTATACCCACATTTTCACTCTGTATTTTCAATACTTTTTTTTGAGATTTTTATGTGATGATATAGCAATAGTAACCTCTGTAGCTTTCAGTTACCATCTAAGGTAGCTTAGCTTTGTTGCTTAGCAAGTAAGGTGTTGAACTGTTAAAACATAAGGCTCTCAGTTCAAACACAGCCACTGACTCAATATGAAAACCTCTATGCCTATGTTTCAATTTACAAATATTTACAGTTATTAGTTGTGCTATATATTTGTAGTTTCTACATTTGTATGACACTGCACTGTGACTACAGATGTGCCAAAAACCATGCAATGAACCAGCACAATTCCCAGATCAGCAACAACGACATCACCAACAAAAAAATCTACTATATAAAAAAAACACTAAGCTCTGTGTGTCAAGTCCCTCAGAGCAATCGGATTGGTTGGGTTGGCTTTGGCGACATGAATTAAAGAGAAAGTGTGAGTGTGAACAAAGATGGCAAGTATAAAAGCAGATAGGAGATGAGAAAGTCAGCTCGAAATGAGAGTCTGAGAAGTAGGCTTTACAGAAATGTGGTGAAAAGAGGGAACACCAGTGAAGTGATGTTAGTAAAGGGATAAGAGGCACACTGAGACAGTCACCTTTAACGATGGAAAATGTAAAACTGAACAGGAGGCAGGAAAGGCATTTCAGAGCATCGGTGAAGAGACGTTCAGACACAACCGAATACATAGGAAATGCTCTAAGGGTACAAAATGGGCAAGACATAACAAATATTTTTAAATTATTCTATTACCTGCCTTCAACAGGTACCGTGGCGAGTAAAAAAAAATAATACTTAAACAACCAAGCATAATTAAAAAACCGAGAAAACATAACTAAACAAGTCAATATACTGTGTGATATGTGGCCGGCTTATCATCCCGGCCAATACCCCCAGGCCGCCAGATGGAGCCCTCCCTGCAGTACGGAGGTCCCCCGAAGACCAGCAGGGAGTCATGGGATATGGAGTTTTCGTACAAGACCCTGCTGGATACCTCAGGGGCCGCAAGAGGGAGCTGCAGGGAGGAACAAAGACTTCTTCGTGCCCTATGACCCGGAAGTTCGTCATAGGAAGAGCGACGGGCTTCCGGGGTGAAAAGTAAAGACTTGTACCTGACCCAGAAGTAATTAAGAATCACATGGACAGGGGACTGGGAACACTTCCGGGTCAGGGAATATAAAAGGATTGTGGGAGCTCCCAGACGGCGAGCTGAGCTGGGTGGAAGGGTGGGAACGCGTCTCGGAGCTGGAGGATTGATTTATTGTAGTATTTGTGTGAGTTTAATGAGTATTGTGGTGGAAAGTGTGCTTTGTGCACTGTGGCGAATTAATAAAGTCAATCTGAGGACTTTTACCTGGTGTCTGGAGTCGTGGACAGGGGTTCAAGGGAGCGAGAGCGCCCCCTATCTACCACATCTGATACTGAAGACATATATACTGCATGGTTTATTACAGTTTACTTTAGGGTCTTAGTGTTCATGGTAATTCATAAAAGTACAGATTAAGGATGAATAGGTAATTTCAATGAGCCTTTTATATAGATGTGTATGTTATAGTAGTACACATATTACTCTATTTTGTTGTATTTTAATACCATTGTAAATTAGTGGTTATAAAATCCAACTGAGCCCATAGTCTTAGTTACATGGTATTTCTTTATCCATCCATCCATCTTCTATACACACTTACCCAGAGAGGCTGGAGCAAATGCAGTGTAAAAGTCAGGAAGGAACCTTTGTTTGTCCAATGTATGCGAGATGAGTTCTTAAATACTAATATATTAAGTGTTGTCACACACACGTGTTTAGGAGACAACTAAAGGGCTTGAAAACATGTAATTATACGCCAGACCAGGGGGTGGCGAAGTGCACTAATTCCTTCTCTCGATCTCTTGCAGACTATTCTAGGGAAATTGCACCTGGCTGTGGGGCAGCCAACAACATCACTTCTGGTTCTGGTCCAGATTACATCACTTCCCTGACTGGCCTATCTGTCGATAATAGAGCAGTTCTGTTTTGGACTCTGTTGTATGAACATGTCTGTGCTTTGGCATCAGTTTTGCAAACGGGAAAAATTATACGGGTGGCTGCCCCAAACCTTCGCAATTTCTTATGGTCATTCTTCTTACAGTGTAAACTTACATGACATTGAAGAAGCTTTTACTACTTAAATGATGTGTCAAATATAAGTGGAGATAACATCTACATTGTCGTAGCAGACAGAGTTTGCATATCAGAAAAGTAGCCACTCTGGTACTGAAGGGAAAACTTTTAACAAAGATGTATGACAACTTGTATCCTGTATAAGAATGACATGTCTCGAAAGAATTTGGAGTATACAAAATTTAAAAAGCTAAAAAAATAAAAGCCTTAATTTATGTATTGAAGAAAAAACAGGTTACAATTTAGCACCTAGGGGAGCCAGAGAGAAAGATGAAGAATGACTTAATGAAGGTACGCTGTAAAGGAAATGGAAAGGATGAAGACTAAAACAGAAGTGGTGTTAGACAAGATGAGGATGATATACACACAATGAGTAAGTATAAGTACAGGGTTAATAAGTGTTAGAGTAAAATGTAATTTAAGCACAAAAAGTGTAGAACCACAGTTACTCCCTATGCCAGATGAAAACCTGGACCACAGAAAATGTAAAGGTTTCTTATTCAAAACAGTACCACTAGAGATATCCACAAAGAAAGGAGATGCGATAAAAGTTTAATTTATTGGAATGGATGGTCATGGAAGCTCATTTTTTTCATTTCTGGCTTATTTCTAGCAAAAAGAGGATCTGTCAGGAACAGACTGTGAAAAAGAGACAACAGGACTGGGTCAGAGAAGAAATGTTTTAATGGACCAATTGTGAATCATCCAGAGTCAAAGATACATTTCTAACAGTAAGAGATGGAGGTGACATCAAAGACAATGTTTAAGGAAGCTCGGGGCATGGAAAGGCAGAAGGAAAGTGCCCTACAAGGCACAATTAGATGTTAGCATGATGTGCATTCATTCATGATGCCAGAGAAGGAGATCTGAGCTGAAACCTGCATTTGGACAGAAGGAAATTAATATCTGCGTCATCATCACAGAAGTAGTAGAAGAAGCGATTAGAAGAAATTGTAGTGCCTAGGGAACAAATTTCTAGAGAAAGTGAGAGATGAATAGGACACAGTACCATTCAGACACACCTTTGGAGAGTTGAAGGAGAAGGCTAAGGTAAATTGTGATAAAAAGAGCCACTAAGAGTTTGTGGCAAGTTGCTGGGGCTACGACCTGGCCGGGATGCCTGGAAGGACCGGAAGGTGGCTATTTACGTCCTCCGAGCCACGAGGGGGCAACCGCCCTGGAACAGAGGAGGACCACAGGAGAGGAACAAGGAGGCTTACACCTATTGGAACCTGTGGCCACCGAGTCTCGGAGGGCCCGGGATTGACTTACTTCTGCCACACCCGGGAAGATGGAGGAGAATCCCTCCAGGGACACCCGGAGTGCTTCCGAGTGCTCTTCCGCCACACCAGGAAGTGACGTCAGAGGGAGTACCTGGAGCGCATCTGGGTGAAAATAAAAGGGCCCGCCTTCCTACAGTCTGAGAGCTAGAGTCGGGAGTGGGAGCAGGATAAGGCTCCCATAGAGAGAGGAAAGGCGGTCCAAGGGACAGAGTGAGAAAGGCCCAGTATTAAGGTGATTGGGGCAAGAAGGCCCAGTGGACTGTGCGGGACTGAGTTGTGTGTTTATGATGGAGGACAAAATAAAAGACCTTTTTATAAAGATGCGGTGTCTGTCTAATGGTGTCCGAGCATGTCTCACAAGTGAAAGTACAGTACTTGTATTAGTCCAATGCAGGACCTCTGATTCCAAATATATGGAGAGATAATATATGTAGAGAAAGGTTAACTTTGTCAAAAAGCTGAAGAAAGGTTAAGTAGGATAATCAAAGTAAAGAACCTTAAGCAGAGCCAAGAGCATCTGCAGAAAAGATTAAAGTCATTGCAGTGTAATGGCATTTGAAGAGACCTAGTTATAGAAAAAAAAAGAAAAGATATGAAACTAGTTCTAAATATTTAGAGGAGAGAAAAGGAAACCGTGCATAAGAAAACAAGATCAAGTTGATGAACAGTTTAGTGATTAGGAGAAGATGTAGAGTGACAAAAGGAAAAGTAGGAGAGGGGAGTTGGGAGACCAGATGAGATAGGACTTAATATGGTAATGCAACAGGATACCAGGATCAGAGAATGCGGAAAAAAGTTGCAGTAAGTTCATCCAGGTAGTTCATATGTGTAACAAGAGAGCACTAAATCACTATGAGAAGGAGACTAGAAGAGGATATTACTTTAACAGCAAGAAATTCAAATGTATAGATAACAAAAGATCAATGGTACCTTAACAGTCCCCTCTGAAGTGTGCAAAACACTATTAGAACATGGAGCACTGCTCAGGTTTCCAAATGACATGAAGTAAACTAAACTTCAGTCAAAATTGAGCAATCTCAAGAAAGGTAAGAATAGGTGGCAATGAGGTCCGCTTTTTTGGAAGTAGACTGACAAGTCTACTATCTACAAACCGTGGACGGAAAAGGAAGAGAAATCCAATTAAAATTTGCAAGGAAAATGGGCTTGGTAGCTTGAGGAAATAAGAGATGACTGAGAGCAGAGAGAGAAAGGCATTAAAAATAAATGGCCAGAAAAGTAACACTATAAAATAGGCTAATCTTGAAATACCTGCCAACAGTTCTTTTATATTTCAAAAAAAAACAAAAAAAAAACAGATTGTCACATTAAAAAATAGAATACTAAAAACACAACTTGATTAAGTAGGCAAAGAAAAAGAAACTTGGACAGCACAATTTTTTGAAGATGAGAATCACCATATTTATTTTTCTACTACTCCTCTTAAGTAGACAGCTAGATTAAAACTGCCAACTAGCTGCAATTTACATCAAGCCAGTTCTACAGAGCAACAGAAGAAGACATAGCATTTATATAGCAGTTTTCAAGACACATAAAACACTTTACATAGAGATGGGGAAGTCATTTCAACCAACCCAAAAGGGAGGAATCCACCTTAATGATACAGCAGCCATTTTTGTGCCAGTAAATTCGCCACACATTAGTTATGGTAGTGAAAGGAGTGAGAGAGACAGTTAGCCAATTAGAGATGAGGATGATTAAAGGACAAGAATGAATAGGCCATACTCGACAATTTAGCCAGGTCATCAGGAAATACCATGCAATTTACAAAAGATGCCCATTGAGCTTTTATGTCCACAGAGAGTCAGTCATCCGAAGGACGGCATGCACCATTTTTGCAGCACAATATCCATTTCCATGCACTGGGGCATTGGGATCCACACACTGACCACAGGGTAAGCACCCCCTGTTGGCCACAACAAAACTTCTTCCAGCAGTAACCCAAGCTTTTCCTAGATGGTCTTGCTCCCAAGTACTGCCCAGCCCTGAAAATGCTTAAATTCAGTTGGAGTACCTGTTGTGAAATGCATGTGATATGGCTGCTGGTAACAGCTATTGAGACAAATAAACACCCCAGATATTATCTGAATAGATCATTAATACTACTCCTGCTTTAAGCATAAATGAAGGATGAAAAACTAACATTATTACCACAAATAATGCAAAAAAGTCTAAGCTTGTTCTTCACTCAAGTCAAACTGCTAAACATTCCCAAGGCTGGAGAAACTGAATTCTGGTGATCAAATTGCCAATTTAGGTACACCACTTGATTGTTAAACCAGATCTTGGTCTTGTGTAATGTATCATACAGTAAATATATTCACACTGCATATTTACAGCCTTTTTCCCTTGGAATTTTATACTTCAGATGTGTAGTTGACACCATAACAGCAGTTATAATTAAGTCTAGGAAGTTTTTCTTCACATAAAGAACCATAGACAGATAGATAGACACATGTAATAAATTACCAAGTAGTGTGGTAGACAGTAGAACCTTAGGGGCCTTCAAAACTTAACTTAATGTTATGTCTATGTGATTCTGCCCTTTGCTTGTCATGGATGTTGTCTTTTGTTCTATATCCAAGCAGTCGTCATGTTCAGCAAAGATTCTTTATATGACATTTCTGAACCTTTCATCACAAAAAATTAGAGAAAAAAAGTGAATTGTCAACTGTATACTCAGCATGTGTTCTGAAAAGTAAATTCAAATATGTTTTTATTCCAGTACATGTGTTTGACACATTCTGTTGTGGTTCACTTTATGATTATAGTGTAATCAGAAAAACAATAAACCAAATACATAAAACAAGGCACATTTTTCTTCAGTGTATAGCTGAACAGACAATTGATGTTTCGAAGCTGAGCTTCATATATTGCAGCTATAACTGAAGAACACTTTAAGATGTCTGAAAAGCAGTGCTTGACAGTATAGCAGCACAAATAATAGCCTTGAGAAAGTCATTTTCAGGATGATGCTGAATGTGCATGCTGATAGGAAGTGAATTATGGCACTAACTATTTTTCATACTTAAAGAAGCAAAAGTCAAATATTTTATAGCCACAGTGAAGTGATTATGATTAAAAGATGCCATTTAATTCAAAGAGTATTAAAAAAATGAAATTCACAGTTAGGAAGCATTTAAGGTTATGACGACTTGTATGGATTTGAAATGATGTGATAGAAAGCAAATGTGAAAAATGTCATTTTATTGTTCATTTATTTATTTAATCTTCTATTTAAATTGGACTGGACTGCCAATACTGATGCTCTGTGCAAGAAGGCTGGTGTCTTTCAACAACTGCAATAAGATGCTGCAGATGTTCTATCAGACAGTTGTGGCAAGCACCCTCTTCTACGTGGTGCCTCATGCCTGGACAAACTAGTAAGGAAGGCAGGCTCTGTTGTAGGCACGGAGCTGGACAGTTTGACATCCGTGGCAGAGCAACGGGTACTGAGCAGGCTCCTGTCAATCATGGAGAATCCACTGTATCCACTGAACAGGATCATCTCCAGACAGAGGAGCAGCTTCAGCGACAGACAGTCTTCACTGTCCTGCTCCACTGATAGACTGAGGAGATCATTCCTCCCCCACACTATGCGACTCTTCAATTCCACCCGGGGGAGTAAACGTTAACATTATACAAAGTTATTGTCTCTTATACCTGCATTTTTATCACTCTTTAATTTAATATTGTTTTTTATCAGTATGCTGCTGCTGAAGTATGTGAATTTCCCCTTGGGATTAATAAAGCACCTATCTATCTATCTATCTATCTATCTATCTATCTATCTATCTATCTATCTATCTATCTATCTATCTATTGTGACAGATAGGGGGCGCTATCGTCCCCTTGAACACTCCGATCAAACGTCAGACACCAAGTAAAAGTCCAAATATTGACTTCTATACTAAAAAAAGGCAAAGCCCTCACTGACTGACTCACTGACTCACTCATCACTAATTCTCCAACTTCCCGTGTAGGTAGAAGGCTGAAATTTGGCAGGCTCATTCCTTACAGCTTACTTACAAAAGTTAAGCAGGTTTCATTTCGAAATTCTACACATAACGGTCATAACTGAATCCTACTTACGTACATATATACCGCCATAGCCTGCAGCTCGGTCGACATGTGAGGTGGAGTTGCGTCCCCCATCACCACACCTCCCACGTAGTTGGCTGCCTGCCTATATTGCGTCCCCCATGCCCATGCCTCCCACGTAATTGAGTGCCTGCCCATATAAGGTCGTCCGTCAGCAGCAATCCAATAGACACGGTGCCACTAAATATTTGTAGGCAAATCAAAAAGTTAATACCGGGAATGCCTGTTAAAATGGAAAAAGTTCTGTGGAGCTGATGTTTTCTGGCCCGCTAAAAGGCAAAGATGAGAGTGAGAAATGCAGCTACCTGCTCCTTTGGACTGGGAAAAAAGGAAGAGACATTTTTAACACATGGAGGAAGCCAAGGTACTGAAAACTTATTATGACTGTTTGAGGTGTTTGTCATGCCTAAGACGAATATGATATTCGTGAGATACAAGTTTAATGAGAAGACGCAAGGTATAAACGAGACTTTTGATCACTTTGTAACGGAGTTAAAATTGCTGGTGAAGGACTGTGCTTATGCAAACGAAGATGAGATGGTCAGGGATAGACTAGTGTTTGGCACAAACTCAGCGAAAGTGCAAGAGAAACTTTTAAGTGCCGGGTCTTAGCTAACATTAAATAAAGCCATGGACATTGCAAGATCGCACGAGATAGCACAAGCACAGCTGAGAACCTTCGATGCATGTACTCCGAGCGGCTCACGTGAACTGACTGTGAACGCAGTACACAGACAACAAGCAAGAGCTCCAAAGAGTGCTGAACAAAAAACGCATTACACAATTGACAAGGCAGCAAAAGAATATGAAGCGAGTGACACATACAAGCATATTCATAAGTGCAGCTACTGCAGAAACACTTTGCTAAAGTTTGCAGGACTTGGAAAGGTACACCTGTGCATGCAGTGTGTGATGTCTCAGATAAAGAGGAAGACAAGCTGTTTATTGATGTAGTAAGAAAGGAACAACCCTCTGAAGCTGAACAAACCTTTGTAGACATATCAATAGGAAAGCAAGGTGTAAAGCTTAAGTTTAAATTAAGTTCATAGACACGCTGCCGCTAAATATTCACAGGCAAATCCACAACTTAATACCGGGAATGCCTGTTAAACATCTTAGATTCATGAGTACCGATTTGGGTAGTGAACACTTTGATGAATGAAACCTGTTATCTTAACAACGGTTGACAAACACGGAATGTAACTTGAACACAACACATCTTCCAAATATGAACCTGATTGAAAGAAATAATGATAATCAAATCCTTGATGACAGCAACACTCATAACAGTCACAAAACAATTACATTGACAATCATGTTACATTATATTTAAAATGTTTCCTTTTCTTTTTCATAACTTCTTTAACACACTACTTCTCCGCTGCGAAGTGCGGGTATTTTGCTAGTCATTAATAATGTTCAGTGCACAAAGCACTCTCTTCACCACTATACTTATTAAATAAACCACAATACTACAATAAACGATCCTCCAACTCCCAGACGCGTTGCCACCCTTCCACCCAGCTCAGCTCGTCGTCTGGGAGCTGTCCCAGTCCTTTTATAGTCCCTGACCTGAAAGTGTTCCAATCTCCAGTTCATGTGATCCTTATCACTTCCAGGTCAGATAAAAAGTCCTTTTCTTCATCCCGGAAGTACGTCACTTCTGCTGTCGCTTTGCCTATGACACACTTCCGGGTTATAGGGCACATATGACTCTTTGCTCCTCTTTGCAGCTCCCCCTAGAGACCCCTGCGGTCTATCTATCTATTTTATCCATCATTTTTTAAAGTAATTTTTTTTAGGGTCACTGGGAGCTAAATACTCTTCTGGCAGCATGAGGTTTAAAATAGCCCTTAACTGCATACCAGTACATTATTGATCAGACTGACACAAACACATATGCCTAATTAAGAATCACAAAACACCCAAACAGAATCATTTTTGCAATACAGAAAGAAATGGGAAAACTCAAATGGACAGTTAACAATGTAGAAATTGAACCTGGGTCAGGCAGTGTTGCTCTAAGGGACCTTGGCTGGTTTTAAATTCTGCTCTATTGTCCCACTCACAGTCCACTTAGCATTCATATTTTTTATTTATGAAATCTGCTGCAACTTAAATGCAAAGAGATTACTTGCTATATTATATTTTTGTTTCTGTTACTAATTTTTTAAGTTAAAAATGTTGGTTTATAAAGGCCAATCAGCACTTCTAAATAAATACTATGCCTTACTATACAGAATATTGTAACATGTGGATTACAGGTAAATATGAACAGACTGTGTGGACAAATGAATATTTTAGTGTGAGCTAACCAATTCTAAAGAAAGCAATGTGTTATGAGAATAATAAAAGAAAATGCTTTATTTAATAAGTGTTTTCCTTTTAATATTGAGTCATCTACATGTTTTAACAGCATGACATGAACCAACTCACTGATGCTATTTATGTCCCAAACTGCCTGTACTTCAGTGCTAAAAAGTAGTAAAGCAATTCTCTAACACTTTTAAGTGGTTTAAGAATGTCAGGTCATGCCATGCTGTGTTGTGCCATGTCAGAAATGAATTTAGAAAGGTATATTTATAACTCAGATCTTCTTATTTTTAGGTTGTTATGTCTGTTTTAAAACTAAATTAAAGTAAGATTGTCACCTCTAAATTGGTCACACATCTGATCAAAATTATACATTGGCATCTAATATCATTTTTGATTTGGGTGGCACAGTGGTGCCATGCTAAGCACTAGTGCCTCACATATACATCATCTTAGCTTTTTTAATCCAATGCCAAATTGTGGCCTGTGTGGACTTTTTATGTTCTCCATGTGCCTCAATGTGTTTCCTTCTGAAAATGCCTGTGTGTAGGTTAGGTGAACTGGAATCTCTAAATTGGAAAGTGAGTAAGAAGATCTTACAATGGAGTGTGTGGCATAAGTAAATTAAATCTTTGTCAGCAATAAACTACTGTTTGTCTATAGGGAAGTTAGAGTTCCTTTTATTTTGCGAGAATTATTTTACTTCAGGATATAACAGCCCCTCTTCCCAAGGTCACAGCTGTTGAAAGTCTCCCATTACTTCACCAAATGATCAGTCAACCAGTTTTATGTCTTTTTAGATTACTGGAATTAATTTAAGAATTTCTATGGCATGTACAATATCTTCATAAGTATAAATTATGTTATGGTGAATATTTCTGGACTATTTTTCAGAAGGGTATGTTTCTGTTATCGTATCTCTGCAAAATCAATTATGTAAATTAATGAAGCAGGTCTCAGGGATGCTTTTCATGGGGTAAAGCTGTGGCTTTTATGACATCTGAAATGTTAGCCTCATGCTCTCTTTGTTTGGATCTCTTGGCAGCAAATGGAACTGGTGTCAATTCTTTGAAGATTTTATGGCAACACATTGTCCCATTGGATGAGGTATGATCTTTAATTTTAGTTTTTAAGGGTATGTAAAGTGAAGTTTTCAAATACCAAAGGGAAGAATAGTATTTCTATCTTTTGGAATGCATGCTTAGGCATTTGTAGCATACCTAATTTTGCGGTTTTATAATTTTATTTTATGTTATTCTATTTTGTTAATGTACAGTATATAATTTTGTGCTTATAAAATAACTAATTTATATAATATAAAATTGGTCTTTTAGACCAAAATCAGTACATTTCAGTCAGATTAATAGTCCAAGTTGCAAATGTTTAAATGACTGTTTTTGGACTGATGAGAATGATTTTTCTGATGTTGTGTGTAAAGTAGAAACCTCTATAAAGCAAATTGGTTTTAATAAAAATGCATTAAAGGGAGTGAAAAAATATTCTACTCTTGATTGTTATGTGATACTGTCAGTAAAATATCACCAAATGTCTTTTCCCACTGACTCCATTGTTGATAAGATATTTTCAATATCAATATGCTGTATGTAATGCAATTCCCAGTCTCAGAACACTCAACCCTTGTTTAAAAAGAATAGTCAAGAAGGGTGAGCATTTGGGTTCTAGATAATGTCTTAATACTCCACCTTTAATTGGAGGCATTAAAGTATTGATGGGCATTCCTAACCCAGAAACCTTTTAATAGAAAATGCTTTTGTTACAAAATAAAGTATTTTTTCAAGTGCATTTTGGCAAGTGTAGCACTGTGTCTCTGAAATAAATTAGGCCAAATGTTTGACTACACACTTTCAAACAAATACTTGTAATGACAGAAGCCCTCAGTCACATAACAACTTTTATGGAAATACACAGCATCTTCAGCTCCCTTCATAGCTACTAAGACAGTAGGGTCAAATATATTATTTTAGCTGTATGTTCAATCACTTCACATTTGAGATGAAAGAATTAATATGAAGTAAAGGTGCAGAATGTCACCTTCTATTTCTGGACAATTTCTCCACATACATGCTTCACCATTCAGTATCAGAATAATAAATAAATAAATGAAAATCAACATTACTAATAAAAGGGAGACTCTTCTGAGAAGCTGCTCTTTGGAGGTGAATCTAATAGTGAGTACTGAGCATACATTTCAAATTTCAGGAATTACGGTACAATATGTAGAAATTTCATTATTTAGTTAAAGATTCTACTATTCTTATCTTGTTTTTAGCCCTTGTTTTCCCAGTGTGATATTTAACATTCAATGTATGCAACCACCAAAATCTCAATGTATTTGACTGTATAATTCCAGTATATGACTATAGCATCATCAACATGGTTTGAAGGGCAACTACTTTGTGTGTTACAAACAAGAACCATGGATACTGTGAGACACGGGTCCAGCTTGTTTATTTAAACCTCTAAAACCTCTTAAAATAAAATATTCTTATTGTAATCGGACAGTACAGCCCTAGTCAGACTTGCTTATGAGTTTCTAGTTAATATCTTCATATAGATTTATATAGATTAGGTTTTTGGCTTAATATGTACTTAATATGAAACTTTTCTCTTTATTTCAAACATCCCCAGTAGAGAGGAGCAGATTTTCGGCTTACAGAGACTTGGAGGGAACCATTCCCCCATTGACAATTAATATTGGGGGATCGGTCTGTACAAAATTTCATATTGGTCATTTAAGGATGTGGGAGGAAAACTGGAGCAGTTAGAGAAAAACCTGCAATGTGCAATGTGCAAACGCTAAACAGACAGTAACAGCACATAGGATCTGAATCCTACCCAATTCACACCATTTAAATTAAAACAAGTAAAAAGAAACCATTTACAAGTAAAACTAAATAATAAGAATTGCTTCTTAATAAAAGTATTGATTATTTTTGGTGTAGGCGGTATTTCCTTTTCAATTGTGCCATGAGTGCATAGGCTATCAAGTGGATAGTATTTTTAGATAATTATCTTCAAACAAACTATTTCAGCTGACATATAAATCATGGTCAGGTTATGATGACTGGAATAACAGTCTAGCTTTTTTATCACAACATATCTACCTCTGAAAGAGTGAGAAGAGTGTGCCTCTAAATGGCATAATTTGAACCCTGATGGTAACTGCACTGTAGTAGAACAATAGGCCTACAAACAGTGGATGAAATGGCCCCATTCATCACTGGAGCCAAGTGAGATCCCATTTAAGTCACTTAAGCATTTAAAAAAAAAAAAACACTGTATATCACCTTTGTCCCCATATAACCCAGTAATAAAAATGTTATCCCTCCTGCCACTGAGCTATCTGGTTTGTATACCAGACTCCTTTATAAAAGCACCTGTACTTCCAATGAGCAGTTTCACTATTGCTTAACTGTAACTGACTATTCTGCAGCTCCTCTATTTGTACTAAGTAGCTGGTATTTATTCTGTCTGGTACATAATGTACACTTTCATATATACTGCTACATACTATATCTATTCCAATTATTTAAATTTGTTTATTCTCATTACATTGTTTAGTGATCTGCTCCTGCTGCACTCTGTTGTTGTGCTTTGTAATGTACTGCGAATCCTTAATCTAGAATAAATTTGCTTTGCCAATGAACAAATAGCACTTTGCATATCTCCCTTATCTAGATTAATTAGTAATTACCAGTGTCATACAGTACACTACCATTGCATAAACTGAAAATGTAACTCTATATTTATTACAAATATATTTTCTAAACTCTAATCTTATTCTTAGATTAAATTCCATTTCTACTACTTTACCAGGTGCCAAAATGTTACAGCTGAGCCTGCCTAAAATCTGTTTTTTTATTCAGTGTTACTAAGTAAACTGGGCGGCATGGTGGCGCTGCTGCCATGCAGTTAGGAGACCTGCTTGGGGTTTGTTTCCTGCCTTATGCCCTGTGTTGGCTGGGATTGGCTCCAGCAGACCCCCGTGAGCCTGTAGTTGGGATATGGAGGGGTTGGGTGATGGATGGACTAGGTAAACTATTGTAATAAAACTCACAATGAGACATAGCAAGGTTTGGGGCAGCCACCCGTATAATGTGGTATCCTGGCTGCAAATCATCTTTTTAAATGATAGCACTGTTGTGCTCTAAACCGAGTCTAATACAGAAGTGAGGGAATAGGGAAAAGGTGGAGGCTTTAAAAGGGGAAGACAGGAAGTGAAGTCAAAGGGGTCAGGCTCATGGAGGTCTTCTGTCATTGGTGCGAGCCCGGACGTGACATCACAGGGGCCGGAGCCGGCAAGGTCTCCTTCCATTGGCTCGGTCCCGGAAGTGACATCAAGGGAACCAGGTGGAATCTCCTGTGAATGGTCTGTAGGCAAGGGAGAAAAAGAGTCAGTGCACTCCCGGTATGTCTCGGAACTGTCCTTACTCAAGCCCTTTAGCTGCCTCCCATGCGCATGTGTGTGACAAGCCCCCAACCCAGACCCATCGGGTCGGGCGACCCTGACCGAGAGGTCGTGAACCCGAGAGAGGGCATCAGCACTGGTGTGAAGAGTGCCCTGACGATGAACAAGCGAAAACTTGTACGGCTGGAGGTCAAGAAACCTCCTGGTGATCCGCGGATTCCTTGTGCAGGGCCATCCACTGTAAAGAAGCATGGTCCGTGACAAGGGTGAATTCCCGGCCCAGCAGGTAGTACCTCAGCTGAGTAATCGCCCATTTAACTGCCAAAGCCTCTCTCTCCACCGCTGCATAACTGGTCTCCCGGTACAACAGTTTCCGGCTCAGGAACATAATGGAGAGATCCGCACCATTGACGTTTTGGCTCAGCACTGCCCCCAGGCCAAGCGTCCGTCTGGAGGATGAAAGGAAAGGAAAAGTTAGGAGCTTTCAAAATAGGTGCGGACATAAGGGCCTCCTTAAAGTCACTAAATGCAGCACCTGACTTTTCAGTCCATACCATAATGTTTGGGGCCCTCTTCTTTGTCAAATCAGTCAAGGGTGCCGCTCTCTCTGAGAACCCGGGTACAAACCGGCGGTAGTATCCCGCTAACCCGAGAAAGGCTTGGACCTGCTGCTTGGTTCGTGGACGGGGCCATTTCAAAATGGCATCTACTTTGGAGCACTGTGGTTTCACAGTACCCCGACCCACCAGGTAGCCTAAATACTTGGCTTCGCTCAATTCGAAGAAACATTTCTTGGGATTGATCCGAAGCCCGGCCTCACCAAGTGTCCCCAATACCGATTTTACCTGCTGTAGGTGTTCCGTCCATGTGCTGGAATAGATGACCACGTCATCCAGGTAGGCAGCGCTGTATGAGTTATAAGGCCTGAGCACTTTGTCCACCAGATGCTGGAAGGTAGCTGGAGCCCCGTGTAACCCAAATGGAAGGACACAATATTGCCAGTGTCCTCTAGGGGTGCTAAACACGGGTGCTTAACCTCCGTGGAGTCCGTTAAAGGAACCTGCCAGTACCCCTTTGTCATGTCCAGTATGGTCAAATATTGAGCCTGTCCAAGCCTCTCGAGGAGGTCATCCACTCGTGGCATTGGATAAGCATCGAATTGAGAGACTTGATTAAGCCGACGGAAGTCGTTGCAGAACCTCCAACTCCCGTCAGGCTTAGCGACCAACACAAATGGGCTGGACCAGGGACTATAACTTTCCTCGATCACACCTAGTTCGAGCATTTGTTTGATCTCAAGCTCCACTTCAGCCGTTTTTGCCTCAGGAAGCCGATACGGGCGTTCTGTCACAATGTTGTGCTCAACCAGAGAGGTCTGTCCAGGGCTTTCACTCACTACCTCCAGGACAGACAGGATAACTACTTCGAGCTCCCGTTGTTGTCTGGGACTTAAGTCTGCACCGAAGTTAAGGCTAGCCGAGCGAGCAAAGAGTGAGCGGGGCTGACTGGAGGAGGGATCGGGATCCCTGTCCTTCCACGGTTTCAGCAGGTTTACATGATAAACCCGCTACCTCGGCCGACGATTGGGTTGACTCATCAAATAGTCGACGAGTCCTTTCCTCTCCTTAACTTCGTAGGGACCTTGCCAATGGGTAAGTAACTTAGAGTGGGAGGTAGGTACTAGGACCATGACCCGATCTCCCGGGTGGAACTCCCAGAGAGAGTGCCGAGGTTGTAATAATGGACCTGTGCTGCTTGAGCCTCTTCCATGTGCTTTTTAAGGAGGGGCCTAATCTTACCAAATCTATCATGTAACTGCGCGATATATTCTAATATATTTGTAGAGGGAAGAGCCTCTTCTTCCCATCCTTCCTTTAAGATGTCTAATATGCCCCGGGGTTGTTGCCCATACAGTAATTCAAAAGTGGAGAACCCCATGGAGGCTCGAGGGACTTCCCGATAGGCAAAAAGGACGAGGGGGAGGAGTTGATCCCAGTTCCTTCCATCCTCGCTGACCACCTTACGCAGCATTTGTTTGAGAGTTTGGTTGAACCTCTCCACCAAATCGTCGGTTTGAGGGTGATATACAGCGGTCTTTAAATGCTTTATTCTTAGTAACTTGGCAGTCTCCTTGAACGTCTCCGAGGTAAAGGGCATCCCCTGGTCTGTCAAGACTTTTTTGGTGATACCCACACACGAAAAGACCCCTAGTAATTCCCGTGCGATGGTTTTGGAAGTGGCTGAGCGCAACAGAACAGCTTTGGGGTATTTGGTAGCGTAATCCACGAAGACTAAAATGTACTTGTGTCGGGCTGAGGGCTCTAGGGGTCCAACTAAATCGACCCCAATTTTGTGGAAGGGAACATCAATCAGGGGAATAGGAGCGAGAGGAGCATGGTCCGTCCTAGGAATTTGTCGCAGTTGACACTACGGGCAAGAAGTACAAAAGTGACGAACCTCCTCATTGATTCCCGGCCAGTAGAAGCAGAGCTTGATCCGATCCAGAGTTTTCTCGGTGCCCAAATGGCCACCTAGGAGGTGGGCGTGTGCTAACTCACAGACCTGCCACCGGAAGGTCCGCAGAATTAGCAGTAGCCATCTTTCCTGCCCATCATGTACCGCTACCCGATAAAGAATGTCATTTTCCAACACAAAGTAAGGACCCTGTGGCATCGACTGGTTAGTGTGCTGGCCGTTGACTAGGACCACTGCATTTTTTGCAAACTTCAGGGAATCATCATTCCACTGCTCCCTTTTAAATGAAGCCGGCGTCTCTCTAAATTGAAACCGCTAGAGTGAGAGAGGATCGGCGTCGACCTCAAGGGGCACGGCTGCCTCCCATTCCGCCGTGGCGCTGGTGGATGACGTGTCAATACGCGATGGTCCGGGAGTCGCCATGTCACTCAGGGCCGCCGCTTCATCTCTCTCTGCCAGCTGATTACATGGCATGGAGGCAGCTTGAGATGGCTCATCTCCGTCCATAACTAGGCCTAAGTTAACCCCAGAAGTGGAATGTGTCTCGCCGCTTTTATTATTAGACTAGTCCCACCCTAGTATCACCGGGTGTGGGGGATTCGGATGGACGGCCACGGTTAGTTTTTGTACTGATCCCCCGTAACTGATGACACAAGCAGTGGAGCTGTACCAACGGATGTCTCCGTGGACACAGGTTACACTGGTCTTAATCTTTAACCACTGTCGCGGCAGCACAAACAGGCGGGCAACAATGGTAATGTTGCTACCGGTATCAAATAAGGCTGTGGTCTTCTGTCCGTTGATGATCACCACGCCTGTATGTGGGACCGCCAACAGATTAGCCAGAGCACACCAATCCCTCCTTGCCCTCCACCTGCATTCCTCCTTACTTCCAAGCGGTTCGTGCGCCCGCAGTTCCAGGGATGACGATACAAAATCCGGGTTGTGTGTAGGGGCCTTGCTGGGTCTTGGGACGTACTCCAGCTGAGTTCGACAAAGGGATGGTTCTGCTCCCCCAGAGTGTGAGGCCGCCCTTTGTGTCTCCAGAAGCTCTATGAGCTCTGTCATATTCGTAAACTGCTTGCCCCAGACCGGCTGGGTGAAGCCTCTGTGAGCCCCTCCCGCACACTCCCTGGCCTCTCTAGGTTGCCTGGTTAAGCATGCCGGGAGCGGAGCCCGTACAGGGTCTCGCCGAACCACGGGACGCCCTCCCCGACTCGGCTCCATTATGATCCCACCTGGGTATATTGTAGGTCCCGTCCCCTTCTCCTCCGGGACTTCTCCATCCTGCTGACTACGCCAGTGTAATGAAACTCACAATGAGACATAGCAAGGTTTGGGGCAGCCACCCGTATAATGTGGTATCCTGGCTGTAAATCGTCTTTTTAAATGAAAGCACTGTTGTGCTCAAAACTGAGTCCAAAACAGAACTGATGGAATAGGGAAAAGGTGGAGGCTTTTAAAGGGGAAGACAGGAAGTGAAGTCAAAGGGGTCGGGCTCATGGAGGTCTTCCGTCATTGGTGCGAGCCCGGATGTGACATCACAGGGGCCGGAGCCGGCAAGGTCTCCTTCCATTGGCTCAGTCCCGGAAGTGATGTCAAGGGAACCAGGTGGAATCTCCTGTGAATGGTCTGTAGGCAAGGGAGAAAAAGAGTCAGTGCACTCTGTCACATCCCGGTATGTCTCGGAACTGTCCTTACTCAAGCCCTTTAGCTGCCTCCCATGCGCATATGTATGACACTAAGTAATGGAACAAATGCTTCGAAACTGTTGCCTTGATCAAGAACAATAATTGTAAAACATAAGAAATATGACAAATGACAGGAGATCGCTCGGTCCATCAGGCTTGTTTATTTAGCTAATAGCTAACATGTCTCAATATCTCATCCAGATAAATAACGGTTGTCAAGGTTCCTGCTTCAAAAACATGTCTCAGTAGTTTATTCCAGTTTCCCAAAACAATCTGAGTAAAGAAGTGCTTCCTGATGTCAGTCCTAAATACACTTCCCTTTAATTTCTACAGGTGTCCTCGAGTATGCAATTCATCATTGAGTTGAAATGATTCAGTTGGATCTATGTTATCAATGGGTCCTCCCTGCATGGAGTTTGCATGTTCTCCCTGTGTCTGCGTGGGTTTTCTCTGGGTACTCCGGTTTCCTCCCACAGTCCAAAGACATGCAGGTTAGGTGCATTGGCGATTCTAAATTGTCCCTACTGTGTGCTTGGTGTGTGGGTGGGTGTGTGTGTGTGTGTGCATGGGTGTGTGTGTGTGTGTGCCCTGAAGTGGGCTGGCACCCTGTCCAGGGTTTGTTTCCTGCCTTGCGCCCTGTGTTGGCTAGGATTGGCTCCAGCATACCCCCATGACCCTGTAGATAGGATATAGCAGGTTGGATTGTGGATCGATGGATGTTATCGATGTCTTGGAGAATTTTGAAGACCTGGATTAGGTCCCCACACAGTCTTCTCTGCTCAAGAGTAAACAGGTTTATTTCTCTGAGTCTGCCAGAGCAGTACATGTTCTTAAGTCCTGAAATGCACTTGGTTGCTCTCCTCTGCAAACTTTAAGTGCTGCTGTTTTTCTTGTAGCGTGGTGACTGGAAATATCCACAATACTTCAGATGTGGTATCAATAGTGCATTATATAGTATAAAGATAACATCCCTTGGTTTATATACTGTATATAGTAGTAGCTTACATCATGTTTATCAATATTACCTAAAACCACACACTAGTTTGGGTAGTGCTCTCATCCTGCAATTTATGGATGCTGTCTTTCAGGAAAGGCAATCAGTTATGAATACATTTGGGATTGTGATCATGTAGCCAGACTACTTATCCTTTCTCTTGCATTCTTTTATAATTGATGCTTGCCTTATGATTTTTTTTTTCAAGATGTTTCCTGGACCTATTATCACAAAAGCAGCAGTTCAAAACATTTCCATAGAGGTTATTTTTACTGATTATGTTTGTTGTAAAGATTTTAAGAGCTACATCATGTGCATGAATAACCAAAGGGAAACCATAGTTGGAATGTAAATTTATAAGTTATGTAAAATAAAAAGTATTGATTATCAAAGAGGCGGCACGGTGGTGCAGTGGGTAGCACTGCTGCCTCGCAGTTAGGAGACCCAGGTTTGCTTCCCGGGTCCTCCCTGCGTGGAGTTTGTATGTTCTCCCTGTGTCAGCGTGGGCTTCCTCTGGGTACTCTGGTTTCCTCCCACAGTCCAAAGACATACAGGTTAGGTGCATTGGCGATTCTAAATTGTCCCTAGTTTGTGCTTGGTGTGTGTGCATGTGTGCCCTGCGGTGGGCTGGCGCCATGCCTGGGGTTTGTTTCCAATTAGCTGGAATTGGCTCCAGCGGACCCCCCGTGACTCTGTAGTTAGGATATAGTGGGTTAAATAATGGATGGAAGGATGGATCATCAAAGAAAAAATAAATGTTAATAAGGTACTTACATATTGTTAGAAATTGTTCTACAGCTCTGCACATACTTCTGTTATTAACTATCGCTTAGTTTTTTGAAGGAAGGAAGGTCACCCTCTCAGGAATCTGTCCCAGTCCCAAAAGCCCCATGAAAAATCAAACACCATCAATCCTGTTAATCCTAATGGCAGGCACCCTGCTGTAGCCAGTTGCTTAGTTCCCAGCCTAGCATGTGTCAGTCTGGCCCATTATCTACATTGGCCATTCCTGTTCCTCCCTGTCATGGTCGACTGCACCATCCTGTTCAGTTCTTTGGGTCTGATCAAAGGCAGTTAACTCTGTCTGTTGTTGTCAAATAAATCATTCCTTCTTGCATAATTTAAAAGGTATACTTAGTTTAAAATGCTACTGATTAGAGAGAATGAATGTTCAAATGAAAAAAACTTACAAAGGTGACATCAAAACAACATAAAATAAAGCTCATTTTAATGCAGATTGCATAAATCTCTAGCATATTAAATTTTTAAATTACTTCCTCTGATCCTTAATGCATTTCTAAACTAACTCTTTACCAATGTCTATTTTTCACTCTAAAGATCAACGGTAAATGCATTTATAAAATAGAACTGGTAAATAATTATATTTTATGGCTTATGCTAACATTCTAAAGTTAAGCAGTGACAGGTTTTTATTTTTAATTTACAAGCTTTAATCATTTTATGTTAACTCCCAGATTTAAAACAATTGACATAACGGTATTGATTCTGCAACAGTTTGTTGCACCCCAATGGTGTCTCTTCAAGCCAAGAATGATGCTATTGGAGCCAAATGTGTCAGACTACAGGCTGGACTCTATATCAAAAGTATAAGGCACAAGGCAAGGATCAGGCCTGGACAATGAATCAGTTGTAGACATTGAGCCAGCTTAGAGCTGCCAATTAACATTTCGTTATGTCTTTGGATTGTATTTGGAAAACCAGAGTACCCAGAGAAAAAATGACATTGACATGGGATAAAAGTGCAGACCCCACTCGAAAATGTGTGGATGTGGGAATCGCACACTGATTGCTGGATCCATAAAACAGCAGCACTAAATACTGTGCTACCATGCCACCCTCAAATTAGATCAACCATATATTTTTAAACCTGCTTTTCCAATTCAGGATTCATTAATTACAACTGGACAGGTTATTCAAATTCAGAAAACTGAGCCCATAAAACAGCCTTACTAACAAGACAAAGTATAAATAACAAAGAAGGAAAACAAAATAATTCTGCTGCCAATTTTCATCTTTAGGTCTTAAACTCCTCTCTACTTGGCTGGGTGGCTTGCCTACTTACCCAACTGCAAAGTGCTGAAAAACACTTTTTACTTCACCTTGTTTCTTTTTTACGAGTCAGAAATCTCTTCTGCTAATAAACATTTACCCTAATTCGCCTCTAGTCCTGTATGAATTCTTTAGCTTGAGGCAGTATTATTAAACCCTCTACTCCGAAGTACTGTAATCAATTCCAGGGCCAAGAGGTAGTCCTTCTTTGATTTCAGAAATAAACGGCTAAAACACCTTCAAGCATATCATGCATATTATGCAGCTCCTCCACTATACTATACCACTCTTCTAAAGCCTGTAAAGAGCTTAATCACTAAGACAGCTACTCACCCATTCTCCAAATGAGGCAATCTTAAGATGCCCAGCAACAGATGGAGTTCCTAGACTCCCTTCAGTTCTCCCTCACTTTAACAATAAATGGATGACTATTTGTTTATAGAGAAGGTCTTGATTTCTCTTTTCAGCTCACCTTCACCTCATTTTCTCTCTCTTTTTCTCAATGTCTCCTTATGGGCCTTTCTAGCTCTATCTCTCTCTCTGTCTCAATCCTTCAACGCTTCTCACTTTGGCATATGTAAAACCTTTCCCTTTATCATTGTAGAAAACTTGCTTTTCTGAAGTTTGTTGCTGCAATGTACCATATGCTTGCTTTACATACTGTATGGTACACTTGTTGCATATTGCAATAAAACAGTTGTATCTTTTTCAGTTCAACCTCCATGGACTATACAGTAAGAGGACCTTATTGTCAAGCTATATACTACTTAGAATGTCATAAAGTTTTCTGATTTTACTTCATTTTTATAACTTGTGTACCACTCAATTTACAAATAATGACTTTGAAGACAGCTGTGTGACAAAACCACAACTACTTAATGGACTTTTTTTTATTATTTACAAGCAGCTGTTCCTTATGTACAAGACTCTCACTGAAGCAACATTTTGAAATGACTCTATATAGCAGTCCCCACAATGCAATCCAACTACAGTGAACCCTCGTTTATCATGGTTAATCCGTTCCAAACTCTACCGTGATAAATGAATTTTCGCGAAGTAGGATTCTTTATTTATAAATCAAATATTTTCACAGTTAGAGTATAGAAAACCTGTTTACAACCTTCTAAATATGTTTTTTAACATTATTAGAGCCCTCTAGACATGAAATAACACCCTTTAGTCACCATTGCACTCGTATTACCCAATATATTAGACAAAATAAGAGAAAATAAGACATATTAGACGTTACAAATATCATATTATTACTAGGCTCACCCACCTTTTAAGGCGACCGACTTTTATCCTCAATTTGTGTGTGTTTCATGTGTACATCAGGCATGTAAGTGTAGGGAATGAGAATATCAAAGTGCCCATTCATAACATCTCCCGAAAACCTACGTTTTTTTATTCCCTCGAGTGCCTGTCCAAAGTCGTACAATGTCAGCCCGAATCTGTACCACTAAAGACGGAGCTTAATGCACTAAATAAGCTATAGATGAGAATAAGCAAGCGCCATCTCCCCTGATATTTACTACGCGGTGAGGCATTTGTACTCCATCAACATTAATTATTTCCAAAGACATAATTTTGTCTATTTTTCCAGTGTATCGCGCACAAAAGCAAGGGAACGATGGGAGCACCAGAACTCTGCTCACATCATGTCGCCTGCATCGCAAAGCCGCAAGTAGTAAGTCTGTGATAAGCTGAATACTACGCTTTGCACTCACGGGACAGAAGGACAATCCCGACCGCTTTTATATAGTAGATTATTGTACTGTACATTTAATTACACACACACACATTTCTTACACACAACCACTAACCTATGAAGGCACGATCTCAGTAGGAGAGTCTTCAGGTGGTGCAGTATCTTCAGCAGGTGCGTCGTTGTCTTTTTCCCCTAAAGTAGTACTAGGAGTAGGCAATGGGTGTCTGGGTGCGCGGCTGAAGAACATCTTGATATAAAGTTGCTGGCGCTGTCTTTTCATATGTGTGAGGAGGCTTTTGTAGGGTATTGCAATCTTTGATCATATCCAAGAGTTTCACCTTCTTCTGGATAGTAAGCATCTTCCTCCGGCGCTTAGTTTTATTGTCAGAAGGCTTAAAAAAAGCAGGATGTTTAGGAGCCATCATGGGGCTTAGATAAAAGTTCTCAGAAAGCGCATGCGTAGTGACGTAAGCGTGTATGAGAAAAAATCGCGATAGAGTGAAGCCGCGAAAGTCGAAGCGTGATATAGCGAGGGATCACTGTACGCAGTGCAACATTTGAATAGAAGTTGTGTCCGCCCATCTCAAGACATGACCTCTACACATTGTCCACTTATTTAATTTTTATTTTATTTTTTTCAGAACTATTATATACTGTCTTATATATGGACATATTTTTAAAGCCAATATAAAAAGATTTTTAGGTTACTACACAATAATATTTTATACACTAGGTAGAAGGGATTACTTTTGATTACTTTAATCAAGATGCGGTCTGTGATTTTCAGTAAGTAAACTGGAAACATATATTGCAGAGTGCAGACAAGTATTTTTACAGGTGCTTAAGTTTAATAAAAAACACCCTTTAGTCACTTACTGCTACATAACAAGAACTTAACGAGCTTTATTTGGTCACCATAAGAATTGAAAAGCTGCATTAAAGTGGTTATCTCTTTCTACAATGTAGGTAAATAATTCTTATATAATATGAATGAAGTGTTTGTTCAAAATGTGACTGCAAATAGCATACTATAGTTCTATTAACTTCCAAAAGTCTATTCGTTATCACCTGCTAGCTGAAATCTTGAGTGATAGATTACAACTCAAAACTAACCCTTGGTAAGTATAAATAAGCCTTCACATTATAATGAACTCTATGTAAACAGTGATTAACAAAGTCAAATTTAGTTTTAGTTTTTGTCATCATTTTCTTTTCAGACAGGCTGCACCATTTTGCGGTACCATCGTCCGATTCTAGGGGCATGGATTCAAAATCTTAATAATCATAATTAATTTTCTTCTTACAGTGCTTAGTACATGTAAGTACGTTTAGTGTCACTGTATACACATTTACTGTATACTATTTTTCTTGCATTGTACGTATTTATTGCTGGTGGCCTGTCTATCGTAATGGCTGTAACATGTGATATCGGAGACACTCAATATCTTTAAAATAATATTTAGGTTTTACTGTATATAAACAGTGTGTTTATATATATCATTTCAATAAATCTTACCTAATATCTAAGAGAATACAAAGGGATTATGCTGTATAAATCTGCGGGGAATATTTATAAACAGTGTGGGAGAGTTTATAAGGGCTTAAAATATATAAAAATAACCATACAAACATATTGTTTCTGCTTCGCGGATTTTCACCTATCGCGGGGGGGTCTGGAACGCAACCCCCGCGATTGAGGAGGGATTACTGTATTGCTGTTTTGCTAAGGATTTTTGACTTTGTTGGTGTTTTTGTTTGGTTGTCAGCTCCTATAGTCCTTTCAGTTTGACCTTCATTTGCCTTGGTCCTGCCACTTTCTGTAGTGGTGGTAGTATAGTCTTGTTCTTCTTTCGGGTGCTCCCGTTAGGGGTTGCCACAGTGGATTATCTTTCTCTTCTTCTATGGCCAACAGTACCCTAATTTCCGGCAGCACACTGTTGGATAGATAGATAGATAGATAGATACTTTATTAATCCCAAGGGGAAATTCACATACTACAACAGCAGCATACTGATAAAGAACAGTATTAAATTAAAGAGTGATAACAATGAAGGTATAACAGACAGACAATTTTGTATAATATTAACGTTTACCCCCCGGGTGGAACTGAAGAGTCGCATAGTGTGGGGGAGGAATGATCTCCTCAGTCAGTAGAGCAGGACAGTGACAGCTGTCTGTCGCTGAAGCTGCTCCTCTGTCTGGAGATGATCCTGTTCAGTGGATGCAGTGGATTCTCCATGATTGACAGCAGCCTGCTCAGTGCCCATTGCTCTGCCACGGATGTCAAACTGTCCAGCTCCGTGTCTACAATAGAGTCTGCCTTCCTCACCAGTTTGTCCAGGTGTGAGGCATCCCTCTTCTTTATGCTGCCTCCCCAGCACACCACTGTGTAGAAGAGGGCTCTCGCCACAACCGTCTGATAGAACATCTGCAGCATCTTATTGCAGATGTTGAAGGACGCCAGCCTTCTAAGGAAGTATAGTCGGCTCTGTCCTTTCTTACACAGAGCATCAGTATATAGAGTCCAATACAATTTATCATCCAGCTGCACTCCCAGGTATTTATAGGTCTGCACCCTCTGCACACAGTCTCCTCTGATGATTACGGGGTCCATGAGGGGTCTGGGCCTCCTAAAATCCACCATCAGCTCTTTGGTTTTGCTGGTGTTTAGTTGTAGGTGGTTTGAGTCACACCATTTAACAAAGTCCTAGATGAGTTTCTTATACTCCTCCTCCTGCCCACTCCTGATGCAGCCCACGATAGCAATGTCGTCTGCAAACTTTTGCACATGGCAGGACTCCGAGTTGTATTGGAAGTCCGATGTATATAGGCTAAACAGGACCGGAGAAAGTACAGTCCCCTGCGGTGCTCCTGTGTTGCTGACCACAATGTCAGACCTGCAGTTCCCGAGATGCACATACTGAGGTCTGTCTTTAAGATAGTCCACGATCCATTTTACCAGGTATGAATCTACTCCCATCTCTGTCAGCTTGTCCCTAAGAAGCAGAGGTTGGATGGTGTTGAAGGCGCTAGAGAAGTCCAGAAACATAATTCTTACAGCACCACTGCCTCTGTCCAAGTGGGTGAGGGATCGGTGTAGCATATAGATGATGGCATCCTGTGCTCCCACCTTCTCCTGGTATGCGAACTGCAGAGAGTCGAAGGGCGTGGCGGACCTGTGGCCTCAGGTGGTGAAGCAGCAGCTGCTCCATGGTCTTCATCACATGTGACATCAGAGCGACAGGCCGGAAGTCGTTCATCTCACTAGGATGTGATACCTTTGGGACTGGGGTGATGCAAGATGATTTCCAAAACCTTGGATAACAGTACTGGTGGTGGTCGTTGTTAACCCAGGGCTCAACCGATCCGGCATGGAAATTTGTATTGTTGTCTGCATATTGATTTGGCAAAATTTTACACCCAATGGCCTTCCTGACATAACCCTCCCCGTTTATCTGGGCTTGGGACTGGCATGAAGAAACACACTGGTTTGTGCATTCCCTGTGGCAGGGTTAGTGGTGGTAGTACAGTAAAGCAGCAATTAAAATAATAATCTAATATGGTCTTATCTCATTTTCAATAAGCCTAAATCAGTGTTTCTCAGCCTTTCTGTAGTTGCAACCCATCTTTTTCCTATGCAAGTATCTTTGTGGCTCTTGAGGAATTGAGCATGATTGTCAGACTTTCGTTTAACTGAGTGCTGTCATCACATGGGGAATGAGAGTAATCATCAGTGGCGACCCACTTGCTACCCACTACCATTATAAACAACAGCAACTTGCAAACCCAACAGTAGCAGCCTCAATCCACCACCCTGTGGTTGAGAAACACTGATCTAAATAACTGTACATATAAGAATAAGGGATGCATTATAGTGTTCAACCAATCAACACATGTTTAACAGGCGTTTGTAAAAGATTTGATTTTGGACTGATCACAGGTGAGTCTGGGTTTTCATGTCCCAGTCCACATTTTTGGCTGCTACTATTACAATATGCCACCAAACATGTCATAAAGAGACTATAAAATTGTTCTTACAAAATTATAAAAAATACAAAGAATCAAAATAAAGTCAATAACAGTTATGGGAAAGCCATGGTTTTATTCCTGGCTGAAGAATTTTTCCTTATTATATTTTTGCCTTTTTAATATACTGTTTCTTTGTTAATAAGTTGAGCCTATGGGGGTAGAACCTTGGCACAACATCTGTTAGACCACCCACAGATTTACAAAATGCTAAGCTAGCCTTAGTGCCTGACCCAGAACATTAGGTAATATGTTTGTTTCTCAGGTCATCTTTTAGATTATCCACTTTTGTATTTTTGGTGGTGTTTTTTAACTTTTCCCTGAGGTTATAGTGTATGCGTTTTTTTTTGTTTGTTTGTTTCCTTTAAGTTTGCCTTTTGGCAAACACTTTTTCATTACTGCTGATTCTGTTTTGACCTTAATTAACAAAATTTTAACCTAGAAAGAACAAATAAGAAAAAATAGGTGAAACAAGGTGTAAAAGGTTTTTAAAAACTCCATGGTGAAACCCAAAACAGAGCATAACAGAAAGTAATTGGGGGAAAAATATGTCCCTCATCACTCTAGATTTCAGCATAAGGTTTGTAAATCCTAAATTAATTCTTAGGAAATAGAAAATAAAGCCCTTCTACTGACAAACTATTTTACTAGTTTATTGTCATTCAAGTTTACAAACTTTAACTGGCCTGGATATGTTACAAAAATGCCAAAAGGTCTAACTACTCAAAAGGCCTATATCCTAAAATCCTCAAAAAAAACACAGAGCAACTGTCAATATCCCAGTCCAACTAAACAATGAGATGAATTATTCCATTTATTAAAGATTTTTTTAAGAACTCATTAACTGCCCAATAACAAAATTCCAAACAATGTAAAAAATTCCAGCACCAAGAATAAAGTTGAAGAAACGTTTAAATAACACAAGAAAAGATAAAAAAAAAGATCCAAAAACTAAGAACTCAAAACAAAAGCTAAAGGTCAAAATTAAATTGGCCCACACACCAATGAACTTACAATGGACATAGTGAAGCAGAGTTTCTTATATTAGGAGTATGGAAACTTTTTAAATTATATTATTGTACTAAGATTTTTTTCATAGACAATGGATATTTTTGGAAGTTAATTTTTCTAGAGAATATTCTGGTAACAGTATCTGGTGGTTATGTTCACTCTACAACAAAAGTTTACCTTATTAATGTTTTACTTTTGAGTTCCACAACTTCATTTTGTTTCTTAGTGGGTGCTGCCATTTCGGAAATATCCCATTTCTGAAATGTGGTTCCCAGCTGTTGTGTGTCATGACATTATTAGCACAATACTTAAAAAGTCAGTACAGCATGTCCTTTGGGGCCTAAGATTGATTTTGGCTTGCTATAGACTTGCTCTCTCTTTCTAAGAAATCCTTTTGTACTTTTTTGTGAACAAGTCTTGTTCTGGGTTTTGAATTTGACTTTGATTGATGATTTTGATCAAGATGAAAAGATTGAATAATTTCTCAATAATAATCCCTAGTGTACTAGTATATTTGGTTCACACTTGTCTCCTGAACCCTTTACATGTCCTAGCGACTTGCCACAGTTATTTCTTAGGGACTCACTAAGAACTTATTAAAGGGTTCCAACAGTAGCCCCTATTAAATAACAACCCCGGCTCAACATAAAATGGAAAAAGACATGATTATACACAGTCACAACAACAAGAAAAACAAGAAAAGAAGATTTGTAAATAAGAAACAATTTCATAGAAATTGAAATAATTCACAAACATAATTATTAACAATATTACCAAAACAATTTACAAAAAAATATATAAAATAAATAAATTATAAAGAATTAAAAAAAAATCAGGGATGAGGTTTCTTGAAAACCATAACATTTATAATTAGCTCTTAATATCTCTTGATATAGCACATTACATAGAAAGCTGAATGATCATTTTAATTTGATTCAAGTTAAGTTAATCTACTGTCATTAAAATGTAAACTACAAAGGAAAGCATTTGCTATGTACACTCAGGCAGCTAAAGTACAGTGCATTGTACATCAACAATGCAGTCAAAAGTTACAAAACAAAGCAAAGGCAATTAAAAGCAATGAATAGTCTTTCTATTATAAAAAAAAATCCTGGAAAGGAAAAGCAGGGTGACGAGACGTGATCTTCTCGGAAGTTCTCAGAAGACACTTAAAAGACCCGCAAGACGCAAACAATATCAAATAAGAGAGCACAGCCAGCAAAACACTCAATTGTGTAAAGGCACAAAGCACACACAGATCCTGTGCTCTCAGCACATATAAAGCGTATAAGGGCAATACATTCTAGATGAAACGTCACCAACAAAGCAAAGAAGAAAGAGCAGCATGGAGAAAAATGACCCAAAAGCATTGGAGAAAAAAAAGGCAGATAAGAGATTATGAAAGCAGTGGAATTCGAAAGGCTCCAACAAACAATGGCATGATACACATGCAGAGAAAGCTAAAGAATATTAAAGCAATAAAATTCAAAATTATTGTAGCGTCCCAGCCAGGTTGAAACCTTTTTTGTTTTAAGTGACTGTTAGGTCCAATTGAGGGAGGGCGGAGTACAGCATGGAAGACTGATAGCGGGGAATTGATTGATGTGGTGGGGGCGAGATCCGGGGGATGAGGGGTTGCTAGAAAGTTGTGTTTGGGGTTACAAAGTTGGCGATTGTTCAAGTAAAACTTCTGTGACACTTTATTACATCAGTCGCATTAGTGCAAAGAAAAGGAAATTAATCATCAGAACCAAGTGTAATTGAAAAAATAGCAGGTCAAAGCGAGGTCAGAAATAAAAGGCAAAGAGCAGAAAACAAAGTCTTTTCATCTTCGCATCATTCAATGCACAGAACGTAGATTTACACAATAATGAGCCATACGCTATGAGAATCTATATTCCCGCAACAGTTAAAGCAACGACAAGTTTAATTTCAAAGAAGACACAATTCAGTCAGGTGTATAATTATGATTACGGAGAAGCGATCACAACGCAAGCAGCAGAGACACGAAGTGGCAAAAAGGACAGCGGCTGTACAGGCTTTAAAATGATCGACGGGCAGCGAGACAGCAGCGGCCCCCCTTCACAATGCGAGCAGCGTTATACGTCCTGCAAGAAAGAGATTTAACCATGCCCAGGGCTGGAAATAAAGGACAAGTATTGTTTTTACAATGTCACGTGAGACAAGGCAGTGAGCCATCATTTAAAACAAGTCCACGGACATCTAACCTAGCAGTTGTTAGATTGCTTTTGGCAGACACGTATCATGTGCTCCCAGCTCTTAAAACAACGACATGCAACAAGCAGAACAGGCAGCTCGCCAGCAGCAGAAAGAACAACAGATGATCTGAAGGCATCTCCTTAGCGTGTGTTCAGCTGCGCCCCCCCTTTAAAATGCGAGCAGCGTTATACACGAGAAAGAAATGTAACCACGTTTTTACAAATGTTTTTAAAGTAAAAGTGAAAATAATACATATGTAACAATTCCCATGAAAATAACAATCTCTTTAAATTGTATATCTGGTAAACCAAACACTGGGGTGGGCGAGCGAAGTTCCCTAGTATTAAATAAAATGGTAAAATGGAGTAAAATCAGTAACTATCAGGTTTAAACATACAGACATAGTAAATAAAAAACAGAAAATACAAGTAACTGAGTAACTTATGTGTCAGTGTTAAATAGATACACTTTTGTTTATTTGTTTAACCCCCCAAGCTAAGTTTTACACTTCTCTTTCAGACATTAAGTACTATCAATTAAATATTGTCAGCTGTTTTATAATCATTGAGATTGTTTTATTACCTATGCCACACATGCAAGAATAGGGGGCAGCCAACGGGCTCGACGCAGCGTGAACACCACAACCAAGGGGATTTGACACAGAACACTAATGCCTCTCTCTCTTATTTAGCAGAAAAAAGGAAGATGACTGAGACGCTTACCTTTTGGAACTTGGCTCTGATCCCACGAAAATAATAAGCCTCTTCCGGGTTCCAGTGATCATGTGCTCCCAGATGACTTCACATCCGGTCCACTACAGATGACCTCACTTCCACCTTCCCTCCGTTTCATCACCTCCGTTTCATCATTTGCTGTATATGTCATTTCCTGTCTGCCCGCTATAAATTCCCCCATGTTTCCAACTACCATTTGTCTTTGATTGATGTCTGTTTTGCCACTAATTTCAATGCTGTTGACTCATCAGCAACCTACAGTATACGGAATGGTGTCTTAAGCCTTTATGAGTGTTCCAGTGTTGCTTATATCTTCACAACTACTATGTAATAAATTGTTTTGGGAACTAGGCATACTTTATAGGCAAATGTTCTAGTTACTAGGCATATACAAGAAATACAACAAATTGCCACTTAACATATTTTAATGCAACTGACATATTTTGTTAATTCTCACATTTTTGTAAATGTAAGAATTTTGACAATGTAAATACTGTATCCAAGGATGTGAGCATGAGTGCTCTTCTCAAACTTTAGTGATGTTCCAGTGCCTAAAGAGCATGAACAATTCCTGAAACATCTGGAGGATTACATTAGATTTACCAGATATTCCTCTCAGATTGCATGTAGGCAATGCTCTTTGGAGACAAATGCAATTCCCTATGTTATCCTACCCTGCTTCTCTTTTACAGTAGTATGTACTGTTTGGGTCTTAAGCTAAAACCTAGACTAAACATTTTTGGGATGCAGATGGAAACCCATGGAGAACACTTGTGTCAATGTGATATTTCAATATTTTATATGTAATACATTTGCATAAATGTCCAAAATTCTGCTGTCACTTTCTGGGGTATTGTGTACTGCTTGATGTGGGGAAAATATGAATTTAAAAGATTTTAGCACAAAGTTGCAAAAAAAGTGAAGGAGTATAAATACTTTCTGATGCCACTGGTTATAGTTTTCTTTTAAAACTTTTATCTCATAATCAATACCACTTTTAACTTTTATGTTTCGTATAGCTTCTACTGTAATGATTTTTCATTTTTATTATTATCATTATGTAAAAACTGTATATGAAGTAATATTAAATGAACATATCATAACATCCTAGGTAGGGAGAATGAAATATTTTAATAAAAAGGGTTTAAGAGACCCTAGCATACATAAATTTTTAATTCATATTAATGTCAATAACTTTTGAAAGCTCTTAATTCTTACAGGATGAAACTTTTTATTTATCCATTATAAATTTAGCATTCTTAATATGCGTAAATCAGAAGCAAAGCAAATGAGTGTGATAATCACACCAATCAACCTGGCAGTTTAGCAGATGGTACTGACCAAAGCACCCAATATGCAACAGCGTTCAGTGTGGAATCGCAAATCCATCCAATGGTTCGGGAGTCATTTAGAAGTGCCGATGTTTAGGAATGACCATTTTAATCCTTAATTTGGTACTCAATGGTGTGCTTGTCTGCCTCAAGCAGCCACGACTGCTGAAGGCCTGTGCGTTGGAGCTGGGGAGTCCTCTACAGCGTATCTTCAACCTGAGCCTGGAACAGGGGAGAGTCCCGAGGCTTTGGAAAGCATCTTGCATCACCCCAGTCCCAAAGGTATCACGTCCTGGTGAGCTGAATGACTTCAGGCCTGTCACCCTGACGTCACATGTGATGAAAACCATGGAGCGAGTACTGCTTCACCACCTGAGGCCACAGGTCCGCCATGCCCTTGAACCTCTGCAGTTCGCATACCAGGAGAAAGTGGGAGTGGAGGATGCCATCATTTATATGCTACACCGATTCCTCTCCCACTTGGACAGAGGCAGTGGTGCAGTAAGAATTATGTTTCTGGACTTCTCTAGCGCCATCAACACCATCCAACATCTGCTCCTCAGGGACAAGCTGACAGAGATTGGAATAGATTCATACCTGGCGGCATGGATCGTGGACTATATTACAGACAGACCTCAGTATGTGCATCTCGGGAACTGCAGGTTTGTCATTGTAGTCAGCAGCAAAGGAGCTCCGCAGGGCGACTGTACTTTCTCCGGTCCTGTTCAGACTATGTACATCAGACTTCCAATACAACTCGGAGTCCTGCTACGTGCAAAAGTTCGCTGATGACACTGCTATTGTGGGCTGCATCAGGAATGGGCAGGAGATGGAGTATAGGAACCTAATCAAGGACTCTGTTAAATGGTGTGACTCAAACCACCTACATCTGAACACCAGCAAAACCAAGGAGCTGGTGGTGGATTTTAGGAGATCCAGGCCCCTCATGGACCCCATGATCATCGGAGGTGACTATGTGCAGAGGGTGCAGACCTATAAATACTTGGGAGTGCAGCTGGATGACAAATTGGACTGGACTGCCAATGCTGTGCTCTGTTCAAGAAAGGACAGAGCCGACTATACTTTCTTAGAAGGATGGTGTCCTTCAGCATCTGCAATAAGATGCTGCAGATGTTCTGTCAAACGGTTGTGGCGCATGCCCTCTTCTACACAGTGGTGTGCTGGGGAGGCAGCATAAAGAAGAGGGACACCTCACACCCGGACAAACTGGTGAGGAAGGCAGGCTCTATTGTATGCGTGGAACTGGACTGTTTGACATCTGTAGCAGATCTATCTATCTATCTATCTATCTATCTATCTATCTATCTATCTATCTATCTATCTATCTATCTATCTAGCAAGCACTTCCTCTTCTGTGTGATGTAGGCTAGTTGCAATTGTAAAGGTAGCATATGTTTATATAAAAACATATTTTTTTAAATCCTATAGTCTTTTAATTCTTATCCTGAGCCAGATCACCCTCAGGAAATCGTGCCTCATGGCCATAGTGCCTTAACTGACGCTCCCTCACAATGCAGGTAATGTTCCTCATTTGGGACTCCACGAGCAACCACTAATTGAACACAAAATCAAACCAGCGGTATCCAAGGATTCTCCAAAGAGACACAGTACCAAAGGAGTCCAGTCTTTATCTCAGGTCACTGGATAGTGTCCAAGTCTCACAACGATATAGCAAGACAGGAAGCACCAGGACTCTAAAGACTTGGACCTTTGTCCTTTTCAAATTTTCATATTGGGAGTGCCACACACCCCTTTCCACCAACCTCCTGAACACCCATGCTCTCCCAATCCGTCTACTGACTTCATAGGAAGAATCACCAGACACATAAATGTCACTGCTGAGGTACGGCACTCTTCCTGCAGACAGACACACTGTTGATGGTTGTGCTCAAGAGGTCCTTAAAGGTCTGGATCTTGGTTTTTATCCAGGATACTCCCAAGCCCAGACACTCAGACTCCTCATTCAGACTCTTGAGAGCCCTGATCAGAGCCTCCATTGACTCTGTTGGTATGATGTTAAACGGCATCAGGCCCTGCAAGCGGTCTTCAAACTTGCAGGGAAATCATGGAGGTTGGTGGCAGGATTAGCACTCCAGCCACCGTAAAAAAACTTCACGCAGCTCTGAAATGACAGATGAGACTCATTTCTGCTCTCTGGTGGAGTAGCACTGCTGCAGTCGCCCGTAGGAAGGGGATGGGGGAAAGACCTCGGGAGCCCCATCTCAGGAAGAGTCAAAACCCTTAAAGTGCTAATCGGGTCAGGACAGTTGGGGATCAGAACTGGTGTGGTGCTGAAGTGTTGCTTGCTGCAAGACAGCAGTCAGGTCATAATTTGAAGGGCCCATCTGGGTAGGCAAGTGGAACATCTTGTCTCTTCCTTATCTGTGGAACAGAAATCATGTGCATTCCATGTTGCCTCAAATTTAACCAGAAGCAAGAGAGATAGCATTTGGCATGCTGTAGACAAGCAAGTCAAGCATTGCCACACCATATGGATTATGTTGCTTCACTCTAGGTATGTCTCAAGAGCACACACAGTCTATAACACAATTCCAGTAATATAAGACTACTAGCTTTTTTATAGTATTGGTAGTACCAAGAGTAAGTCAGTACTGCAATCAGGCAGGGCTACAAATACATGAATTACTTGAAAAGGCACAATAATACATGAGATAAACATGAGTAAAAACTATATATAGTAATGACTAGACATGTGAGGAAAAAAAGACATAAAATCAGCATTATATGCCAGACTGGTGGTAAATGGCCCTGAAACAGATCATTGACTTCTTTAGTAGCCACTTCACCATGCTGCATAGGTCTTTTGTGGTGCCACACGCTCCATGCTGCTTTGTCTATTTTGCCAGCACGCCACCCAGCTCTGCCCTGCTCTGCTCGCCCAGAGTCAGAGACAACATGTCTGCCACATTATACACCAGCTGCATGATCAAACTCAAAGCCAGGTTCTACATCCGAGACTCGCCAGAGGCCGCACATTTAGGCTGATGGGCTATAGCCAGGGTCTCCAGGTATCCCTTCCTCCTCTGACATGATCTCAGGCACCCAAGGAATTTGTCCCTCTCAGTTCTGGAATTAGGGGCACTACAATTTAAAAATGACTGACAGTTGTGATGATATACAGCACTGCATCAATACATTTAAAAATGAAAAGCAGCACAAGTCATGTATGGCAAGACATTGTTTTCAAGGCAGGAAAGTTTTTAGCACCAGATTGCAGGAATTGTACTTTTTATAGAAAAAATTAAAGCCAAAACACGCACACACACATAGGTTTTTGTTATATCCACTTTTATCTCATTATAGAGTTAGTTCAGAAATAGATTTTTTCATGCTTTAAGAGCACAATGATGTGAAAGCTGCAAAAATAAAAAAGCCTTTCTTACAAAGGTTCTGAAATAATTGGAGTAATGTAAAACTGACAAAACTGATTTCACACAATAAGCCTTTGTTAAGATTCACCTTATTTTAAAAATGTATTTCTCCTAAAATAGAGTTTTCCTCAGACATTTATAGATGCTCCTATGGGTTTTTAACTATGGCGATAACAGTCTTAATTTCAGAATCACTCCTTGATTAATATTTAAGGTAGTTTAAAATCATTTATATTTCACCGAGAAGCCATCTTGTTTTGCCACAGTCAATGCTACTGTTGTGCCATGGTAGCTGCTAAGGGCATGGCTTTATAGACGCATCACTAGTACAACCATATAAAGCCTATATATATTTAAGAAGTAACATCCTAGATTGTTTGAATTACTCTAAAAACTTTGTCACTGCAATTACCTACTGATTTCTCAGTCTTTGATCTTCTGTTTTTTAACTTCATACTTGCCTATAATTTTGGTTTTGGTTGCCTCTATAATAATATAAATGGACTGCTTGCCTTTTGCCACACTTGTTGAAAAAGCATGTGCAACTGTGTAGTTGCCATTTTTATAGGCGCTCCTGCTATTAATAATGCCAGCTCATTCTTGTCCAGTGCTGCAGCAATAATTTTTTCAGTTCCAACCTCTTGCAAGCTTTTAATGTCTCTCTTCCGGTTCTCTCCTTACCAATCTGCCATGTAGCAAAACAAACTTAAAGTTTGGACAAATGTAAAAATGTAGGGATAATTAAAGCAACAGGAATTTGTGACATTTGATATTTGAATTGATATGAATTATCTATCCATCCATCCATTATCCAACCCGCTATATCCTAACTACAGGGTCACGGGGGTCTGCTGGAGCCAATCCCAGTGAACACAGGACGCAAGGCAGGAAACAAACCCCAGGCAGGGCGTTAGCCCACCGAAGGGCACACACACCTACACACCAAGCACACACTAGGGACAATTTAGTATCATCAATGCATCTAACCTGCATGTCTTTGGACTGTGGGAGGAAACCGGAGCACCCAGAGGAAACCCACACAGACACGGGGAAAACATGCAAATACCACGCAGGGAGGACCTGGGAAGCGAACCCGGGTCTTCTAATGAGTTATCTTTTAAAAGTTAATCTTTAGTAAGTTTTTTAACTGGCTGATGATGAAAACATTAATCTTATAACAGCAACTGTTACAAATATAAGAGAGGGATTACTTTTCAGTTGCTGCTGTTGAATCTGCTGGAAAACACAATATCTGCATCAATGACAGGATGATGAGGGACAGGCTTCCTACTGCAGACTTTAGAGAAAGGCAGCCTCTTAGACATAACAATTGAATAGCTTGGGGCAGAAAGAATCTTATATAGATTGCTCAGCAGTGGTATCATGTCCTTTTCACACATTATGCAACATTTATTGCTGGCCTACCTTCTCTCCTGATCTTAACCCCTATGAGCACCTTTGGGATACTGTGTATCGTAACATCAAGAGGCATGAAACTCTGCCTGCCAGTGATAAGCAAATATATTACACCTTTCAACTGCAGTGAGTTAATATCCCACACCTATATTGTCTCTGAAATAGGTACAGATGTAAAAAAGAAGTTATTCAAGGCACTGAAAGGCAACTTTCAGTTGCATTGTTCTTTTGTTGTTTTTGCTACACTTTTGTTTTCCTATTATTCTCCTTTGTTAGTTGTTATTTCAACAATGAATGAACAAATTTCATTCCATCAACAACTACTGTATTTCTTTTTCCATCAGTGTAATTATATATTTATGTGTGTGTTGTGCACAGTAGGCAGGTTTCTAAAGTACTTTAAGCCAGTAGGCCCCAGTACCACTGTAATGTAGGGTTGCTGTCAAAAAATGTTCTATCAATTTTGGTAATAAAGAATAGCAGAGACACCCTGAAGCAAGAAGGAGAGAGCAGAAATATAAAGTTTATGATGTAGAAAAACTGAAATAGTAGTTCTTGTCTTACTGTGTAAAAAAGACAGTCAGGAATCTGAAGGAAAAAATATTAGTTATAGTAAGAACTACTTAAAACATTATTCACACTTATAGCTCAAGAGATTTACACATATTTTCACATAACATTCAAATAATCACTTTTATGTGCAGAACTGAAATGTCTTTTTTTAAACTAACCTTCAACAAGTTGCCTATCGACGGATTTATTTATTGAGCTCTCTTAATCCTGTTTAATGATCATGGAGCACTGGAACCAGTCCCAGCAGCCCTGGGTGTAAAGCAGGAGCCAACCTTGAATGAAAAGCCATAAAACAAAACAAAAATAAAGCAGCTCAAAAACATTTTACGGGATTAATATAATTTTTTTTTTCCATTAGGTGATGTCATTGGTTATTTTTATAGCTAGTTTCAAGTCAGAAGTCTTTGCTCTTATGCTTCTATGGTCTGGTTGAATCTCATTGATCTCCATGAAGTCTCATGATGTTGCACAGTCAAATCTGATTCAGTTTAGTACATTTTCTATAATTTTTTCCTTAAAAGAGTTATTTATTCTTATTATTCTGATGATACCATTTTGTGTTTTATATTGTCGCTGCCATTTTGCCTTTGCACAGCTGCCACTATAACTGAAACTCCTGGGGCCTCATGTATAAACGGTGCGTACGCACAGAAATGTTGCGTAAGAACTTTTCCACGTTCAAATCGCGATGTATAAAACCTACACTTGGCGTAAAGCCACGCACTTTTCCACGGTACCTCATGCCTTGTCGTACGCAAGTTCTCTGCTCGGTTTTGCAAACTGGCGGCACCCAGCGTCAAAGCAATGGTACTGTTCTTGTGTGATTACTCATTATTTTCATGACGCGCTTTATAAATACACAGAAACTAATCGCATATTGTTTATTAGTGTAATGCATCTGATTGTAATTAACTCGTAACAATATAATGGTCCAGGGAACAACCATAGTATTCCAAATACCATAACTGCTTTAGCGTTGTTACTCTCACTTCTCCTTCTTTTTCTTCTTCTTCTTCTTCTTCTTCTTTCAGCTCCTCCCGTTAGGAGTTGCCACAGCAGATCATCTTTTTCCTTATTACTCTCACTGCACGACTCGGAGTATTGATATCACTGTATCTGAGTGTGAATCACAGCAGCAGCTGATTGGAAAGAAAATTATCGGTATACAGCTTTAAGGACTCTGTCTCAGCCACTGCAAAACGTTTTAAAGCCTTTCCTGTAGGGACCTCAGAAACAGTTTAATCCCAAGAACTTTAAATGCACTCAATCAATTGCTCCTTGTAGAACGGTTTGTACTTATAAGTACAATCACCCCACTGTAAACTTGCACTACAGTTATAATATCTCACAACCTGGGCCACTTTATAAAGCGCGTATTTACATATGATGACGATATCATTTTTAAGGTGAAATGCAGCAAAATATGTTTGTTAAATTATACACATAAAACTTTAACTTCATTTAAATAATCTATATTCTTCACTGGGAGTGTCGTGAAGGATAGAATAATTAAACATGTACTACGAAGATATTTCAATGTTGTTTAAACGTTTTGAAGAATCGGCGCTAAGCTTACAGATGGCTTAACTTCTATTACAGAGCTGATTGTATGGCGATCGGTTACTTGGGGAAAGAAAAGCACTGACTGCAGTGACGGCTACGCCAATATATATTGAATATAAAACAGAAAGAGAAAATAACAACACAGCTAAAAACGCAGCGACAAATTTCGACAAAAGATAATGCTTGTCATGAGCACGAGGCTCATGAAACACATGTTTAATAATGTGCTTTAGCTCCTATCATCATGAAAATGACATCACGTATACATCTCAGTATTTTAGTTATTCAGAGAGCTGTAATATCACAAATGTAATGGACTCTGTGTCCAGTTGGAGGAAGAGAGCCAGTTTAAGAAGCAAGTAGTGATTCACACACATAGAGCACATAGAAGATCAAATACAAAACAAAGCATTTAACGTGCTACTTTAATTACGATGTGATTTGAGAAACTGGTTGATTAAACGATTTTAAGATGAAGTTTATAATGTTCTACTAAATGACAAAATAAACTACATGATTAAAGTGGAAATGTCGAGATTGAAGTTGACATTTCGTGCTTTTTCCCCACCGTGTGCCTTTTTTCTCTGTACCCTAATAAACTTTCATATGACACTCAGACAGTGGGCTTACAACTCTTCTTTTCACGGCAACTTTGATATGTGACTTCTTTTTATTTCCGGCACTGTGCGATTCTGTGAATGTGAGCTTTCAAGTTTCTCCAACACGCTATGTCACTCGATCAACTTCCTTTTGTTGATTATACCACGGTTTATTTAAACAAATAGTATGTTTTTCCTTCGCCTCCACTTGGTATTCGCTGAAATTCTTATATTTTCCCCGTGCTTTTCCCATTGTCTTTTCACAGAAGGCTGCGCTTAAGGGCGATTTATATTGATTTGCATATTCAAATAGGCGTAATTCTGGGAGGATTTGGGGCGTTACATAATGCGCATGCACGAGCGTTAGTTTTCACGCTGATCGGATTTATGTAACGGAAGAACGTGGAAGTTGGAGTACGCACAGATTCCTGCATCTGGATTTTTCTGTGCGTAAACACATTTCGGCTTTTGTGCTTACGCCATGTTATAGTGCGAGTTCTACGCACGCCGTTATACATGAGGCCCCTGGTCTATATATGCTTAATTTTATACATTGTGTTGCTGCCACCTGATTGGCTGATTAGATCATTACACAGACAAAGCAAGTGTACAGGTGTTCTTAATAATTTGCTCAGTGAGAGTTGTCAGACATGTGAGTTGAAGGATCACCTTCCAGGCATGTTAAAGGTATATATTTTCACTCCAGGACAGGAGGTGGCACTTCTGCTAATATTATCATAATTGTTCTCATCCACAACCCTGAGAAGATGCCTTATATGGGCAAGTAACTCCAACTCTTCTGATCGGAGACCTATAAAAGCAGACCACTCCAAAAGACGAGGTCTCACTTGATCCAGAGCTGACCCAGAATTGAGCTCTACAGTGCCTATTGTTTAGTTTTGCTTCTGTTTCTGTACAAAAGATATGGTATTAATTGGCATCCCAACATCTCCACCTACTAGATAGATAGATAGACTTTTATTAGTATAGAAGTCAATATTTGGACTTTTACTTGGTGTCTAACGTTTGATCGGAGGGTTCAAGAGAACGATAGTGGCCCCTATCTGTCACAATAGATAGATAGATAGATAGATAGATAGATAGATAGATAGATAGATAGATAGATAGATAGATAGATAGATAGATAGATACTTTATTAATCCCCAAGGGGTAATTTACATACTCCAACAGCAGCATACTGATAAAAACAATATTAATTAAAGAGCAATAAAAGCGCACTGCAAGTTAAAAAAAAAATGCAAGGTGGAAAGTGCGAGCCAGGTATAACAGTCTATAATCTTGTATAGTGTTAACTTTTTACCTCCCCAGGTGGAGCTGAAGAGTCGCATAGTGGGGGGGAGGAACAATCTCCTCATTCTGTCAGTGGAGCAGGACAGTGACAGCAGTCTGTTGCTGAAGCTGCTCCTCTGTCTGGAGATGATACTGTTCAGTGGATGCAGTGGATTCTCCATGATTGACAGGAGCCTGTTTTTAGTGCCCTTCGCTCTGCCACAGATGTCAAACTGTCCAGCTCCATGCCTACAATAGAGCCTAGGACAGATTATAGCACCCCAGGCCCTAAACAGGGTTCTGTAAATGAATAAGTCAATGAATATAAAACAGTTTATCCAGCACAGCATTACAGAGAAATGTTTTTCGACACTAAAGTGTCATTTTAAGAAGGATAAAGCAATTCTAAGGCCAGCTACCCAATGTATTTTGCTTGGGAAGTGGTATGCGCTCTCCACACTTCACACAAAAGGTATAAATAGTGCTTTAGTGTATTTATAACATATATTACAAATATATGTCACCAAATGTAATGATCATGGTAGACAAATATAAATGATTTCAACAGGAAAACATCAAATCTACCAGTTCAACATAATAAGCAGACCAAACTTTTCTTTATTTAATAACTAGGGGGCTTTGCCCCCTGCTCGCTTCGCTTGGCAACCCCCTTGCCAGCACTACGCGCTAGCCTCTTTGCGGTTCTTCCGCTCGCGTATGGGGACGTACAATTCAAACAGATTTTAATTTTCATGTGCAGTGTTCTATTTGCATCCACACCACATATAATTGACTGTGATTGCATTTCGCTTCTTTCTCTCTATTAAATAAAACAACTTTTTTAAATGTTTGGCTCTGAGATTTGTTGTCTTTGCAAAAGCTATTCTAAAAGGAAACTGTTAATGTTTTAATATGAATGGCATGTCAAGATCTCCTTTGGTGTCAAATGTTATCCGCGGGAGATATACTACATTACCTTTCTTGGATACATCCTTCTTTCTACAGTAATTCATGCAGTGGAAGAACGGACGTTGTTAACGGTTATAGATATTCTTCATGATATTGTAAGTTGTTATTTTCATCTTCTGCTCAATCACCATCAACTGTTTCAACATAGTCTATTGATATGCGTTTAACCATTTTGCCATGTTACCGATCGACATTTCTGCCGTAAATTTGTTTGACTTCCACATTTCTAGGTGCTAGGAGTGCCCGTGTACTCATTTTTTCTGTTGATAACCCTTTGTGATGAAATCCTCCAATAAGATTTGGACATAATACGTCTTCTTTAATTGGGAACTTAAAGTGAGGAAAACGTTAACATTTATAAGAGCTGAAAGCGCAAGAAGTGTGTCTGACAAAAGCATTCACAAGACTAAGAGGTGAGAAGACTGTGGTCTTGTTTGAAAATGGTTGTAAATAGGGCATGAATTGAAAGAATCTCATGTTGAAAGTCTCCCAAGATTATTTAATTATAATAGAGAGATACTACCAGGTCTCATAAGGATTAGATCAGGCAGTAACCAGTGTTCTTCTGATCTCCAGATGTACACGTTGAAATATCAGTCCACAGTATGTGTTTTTAATTGTTTCTGATTTATACTAAAAATTTCTTTGATACACATCATCTGACATTTTAATACAACAATTTAGTTCAATTATATATTACAAACAACTTGCAAAAGATAAAAAAGTACCTTATAACTAAATATTGTGAATAAAATGTTAAAATTCAAGGTTTCAATACATTTCTGTCTTATAGCTAGCATATTCTAAAGCCTTGTGATCAATAATATAAAAGATGTTATCACTGACCTCCGTTTTTGGAGCCTGTAAGTGCTTCTGCCATCCTTGTCTGAGCTTGCCTAGCACATAAATCTTTTTCAGCAAGTATTCCTCAGATGTCTAGATAATCAATAATATAAAAATGGCAACAAAATAGCCTCAAAAGATTCACTTCAACTTACATACACCAATTGAGCAGTAGCACAATAATGCTAAAATGCAATATCTTTAAACTGAAAAATTCTGTTGCTGTATGTTTTAAAAATTGATCGGTCCATTTTTCTGTGATATGCAACAATGGCACAAGTACATGAGCTCTCAATGCATGTGTGTCTACTATCACAAGCACCAAACATATACACATAAATGCACACATTCTCAAAGTCTTTTAATCCAGTTTAGGGGATGCACAGCTGGAAACAACCCTAGACTGGGCAGGAGTCTATTGCTGGGCCCACTAACATGGGGCAAATTTAGAATCACCAGTTGATCCATTACTTCAGCAAGACAAAAACAGAAATACCCAGGGAAAACACATGAACGCATGAGGATCAAAGTCAGAACACCGGATCTGTGAAGCAGCAGTGCTAACCACTGTGCCAAAAAGGCTGCCATGCACCAAGCAATAAGTACTGTACTCTGCAAAGTAATTTGCCATAAATTGATTAATTTACAGCCTTATATTTTTATGTGTTAGGCAAGAAAGACAGTCTATCAGTACAAATAGAATATAACTATAAAAACAGCCATCAGTCCACTGAGAGCAATGGCATTTTCTTTTTTGACATTTTTTTTTGTAAAGTGTAGTGTTGTATTAACTGTTGATCTCTATATGCTGTAAGTAATAATGTCACTATTTCCCAGATCTTTCATTCTGAGTTCATATCCTATTTCAGTCATTGACTGTGTGACATACCAAGTGCTTCCCATGTCTAAAGGTTTTTTTTTTCTAATATTCCTTTGCAGGCTTTGTTTGAGAGGGTGATCTCTGTGATGGGCCTGACATTAATATTGGCTGTTGACCCATTTAGCCTTGTATTTTAATAAAATGGGTGGCATAAATGAATTGCAATACATATTTTCTTACAACTGATGTCTCATATGAGCTTAAAAACTGATCAGATATGGATTGAATCAGCTCCAAAAAATTGTTCTTTAGTTCAAGAGCACATCACAGTCATGGTGTGGAACTATATTGTCACTGGAGAAATGATAGGTATTTTAAATAATACCATAATATTTTTCTTTTGTAAACTTCATTTTGTATATTGACAGTTTTCCACTGCAATAAATCTGGACAAAAGTGACAATCAAATGTCATAGTGGAATTATACTAGATCCAAAATCAAAGGGTTTTAGAATGAAGTATAAAATTCCCAAAAACAGACCAGATTGGTATACAGTGTCTAGTTTATGAGAAAATATGTGTCTTTAAAAACATTGGCATAGCTGTTTTATTAATGACCACAAAACCTGAGAGCAATGATCTAGTTAGAGACTTTGCTCCTGCAGACTTGGAACACTACAAAGGTAACACTAAACATAAGCAAAAATCAAGGCAAAAAAGTGGGGGAAAATAATAAACATTAGTTTTTTTTGTTTTAGCTGGGAATGGTGAAAACTTTAATGATACTGTGCATAAATATGCAACTATAATGTAAGTTGTGATGGACGGCCAGCAGCTCAACCTGGCCGACACACCCAGGATGATAGATGGCGATATCCCTGCAGCTGAGCAGTGTCCCGGATTCCCGCAGGGCACTATGGGAGATGGAGTTTGGCTTCACAGCCCTGCTGGGTACCGTGGGTGCCGCCGGGTGATGCTGCAGGGAGACACTGGGATTTTTATTTCCCACATAGTCCAGAAGTACAGTACTCCCAAGTCATGGGGATGGAAGGACAGAAGTACTTCCGGGCTGAAGAAAATACAAGTCTCCATCTGACCCGGAAATGCTGGTGAATCACGTTGACGAAAGGACAGAAGTACTTCCGGGTCAAGGACTATATAAAGGACTAGTGGAGACCCAGCAAAGGGCCAGAGTTGGGAGGGAGTGTGATGGAGCTGCTGGGTGGAGAGGACTGTTGTATTTATTATTATTTATAGTGTATTTGGTAGATGTGGTGCTTTGAAGGCACTATTGCTGAAAAGAAAATTAAAGATCTGTTTGGTACTTTTACATTTGTGTCCAGAGCATCTGTCTATTGGGTTTCATGGGGCAACAATGCCCTCTAACGCTAATGTATATATTGAGATGCATAAAGGTTTACTGCGATGATGGACTAGTACCATATCTAGGGTTGGGATTTGGCTTATTTTATAAATTGTTCATGGCTTTACAAAATGTTTTCATTATTTAAATAGTGTGTTCTAGGGGTTTTGTAACTCAGGGACTCCAGACTAATCATTATTTTCTTTGTACATCATCTCTGTAACAAATTTACTTTTTGGTTAACATTATACATAACGTTTACCATGTCTGAGTTTTTTATTTTTTGCGGACACCACAATTTTGTGCCTTGGTTGCTGTAATACAGTGTTCGGTTTTTATATTATATGTCATCGGAGGTCACACTCATTACGTTATAAGTGTACTGCAGATGGCATCCAATACTGCGGACACTTCCTAAAAAAAAAAAAACTTTGTGTGAATTATCATTAATTCTTCAGTTTACAGCTTCTGACTAAATTTTCTTTGACTTCAAGTATGATTTAGCATTTTGTTCTTAATATTAATGATCCATTGTTGACTATGCTTATCTCCTGGTTCACTGTTTCTTTTGCCCTCATGGCCTACTATATTCCATTCTCTGACAGTAAACCTGCATTGAGACTGATGATACTCAAATAGATTCCAGACCCCACAACCTAGGAATTCATTCAGGAGGGTCAAAGAGTATGTAATTGTCATATGCTATGAAAATAAATTATATTTAGAAGGCATTTTAAAGATTTTAGTATATGTTAACCTTATACAAACATTAATACTGAATCATTGTGCTTTGCATAGACAAACAATGTACTATCATGTATATGTATTTTCTGTGCTCTTCCACAAATACATAATTTCCTCATACAAAGTTTTAAAAGGGTATATCTTTACAACCCCTAAAGCAGTTGTCAAAACATATGCAAATGCATGGTTAACAATAATGTTTTTCCTGTCTAACATACACTGATTTGTTAGAAACACAAAAGGAGCCTCAATCCATTTTCAGAGCTACTTACATAGTATTAAATAGTGACCTCTAACAATAATAAAATAAAACATGTTTCACTCACACAAATGAAAAGTTTAAACCTTTTCATGTATCAGAAGCAGGATACAACTTAATAAGGACCAAAGTAAATGCTTTGCAATTCAATTTATATAAACTGAATATAAATGTTTTGATTAGTTAAATTGTTTTTTAAGTAAAAACAGTTTGTCATCTGTCATGTGACATATTATGACATAAATACTATATATACTGTATAAAAGCTGCTTAAAAAAACTAAAGTAACACTTTGAAAACACATCAGATCTCAATGGGAAAAAATCCTGCTGGATATCTGTACTAATATGGATTGGGTAATGTGTTAGGAATGAAAGGATGCCACATTGTTTGATGGAAATGAAAATTATCAAACTACTCAAAGACACTCCCAAAATAAAAGTGAAAAAGTGATGTGGCAGGCAACTCAAATTTTGCAGAAATTTCCTTGCAGCAACTCAAAATCATACTCAGTAGTTTGTATGGCCCCCATGTGCTTGTACGCATGCCTGATAACATCGGGGGGAGGGCATGCTCTTAATGAGATGACGGATGGTGGGGGATCTCCTCTCAGATCTGGATCAGGGCATCACTGAGCTCCATCATCCTCCAGGAACTGCCTGAATACTCTTGCCGCCTGAGGTTGGGCATTGTTGTGCACAAGGAGGAACCCAGGACTTCATACCGATACCTAATAGCAGTCAAGTTGCTGTTTTCTAGCCTGTAGAGGTCTGTGCGTCACTCCATGGATATGCCTCCCCAGACCATCACTGACCCACCACCACACTGGCCATGCTGAATGATGTTACAGGCAGCATAATGTTCTCCATGGCTTCTCCAGACCCTTTCACATTGTCATGTGCTCAGGGCGAACCTGCTCTCATTTATGAAAACCACAGGGTGCTAGTGGTGGACCTGCCAATTCTGGTATTCTATGACAAATACCAATCGAGCTCCATGGTGCCGGGCAGTGAGCACAGGGCTAAGTAGAGGAAGTTGGGCCATCTGATTGTTTGGTCAGAGAATATTCACACCAGTGGCCTGCTGGAGGTCATTTTGTGGTGCTCTGGCAGTGCTCATCCTATTCCTTCCTGCCCAAAGGAAGCACCAACAATGATGGACGGATTAAAAGGCAGAAGAGGCAGAAGTCTACGTGACCATCATCATCATCAAGCCCTTCCGTGAGAATCCTAAATCCAAAGAGGACTGTTTCATTTATGTGAGGTAGAATGCCCAGAGGGGACTGGGCAGTCTCATGGTCTGGAATCCCTACAGATTTTATTTTTTCTCCAGCCGTCTGGAGTTTTTTGGTTTTTTCTGTCCCCCCTGGCCATGGAACCTTACTCTTATTCGATGTTAATGTTGATTTATTTTGTTTTATAATTGTGTCTTTCATTTTTCTATTCTTTAATATGTAAAGCACTTTGAGCTACTGTTTGTATGAAAATGTGCTATATAAATAAATGTTGTTGTTGTTGTTGTTGTTGTTGCTGCTAATGGTTTCAGGACCTTCTATGGACCTGTCCAGCTCTCCTAGAGTAATTGCCTGTCTCCTGAAATCTTCTCCATAACCTTGAGACTGTGCTGGGAGACACAGCAAACCTTCTGGCAATAGCACATACTGATTGATGTGCCATCCTGGAGAAGTTGAACTACCTGTGCAACCTCTGTAGGGTCCAGGTATCGCCTCATGCTACCAGTAGTGACACTGACCATAGCCAAATGTAAAACTAGTGAAAAAACAGTTAGAAAAGATGAGAAGGGAAAATGCCAGAGGTCTCCACCTGTTAAACTATTCCTGTTTTAGGGGCTCGTCTCATTGTTGCCCCTATCGTGCACCTGTTTTTAATTTCATTAACACCAAAGCAGCTGAAACTGATTAACAGCCCCCTCTGCTATTTAACTGACCAGATCAATAGCCCAGAAGTTTCACTGACTTGATGCTATACTCTGATTAAAAAGTGTTCCTTTAATTTTTCTGAGCATTATATCATATATAAAATAAAGTAGTAACAGAATTTTCTGCTTCTGGCTTGTATTTCTTTTTGACCATATTAATGACTTAAAGGGTACTGTAAAAACAATGCAATGTATTATATTTTCATACAAATAGATAGTTAATAATTGTTTACATGTTATTTGCGTGCTGTTGTGAGAAGACGTGCTTTCATACAATTATATGATTTGGCAGTGTGTGCTGAAGTGGGCAGGAAAGCACTTGGAAATAGGACTTGAAATGATATCAAAAATACTGGGAGAACACATAAAAGTCAACACAAATATATACCGTAAGTTAAATCTACAATTTTAAATGTTAGTATTAAATGTTGGTTAGGTTAAAACCAGATGTATTCATAGCTTCCAAATGAATAAATAGTTTCAGTAATATTAAGGGCATATCACATGGGGCAACTAATTGTTAATCTTACTGTAAATAGCCTGCCCCCAAAACAAGTTACTGTAAGTCTATGGAAAAAGTGACATTACTATTTCCTAAAAATGCCTTTCACGTATACCTGTAACTTCAATAAAATTTAAAACTACAAATGCTTTTAAAGAAGTTGTTCTACCTTTACCAAGTGACATGCTAAACTTGTACAGTAAAAATAAGTCTTCACATGTTATACATTTTTGATTTCACACTTAGATGCCTGACTAAATTTATTCAACAATTTATTTGCCCAAACCAAACATATTTCAGAAAGGATTACACATTAGCATTAGGCACAAGTCAGTCAAGTTCTATTCCTGGACAGAGCAGCAACCAATTACTGGCCATATTTATGCTCACTTGCTGCTGGCTAAGTAACATTCCGTACTCAGCCTGGCTTCATTTCTTTAGATTGTGGGAGCGAGCACAGCATATTATCTGGAGAATGCCTACACTGACATTCAAGAATGTGTAAAATCTATGTTGGCCAGATTTGGACCTGCTGTGAAGCATGAATGTTAACCACTGGGCCACTTTGCAATATAGCTTACAAAATTAATTTTTATTTAAAATGAGATTCATCAAATATCATTTGTGTTTTACGTTGATAACATTTTTTCACTAGGTGTTTTTAACTGAATATATTTATAGAGCATATTGCCCAAGTGTGTTCTCTGCTACCGCAGATGCAGCATGTAAACAACCATCAAAGTCTCCAAGCTAAGAAGCTAGTCACCACACCTGGGATGTTTTTATGCTCTTGCCTGCAGGGATAGCAGGATCTTATAACTGCTGAGATACTGGCATGAACTTAGCTTGTTATAAACAGAAACATACATTTATCAGAAAATTTATATTAAACTTAGCACTGATTAGTGACATATGTTAATGAATAGTGAATAAGCAGGTGTTTGATCATCTTTAATTACAGTTTTTTTTTCAAATGAAAATGTTATTTATAAAGTGCATTTAAACACAAGAAATGTTCACCAAAGTGCAGTAGATAAACGCAGGATAAAATATCTTGAAAATTAAATATATTTAAGAAAATTTTAAAATAAAACACATAATGAAGTTATAAATCAAACTATAATATAAAAAATAAAATTCACTCAAAATACATACACATTATATATATATATATATGTAAACGATATTACATTGGAGAGTTTATATATTTGAAATTAAATTTATTTAAATCAACCTCATCCCTTCTCAAGGGGTTCCCAGATAAAACATTAGGCAGCAGATAGAAAAAGGTTTCTGGATGGCCACCCTAAATAATGAAAAATCAGCAAATGACTAGCAGTTTGAGATTGCTCTATAAATATGGTGGGTAGGAGGAAGAGGAGGAGTCAGGACAGCCGGAACTGGAACTTATTTGGCAGGAAGAAGAATTATAGGTAATAGAAATGATGTCATCATGCTTGGCCGGAAGTGATGTCAACAGTGGTGGTGTCAATGGTGATGTCATTAATAGTGAGGGTCTTCTGCTGGGCTGCAGAGTGTGTGACAAGACACATTCTGAAATGCTATACTCAGTTTATATACAGTATATTCTGCTCAAAAAAATTAAAGGAAATTAAATTATCTGGGATATTGATCTGGTCAGTTAAGTAGCAGAGGGTGTTGTTAATCAGTTTCAGCTGCTTTGGTGTTAATGAAATTAACAACAGGTGCACTAGAGGGGTAATGATGAGACAACCCCCAAAACAAGAATGGTTTAACAAGTGGAGGCAACTGAAACTTTTCCCTCCTCATCTTTTCTGACTGTTTTTTCACTAGTTTTGCATTTGACTATGGTCAGTGTCACTACTGGTAGCATGAGGCGATACCTAGACCCTACAGAGGTTGCACAGGTAGTCCAACTTCTCAAGGATGCCACATCAATACTTGCCATTGCCAGAAGGTTGTCTCCCAGCACAATCTCAAGGGAATGGAGGTGATTCCAGGAGACAGGCAGTTACTCTAGAAGAGCTGGACAGGGCCGTAGAAGGTCCTTAACCCATCAGCAGGACCAATATCTGCACCTTTGGGCAAGGAGGAACAGGATGAGCAAAGCCAGAGCCCTACAAAATGATCTCCAGCAGGCCACTGGTGTGAATGTCTCTGACCAAACGATCAGAAACAGACTTCATGAGGGTGGCCTGAGGGTCCAACATCCTCTAGTGAGCCTGTGCTCACTGTCCGCCACTGTGGAGCTCGATTGACATTTGCGATAGAATAACAGAATTGGCAGGTCGACCACTGGCACCCTGTGCTTTTCACAGATGAGAGCCTGCACACATGTGACAGATGTGAAAGGGTCTGGAGAAGTCATGGAGAATGTTATGCTACCTGTAACATCATTCAGCATGACCAGTTTGGTGGTGGGTCAGTGATGATCTGGGGAGGCATATCCATAGAGGGATGCACAGACCTCTACGGGATAGACAACAGCACCTTGACTGCCATTAGGTATCAGGATGACATCCTTGGACCCATTGTTAGACACTGTGCTGGTGCAGTGGGTCCTAGGTTCCTCCTAGTGCACAACAATGCCCGGCCTCATGTGGCGAGAGTATGTAGGCAGTTCCTGTAGGATGAACGAATTGATACCATTGACTGGCCCCCACATGCACATTTTGCTCTTTACTCCACCACTTTAAAACTCTGTCTTTTTTATTTTCCTTTTTTTTCTCAGAAGTTATGAAATGATTTGCTTTTTTTATAAATCAGAATCAACTGGGATATTAATAGTGTGGAAATGTAATCCTCCCAAGTTTATGTAATCTGCTCCTGTGTTTAACTTCTGTTGAGTCTACTGATGTGGAAACGTAAAAGAAACATTCAGTATACCATTTGCTCAATCACTGACTGAGTGTAATTGTTCTGCATGCTTGTGAGATGCTTCCAGTAATCAGCCAGAATTGGCTTGTTTTTATGTTTTAAATGAACAATTGTTAAATTTTTGTTAAAAAACCAATAACATACTGAGATTTTGGGAAAACAAATTTGTGTTGAACTATGTGTTTTGTACTGATATCATAAAATTATACTTCAAAATGGCTTGAATTATGCTAACAATAAACAGTCACAGAAACTACAGTTCTCTATTTTTGAGACTCAGTATTTCTATTAAAGAGCTTAAACAGCTAGTGCTGGCATATCCTCGTTTCAGTGGACTTAAGGCAGGAAGAAATTGGATACAGGGAAGCAAGCAATCTTTACACAGACAGAAACGCAGATGCATGTCAGACAGGTCCTTGTATAAATGAGGCAGAAGCACTTATCTGAAATTTACTGTAATTTTTAGATTTTATTTCAATATGGCTCCTATTTAATTTTTTTCCATAAGAAAAAAATACTTTTTTTTATTTTATACTAGCATAACAAAATACCTGTTTATTAAAATGGGCACAATGGTGCCTTTTTTCATTTTAAAGTGCAGCCATCCTGGGGACACTGGGTAACATTATGCCTGGGCACGAACACTGGATGTTTTATCATTTTATATACAAAGACTCCTGCCTTGCTGCTAAAATAGGCTCCTGCCCCCTGTGACCCTGACTTGGATTAAGTGGCTTAGAGTTTATTGCATTTATTACATTTTGCAATTTACAGATTACATTTATAATTACCATTTAAAGTTAATATCTGTAATGTGCTTCAAACTTTTAATCTAAAAGTTAAGTAAAAGGAGTATTAAAAACTCCCTCAGATGCTTTGCATTACAGTGATACATATAATTTTCCAAAAAAGTGGTACAAGAAGCAGTCTAGAGAAAATCAGAAATGCAGTATGAATGCATCCTAGATGAGATGCCAGAAGGTGAACAAAGGGATTTGAGTTACCTTGTGTTAAACTTGCATTGATTTTTATGCAGTGTCTATAAAATGTCATCTGTTGAATGTTTCTAGCCCAAAGAACTGCAAAATATTGTCATATTAGTAGCTACAACATAAAATGTCTAGGCTGTCGCATGCAGTATATTTAAGCACTTGCAGGCCATGTCACATTTAATAGATATTTATTTTGTGACTGTCTTTTAGTAACCCCAGCCAAGGCACTAGGCGTGAAGTGAAACGTATGTATAAAGGATAAGAAATTTTGTACTAGTACCCAAATTTCAATCTCTTTATATTCAAAATTTCTGCTGACTGTTAAATCTTCCTCATTATGATTAAAATCATTTTGTTGATTCTAAGACAGAATCAAGCTGACACAAAAAGTCATAAGTTAAACACGCTTTCTTTCTGCAGGATACAATATGTCTTTTTGATAGCAATGTACTTATACCAAATGTTCTGTTTAAAATTATGCTTTTTACAGAAGCTCTTTAAATAAGTAAATACATAAATACATACTGTATGTATACAGGGTGAGTCAAAATGAAGTACCACATTACTCAAGCGCAAGGTAGAGGCTGCCGAGTGTTCTGGGGGTCCTTTAATAGACAATCCCGTGTAGTTTTCAGCTGGCAACATGCCTTGATCCTGTGTGCACCATGTTTTCGTTGTCAAAGCATTATTCAAAAACACGCCTTTTGAACGCATTTCAGCATTAGGAGTATTCCTCCTAAATGGTGACATCCCAAATTGGAAAACAATTTTTCAGTGGGTGGCTAAATCTGGACGGACGGGTACAACACTGAACAGAAAATCTCCAGGCCGTGTTTGAACTGTACGAGCACCAGAAAACATCCAAGCTGTAAGGGCATCAATTTTGCAGTCTCCTAGATGTTCACCGTGCAGACATGCTTCTGCCTTTGGCATTTCCAACATGACTTTGAGGAGGATTTTGCATGAGGACCTTAATTTCATTCCCCACAAAATGATGCTAGTGCAGGAACTCACTGAGAGAGATGGGGAAAGCCATACAGAGTAGTGTGTAAACATTCTACAAACCGTTCATCGAGATTCCATCATTATGTGCAGCAACGAGGTACATTTTCATTTAAATGGTTGAGAAAATGAGCAAAACTTTCGCTGTGCTGAAACCCACCCTCGTAAACTTCATCATAGACTCCTGCACAGTGAGCGTGTTACAGTTTTGTGTGCCACTGCGGAATTTGGCATTATAGGCTCTTACTTTTTTGAGGAGGGGGGAGCAACAGTCACAGTCACTTTGGAATTTTACATTGAAATGCTAGAGAAGTTTTTGCGGACCAAAAGTGGAAGAAATTGATTTGGTGGATGCCTGGCTTCAACAGGATGAATTAACAGCTAATATGGCGCGGAGATCCATAGAAGTTTTGTGGGAGATGTTTCTGGGGAAGCTGATCTCCCCTTCCGGCGATATTGGGTGGCTTTCACATTAGCCTGATCTTGCTCTGTGAGATTTTTTTCTTGTGGGGCTATCTCAAGTCGAAGGTATACACACATAAACCTAAAAACTTTGAAACTCTCAAGGACACTATTCACTCCAAAATTGCCGCTATTCCCTTTGAAATGGCCAAACGAGTCATGCAAGCATTAACCATAAGTGCAGAATTATCTGAGAATTTCTGTAAGTAACATGACCAGGGGCCTCATGTATAAATGGTGCATATGCACAAAAATGTGTACAAACATTTCCATGTTTAAATCGCAATGTATAAAACCTAAACTTGGCATAAAGCCATGCACATTTCCACAGTACCTCATACCCTGGCGTACGCAAGTTCTGTGCTTGGTTTTGCAGACTGGTGGCACCCAGCATCAAAGCAGTGCTACTGTGCCAGTGTGGTTTCCCTTTCTTTTTAGAGCCACATCCCTGACACAGCTTTATAAATACAATAAAATTAACCATATATTGTTTATTAGTTTCCTGTATGGACCTCGCGGTTCAAAAACAGTTTCATCCCAAGAACTATAAATGCACTCAATCAGTCCATCAAGTGCTCCTTGTAGGACTTTTTGTACTTATAAGTACAATTACCTCACTGTAAACTTGCGTTACAGTTATAATATTGCACAAAGCACATATTTACATATGATGACGATATCATTTTTAAGATGAAATGCAGTAAAATATTGTAGTATAGTGGGTCCACAGCTCTCTCAGCAATGGGCAGTTTTTAAATAAATAATAGTGAGGGGGCATGGTGGCTGTAGCATGATCACAGTTCGATCTTCGGTGTGGGCGTTTCTCACCTAGTGCACAGGTGGGCGACTGCCCACATCGGTGATTGTTCCTGGGATTTCTAATGTGCTGCAGCTGTTATGCCCCCCCCTCAATATAAAGAAGTGCGAGTTGGTTAGAAAGGGGTGGCTGGAGAAAGCAGGAGAGAGAGACGGTGTGTGTGGGCGAGCGAGTGAACGAAGCGCTCGCGGGCAGCTGCATGGAAGCCTGGGTGTTAGGCCGACATCCTGGAGTTGAAGTAGAATTCGCTCCTGCTGAGCAATAATGTAGCGGGAGTGACCAAAGAAGGACAGACTGTCCGCATAAGGCCGGGGCAGCGGCAGGAGTCGGGAGGCTTGGGGGTGAAGTCCTTGTTGTGGGCATCCTGGAAACCAAGGAGTCCAAGTCTCTGGCCTGGGATGAGTGCCAGACCAAAACCAGGATCGGGAGGAATCCAGACCTGTGTGTGTGAGAGAAAGGGCAGCTGCAGAGGGAGCGTCTCGCCTATTGCAAAGCCCAACTGGGAGAAGCAGGTGAGACGCTAGCGTACAAGAGCACCGGGCTTATTGATTTAGAAGTCTGCTTCCAGTAACAGTTTGAACCTCGTTGTTTTTAAAGGATTTTTTTTTTCTATTTATTGATTTTAAACCTCCATGTTTTATTTAATGGATTATTTATTTAATGAAGACGTTTTGGGAATCACTGCACTTTACTTTGAACACTGTTCTTGTTTTGATATTTTAAATAAAAGCACTTTTGCACCTTTGTACCATCCCCTTGCTTTGTTGTTGCCTCACTGTCTAGATCACCTCGGTTATATCTACCGAAGGTGTTGGGCTCAAGGGTTGCCGAACAGCCATGGGAGCATGGAGCACAACCCGCATTGTCACAAATATGTTTATTATATTATACAGATAAAATTTTAACTTAATTTAAATAATCTATATTGTCAATAAATAAACATCTGAGGACACGGTGTCGCAGCGCTAGCAAAGAGCTGGTGCTCTGTTCATGGATTGTTCCTGCCTCGCGCTGTATTCTTGCTGGAATGGATAGACTAATTTAACATGTACTATGAAGATATTTCAGTGTTCCTTAAAAGTTTTGAAGAATTGGCATTCTAAGCCTACAGATGGCTTAATGTCTATTACAGAGCTGATTGTGTGGTGATTGGGTATTTGGAGAAAGAAAAGTAAGGACAGGAATTGGGGGTTAGTACGTTTGAAAGAGACAGTACTGCTGCAATAAATTATTTCATCAAAGGTCGCACACAGCACAGCAAGCATCTTGCGTGTGGCATGAACAATCACTGTGTCACTGTGTTCCCATGTTTAATAACATGCTTTAACTCATATCATGCATCTCAGTATTTGAATACTGTAATATCACGAATGTAATAGATTTTGTGTTCTGCCGGAGGAAGAGAAAGCCCTTTTAAGAATCACGTAGTGATTCACACACCTAGAGCACATAAAGATCAAATACAAAACAAAGCATTTAACGTACTACTTTAGTTATGATGAAATTTGAGAAACTAGTAAATTAAATGATTTTAAGATGGAGTTTATGATGTTCTACTTTAATGACAAAATAAACTACATGATTAAAGTGGAAATTTAGAGAATAAAGTTTACATTTCATGCTTTTTTCTCACTGTGTGCCTAGTTTTTTTCTCTGTACCCTAATATGCTTTCATATGACACTGATGGGCTACAACTCACCTTTTCACGGCGACTTTGATATGACAACTTCTTTTTTATTTATTTATGGCATTGTGCGACTTTGTAAACTTGAGCTTTCGAGTTTCTCTGACACTCTATGTCACTCGATCAACTTTTTGTTGTTTATACCACTGTTTAAACCAACAAAAAGTACGTTTTTCCTTGCCTCCACTTGGTATTCGCTGAAATTCTTCTATTTACATCTGTGCTTTTGCCATTGCCTTTTCACAGAACGCTGAGCTTAAGGGCTATTTATATTGATTTGCATATTCAAAGAGGCGTAATTCTGGGAGGAGTTTGGGAGTGGCAGCAGGTGTGTGCACGTGCATTACATTTCACGCTGACTGGGATTTATATAGAGGAAGAACGTGGAAGTTGGCTAAAGCACAGATTTATGCATCTGAATTTTTTTGTGCGTACGAACATTTCCGCTTTTGTTCGTATGCCATGTTATAGTGTGAATTCTTCACACGCCGTTATGCATGATGCCCCAGGTGTTATATTTATAGTCAGAGGTGTACACAGTGAAGAGAAAAGCGAACAGGACGGTTCCTTGTGGTGCTCCAGTGTTTCTAACATGTGCATCGGAACCACAATCCTTGAGTCTCACAAACTGCATTCTGCCCAGTAGATAGTCCATTATCCAGGAAACCATTAGCTTATGCACTTGCACATCTCTGAGTTTACCCCTTAACAGAAATGGCTGTATGGTACTGAAGGTGCTGGAGAAGTCAAAAAACATAATCCTCACAGTGCTGCCAGCTTTGTCTAGATGAGAATAAGCCTTGTGTAGCAGATAGATAATTACATCCTCCACTCCAGTCTTTGTCTGATAGACAAATTGCAGTGGGTCCAGGTGGTCTTCCACAAGAGGACTCATATATTCCAGGGCCATTCTTTTGAAGGTCTAAATCATGTGGGATGTAAGTGCCACTGGTCTATTGTCATTAGGTGAAGAGGTGCATGTCTTCTTTGGAACAGGAACATTCCAGAATATTTTCCACAGCTGTGGCACTTTGTACCACTCGATTTTCTGAACTGAATATCTCATTTAGGATCTTGGAGAGCAGGAGCTATTTTAAAGGAAACTGTATAAATAAAAAACAGGCAAATTATGGAGTGTCAACTGACTTGCTTGAAACAAAATAAAATAGTTATAAAGCTTAGGCCTCTAGGAAATTACGTCTTTGAGGCAGGCAGTTAGTTATGATTACAGATATGCATGCAGCAGTGATTTTCAAGTAAAGATGGACATTGATGGTATAAGAATACCCATAGTACTGAAATATATAAAAAAAATATTTGATCAAATTTATAAAATAAGTACTTCCATCCATCCACTAAAGCATAATACAATTGTAGTTTCCAACTCCCAAGATTTACGGAACAGAATTCAACTATATGCCAGTCCATCACAGGACACAGACATACTCATTATTTCACAGATTTTGTTTGTTTTACCTTCCTATGCTGGTTATCAAGACATGTTTTAAAATACTTACCGAGTTTATAGTTTCTATGCATGCATCAATGTCTGGCAGAGCAGTGATGCTGCATGCAATGGGAATGGAGGGAACATATGGACAGCTCAATTTGGGGGTCTACACACTGGTTTCGGCCATGCGTTTATTCTCTTCACTCTGCCATTTACTTAGGAAATGGTCTAAACGCCACATTTAGTGGAATGTTCTATATGGTGAAAGAGCAAAATGATTTGCGACTGCCACCTCTGTGTGAAGCGAGTGGGTGTCCACGTTTGTGCATGTGATGAATATCCAAGATTTGAAGTGGTGGCACATGCACATGACAGTGGCCATTGACAATTAGGACAGTGGTTCTCAAACGTAGTCCTGAGGACACCAAATTGGCTTTTTGTTGCAACCATTGAACTCCTAACCTAATTAAACAAGCCGTTATTTGTTAATTTTTTTCTGAAAATGTACCAAGGTTATTATAGTTAATCCATCCATCTTCTAACCCACTGAATCTGAACACAGGGTCATGGGGGTCTGCTGGAGCCAATCTCGGCCAACAGACCAATCCCAGGCAGGGTGCCAACCCACCGCAGGACACACACAAATACACCCACACACTAGTGCCAATTTAGAATCACCAATCCACCTAACCTGCATGTCTTTGGATTGTGGGAGGAAACCGGAGCGCCTGGAGGGAACCCATGCAGACACGGGGAGAACATGCAAACTCCACACAGGGAGGACCCAGGAAGCGAACCCGGGTCTCCTAACTGCGAGGCAGCAGCGCTACCACTGCGCCACCATGCCACCCTATTATAGTTAATGAAAACTAAAATAAGACTGAAACTATTATTAAAAAAAACATTTTTGTAAACTGAAATAAAATAATTAACAAAATTGAAATAAAAAACTAAAACTAAATGAAACTATTAAAGTATCTGGAAAGACTGAAATGAAATAACAATTTACTAAAAATCTTTTTAGTTTTCATTTTTGAATGAATATTCTTGCCGTTAGTCTTTAATCCTTGTAACTCTAAAACAGAAAGTCATCCACCACAGGCTGCCCGCATATATTCATCTAGCAAATGGCGGCTGGTGATGGAGGGCGGGTGTTCACACAGCATTTGCGGTGACAGAGTGAGCTGAATACAGGCAAGTAAAGCGTGTGAAATAGAAAGCGAATTACTGTGCCGCCTTTATTTGTGCTTCTTGTATATCAAAATGTATTTCAAATACCTGAAATTGGTATGTGCTGGTCAACAAAACTTGTACCGTATGGACAGAAAAATCACAAGTGAGTAAGTAACGTTTCAGTTTATTTCTCAGGTGCCTTCTTTTTGTTGACTTTAATTCACCTGCCACTTCGCACAGGAGAAATTGTTTTTACTTTCTTGCATACGAAATATAGAGAAATTATAATAATTGTGAAAAAATTTGACCTAGAGATTTTGATGAATCTTGATGTTTTATACCTCAATGAATCCAAAAAAACAATTTTTTGGAACTATGTCCGTGTGTGTGTTGACATGGTAACTCAAAAACACAATGAGATAAATGGATGAAATTTGGTATGTTGTTGTTACACCAAAATTGTAGATCTGTATTAACTTTTGGGCCAAATCCATCAATCGGAAGTGGTACTTTACCTGAACACACAACTTGATTTTTTTTTATTCATGCAGCAGCAAAGTCCAATTTATTCAACTTAACTTTTATAATAATTGTTCAATATATTATTAATTTGATTTGCTGTTGATGGTTCTTTAATGTACATAATATTAAAATATAATCATCGTCTTGCAATTTACTTCTCAAATATCCATCCCCATATCTGGGTATATGAGAAAGTCTAGGGGAGACCACTCCCAAATTTTGAAAATAAAACGGCACTGATCGAGAGGATGACTAGGTCATCATACAAGATCAGCATATTGTTACTGACCAATTACATTTGTTTTAAAAACATTGTTTAACAACAAAGCAATACAAACTTATAAATTTCCTGAGTTGGCAACGTCTCTACTGATATACAGGTAGGTAGGCGAAAGAGTCTGCCATGTGACGAAAAACTAAACATACTAATATGTTTTTGTATTTATTCTATATTTATTATTTTATCTTTTTTAGTTCATATTCACAGCTCAAAATACCTGATATTGTGAAAATAAATCAGTACCAGAATTATATTTTAAAATATTTGTCCCCCTTTATTCAATATTTCTCTCTCTCAAAACAGATAGTTGAAATATCATATTCTTTTTATTCTTAACATCAGCCATGTCATGCATATTGCATACCAGGGATTTTTTCTGCCTTGCATCCAAACATGCTCCAGGTTTCCTGCGATCCTACTCTGGATAAACAGGTTAAAATAATGTATATGTAGGGTGGTTCAGATCTAATTATACAATTCTCATTACATTATAACTTATTAAGTTAAATACATAGAAAATCACCCGAAAAATCTCAGACCATTGAGAAGTGTGCGAACTGACGACATGAAGAATCGTCTTTGCGCCGAACTGGAATCGTTCCTGCATAAATCAAAGTCATCCAGACAATCTGGATCTGCATAATTAGATCTGAACCACCCTGTATTGTTCTTAGTCTCAGATGGTGTCTCTGTCGTTTTGTGCTCGCCCATACCTCTATTACCTGCTGTTACTCTGCTCATTAAGGGTTTACCATTCTTATACATTGGCTATTCAAGTCTCACCACTACTAACCTTTGCACTGAATCAAGTCTAAGAGTCCTGTTCTTCCTAGGCCCTCATGATTTTCATGATCACACCTGTCAGAACACAGTATAGTAGAATCTATTTTCTGATTTTTGATATTGTTTCAGGCCTACAGGTGGCAAAATTCTGTCTATAAATTGAATATGCCTGAGATGGAATCAGAGATCAATACGGCTGGTAGAAAATTACAAAATTCAGTATAGGAGATTTTTTATTGCAATATTGAATGCATTCATTATAAGCACATTGTCTTTGAGCAGGATATGTTGTGTTCTGTAGACATTATGAGTAAAAAAAACTCATTTTGTTACAAATTGGTCCATTCTGGGCAATAAAAGAAAAGGATAAAAAGTGCAGCACAGTAACAGCACAAATGACATAGAAAATATTTTGAAAATTATCAAATTGTGTAAAATTGTTCATATTCGGTTGCTGGTTTTGATTATGCTTGTTTTTTTATTGGACAAAAACAAAATCAGATAGTAAATCATGTAGTGTAGTAAGCTTCTATTAACATTAAACTCATATTCAAATATGTTAAGTATATAGTTCTGTCTGATTGTGATACAAAACTAAACTCCGTAGGAACTCCATGCCGTAATTACTAAAAGTAAAACTGAAATTAATAGATATAAAAATAAAATAGAAATGTCTTTGTGAAATAAAAACTAAATTAAAACTAAAAATTCACAATGAAGGAAAACTAAAACTTAACTGAATTTCCAAGTAAATTCAGAAAAATTATAAAAATAAAAACTAATATAAAAAGGCAAGACTAGAATATCCTTAGAATGTACCATGCATTTGCACACACTATGACAAGAGAATGTGGACATGCCTGCAAATTACGTGAGTTCAGGTGTTTCCCCCATTGTTAACAGATGCATAAACTCATGCACATAGATATACAGTACATTCTTCTTTGACAAACATTGGCTGTAGAATGGGTCGTACTGAAGAGCTTAGTGACTTTAAAATAAGGTACTGATATAGGGTGCCACAAGTCATATGTGAAATTTCTGTTCTGCTTGATTTGCCCTGGTCAACTGTAAGTGCTATTATTGTAAAGTGGAAGTGTCTAGAAAACAACAGCAGCTCAGCCATGAAGTGGTAGACCGAGCAAACACACAGAGCGGGACTGCCAAATACTGAAGTGCATAGCACATAAAAATCACACATCCTCTGTTGCATCACCCACAAAAGAGTTCTAAACTACCTCTGGAAGCAGCATATAATCTGCAAAGCAAAAGAAAGATTAGTATCAGGAAATATGGTTGGTTCATTCATCTCTAAATATATTGTAACAATCTTAATGTTAAACATATCTTTAAACATTTTAATGCATGGAAATTAAGTTACTATGTTTTTAACTCAATCCATTTCAGAAATGGAGTTGTAACAATTTCTTTAGCACTGGTTATGGTAATAATACATTTACAAACTTGGCAGTATTACCTAAAACTCGTTAAAATATATTACGTTTAGTTACCTATTAAAGTTTGTCAGGTTTCAATAGGTAAACATTACACTAGAGAGGCATTCAGACACTTCATAATATATGATGAAAAGAGTAAATATGGAAAATGCTGTTTCAGATCAATTTATATAATTATGTATAATGGAAATTAATTAAATATAGAATTATACTTCTTGATGCATGCAATGTGCTATGTTAATGTGTGTACCTGTTTAGGATATAAGCTATCAAAAGAAAAAGCATAATTTTGAAAACCTTTTTATGAGAATATTTTTGTTTCAGATGCCTGTAATGATGGTTACTTTATCCATATTGCCAAAGAGCACATATCTGACTTTATTTTTTCAAAATGGCATTTGATGCAACACAAAATATTACTCTTAGAAAGATGCCATATGTTAATGCACACCATAAAATAGTGCATAGTGATTAGCTAATTTTAGAAATAGATTTTATTCCATGTTCTGATTTAATGTTCTCAAACTTAAAAATTTAAAATATAACGTATTACAGGCATACACTTTTCAAAATTAGACTACCTTAATGTATGCAACATTTTTTTTAAGTAGTATTTGAATTAACCCTAAAAATGCATACTTATAGACAACTACAGTATTTTGTTTTGAAAAATAGTTGAATGATATTTTCCACTGAGTAACATGAACAGTCTTTATTAATAAACAGTGTTTATTAAAGAAAATGTGAACAATTTCAGTGTAATTGTGTTCATTTTGCAAACAGCAGGTAGGGACAGGGCTGGCGCCACGAGTTGGCTACCAAACAGTCAATTGGCGCACTAATAAGCCTGGCCTAGGATACAAAATAACTCAGCACTGGCACTGGGTAGGGGGCACGCATTTCTGCATCATAGCCATGGAAATGAGTTTTCCCTCCATTGGTTAGTGGAAGAGCACAGTACAGAAGAATTTACTAATAAAGATTGCGTGAAAGCTTTTTGAAAGTCCAGTATTTTGCAAGCAGCAGACTTTTATGAATTGAAGAGAGGACTACTGACCAAGGAATGAGGGGGACAGGCAAATGTTCAATTCAAAAACTCAGGCCCTGTGGTAATAATGCCCTATAGGTAATAATAGATAGATAGATAGATAGATAGATAGATAGATAGATAGATAGATAGATAGATAGATAGATAGATAGATACTTTATTAATCCCAAGGGGAAATTTACAAACTGGAGAACTGATTTATCAAAATGCAATGTGTGTACAGGCTTATATGAAATAAAAAGTAGGGAAATTAAAATTTTGATTTTGTTAAAATTAATGTTGTCTAATGTTCTCCATTAATGTTATTTATTATGTTTTTTCTATTTTTTTCTCAATATACATTTGAGGCAAACCTTTAAAAATACAGTGAATTGACATTCACCACTATACATGATTAAGCAACTTCGCTATAATTAATATGTAGGAATACATTTTTGCTAAATAGATAAAACAAGCGGCAATTACATAGTTTTTGATGTTTTAACAAGTACATTAATAGCATGTCATAAAAGAGATACACAGAAATGCACAAACAAAATTACATAACATAGCATGTTACAAAGAAAATAATAAAAAAAAAAATAATCAGTTTATAAAAGTGCTCCTTTGTGAGGGTACTGGTGTGAGTAATTAATGCAAAGAAATAATTTAACATTCCCAGGATTTGCACAGTTGGAATAATTACCAAATCTTTCTGTCTTATGCTCATAACTTTATACGCACACATTTTTGTTAATCCCCATGTACTTCAGAAAGTAACATTGAGATTTGGATACTAATTAGCGCATACTGAAGAATAATGGTATTGCCACAGAGATAAAACCATGTACATCCATCTAAAGCACACCTGGAGATGGATGGCAGGTAATGTTAACCTTGCATGAATTTTAGTTGCATAACAAAGAAAACATATTCCCAAGTGCAGGGTCTATTTTTATTTTAATTGTGATTGCAGTGCTTTACATCCTGTTCAGAAGATTTAATTGTACTCAAAACTGTCACCTGGGAACTATGATTTCTAGATTTAAAAAAAGAAACGGCAAGCACTAAATGTTACTTATTTTCCAAAGAAAGCTTTAAAAAAGCACCATATTTTCACGTCTACTAATCCTTTAAAGTAATACTTATCATTTAGAGATATACATTGTGGCCTCAAGGGGGTGTTGCAGCACCTCAAACCCCAGACACAACTACACATACAAAAGACCAGGTGCAAATAAAGATGCTTAATAACAACAATGCCTTCTTACAACAGTCTCTGTTTCAATCCCTCACCCACATCTGACTCTGGACTCTGACTGAGCCAAAACTGCACCGAAGTTGAGCGGAGGGCTTGTTTTTAAACCCAGACCTGGGAGTACTTCCGATGCTCAGTGTTTTACCCCCAAGAAGTTCTTCTGTGTCAAGTGGGACCCCAATAGTACTTGTGCCATTAGAATTCCACAGCTCCCGGTGGCAGCTCCCACCAAACACGGCAGGGAAGAACTCCCATGCTGTCCCACAAGTGTCCATACTGGGGCCCTCCAGACAGAATGCTGCTACCCAGTGTATGGGGGAACATTCTGCCCATAGTAGGCAGTCATCCACTGTCCTGGCATCTACGGTACACCAGCCCAGTCAGAGTTCCCTTCTGGGGCTGCTGGGAAGCCAACTGCGGTATAGCTACTGCTGCAGCATTTTCTTGTGTCCACGTCTGGGAATGGCAGGAGAATATTTGTGCCCCCCCAGATGTCCTTCTTTACCCTCCTTTGGTCCCTCACAACATATACTTTATTTTTAGAATAATTAACTGAAAATATGTTGCAATCACATATCTCGTTTTGTTAACTAATTGCATCTGATTTACATTTTTTTTATTTGCCAGTAGTTCTTTCAACACGCTGTGTCAGTGCATGCTCCCAACCTCTCTTCTCTCCTTTTCTTTAAAGAGTTCTATAAAATTATGTTTGTTTCTACTTCCTTTTACTTTAAATATGAATGTGCTGTATATAAAGATTTCTTTGCTGAACTCTTAGTGAATAATAGAAACATTTTAAGTACAAGTGTGTAGCAGAACTCAGAAGGAGCAAGCCCACTGTGAAGAAATTATATTCTTGGGTAACTTGAGCAGAAGAGGTTCTCCATTGGTTTAGCTGGCTACGACAGTTGCTTTGTAAGTGTGTGTGTGTGTGTGGAGTCGGTAAACAGTGTGCAACCTGAGCAAACAGAACATGGCCACTAGTGATGATTTTGCCACATATACAGGAGCCATTTCAATATCAAAAGTGACTTTCTTAAAATCAACAGACAACATGGACTCCTTGCAGTTTTATCTGTTCAAATTGTACCATTCACTACAGACATGTTACTTGTGTTCAACAATCTTCTACAAACAACAAAGCATTTTCAGACAATAGCTGTGCTCAGTATGTTATTGTTATCGTCATATTTCAGTCTTTTAAAATATCTCCTATTAAATTTTCTTGCCTTGCACTCAAAATTATCTCATTGCATTCCACAGTTGTGGGAAAAAAATGTGTTAAACCTTTCCTTGCCACATCCAAAGATATTGTAATTTCACCTTCCTGTTCTTCAACATAAAGAAGCGTAGCATGACATAATTAATAGATATTTCAGAGAACCCCAGAAAACCAATTGCTGGAGTATTTAAAGCGGAACAGGGCTGTATGAGCATTGATCAACTGTATTAAATCTTTTCATAATGTTTAACACTTTGGTCATGTCGACTCTTAACCTCTGTCTGACTAAACTCAAAGGGTTCAGTGTTTTCAATCTTTCCTCAATTTGTACTTTGCAACTCTAGAATTAGCTAGCCACACTTCTCTACCACTTCTATGTTCTTTTTTTGTAATAAAGAAACCAAAACTGCACATAGTATGCCAGATGAGGCATGTAACATAATTGAAATATATCCATCCTTGACTTGTAATGTAGCTTTGGTATGACCTCCCTTTTCCTGGAAGTACACAATCCTGTGTATAGGCATATTGGAAGAAAGCTGTTAGTTCCATCTCAAAAGGTGTTGTAACAAACCACTGTTGCATGCAGTCATATTGCCCCATGAGGTAATTTTGATAAATGGCCATTTGTCACAGGATAAAATACCACAGTGGCCATATTTCATAATAGAAAATTATATATAACTAGCTTTGTAAGCCAGTGGTTCTCAACCTGTGGGACGGGCACCCCTAGGGGGGCGCGAAGATGTGAAAAAAAGAAAACGAATCAAAAATATGAAAAAAACATCTGTTGAAACCAAAACAAATTAACTTAAACTTCTGATACCAGAACAATAAATATAGAGTTTTAAAAAAATGCTGGGGGGGGGGTGCGATTAAAACTGTTATGAAAACTCGGGTTGCAAATACTTAAAGGTTGAGAAACGCTGGTGTAAGCCCGTGTTGTGAAAAGCCCGGGCTCCTAGAAACTTTTGAAAATGCCAGAAAAAATAACTAAAATGCAGAGTCGGCGCTTTTGCTTTGTGGACGTGCTTGCCCTCCTGTCTATCAGCTGCTAAGCAAGTTTCTCTCTCGTTTGTCTTTCCTTGGCGATTTCACTTTGGCAACAGAGTCGCTTTCTTTGAGCATTATGCTATAGCCTCATCCTTTTTTCTTCTTCCGACTCGTTTACTTGGAGTCACGTTGCCGGCTCTTTGAGCTTCATGCTGTAGCCTCGCACTTCCGGGCCAGACAGACAGATACACACACACTCACACTTCCACACGTAGACATTTATATATAAGATATCAAGTAAATAATCATGAAATAGAGGTGAGGAAACAGTTGTTTGTTGTACATCCTTACTATTAGTGAAGTCTCTACACTTGGAAGCAAGTGGGGCACTGCCTCTTCCTAATTCCCAAAAAAGGGAACTATTTTATTTTAAATAAGCGGTATACTTGTCTCAATAACTGAACATATTTTTTAAAAGTTTATAAACAAACTCAACTTGGCTATCATAACTTTTTTTAAATTTCCGTGATATGGCGCAATGAAATTTGTTTATATAGAAAAATATTTCTTTTTGGAGTTTAAAAGATTTTCTTTGTGCCTTCTGCCATTAGCCCGTTCCTAGGTTGATTAGGAAGGACCTTCCACCCCACAGTTACCTTTGCTCTGTGTGCGCATGTTCAGCCTGAACTTTTTATTTTTACCTTTTGGCTTGAAGGATAGAGCCCTTTCAAACATATATTTTCTGAATTTTCCATGGCGCAATCTAAAGAGTGTGGACTCAAAAATTCTCAGAATTGCTAAAAAAAAAAGCTTTTATTATACAGGTTATAGCAATTCCATTTTAGTCACCACCAAAAATTCATCCCCTGTAATTCAATGAACTTTCAGGGCTTATTCTGTCTCTAGAAACATTTCCTTTACTCATCTTTTGTTACTGTGTAAAGTACCTCCTGCAAATTATCCTGTGTTTCTTAAATGGTAGAAAATCATCATCCCTTCAGTCTCAATTTTAATTTTGGGAACAAGAGGAAGTCATAAGAAACAAGATCTGGCAAATGTGTTGTGTAGTGATAGATACAAAGTCCAGGTATATCTTTCAAGTTTACTAAACACATGGATTATAAGGCAGCTAAGTAATATAGTCTGGATCTAGTTAGACAAGATTCAGATATGCGCTTTGAAAGGAACCACCTTGGAACCTTACCTGGCTGGGATACCCACATAGTGGAAGGACAGGGGGAGACGGCTTGCACAGGGGTTCGTCTCCCACAGGCCACTATATGGTAGCCCCGCTGGGTTGCAGCAGCAGCACAGAATACACCAGGGTATCATAGGAACTGTGGTTGCTGCCAGGGAGTGCTGTGGGGACTGGGGAGCCCTACTTTGTCGGACTGTCACCTCACCCGAAAGTGCTTCTGAGATACAGCTTCGGAACACAGGAAGTGCTGTCAGGTGTAACATAAAAGGAATTGCCTACCTCAACTCTGGAAGCCAGAGTCGGGAGGGAGGGAGGAGATGAAGCTTGCTGGAGGAGCGGAGGCGGCAGTGACCAAGACAACAGTTACAGAGTGCTATGTGCTATGGCTGTGCTTTATTGTAACTTTGGCTGTGGTACGAAATATTTATTGAAAGGGTTTCCCACATAATAAAATATTCTTGTTTGCTGTGACTTGTGTCTGAGCCTATGTGTGTCAGGTGTTTTGGGCAAGTGGATCGCCCCCTGGAGGCCATAATGCATAATTAAAGAAATGACTTTGTATGCACTGAATCACAATTCTGCTGTCATTATGTTCTTGCTATAGCTTACCTTTAGTTTATTTCACTTGATTTGCAGTTAGACAACTGAGCCTTAAAATGAATTTCCATTCTAACCAGTAGAATTTTTACATTTTTGTTTAATGAAAATTAGACAATTAATTGCCAAATTTCTAGTATCCATGGATGTGTTAAACTCTCTATAGTCATGTTAACTGACATTGCCACTTACCCTCATGATTTGGCTTGTGGTAAACCTACATGACAGCTCCACACAGCTTTTCAGAATTATCTATATGCATAGGGTTACACTAAGTGAAAAAAGCTTTGATTGTTGATGTTGTTAATGTACCAAACAATTATTCAGAGTATTTGTCCAGTTTAGAGTTTGAAATAGTATGTTTTACTAACTCTGTAGTCCTGCTGGAGAACTTCATTACTTAATAAAGAAAAGGGGGACCTAACTAGAGATGTGTGCTTGCAACTGAAGTCTTACCTGATCTAAATCTGAATGGTGAATTGTAGTTGGATTTCTGTGCTAGTCATGGTTTGTCCATGATGAAGATCATGTTTGAGCATATGGTTTTTCATAAGTGTAATTTATAGCAGAGTACCATGACCCAGACAAACAGATCATCAACTACATAGACCTAAAAGACCAAAAACAAATAGATAGTAAGGGTGTGCCAGAAATAGATAATTGATGCCTTTATTTAGAATGAGCTTCTCTGTTACCTCCAGAAGAGCTTCCCCTACATGCCAGAAGAGCTGAGGGTCATGGGATTTATATGGACCCTGTTTAAGATGTAAGTACTGCAAAGAACTGTGGTCAAAAGGTTGTTAGGTTCCTGTCATGACAACAACACAAAATCTTATTGGTGTACATCATCACTGCAGTGGGCTGGCGCCCTGCCTGGGGTTTGTTTCCTGCCTTGCGCCCTGTGTTGGCTGGGATTGGCTCCAGCAGACCCCCGTGACCCTGTAGTTACAATATAGCAGGTTGGATAATGGATGGATGTACATCATCAATTAAGTGCAGATGTCACGTTTAAGAAAAAGACTTCTAGAGGATATTAGCAGGAAGATCTTCAGATTTAAATGAATGTTACTGGCAGCAAAAATGGCAGCAGCTGAAGCAGGGCAGAATGGCTTTTAAACATCTTCAAACATCCATCCATCCATTTTCTAACCCGCTGAATCCGAATACAGGGTCACGGGGGTCTGCTGGAGCCAATCCCAGCCAACACAGGGCACAAGGCAGGAACCAATCCTGGGCAGGGTGCCAACCCACCGCAGGACACACACTAACACACCCACACACCAAGCACACACTAGGGCCAATTTAGAATCGCCAATCCACCTAACCTGCATGTCTTTGGATTGTGGGAGGAAACCAGAGCGCCCGGAGGAAACCCACGCAGACACGGGAGAACATGCAAACTCCACGCAGGGAGGACCCGGGAAGCGAACCCGGGTCTCCTAACTGCGAGGCAGCAGCGCTACCACTGCGCCACCGTGCCGCCCCATCTTCAAACAGGCACTGCTAAATCACTTTAAGAATTAGAATCGCTAGGAGGAATCCATCTTGGTCATGAAACAATAGAGCAGCTCTATTTACTCCAAAAGAGATACAGTATGAAGACAAAAATATGTGCTTTTTTGAATTGGAGAAAGCTTATGAATGTGTAGTCTCTGGTATCTTGTGGTTGGTGGTACATAGCAATCCAATCAATGTTTGGAGAGTATCTATTTGGGAGTAGTATCTCTGTTGTTTGCAAAGTTTTCCCCATAGATGAGTAGTGTGCACTTGTCGTTACTGGTGAAATTCAGATATCTTGAATATTGTTCACAAGTAAGGAGAGATATGATCATGAGATTGACCAAAGGACTGGAGCAGGAGTAGCTTTGATGGGAATCCAGACTGTGGCAATGTTGTGGGTGTTGAGTGTCATGACATCAATATTCCAAATATTTAAATGCTGTTTTTTTCTTTTAGGGTATGGTAGAATGCATGAAATTTATTGTTGTAATTGGTTTTGTAATTTGGTGTCATTATTATTCTGTACAGCAAACTAGCCCTACAATATACTTGGAAGAGTAGGTATTTGGTTTATTAAGATGGTGTTAATTACCAAAGATATACTGGACCATATGTTATAATTAAATGGGTCAGTCCATTTACCAAGCCATTTTAAGATCATCCTTCTTTTCATGCGTCTAAGATGAAACCACTTTGAGTTTATATATGAAAAGCAGAGTACCTTCTCTTCCGGTTTTGGTTGACGGTAATAATTAATTCATGGAACAGAAAATGTGAGATTTTAAATGGTGTTGCTCTCATCTGTATTATGTAGTTGGGTGGTAGACGTATGGACCAGAGGATTGGTCTTGGATCTGGAGTGAACTAGCCCATGTCCCTTGACTTTGTTAGACAGTCTTATTTACATTATCCTGGGAATGCTTGGAGTTCACACCAGCGTGTGGGAACTTTGTTAGGAACAGCAATGTCAGGTGGTTTTCATAAATAGTGAGAATGGCCCCATGTAACCTATACAATAGCTGTACTGCTCAGTTGGTAAGAGAGTATTTGGAAATTTCTCAAGATCAACCGGAGATAGTTCTTAGGGATAGGATGACCTGGTCTATACATCTTCAAATGTTTTCACTACATCCCTCACCAGGAAAAGAAGCATAAAAATGAAGAGGAAATTTGTAGAAAATTGATATTGTGTAATGAAAGCTAAAATGTGTAAAAGGAAATTTGCTGGAGTTGCACAAGAACTTACACACATTAGCATTTACACACAATCCTAGGAAGAGAGCAAAGAGGGAGTCATTATTAAAAGTTTGGGTAATGCAAGAAATTGTCTAAATATTTTCAGTTGTGCATGCCAAGTTAAATCAAGAAAATTTGAATGGCAGTGCTTAAAATTTGATTGTTAATGTGCATGCATGTTGAGAAAGTGTCAACTCCTATTAATAGTTAAACATCAACAAAACTGTTGTCTTAAAACCAGGGTTAAACATGGGTTAAAATTGTTTAGTAAATGTTGTCTTCATCAAAAACTAATGCATTCAGTCATAAAATTAGGCAGCAATTTTGATTATAATGTTACTAGAAAAAAAACTGACAGCAAAAGAAAATAAATACACAAAATTTTAAAGTTATAAGTAGCTAAAAAATTATAAACTCTGGTGAAGCACCATTTTGCTAGTTACAAGACCTAATATCTCCAAGCTGTTTTCTACTGAATTCTGGAAACTGAACCAAATCTTTCAGTTCCACATATACCAGATGCCTTATGTACACAAGCTTATTGAAACACTTGGCAATATTGGTTATCTTTATTTTTTGTTTTTGAATTCCCTTTGCAAACCAGAAATAAAAACAGTCTTTAGCTTCCATAGAGGATTCTTGGCAGAACTCTAAGCTCTCATTACAGTGGCGAGCTGTACAAGATCTGTTCCTACATTTGGTGGACAGACTGCTAAGGCCCATGTAGTTCTGTTTTCTGGCATTTATAGATTACGTTATGTTCTTCTTGTCCAAACTGTACTATATCTTCTGATAAGTCTCCATTTGACATGATATCTTGACATTTAATACTTTATTATAAAAAGTTTCTGCTATAAAAAAATAAAGCCTAAAAATTCTAAAAAAAATGATCCTTTCTTATTCATCAAAAAACTATCATCCTTTATAACCATTCTAGCCCTATTAGCCTTTATCATTTTTACCCAGTGGGAGTCATTAATTTTGGTCAGCTATAACCATCTAGCTTTTATGTATTCATTCATGTTTGGAATCCTGCTAGACCAGCTCAAGGTACCAGAACTCATCCCAGTATCCCTGAACATGACACCATTCCATTGCAGTAGACACTTTGCATACACTCGCTTTGCACTTATAGAAAGCTGATTTAGAAGCATGGATTACACTATCATGCACTTGAAGACAGAAAGAGAACATACATAAACAACACACATATAGTGACTGGACCAGAATTCAAGCCCAGTTTTATGTACTGATGCTTTGAAGAATGAGAGCTGGGACACTATAAGGGTATTTCTTTTTTTTACATGATTTATTGACACTTTGACCTTTAAACTTTTTATTGTTAACATAATAAAGTTGCAAGAATACTGAAATGTCTAACTAAATCTTGTGCTGAATTGTAAAGCACAATATACTGTAGGTTTCCTACCTGGAAGACTTATTAAGATATAAAGTGATATTCCATCCACTTTAACCAAGAAAAACCTCTTGAGGTTAAACTCCTAAGTTTTAACTCTTTCAGTGTTTTGTTATAGCTGTAGCATGGTTTGGCATGTATCTTTTCTCTGGCTCCATTTAAAGTTCTAAATCTATTATCTCTTGCATTAATAAGGAGTCCATAACTGCATACAGTATTCCCCATGCGGCATCACTTGTGAATTATTCAGCTTAAGAATAACCTCTGTTGACTTGTACTATGCACAGTATAATATATATTCCAATTACATATACCTGCTGGCCTTTTTAATTGTTTTTGTAGAGTTTGGTTGAGAAAACTGATGAGTCCACTAGGACTCTCAAGCCTTTTTGTAAGCCATATTTTCTAATTCCAGTCACAAATGTTGTTACATTTCTGTTCAAATTTGTGTAGATGAATGTGATCAATGTGTAGGGCTCAAAATCCAGAATAAATCACTTTCTTTGTGGTGGCTTGATCACATTTTTGCTTTAAGAGGCAAAATCTAGGTATCTAGATGCTAGAATGATCCGTGATTATACTCCAAACCAGTAAATCCACCAATATGAATGACCTCTAAATGTGGGATCCATAATTCTCAAATAGCAGGTAGCTTATTGATGATGTTTCCTGTAACTTTGTGCCCATGATTTCCTAGTACTTAACATATGAAATGTTGCTACAGCTTTTACAAACTCGAGTCCCTATTTGCTAGAAAAACTCCAGTCATAAGCTTATATTGGCTTTACATAAGAACTTATTCTGAGATAAATCTCCCCAGTTATCACTAGCTTTTTTTTTTTCTGTCTCAAATCTGTACTTTTCCTTTGTTCATTGCTAACTAAATATTATTATTTGCAGTGTCCATCTCGCTTGCTAGATTTTTGTTTTGCTCTAATTCACACTTTGTTGAGCTATTTCTCACTAAATATTTTTCTTGTTTTTTTTAATACTTGTTTCTGTTTTTTTCTTTTGACCTAACTTCTGCTCAGATGCTTGGTGTCTTCTATTGCTTCCGATAGATGGTGACTATGACGTCACATTTGTGTGCTTGTGTACACGCACCAGAGCAGTATGCAATCCATGTCACTGCTGACGACATCATCAATGTGCAATGTCACAAGTGCCAAAGCATAAGGGAAAAAAAATCATGTCTGCCAATCCAACTAATACAGGAATATCACAATTTTCAGCCATTTAATTGTGTGTTTTGCCTTATATTATGCCTTTTTCATTTATTTTATTACTTTTAAGTTTGCACTCAATCTGCCATTGTTTGCAGATGGCAAAATGGCCACCACATTATTATATCTGCTGGTATGACCATGTGGTCTTGATGGCCATTTTATGGCAATAGAAAAGTTGACTTTGAAGCACAATAATAGTGTAAGCACTTCTGATTTTTTTTAAAAAACAGATATTCTGTTATTTTGACATCCATTACTGAATTTTTTGTGAAGTCTTTTTCAAAATGTGTCTGTGACTTTTAACATTCCTTTCCTAAGCACTGATATTTGGTGCTCCTGCTTTTTTGTTTGTTTAAAGCAGATATCTTTTCAGATTCTTTTCAGTACTTGAAATCCAATTGCTTGTTCAGATGTACTTACGTAGGCAGGCATCCATGCTGACTGTGTTAATCGGGTAAATCAAGTGCTTGCAAGCTCCACATAGTTCTGCCAGTGGCTTCCTACATTTTCTGGTTAATGTTAGGGCCTGCTAGGGTTTTGCACCACATTTTCTTCCTTCACATACATCACTGACTAAAACTAGGTGACTCAGTGTTACTTCTATTAATATTTTTTTATTTTTACATGCCATCTGGTAATGACGCCAACCACTTACAGTATTTAAAATACTTCTCCCAAGAACAAGCGAAACCTTGAGAAGCTTTTTGGGTTGTTTTTCACAAAAATGGACATTTAATTACAAAATGAAAGTTTTTGTTTTCAAGGTCAACAATGTTATAGTGTTTATTATTCTAATAAGTGCCACTTTTGGTAGGGATTTGGATAATTTCAACATGTGTTATACAGATACACACACATTCACACATATCAGACATGTTTGCCTCAAATGTGTACATGAGATCAGCTTCCCACACAAAGGATAGAGAAAGTAACAGTTGTATTGTTTTTAAATTGCTTAAATGAATTGCAACATATAATGTATGGATGTGCTCTATATCTGTATGTTTATGAGAAAAAGTCCTGTCATAGACAGGTCTGCTGTTTAGTGTTTTGTACAAAACAAAGCTGAATGAAGTAATTGAAATGCACGAATACTCATTTAAAAAGATAGTTTGTAAATGTTCTCTTTCTGAACAATAACATGATGTTACGTTTTAGGGGGCAACAACAACTTCTTTAAACTATATCCATGGACCTATCTCTACAACAGCATGTGTTGACCAAGTCTTCCTGTAAGACTAGCTGCACAATATTTGGTTAATGTGCTATTTGTCAGCACTTAGCATGGTTTGTAGCAAGCTGTTTTACCAAGCAGGTGGGTTCTACACTTTTTTTTTTTTTTTTTTTTTTTTTTATTAATTTTATTACAATCAATACATAGCAATCACATTTTTACAAAAAAAAAAAAAAAATTATGCTAAGAACAGATCGATCCCCACCCTTGAGAGAGAGAGCAAGCCAAACGGTGTAAAATTTAAGGCTTTTAAAAAATACCTAAATCAACAAATTCTCTGTGCTTTATAAACTTATTTCAAAATATTACTGATTAGATCCTGCCATGTTTTGAAAAAAGTCTGCACAGATCCTCTAACTGAGTATTTGATTTTTTCCAATTTTAAATAATATAACACATCAGTTTCCCACTGACTTAAAAGAGGAGAGTTTGGGTTCTTCCAGTTTATCAGAATAAGTCTGCGTGCCAAAGTGTAGTGAATGCAATCACAATTTGTTTGTCTTTCTCCACTTTAAGACCCTCTGGAAGAACCCCAAACACAGCTGTTAATGGGTTAGGAGGGATTGTGAGTCCAAGACTGTCTGAGAGGTAATTAAAATTTTTGTCCAGAATAATGTTAATTTGGTGCAGGCCCAGAACATGTGACCTAGTGAGGCTGGAGCTAATTTGCAGCGTTCACAGGTTGGATCATGTCCTGGAAACATTTTGGAGAGTTTTAGTCGAGACAGATGTGCTCGATATATAATTTTGAGTTGTATAATTGTATGCTTTGCATATGGAGCTTGAGTGAATTCTCTGCATTGCTACTTTCCACTCCTTTTCTGATATATTAATTGAGAGGTCATTTTCCCAGTGTCCTCTTGGATCTTTGAAAGGAAGGGATTGTAAAAGGATTTTATATATTGTAGAGATGGAGTCTAACTCCTTGAAATTGAGCAATAAATTTTCCAGCGTGGATGAGGGTGCAAGATGAGGAAAATCTGGAAGGTTCTGTTTAACAAAGTTCCTGATTTGAAGATAGTGAAAGAAATTTGTAGCTGGAATGTTAAATTTGGAATGTAATTGTTCATAGGATGCAAAGACGTTGTCTATATAAAGATCCTAAGCAAGTTAATTCCAAATTTTTCCAGATATTAAAACTGCACATGTTTGTGAGGGTTGAAAGAGGTGGTTCTTTTGCAGGGTGCCACAGAAAGAAGCTTCTCCGTCTTAAAATGCTTTCTACATTGGTTCCAGATTCTAAGTGAGTGGAGCACAATTGGGTTATTAGTGTATTGCCGATAACGTGTGTTTATTGGTGCACAAAGCAAGGAATACAAAGAAGTACTGCAGGATTTTACTTCTATTGCGGTCCATGCCTGTGTATGTTCTTCTATTTGTGTCCAGGTTCTTATCGACTGTATATTTGCGCCCAGTAATAAAACTGGAAGTTAGGTAGAGCCATACCGCCTTCTGCCTTTTGTCTTTGTAGAGTCGCTCTTTTGATGCGTGGATGTTTAGAATTCCAAATAAATGAGGTTATTGTTGAATCTAATTGCTTAAAAACGATTTATTAATGTATATTGGTATGTTTTGAAATAAAAAGGAGCTTAGGAAGAATATTCATCTTAACAGTGTTAATTCTTCCAGCTAGTGTGAGATGAAGGGTTGACCATCTATGCAAGTCTTGTTTAATTTTTTCCATGCAGACGACGAAATTTTGTTGATAAAGAGCTTTATGTTTACTTGTGATGTTTACCCCGAGGTATTTAAACTGTTCTGCAATGATAAAAGGAAGGGTGTCTAATCTAATATTATATGCTTGCGAATTCACGGAAAGAGTACACTTTTATTCAGATTAATTCTGAGACCAGAGAGCTTTTGAAATTCTGTGAGTGCTGCTAAGACTGCAGGCACAGAATTTTCTGGGTCCGATATATACAGTACCATGTCATCTGCATATAATGAGATTTTCTGTTCCAGTCCTTCTCTGCTAATCCCCTTTATCTGATCAGTATTTCGACAATGTATTGCCAGTGGTTCAATGGCAATTGCAAACAGCAGTGGTGACAAAGGGCATCCTTGTCTTGTGCCACGTTCTAGTTTAAAGTAGTCTGAGCAAATGTTATTGATGCAAACTGAAGCTTCTGGGTTAGTATACAGTAATTTAATCCATGCACAAATGTTGGGCCAAACCCAAACTTCTCCAAAATAGTAAAAGGTATTTCCATTCAATCATGTCGAATGCTTTTCTGCATCCAATGATAATAATATTTCTGGGGTGTTTGATTTAGTTGGTGAGTATATTACATTAAACAGGCGTCGAAGATTTGAAGATAAGTGTCGGCCCCTAATAAATCCAGTTTGGTCTTGTGATATTACTGAGGGGAGCACTTTCTCCATCCTTTTAGCTATGATTTTAGAGAGTATTTTAACGTCGTTATTCAGAAGTGAAATTGGTCTGTATGATGCACATTGTAATAAGTCCTTATTTTGTTTTGGGAAGACAGTGATTAGTGCTTGGCGAAAGGTTTGTGGAAGAGATTGGTTATCTCTGGCTTCTGTAAATGTTGCTAATAGGAGGGAGCTAGCTGAGCGGAGAATTTCTTGTAAAACTCTGCAGGGTAGCCGTCAGGGCCTGCTGCTTTTCCACCTTGGAGTGACTTTATAGCATCCAGTAATTCTGATAATGACAGAGGTTTATCGAGCTCCTCCACACTAATAGCGTCAATTTGTGGTATCTGTAATTTATCCAGAAATGCATTAGATTGTATATTGTCTTCTTTAAACTCAGTAGTATATAGGGATTTATAGTAGTCTCTAAAAGTGTACATTATATTTTTGTGTTCGATGATTTTATCTCCGTTAGTGTTAGTAATTACGAGATTGCGTTGCACATCTTGCTTGTGATTTGTTGCTAAAAGCTTATTAGCTTTCTCTCCATGTTCATAATAATGATGTCTGGATTTGTAAATTAGTTGTTCGGTTTCTTTAGTTGTCAAGAGGTTTAATTCTGAATGTAGAGCCTGCCTCCTCTTATGTAGAGTTCTACACTTCTGAACAAATACGTTGTTTAACTGTTCTGGTGCTGGAGTACATATTTCATTATTTGATAGTACTTTTCACTAAGTAGAGGCTCAGAAGTTTTATTCAGGATTAAAATATGTTAAGGTGACAGTTAAAATTTATCATCTCTTAAGTCCAGCAATTTTCATACAGGCTAAATCATTGCAATGGGTGGAAGTACATACTTACCTCTGAACATGCATAAACTATCTAACCACCTTTTATTGTTATATCTGCCATTCCCAGTTTATTTGTTGCTTAGCCTGATACAAGCAATATGTGCAAACAGTATACTTTTTAAAACAGATAGGTGTATATCAACTGTGTGTGTGGGCAAACTCTCAAAAAATCTCTATCTAGCTCATCTAGTAACAGATTGATTTTGGCAGTGATAAACAGTGTGATTGTATTCTTCTTCTTATTCCTCCTCCTCCTCCTCCTCCTCCTCCTCCTCCTCCTCCTCCAGGGCTGTTCACTTATCTTAGTTTGCTGCAGTACAGGTGTTTTTCCATCACATTGTGTTTTGAGTCATCTTCTTAAAACACCTAATTTCCTGTATATCTTAAAAGATCTCTGAAAGACATGCTATTTTATTGGTCCATTTATCTTCTTCATCTGGCAATTCCATCTCTCATACTCAAATTTGCACAGCTTCTACTGTCTTCATACATGTCAAGCCTACTTGGAGCCTTCTCACTACCATCTTCCACTAAATCCCTTTCATCTTTAAACTTCCTGCAGTGTTCACTCTCTACATCCATGGATGCATTTTCACCTCTTCAATTTCCATTCTTTAAGTTTCCCTTCTAGTTGTTCGCCAACATTTTGCACTGTACAACATTACTGGTATCACTGCCGTCTTGTATATTTTTCATTTAATCTTTGCAGCATTCCTTTTAAAACAATGGATTCCACTATATATTTTCTAATTCTTCTGTACTGCTCCAGTTCTAATTTCCACCTCTAATGTTCCATAAACCTTTGAATTACTGATCCTAAGTGCCAAAAGGACTCTTCTGCTTCTAACTGATCTGCTCCCACCTTCTAGTTTCAATGTTTGCCTTCTCCACTATAGTCATTGAATAAACAGTATATTTTTTTTGATTTACTTATCTTCATTGAATGCCCCTCTAAATACTGTACATCTCTCCAATGCATTACTTAGGGTCACTAATTGCATAATGTAAGATTGCATACAAAAAGGTTTGGCCACAAGGGCTCTTTCTTGACTTCCTTAGTCATTTCATTGCAAAGTTTAGTATAAGCAATAATGTATTAAACACAAAATCCTGATGTAATCCCATTCTTACTTTGAAATATTTTACTGTTCCTGCCTCACATACAACTAACATACTTGCTTCACCATATATGATTTTATTAAGTCTTAAGCACTGCTCAAATAACCCTTTCCTTCTCAATGACCACCTAATTTCTTCTCTTGTCACTGCCATTAGATGCGGATGCACTGCATGTTTGCAAGTTTGTAAGAATTATGCTTACATACCTGTACCATGCTTAGTACCAGTCATTGTTGTAGAAACCTATATAGAATAAAACCAATGAATAGTATACCTTTCATCTCACCTAAGCAATAAGAATCAATACTGTCAAGATGGACTTCCTGCCTAGACTACTATATCTATTTCAGAGCATTTCTACTGTACTGTATATAATCATTCTTTAAGAAACTAGACTCAATTATAATCTGATTTACCAGGAATTCATGAAATCCATGCATACAAAAATGACTCTTGTGAGACTTGCCCGGACACCACCAGTTGGAAACCACATCTTTATCAAAGTCACACGTTTATTAATCACCATTAAATAACAAGAATAAAGTCCTGAACACCACACAATGCATTCAGCAGTTAATCTCCCCAATAAACCTTCTCTTTGTCAGTCTTTAGCCGCCAATCTCCTCCTGGGAGCTTTGTACTGCTCCTGCTCCTGCTCGTGCTCCCCGACTGTTAGGAGGCGGCGCCTTTTATTTCCTGCTGGATGTGCTCTAGGTGGCTGATGACGAACTTCCAGCAGCACTTCTTGGTGTGGCGGAAGTGCTGCCCTTTGCACCAGAAGCACTTTGGGTGTCCCTGGCAGTTTCCTCCGCCATCTTGCCGAGTGTGTCAGAAGTAACTAATTCCAGTTCAAATGAGGTTTAAGGTGCCCTCTGACGGTGGCCACAGGTCCCAACGAGTTATACTCTTCTCTCTCATTTCCCATGGTCCTCTCTTGCTACAGGGCGGTTGTCCCCTCGTGGCCCAGAAGCTATTCCTGCAACCTTCCGGTCCTTTAAGGCGTCCCGGCCGGGTCAAAACCCCAGCCGTCTGTGACATTCTAAAAAGACCAAAACCAGAATGTGACAATGGCACTACCTAATTTTCACTTCTACTACTGTACAGCAAATATACACACTATAAACACAAGGAAATTAGCACAAATTAAGGAAAACCGCCAGCCTGGTCAGTAATGAAAATGAAATTATGTTCTACATCTTATATGCCCTGCTCTGTGCCCCAGTAAATACTAACTTTCATCAATATACTAACAATCAAGTCGTCCACAAATCATCCACAATATGGAACCAATGTAGGATGGACTCCTGCACAATAATCACCTTTTTCAACCTTCTCAAACCTATATAGTATTTAACCTACACTCACCTAAAGGATTATTAGGAACACCATACTAATACGGTGTTTGACCCCCTTTCGCCTTCAGAACTGCCTTAATTCTACGTGGCATTGATTCAACAAGGTGCTGAAAGCATTCTTTAGAAATGTTGGCCCATATTGATAGGATAGCATCTTGCAATTGATGGAGATTTGTGGGATGCACATCCTGGGCACAAAGCTCCCGTTCCACCACATCCCAAAGATGCTCTATTGGGTTGAGATCTGGTGACTGTGGGGGCCATTTTAGTACAGTGAACTCATTGTCATGTTCAAGAAACCAATTTGAAATGATTCGAGATTTGTGACATGGTGCATTATCCTGCTGGAAGTAGCCATCAGAGGATGGGTACATGGTGGTCATGAAGGGATGGACATGGTCAGAAACAATGCTCAGGTAGCCCGTGGCATTAAAACGATGCCCAATTGGCACATCCCCCACACCATTACACCACCACCACCAGCCTGAACAGTGGTAACAAGGCATGATGGATCCATGTTCTCATTCTGTTTACGCCAAATTCTGACTCTACCATTTGAATGTCTCAACAGAAATCGAGACTCATCAGACCAGGCAACATTTTTCCAGTCTTCAAATGTCCAATTTTGGTGAGCTCGTGCAAATTGTAGCCTCTTTTTCCTATTTGTAGTGGAGATGAGTGGTACCCGGTGGGGTCTTCTGCTGTTGTAGCCCATCCTCCTCAAGGTTGTGCGTGTTGTGGCTTCACAAATGCTTTGCTGCATACCTCGGTTGTAACGAGTGGTTATTTCAGTTAAAGTTGCTCTTCTATCAGCTTGAATCAGTCGGCCCATTCTCCTCTGACCTCTAGCATCAACAAGGCATTTTCGCCCACAGGACTGCCGCATACTGGATGTTTTTCCCTTTTCACATCATTCTTTGTAAACCCCAGAAATGGTTGTGCGTGAAAATCCCAGTAACTGAGCAGATTGTGAAATACTCAGACCGGCCCGTCTGGCACCAACAACCATGCCATGCTCAAAATTGCTTAAATCACCTTTCTTTCCCATTCTGACATTCAGTTTGGAGTTCAGGAGATTGTCTTGACCAGGACCACACCCCTAAATGCATTGAAGCAACTGCCATGTGATTGGTTGATTAGATAATTGCATTAATGAGAAATTGAACAGGTGTTCCTAATAATCCTTTAGGTGAGTATATGTAAAATGCTCAGATTAACACATTTAGAGAACTGTATATAGATAATGTATTTGCATCTTATGAGCAATTAAGCTTCAAATGTAACTTTCCAGCATTACAATTTTCCACTTTCTTCAATTTAGAATTTTTTGTTCAAAGAAACCTACCAAATTTTTCCTTACCTGCCACAAATGTATATTCTGAAGGCAATACTGGTCAGTCTTGAAGACTCAGCATCAATAATAATATACAAAAACATGTTTAAATCTTTTCAACAATCCTATGAAATGATGGGAAAAGGACATTTTAATTCAAATCTCAGAAAAAGAGTAGTGGAAGTAAGCCATGCTTAGAATACTCTTAACTTAACTGGACTGCAATAGAAGTAAAATCCTGCAGTATTTCTTTGTATTCCTTGCTCTGCGCGCCAATAAACACATGTTATCGGCAATACACTAATAACCCAATTGTGCTCCACTCACTTAGAATCTGGAACCAATGTAGAAAGCATTTTAAGATGGAGAAGCTTCTATCTGTGGCACCCCTGCAAGAGAACCACCTCTTTCTACCTTCACAAACATATGCAGTTTTTAATATCTGGAAAAAATTAGGAATTAACTTGCTTAGAGATCTTTATATAGACGTCTTTGCATCCTATGAACAATTACATTCCAAATTTAACATTCCAGCTACACATTTCTTTCACTATCTTCAAATTAGGAACTTTGGTAAACAGAACCTGTCTGATTTTCCTCATCTTGCACCCTGTCCATGCTGGAAAAAATATTGCTCAATCTCAAAGACTCAGACACCATCTCTGGGTCACATGTTCTGAGCCTGCACCAAATTAACATTATTCTGGACAAAAATTTTTAATTACCTCTCAGTCAGCCTTGGTCTCACAATCCCTCCTAACCCATTAACAGCTGTGTTTGGGGTTCACTGTTGAGAAGGACAGACTTATTCTGATAAACTGGAAGAACCCAAACTCTCCTCTTTTAAGTCAGTGGAAACTGATGTGTTATACTATTTGAAATTGGAAAAAATCAAATACTCAGTTAGAGGATCCGTACAGACTTTTTTCAAAACATGGCAGGATCTAATCAGTAATATTTTAAAATAAGTTTATAAAGTAGAGAAAATTTATTAATTTAGGTATGTTTACAAGCCTTAAATTTTACACCGTTTGGCTTGCTCTCTCTCTCAGGGGTGGGGATCGATCTGTTCTTAACATAATTCTTTTTTTTTTTTGTAAAAACTTGATTGCTGTGTATGGATTGTAATAAAATTAATTAAAAAAAAAAAGAATACTCTTAACTTCTATATGTGGCAAGCACTTAATAAGCTGACGTAAAATCTTTCATTGATCACACTTATCTCATTTAAAATTGCCCAGAATGTGCCCAGTGCAAGTCCGAGCTTGCAAGTGTTTCTATCTAGCACCAGTATCTTTAGGCCATATGTTCTGGAGATGCACCTAATTAATATAATTTTGGACATATATCTTTAAAAACATATCTAGCAGCATTGATGTGACAATCACTCCTAACCCATTATCAGTGATATTTGGTGTACTCCCTGATGGTCTTAAAGTAGATAAGGACAAATTAATTGTAATTGAGTGCCTATACCACACTGCTAGCACTCAGACTTATCTTATCCCAACCCACCATTTACAAGTTATTGGGTAACTGACGTTCTCTATTATCTGAAATTAGAAAAAATCTAATTCTTGCTTAGATTATCTGTCCAAATGTTTTTAAAAACATGGCATGATTTAATTAAAAAATAGATTAAGAATGTACATATAAGTAGAAAGAAAAGTTTCCTCTGATTTTTTTCTCCTCTCTCTTTCTCTTTTTTTCAGGAGAGGGTTGAAGTCTTGTTTTGTTAGGTTTTATTGTTTCTCTCTTTCTTTTTAATTTCTCTGTTTTTCTTTCTGGATTGATTTTGAAGTAATTTCTTGTAAAGGTTCTGCAAATTGTATCTGCTTGATAGTATAGTATGTTACTTTCTTGACATAAAGATAATAAAGTAAAAAAAGAAAAACCAGTGAGACAATGCATTGATAGACATTTAAAAGGTTACTTTTTGCTTTTAATGTGCGTGGCCACCTGTATGCACCAGAAAGCACCAAACCCAAGACACAGAATAACACCAGGCATTATATGAATAAAATAAAAGGTGTTTATTCACACCAAGCAGTTTTTCATAATATTCCAGTAATCAGTCATATAAACAATATGAATACATTCTGCAATTATTCTTCCACCTCTCTATATACTGCTGAGTGTTGCCTGCTTCCCCCTGACTATGACTCAGTTCAAGTGAGGGAGCAGGCTTCCTTTCAAACCAAACCCTGGAACTGCTTCCGGTCTCCCGTCCAGGTCCAGATAACCTAGTAACATTATCTTGAAACCATGGCAGTCCTTCCCTGACAACTCCCTCTTGTGCTCTCCAAAGACACTGACAGGGCTGAATTTCCAGACTCCAACTCCCATGCCACCTGAGGGTATCCTGAGCAGGTTTAGCTCAGAGGAACACTGCCACCTGTCATATCGGGGAATGATCTGCTCCTGGTGAGTTCCTTCCATTATGGCCTCCTAGAATGAATCCCAGCCAGAATGCCTGTCCTTCCTCTCTAACACTTAGAGATGCAACAACAGGTTTTTTTTAGCTGTATGCCTGGACTTGTCTCTAATGTAGAATGTGCTAACAGAGACTACTTGAAAGAGTAGCTTTTTTTTAACTTGCTATTCTTTTTTCACAGAGTACTCCACTGCACTTTCACCAGTTTTTCCTTTCCCCTCCGAGTCAAAAGTCCACTTCTAACCATCCATCCCTTCAAATTACTGATCCTAAGTATCCAAAAAGTCTTGGCTTACATTCTTATTACATTCTGGCACTGCCATGAGTGGCAGCCATTCCAGCAGCTCCGTGTACGCCTGTATATTTCTACCTTTTTCTCTATCTCACTGATCATTCCTACCACTTTCTTTTATGTGGACTCATTTCCTGGACACTTTTTACTACTTGGAAATGGATTTTTACACGCCGAGACTCGTCTATTCAGGTAGTAAACTTCAAGCGCTGAGAACAAAGGCCCTAACGAGGTAAGAAGGTCATATCATGGCAGCAGAGCCGGCGCTAAGCTAAAGGCTAAGTGGATAGTGAGGAAGTGGCGATACAAGCCTTCGGTGCTATCTGTGATCCTGGGAAATGCGAACTCACTATCAAATAAGATTGACAAACTGGCTGCAATAGTGAAAAATGTCAGGACCTACAGAGAATGCAGTTTGTTGTGTTTTTGTGAAACGTGGCTAACAACTAGCATTCCAGATGCTAACATGGAGCTACATGGGTTAAGCACAGTTAGAGCGGGCAGAAATGCAAATACCTGCGGGAAGTGGAAAGGAGGAGGACTCGCTTTGTATGTGAATACAAGGTGGTGCAACCCTGGACATGTAAACGTCAAAATTTCCACTTGATGCAGGGACATCGAACGGTTGGCTGTAAGTCTGCATCCCTATTACTTGCCCAGAGAGTTTGGACACGTCATTGTTGCTATTGTTTACATCCCCCTCACGCAGATGTAATGGGATAGAATCCAGTGTTTTAAAGAAAAGGTAGAATTTCTGGAAAATACTGCTACAGATTATTGCTGATGGCTATCTACAGGACATATATATTTACCTGTCTTGCTAAAGAGTCACCTGCTTTGAATAGTCAGACTGCTTTGATTTAGTATCTCATCTATACACAATATGGGGATAGAGAACTGTCTGCTTTCTTGGAAAACTGGTTTCTAATCAAGTACTCAAAGTAAATGTGTTTGCACTATTTGCTATGCAGAGGATTGATTGCTATGTAGATCCAACCAACCAACCATTGTCTAACCCGCTGAATCCGAATAGGGTCACGGGGGTCTGCTGGAGCCAATCCCAGCCAACAAGGCAGGAACCAATCCTGGGCAGGGTGCCAACCCACCGCAGGACACACACAAACACCAAGCACACACTAGGGCCAATTTAGAATCACCAATCCACCTAACCTGCATGTTTTTGGAATGTGGGAGGAAACCGGAGCGCCCAGAGGAAACCCACGCAGACACGGGGAGAACATGCAAACTCCACGCAGGGAGGACCCGGGAAGCGAACCCGGGTCTCCTAACTGCGAGGCAGCAGTGCTGCCACTGCGCCACCGTGTCACCTGCTATGTAGATCTATGCAGAAATTGAAGCATATATATATTTCTGGGAAAAGGAGAATAAAGGAGAGAACAGAGAAGTATGGTTTGAAACTCTGGACTGCTGCCTGTTTCTTTTATGCTTTTCACCTTATCCCTGTGGCTACACCGTGTAGCAGCAGTGGCTTGTTCCTGGCCCAGGTTTCCCTAGGCCTGAGGCCATTAACAATTGGGGGTTTGTCCGGGATCAGCACCCTGTCAAGGAGACAGTCATCATTAAACCTGGTTATTCCTGTTGTGAAACCTCCGGGATGTCTCCTGTAATTGAGTCATCCAGAAAGCCCAGCTTCAGGTACAGAAGGGAGATGGCAACATCCGGACCACGTAAGATGCTGATCTGGGGTATCCATAAGAAATTAACATTGCTGGATTACAATCAACTCAACCTTCTGGCTGCAAGTATAGGAGATGAAGAAGGAGATGAAACTGTAAAACTCTCACAACTAGGTGAACAAAAACTTTATTATTTCCTTTTTAATTATATTAAGAGTGATAAGTTGAGAAATTTGGAGGACAAAAGCATGTCACACCTACTTCACCTCCACGATACGATTTCACAACTCCTAACCAGAAAGGATTTCAACCCTGCTAGGAGTAAGGATTGTACAGGTGTTACCACTGCAAAGCTGGATCAAGATATTCATTCAAGACAAGCTAAACGTTTTGGCAGAAACTTTGAAAATAGGAGGAACTCTGCGGAAGGATACCTGCTTTACATGACTTCAGATCAAGTGGTAAGACTCACTGATGTTGCTACTTTTCTGCCTTGTGACTTTTGAGCCACTAGCAGGGAATCATTGCCCTGAGGGCATTGAACTACTTCCTGCCATTGTTGACAGTCCAACTGGTACTTCAAAACTAATTACCATACCTCTTCAAAATTAAACCTTACATGATATCTACTTTCCTAGTGGAACAATATTAGGTACTCTAGAAGAAATTATTGATATCTGCCCAGTCCTTCCCCCACCATTAGACCCAGTAATACTCAGTCAGCCAATTGATGGCAATGTCAATGCTGCACACACAGAGTACAGTAGAGTTACACAGGAAAGCAACAAATACAAGGTTACTGCTAGAGAGAAATGGAACCCACCAGTAGATTTGTCCCACTTAAAAGAGGAAGAACAAGAGGTAGTCAAGTGTATGCTATATGAAGAATCAGATGTATTTTCACGGGAAGATGGTGAAATTGGTTGCATTCCAGATTTGAAGCTAAAAATCTACTTGAAGGATGATACTCCTGTGCAGAAAAGGTACAATGCTATTCCAAAGCCTTTATAAAAAGAGGTGAAGGAATACATTCAGAACCTTTTGGACCATGGTTGGATAAAGAAGTCCACTTCGGCTTATTCTTCTCCAGTTGTCTGTGTCAGGAAAAAGGACTTAAGTTTGCATCTTTGTGTGAACTTTAGAGAGCTAAACCGTAAAACCATCCCTGACAGACACCCCCTGCCACACATTCAAGACCTACTGGATAACCTCGGGGCCTACTCATGGTTTTCAATCCTAGATCAAGGAAGTGCATACCATCAAGGGTTCATGGATGAGGACTCAAGATCTGTCACTGCCTTCAGTACCTAATGGGGGCTATATGAGTGGGTACGCATTCCTTTTGGCTTGAGCAACGCTCATGCAGCATTTCAAAGATGCATGGAAGAGGTACTGGAACAATTGAGAGATCAATGTTGCACCCCATATTTGGATGATGTACTTTGCTTTTCCAAAACATTTCATGACCATATGGAAGACTTGAGACAGGTACTGTGTCGAATGAGAGAGCACGGAATAAAATTACGACCAGAGAAATGTGTGTTATTCAGACAACAAATCCGGTACATAGGTCATTTAGTGTCTGAAGAGGGGGTGCAGATTGACCCTAAGGATTTGGAAGCAGTCCGACAGTTAATGGAAAAGGAACCCACAACAGTTGGAGAAGTCAGATCATTGCTGGGCTTCCTTAGTTATTACCGCTCCTTCCTACAGGACTTCTCCAGGTTGGCAAAACCTTTGTTTAAACTTTTAAATGGTACTATTGGAAATACTGGAGAATCCAGCTTGGCAACTACAGCAAGAGGGAGGATAAAATCCAATGTACAGCTACCTTCAAGGACACCAGTTCAATGGACTAATTTACATTGTACAGTCATTTCTAAATTTGTGGATATACTCACCAATCCACCCACACTTGCTTTTCCAAATTTTGAATTGCCCTTTGTTTTGCACACTGATGCATCAAGCGAAGGACTAGGAGCAGTACTTTACCAACAGCAGGATGGCAAACTATGTGTAATTGGCTACGGATAGAGAACACTCACCCCAGCTGAGAGAAATTATCATCTCCACTCTGGCAAGTAAGAATTTTTGGCCCTGAAGTTGTCAATCTGTGAAAAATTTAGAGACTATCTATATTATGCACCCACCTTCACTGTATATACTGACAATAACCCTCTGACATATGTTCTGAGTACAGCAAAATTGAATGCAGTGGTTCATCGCTGGGTTGGAGAATTAGCAGACTTTAACTTTGACATCAAATACCGTTCTGGGAAAGCAAATACAGATGCTGATACACTGTCCCGCTTCCCTGTGGACTTACAGGCCACTGTCACTGAGTGTAATGAAACAATATCTCCAGAAGTCGTCTCAGCTGTCTGGCAGGAGGACAAAGCAGCTAAAGATAAAGATTTGCCATGGGTGGCTGCTCTACAGTTCACCTCAGTGGATGACGGTGTGTTGCTAGGAAGTGCTGATACAGTCCCACTAAATGATATTAGGGTCACACAGCAAGAAGATGCTACCATCAGTGAAGTCATTAACCTCAAAAGCAGAGGATGGGGTCCAAATAAGATAGACAAGGAACAAATGGGAATTAAAACAAAGAGACTGATACATTAATGGATCAAACTCATCATTTACAAGGGAGTACTGTACAGGCAAGTAGAAAAAAGAAAGCAACTTGTTTTGCCACATAAGCTGAAACCAGTTGTCCTTAAAAGCCTCCATGATGTGGGACATATCGGATCTGACAAGGTGATTCATCTGGCCAGAGAAAGATTTTATTTGCCTTACATGCAGCGAGAGATTGAAGATTATGTAATTCGACAATGCGCCTGCATCAAGCAGAAGTACCCTAGTAACCCAGATAGAGCACCTATGGGCTCTATTACTACAAGCGAACCTTTTGAACTTCTATCTGTGGACTTTCTGCATCTTGAGCCAAGTAAAGGAGGTTATGAATATGTTCTGGTTCTGATGGATCACTTCACTCGCTTTGCACAAGCATATGCCATCAAAAACAAATCTGGAAAAACCGCAGAAGATTTTGGAAGATTTTCCAAGACTTTATCCCCCGTTTTGGCTACCCTGCTAAGCTGCACCATGACCAGGGGCGTGAGTTTGAAAACAACTTATTTCAGAGGCTCCAACAACTATCTGGAATATCTCACTCCCACACCACCCCCTATCATCCACAAGGGAATCCGGTAGAATGATTCAATCGAACTCTACTTCAGATGCTCCGAACCTTGGAAGAAGAGAAAAAGTCAAAGTGGAAAGATTACCTACCACAAATTGTGCATGCATATAATTGTCAAGACACGAATCAACTGGCTATTCACCATTTTTCCTTTTGTATGACAGAGCTCCAAGATTACCTATCGATTTGTTGTTTAATCTTACAACTGACAATGAGTACTAGGTTGTTGTAAATGAGGAAACAGACAGCCAGGACTTTGTGCAAAAATGGGCACCCAAAGTGAAAGAAGCTTACCAGACTGCTGCAGATAACAGTCAGAAAGCATCAACCAAGGGTAAGCAGTATTATGACCATACAGTGAGGGGTGCTATTCTTCAACCAGGTGACAGAGTCTTAGTCAGAAACCTATCTGAGAGAGGAGGCTCAGGAAAACTCCGTGACTACTGGGAAAAAGAGGTATGTTGTATTGTGCAAAGAATTAAAGACAGCCCAGTTTACAAGGTACATCCAGAAGCTGGTAGCAGAACACCCCGAATACTACACCGCAACCTCCTGCTGCTTGTCAATGACTTACTGTACCTCTTGAAAAAGACACTAAATCAAACACAGTGAAAAGGAAAATGCAAAGACCAGCAAGAACAAACTGTGAGACACCAGACTCAGCGTCTGATCACTCCGATGAGGAAGCAGAAACCTCATATGGCCCCCGTCGCTTGCCATGCTTTCCTGCACATGTCAGATCTGAGGTAATAGAATCTGAGTCACGCTCCAGGCTCAGAGCCAAGGCACGAGAGTTCTACCCTGAACCACGAAAACCACGACAACCTGACAGAAATACTTTGCAAGGAACACCAAAGGAACTAGGACTGGAAATGGAGACCAGTGTTACTGAACACCAGGTGGGAAACATTGATGAAGCAGTGGAACCCACAAATGGTCAAGAAGACCTAGCAACAGAACACCAGAGTGACAGAGAAGGGGACACTTTAAGAAGATCGGCTCGCACTGTCAGACCCAGAGAAGTATTCACATACCACAGACTGGGGCAGCCATCATACCAGCCTTGGAATCCTGATGTCCATGCAGTTATACAGAATCCTATGTATCTGTTACCAAGCCACAAAATAGTGTATCCAGCATACCCATGATTTGATTATTTTGGTTGAGACACAATAGACACTGAACCAAAGGCTGAGCCTTTGGAGCAAGATGTCAGGAGACATCTCAAAAAAATTGGGGAGAGTGTAATGAGCTATAATCCAGTGTTTTAAAGAAAAGGTAGAATTTCTGGAAAATACTGCTACAGGTTATTGCTGATGGCTGAGGCAGGGAAATCGAACTGTTGGCCATAAGTCTGCGTCCCTATTTCTTGCCCAGAGAGTTTGGACACGTCATTGTTGTTATTGTTTACATCCTCCCTCACGCGGATGTAATGGGCTAGAATCCAGTGTTTTAAAGAAAAGGTAGAATTTCTGGAAAACACTGCTACAGGTTACTGCTGATGGCTATCTACAGGACATAAATATTTACCCGTCTTGCTAAAGAGTCACCTGCTTTGAATAGTCAGACTGCTTTGATTTAGTATCTCATCTATACACAATGTGGGGATACAGAACTGTCTGCATCCTTGGAAAATTGGTTTCTAATGAAGTACTCAAAGTAAATGTGTTTACACTATTTGTTATGCAGAGGAAATTGGCTTGCACCATTGTTTTCACTGATTGCTATGTTGATCTATGCAGAAATTGAAGCATATATAATGTATATTTCTGGGAAAAGGAGAATAAAGGAGAGGACGGAGAAGAATGGTCTGAATCTCGGGACTGCTGCCTGTTTCTTGTATGCTTTCACCATATTCCTGTGGCTACACCCTGTAGCAACAGTGGCATATACCTGGCCCAGGTTCCCCTAGGCCTGAGGACGGTAACACGGATGTGGAGATAGCGGGTGACATCATCCACGTCGCTGTTGCTAAACTACAAACACAGTTGGACGCTGGACAAAACATTACCTGCCTTCTCCCAGTATGTGGATTGTAACACCCGGGGAAATAGGACTATTGACCTACTGTATGCAAACGTTAAAGACGCATATAGCACCACCCTGCTGTCTGCGCTTGGGAAACAGATCATAACCTGGTTCTGCTTCAGCCTCACTACAAACCAAGAGTGAGGGAGCTATCTACAACCACACGCTCATTTAGGAAGTGGTCCCCTGAAGCAAAGCAGGCTCTGACAGACTGCTTTGGAATTACGGACTGGGATATCCTGCAGGGATCATATAGTGAGAACATTAAGTAGGTTGTTGACTGCACTACTGACTACATCAACTTCAATATGGACATTGTAGTTCCAGTAAGAACAGTACGCTGCTATGCTAACAACAAGCCATTGATTACAAGTGACATCAAGGGCCTTTTGAACCAGAAAAAAGGGCTTTTAAAGGCAGTGATCAGCATGAGCTCAAGTGCGTGCAGAAGGAACTCCAAGTCCAGCTCAGGGCGGCGAAGGAGCAGTACAGGAGAAAGCTGGAGCAGAAGTTGCAGAATAACCGCATGAATTAAGTGTGGGATGGGATGAAGATCATCCACCATCGAGAGAGACGTGGAGTGAACAAACCTGGTGAACAACTTCTTTAACAGGTTTAACCACCCTAACCAACTCTCACCTCAGAGTACTGCATCCTCCACCCATCCTTCTGCTGATACCAGCATAGGAGAGAGTTTCCCCCCACCCACAATTACTGCCGCCCTGGTAAGCAGAGAGCTGAGGAGACTTCGTGCCAGCAAAGCAGTGGGTCCAGATGGAATATGTCTATGACTGCTGAAGGCCTGTGTGTTGGAGCTGGGGAGTCCTCTACAGCATATCTTCAGCCTGAGCCTGGAATAGGGGAGAGTCCCGAGGCTTTGGAAAACATCTTGCATCACCCCAGTCCAAAAGGTATCATGTCCTGGGGCCTCATGTATAACTCCGTGTGTAGAATTCGCACTATAACATGGCACAAAAGCCGAAATGTGCTTACGCACAGAAAAATCCAGATGCAGGAATCTGTGCGTACTCCAACTTCCACGTTATTCCGCTACATAAATCCTGGTCAGCGTGAAAAGTAACGCTCGTGCACGCGCTTTGTGTAACGCCTCAACTCCTCCCAGAATTACGCCTCTTTGAATATGCAAATCAATATAAATCGCCCTTAAGCTCAGCCTTCTGTGAAAAGACAATGGGAAAAGCACGGGGGAAAATATCAGAATTTAAGCGAATACCAAGTGGAGGCAAAGGAAAAACATACTATTTGTTAATTAAACCGTGGTATAATCAACAAAAGGAAGTTGATCGAGTGACATAGTGCGTTGGAGAAACTTGAAAGCTCACGTTCACAAAGTCGCACAGTGCCGGAAATAAAAAAGAAGTCACATATCAATGTCGCCGTGAAAAGGCGAGTTGTAGCCCACTGTCTGAGTGTCATATGAAAGCTTATTAGGGTACAGAGAAAAAAAAGGCACACAGTGGGGAAAAAGCACGAAATGTCAACTTCAATCTTGAAATTTCCACTTTAATCATGTAGTTTATTTTGTCATTTAAGTAGAACATCATAAACTTCATCCTAAAATCGTTTAATTAACCAGTTTCTCAAATCACATCGTAATAAAGTAGCACGTTAAATGCTTTGTTTTGTATGTGTTCATCTATGTGTGCGAATCACTACGTGCTTCTTAAACCAGCTCTCTTCCTCCGACTGGACACAGAATCCATTACATTCGTGATATGACAGCTCTCTGTATAACTAAAATACTGAGATATATACGTGATATTTTCATGATGATAGGAGTTAAAGCACGTTATTAAACATGGGTTTCACTGTGGCACAGTGATTGTGTGCGACCTTCAATGAAATTATTTATTGCAGCAGTACTCAGGGGCGGCTCTAGGCTTGTGGTGACCCTAAGCAGAGAAAGAATCGGTGGCCCCTTCGCCCGACAGTGTCAATATAGTATTTTATGCATGGTGGATGGCCACATCCATTGCGGACACTGCAGAGCCACCTCGTGCTTATGACACAAGCGTTTAAGTTTTGTTGAAATTTGCCGCTGCGTTTTTAGCTGTGTCGTTGTTTTCTCTTTCTGTTTTATATTCAATATATATTGGCGTGGCCGCCCCTGCAGTCCTTGCTTTTCTTTATCCAAGTAACCGATCGCCACACAATCAGCTCTGTAATAGACGTTAAGCCATCTGTAAGCTTGGAGCGCCAATTCTTGAAAACGTTTAAGGAACATTGAAATATCTTCGTAGTACATGTTTAATTATTCTATCCTTCACGCCAGTCCCAGTGAAGAATATAGATTATTTAAATTAAGTTAAAGTTTTATCTGTATAATATAATAAACATATTTTGCTGCATTTCATCTTAAAAATGATATTGTCATCATATGTAAATACGCGCTTTATAAAGTGGCGCAGGTTGTGTAATATAACTGTAGTGCAAGTTTACAGTGGGGTGATTGTACTTATAAGTACAAACAGTTCTTCAAGGAGCAATTGATTGAGTGCGTTTAAAGTTCTTGGGATGAAACTGTTTCTGAACCGCGAGGTCCATACAGGAAAGGCTTTGAAATGTTTTGCCGTGGCTGAGGTAGCATGTGCTTGAAGCCGTATACCGATAATTCTCTTTCTGATCAGCTGCTGCTGTGATTCACACTCAGATACAGTGATATAAATACTCCGAGTGGTGCAGTGAGAGTAATATGGAAAAAGATGATCCGCTGTGGCAACTCCTAACGGGAGCAGCTGAAAGAAGAAGAAGAAGAAGAAGGTGCAGTGAGAGTAACAACGCTAAAGCAGTTATGGTATTTGGAATACTATGGCTATTCCCTGGACCATTATATTGTTACAAGTTAATTACAATCAGATGCATTACACTAATAAACAATATGCGGTTAGTTTCAGTATATTTTTAAAGCCACGTCAGGAAAATAAGGAGTAACCACACAGGAACAGTAGCATTGCTTTGACGCTGGGTGCCGCCAGTCTGCAAAATTGTGCGGAGAACTTGTGCGTACGACAAGGTATGAGGTACCGTGGAAAAGTGCATGGCTTTACGCCTAGTGTAGGTTTTATACATCGTGATTTGAACGTGTAAAAGTTCTTACGCAACATTTCTGTGCGTTCGCACCGTTTATATATGAGGCCCCTGGTGAGCTGAATGACTTCAGGCCTGTCGCCCTGATGTCACATGTGATGAAGACCATGGAGCGGCTGCTGCTTCACCACCTGAGGCCACATGTCCGCCTCGCCCTCGACCCTCTGCAGTTCGCATATCAGGAGAAGGTGGGAGCAGAGGATACCATCATCTATATGCTACACCAATCCCTCTCCCACTTGGACAGAGGCAGTGGTGCTGTAAGAATTATGTTTCTGGACTTCTCTAGCACCTTCAACACCACCCAACCTCTGCTCCTTAGGGACAAGCTGACACAGATGGGAGTAGATTCATACCTGGTGGCATGGATCGTGGACTGTCTTACAGACAGACCTCAGTATGTGCATCTCGGGAACTGCAGGTCTGACATTGTGGTCAGCAGCACAGGAGCACCACAGGGGACTGTACTTTCTCCGGTCCTGTTCAGCCTATATATATTGGACTTCCAATACAACTTGGAGTCCTGCCTCGTGCAAAAGTTCGCTGATGACACTGCTATCATGGGCTGCATCAGGAGTGGGCAGGAGGAGGAGTATAGGAACCTAATCAAAGACTGTGTTAAATGGTGCGACTCAAACCACTTACACCTGAACACCAGCAAAACCAAGGAGCTGGTGGTGGATTTTAGGAGACACAGGCCCCTCATGGACCCCATAATCATCGGAGGTGACTGTGTGCAGAGGGTGCAGACCTATAAATACCTGGGAGTGCAGCTGGATGATAAATTGGACTGGACTGCCAATACTGATACTCTGTACAGGAAAGGACAGAGCCGACTATACTTTCTTATAAGGCTGGCGTCCTTCAACATCTGCAATAAGATGCTGCTGATGTTCTATCAGATGGTTGTGGCAAGCACCCACTTCTATGCAGTGGTGTGCTGGGGAGGCAGCATAAAGAAGAGGGATGCCTCATGCCTGGACAAACTGGTGAGGAAGGCAGGCTCTATTGTAGGCACGGAGCTGGACAGTTTGACATCTGTGGCAGAGCGACAGGCACTGAGCAGGCTCCTGTCAATCATGGAGAATCCAATGCATCCATTGAACAGTATTATCTCCAGGCAGAGGAGCAGCTTCAGCAACAGACTGCTGTCACTGTCCTGTTCCACTGACAGACTGAGGAGATTCTTCCTACCCCACACTATGCGACTCTTCAATTCCACCCGGGGGGGTAAATGTTAACATTATACATTATACCTGCTTTTTTATCACTCTTTAATTTAATATTGTTTTGTTTATCAGTATGCTGCTGCTGAAGTATGTGAATTTACCCTTGGGGATTAATAAAGTATCTATCTATCTATCTATCTATCTATCTATCTATCTATCTATCTATCTATCTATCTATCTATCTATCTATCTATCTATCTTTCTCACAGCTTTACTTTCCAATTCTTACCCTCTTCACTATACTTGAACATACTGTTTATTGAGTTTATCTCTCCTAGACTAAAGAACATAAATACTAGATGTTAATATACTGAAATATATTGTATTACCTGGAGTAAGGAATCCAGTTCTTGTACCTGTTTATTATCAGTATATGCACAATAAATATTCCAGTATTGCATATAAGATATGCATAATGTGTTTCTTTCTCAGTACACTGTAGTGTAAACCTCTATCACACATACTGTACATATATTTTTAAATCACTCACACTGTACATGCCCAAACCAGTGAAGCAGGTTCTTGTCAGCTTAATACAGGGCACTCGTTTTCAGCTATTTTTTCTAAAGTCAGTGTTTAGGCTTTGGAATCTGCTGCAAAGGAAAAGCATACTGTAAAAGCACATTATAAACATCATTGGTATAGTTGCAAAAGTGAAGGATGCACTATGACCAGCTGCAAGTGCTCTCTATTCCTTTTGGTTTTGACCAGTCAGAACCAATGTGAGACTGAAAGAATTGGAAGCAATATTCATTAAAAGTTGAATTATAATATACTGTATACATTCAAACTGCTGTAAATGGTGTGGTTTCTAATCTAGTGAAAAGGAGGTGAAAAGAATGAAGAGCCACAGACTATGCAGATTCCAGCACTCAATACACCCAAAACAGTAAATGTGACTAATGCCCCTGACACCACTCCAGAAGAACCGTACACAATCCAAGTTTTGGCTACATGTCTAAATGAATAACTAACAAAATGTAAAATACTGTCTAATTGTAAATGATGTACATGCCATACCAGAATACAGTCACAGTGTTTCAACACATAGTATATATGCAGACCACAATGTTTCTTAAAGTACATTTCCTGTAATAACACTTAGTTATGCAGGAATTAAAATGATAGACAGTTTTTTTAGCAGCCAGCAGACAAAAGCACTTCTCAAACAAGTACCTGAAAATGATAAGGTGCCATCTGATTGACAGTGAACTCTCTAAAAGCATTATGTCTATTTTTCACTTTTCTAGGAAGGGCTGTCATGGGTCTTTACATCCAGTGGTGAGAGCTATTTAAACAAAAGTACCACAAGTGTCAAGAGGTTAGAAGGTTTTGGTTGTTGATAGTGACAATGCAGCATCCATGCAGATGTCAGGCGCTAGAGGCAGTATCCAAACTGCAGCATGTCGCAGACCAGGGGCCTCATGCATAACACCGCGCATAGAATTCACACTATCACATGGCGTAAGCACAATAGCAGAAATTTTCATACACACAAAAAAATCCAGATGCATCAATCTGTGTGGACGCCAACTTCCACGTTCTTCCGCTATATAATTCCCAGTCAGCGTGAAAAGTGTCATACGTTAGACTTAGCAATTACCAAAGGACTAAAAGTTGATATGAAGTAGATCATTGATATTGGTCTATCAGACCATTTTCTTTTACTATTTAATATAGAAATAACGATAGAAAACATTCACGAGAAACATATTGTTAAAAAATGCTTCTTTGATTCATCAGCAGCTTCAAAACTTACAAACATTCTAAGCAACCAGTCTGTCATAACTACAATAGTGAGGATAATGTAAATATTAAGGTAGAAAAATTTAATACAAAGGTGAGAGCTGCTGATGACATAGTCGCACCTGAAAAGACAGTTAGAAAATCTTCTAGCATTGTTATACCATGGAAGACCCAAAGAGTGTCTGATTTAAAGAGAACATGTCGGAGAGCTGAGCGCAAATGGAGAAAAACTAAACTAACTATGAGATATTGAAGGTTAAAATAACAAAATACAATAACACGGTCTGTCTTGAGAGGTGCTGCTATTACTCTAAGTTATCTATCTATACTACACTGACTCACTCACTCACTGAATCATCACTAATTCTCCAACTTCCCGTGTAGGTAGAAGGCTGAAATTTGTCAGGCTCATCCCTTACAGCTTACTTACAAAAGTTGGGCAGGTTTCATTTCGAAATTCTACGCGTAATGGTCATAACTGGAACCTATTTTTCGTCCATATACAATAATAGACTTCTGCTCGATGCCTGCCCATATAAGGCTGTCCATCAGCGGCAATCCAATAGAAGCACTGCCACTAAATATTCACGGGTGAAGGACTGTGCTTATGCAGAGGAAGATGAGATGGTCAGGGTGGTGTCTGGCACAAACTCGGCGAAACTGCGAGATAAACTTTTAACTGCCGGGTCCTAGCTAACATTAAATATAGCACAAGATGGACATCGCAAGCTGGTGAGCATGTACACCGAGTGGCTCATGTGAAATAACGCAGTGCACAGACAAAAAGCAACAGTTCCAAAGAGTGCTGAACAAAAACCGAATTATACAATTGAGAAGGCAGCAAAAAAATATGAAGCGTGTGATACATACAAGCATATTCATGTGCAGCTACTGCGGAAACAAAGCACGGGGTGGAAAAAGTCAATGTCCCGCTAAAGGAAGACAGTGTAAAAAAAAACCCGTGCATGCAGTGTGTCACGTCTCAGATAAAGAGAAAGACGAGCTGTTTATTGATGCAGTAAGAAACGAATCGATGAATGAAACCTGTTATCTTTACAACGATTGACAAACACGGAATGTAACTTGAACACAACACATCCTACAAATACGAACCTGATTGAAAGAAATAATGATAATCAAATTCTTGATGACAACAACTCATAACACTCACAAAACAATTACTGTATATTGACAATCATGTTACGTTATTTTTAAAATGTTCCCTTTTTCTTTTTCATAACTTCTTTAACACACTACTTCTCCGCTGCGAAGCGCGGGTATATATATATATATATATGTATATATATACCCTGATCTACATACTCTCAGATAGACAAACCACATGCCGTGGTGCAATGGTAGAGGCTTCGCCTCTATTGCCAACGTCCGATGTTCGATTCCCGAGAGGGGGTGCATTGAGTATGTACGCGCGCTTCCCGGTTCATTTTACCCTTGCATCCCTTTGGTTTGAGACGTATGAAAAAATATGTGGTTAACGCAGAAAGACAGATCACCAATTGAAGCTTTATGAATAATGGATAATTTATTCGCCATCAATGATTGTTTTGGTAAAGTCATACTCAGTGTAATCATTAGATGAACAGTAAAAAAATAAGAGCGAGGGGAGGGTGACTTATTGAGGCACGCAGGGGAAACCACAATAGCACGCAAGCTCGATGTGTCGGTGTGTGTCAACTCGATCTGAATTGCGCGATCATATTCGAAAAAATATATGTTTTCAAGTTCTATTTAGTCGACACAAATATCTTTGGTTGGAATGTAAGGCGAAGTTACTCTTTACATTTGTATGGTGAAGAAAAATTTATGCAATGATGCCTACATTTAACTTACTTTCCTACCAAAGATATTTCTGTCAACTAAATAAAAATTCCTTCTATTTAAAATTTAAATAGAATTTGAACAGATACGATAGCTCATAATATCCACGCAGACTTGCACGTAAGAGCGGGAGTCATCCGTTTTAACAAGCAGCGTATTAAACTGATACGAAATAGCCTGCCCATTTAATTATTTAGGAATGGACAAATAAATTAAGATTTTGTGCAAATAATGTTTTTCATTTTTCTTGCTTGATGGATTCTGGCACCCCCAGCAACAGTTGCTCGCACCCCAAAGAGTGTATATATATATATATATATATATATATATATATATATGTGTGTGTGTGTGTGTGTGTGTGTGTGTATATGTATATATGTAGATATGTATGTATATGTATATATATGTTTATATATATGTGTGTGTATGTATGTATGTGTGTATATATATATATGTATATATATGTGGATGTATGTGTATATATATATATGTATATATGTGTGTGTGTATATATATGTGTATATGTATATATGTATGGATATGTATATATATATATATATTTATATATATATTGTCACACACGTGCGAGTTGGAGGCAGTCAAAGAGCCCAAAGGTGAGTGAAATCTCATGAGACAAGAATTTATCACGTGGTACTTACCTGAATCTCTTTCTACCTACAGAAAACTGGAAGAAAAATAAACCCATCCATTTTCAGTTCCAAAATGGCGCGATGACATCACTTCGGTTCCCATCCAATGACATCACTTCCGGTTCCACACTCAACTACTCCTGTCTGCTCACGATGACGCGTTGGTTCCGTGGTCCCGCCTCCAATCGTCACTTCCTGCCAACCATTTCCTCTCCCATCATCCCATCTGTTATTTAAACGCCATTTTGTTACCATGTATTCATTCATTCTGTACTGAAAAGTCATTCTGAATCAACCATTTTTCACTTTGTCTGGACGACAATATATGGGGACGATCCCCAAATCTTTTTCTATTTTTGAAAGACTCTTTATTTATTACATTGGCGTAGTCGGCAGGATACTTGTTCAACATGACAGAAGAACAGGACCTCAACGCTGTACTAAGTACAATTGTGGGAGATCTACAAACTCTGAAAATTCAGATGGGGGAAACCAGGACCCAATTGGCAGAAGCCGAGGCTCGTTCCCGTGCTGGTGTACGGACGGAGGTAGCTCGGTCACAGCCAATTCAGTTAACCCCCTTGACTGAATCTGATGACATTGAGTCTTATTTTTGATTTTTGAGCGTACGCTAAGCGAACAGCGTGGAGGTCGGAGGGCGTACCTACTGGCTCCCTATTTGAAGGGAACGGCGCAGAGGGCTTACTACGACTTAACTGAGGAGCAGGCGGGCCAATTATGATGCGCTAAAATTGGAGGTGTTCAAACGCTACAGCGTTTCACCGGAACAACAGGCGAGAGAGTGGAGGGAGTGGCAATTCGATCCAGAAAGGCCGTTAAGATCGCAGGGCTTTGAAGCCTGGGGCAAGGTGTGTCGCTGGCTACGCCCGACATCAACTCCTCCCACAAAATGGCTGAGCTCCTTGCCTGCGAGACATTTGTACATGCCCTCCCTGACCACATCGCCCAACAAGTAAGAAAGCACAGTTACGAAGATATGGACACCTTAATCCAAATAGCGGAACGTCATTGGGCAGCCTGTAAATCAGGGCGGTCGGAAAGGTCCTCTCGCCGAACCCAACAGATACGGGGCAGCTCCTGAGCCCCCTCGACAAACTCCCGAACCTGCCGTTCGTAGAAGGGACAGACTAGCCGGTCCCCCTCGCTGTTTCAAGTGTGGGGAGATCGGACATCTGTCCCCGAACTGTGCCTACTGAGCCTATGGATTGCTCGGTAGTAAGGGGAGAAAGGTACTGTGCCACAGTGATTAATCCTCTGTCTCTTCCATATACAGGTGCAGTTATTATAAATGGCAGAAAGGTAAGGGCAATGTTTGATTCGGGAGTAACATTTCCATTGTTGCTACCCGATACATATTACGCAACAGTGGACTCAAGGGAAAACCAGTCTAAAATGTATACATGGGGATATTAAATATTATAAAACAGCCAGGTGTGTAATATCAGTAGCTCATAAATTAACCAGTATGGCTATGGCTGTATTACCCGATCCCCCTTTTCCAGTCATATTAGGAAGAGATTGGAATAAAATTAACAGCGGTAATAACGTAACTGCATCTAATAAGAATTTGGGCTTAGTGATGGAGAATAATGCTCCGACTGCCTCCACGCCGTGTCCCTCAGTAGCACGGATCCATACGGGTACCCAGTGCGAAAGTTTTGATGTCCCATCGTCCTCTCGGGGAGCTGATACAGTCGACGAGAAGGCGTAGAGACAGTAGCCCCTCCCATTGAACTCGAAAGAGATCCTATACAAAACTTAACGTCCCAGTTCCTATTAACTCCATCGTCATTTAAAAGAGAACAATGGAATGACGATTCATTAAAAAATGCTAGAAATGCAGTAGTATCTACTGACGGTTATACAAACCTAGATCCCATGCCACCGATGCCGTTCTTTGTAATTAAAAATGATTTATTATATAGAGTGGCAGAACACGAGGGTGAAGTGCGGGCTTTGTTGTTAATTCCACGTACTTTTCGCTAAAGGTATGTGAATTAGCACATGCCCACCTTCTAGGAGCCCATTTAGGCTCGAAAAACTTTGGAGAGGATAAAACTCAGATTTTATTGGCCGGGAGTTAATGAGGAGGTCAGGCGATTTTGCACTTCATGCCGGAGTGTCAACTTCGCCAGATACCCAGAAGGTCTAAAGCTCCTCTTATTCCCCTTCCCTGATTGACATCCCGTTTGAGCGAGTTGGTATTGATCTCGTTGGTCCATTAGAACCCTCGTTAAAAGGTTTTAAATATATTCTAGTTCTAGTAGATTATGCCACTCGCTTTCCAGAAGCTGTTCCGTTGCGCTCAGCTAATTCAAAAAATATCGCACGGAATTAGTAGGGATATTCGCGTGTTGGGATCCCCAAGGAGGTCTTAACAGATCAAGGGACTCCTTTCACTTCAGAAACGTTCAGGAAGTGGCCAAATTACTCAGGATAAAACATCTGAAAACATCGGTTTATCATCCCCAAACTGATGGATTGGTTGAACGTTTTAATCAGGCGTTAAAACAGATGTTACGCAAGGTAGTTAACGAGGACGGAAGAAACTGGGATCAGTTGCTTCCTCTCGCTTTGTTTGCCTATCGGAAGTCCCTCAAACCTCAACAGGATTTTCTCCTTTTGAATTATTGTACGGAAGGCAACCCAGGGGGCTTTTGGACATGTTAAAAGAAGGATGGGAGGAGGAGGTACTCCCTACTTCAAATATTCTTGAATATATCGCGCAATTACGCGATAGACTAGAGAAGATCAGACCTATCCTAAAAGAGAATTTAGAAAAAGCGCAAGCAGCACAGTCACGTTATTATAATAGAAACACCACCATTCGAATTTGTCCCGGTGATCGTGTTATGGTATTAGTCCCAACCTCTCATTATAAATTATTAGCTCATTGGCAAGGACCGTATGAAATTAAAGAAAGAGAAAGGTCTCGTCGACTATTTAGTTAAACAACCTAATCGTCGACCGACGAAAAGAGTATACCATATTAATTTGCTGAAACCGTGGAAGGAAAGGGAACCCGATCCCTCCTCCGGACAGCCTAGTTCACTTTTTATGTCCTGTGCCAAACTTAATTTTGGTTCCAATTTGACTCCAGAACAGCGACAAGATCTCGAAAAGGCTATCTTGTCTGTACCCGAGGTGGTGGATGAATTACCTGGGCGTACTGCGTTGATTGCGCATCGATATTATTACGGACCCTGGAGTGATTGTCAGGGAGAGACCTTACAGACTCGGAGGCAAAGAAAGCGAAGTGGAATTGGAAATTAGGCGAATGCTGGATTTAGGGGTTATCGAAGAAAGCTATAGCCCTTGGTCTAGTCCAATTGTTCTAGTTTCTAAGCCCGATGGGTCTTGGAGGTTCTGTAATGACTTTCGACGACTCAATCGGGTCTCCAAATTTGATGCGTATCCGATGCCGCGAGTGGATGATCTGCTCGATCGGCTAGGAAGCGCTCAATTCCTAACTACCCTTGACATGACAAAGGGTATTGGCAAATTCCTTTAACGGATTCTGCAAAAGAAAAACCGCATTTAGCACTCCCAGTGGACATTGGCAATACCGGGTCCTTCCTTTTGGTTTGCACGGGGCGCCAGCTACTTTTCAACGTCTGGTAGACACACTGCTACGGTCCCACAATTCCTATTGTGCCGCCTACCTAGATGACGTTGTCATCTATTCCAGCACGTGGAAGGATCATGTATGGCAGGTGAAAACGGTACTTTCCACACTGGCAGCTGCAGGACTTCGTATTAACCCAAAGAAATGTTTCTTTGGATTAAGAGAAGCCAAATATTTGGGCTACCTAGTGGGGGGGGGTGTCGTGAAACCACAATGTCTTAAAATTGATGCCATCATAAATTGGCCCGTCCGATAAATAAGCGGCAAGTACAGGCATTTTGGGATTAGCTGGTTACTATCGCTTTTGTGCCACATTTCTCAGAAATTGCTGCCCTTATCTAATTTGACAAAGAAACGGGCACCTATAAAAGTGGTATGGGATGATACAGTAGATAAAGCATTTTGTGACTTGAAATTGGCCCTTACATCAGCACCTTTATTAAAATCCCCTGATTTTTCTCTTCCTTTTATTCTCCAGACCGATGCATCGGCCACAGGATTGGGTGCCGTGTTGAGCCAATGTGTCGAGGGTGCTGAACACCCGTTATGTATCTGAGCCGGAAACTGCTGGACCGTGAGATGAAGTATGCTGCGGTGGAGCGAGAGGCCCTGGCGATTAAGTGGGCTATTACATCGTTGAGGTACTACCTATTGGGGCGGGAATTCACTCTGGTGACAGACCATGCCGCTTTACAGTGGATGTCCCTTCATCGGGAGTCGAATCCTCGTGTCACTAGGTGGTTTTTGGATCTCCAACCATATCGTTTTAGCGTTACTTATCGTAAGGGTTCCTTGCAGGCCAACGCAGATGCTCTCTCCGGATTCACGACCTCTCGGTGCAGGTCGCCCGACCGGATGGGTCTGGGCTGAGGGGGTCATGTCACACACGCGTGCGAGTTGGAGGCAGTCAAAGAGCCCAAAGGTGAGTGAAATCTCGCGAGACAAGAATTTATCACGTGGTACTTACCTGAATCTCTTTCTACCTACAGAAAACTGGAAGAAAAATAAACCCATCCATTTTCAGTTCCAAAATGGCGCGATGACATCACTTCCGGTTCCCATCCAATGACATCACTTCGGTTCCACACTCAACTACTCCTGTCTGCTCACGATGACGTTGGTTCCGTGGTTCCGCCTCCAATCGTCACTTCCTGCCAACCATTTCCTCTCCCATCATCCCATCTGTTATTTAAACGCCATTTTGTTACCATGTATTCATTCATTCTGTACTGAAAAGTCATTCTGAATCAACCATTTTTCACTTTGTCTGACGACAATATATGGGGACGATCCCCAAATCTTTTCTATTTTTGAAAGACTCTTTATTTATTACAATATATATATATATATATATATATATATATATATATATATATATATATATATATATATATATATGACAGCAACAATCATCACTCACAACAGTGACAAAACAATTACATTGACAATCATGTTACGTTATTACGTATATAATCCTGATGCTCTGTATATTCAGTTAATTATTATTACTATTCATGGTGGGTCCAAAATCCGTACTAACCCCTACTCTTTCTTCTGTTGTTTTCCCGGTTTTCTGTGGTGGCGACCTGCGCCACCACCACCTAATCAAAGCACCTGCATTGATTGATTAAAGGCCAGAAGTCCACATGACCATCATCATCAAGTTCTTCCATGAGAACCCTAAATATAATGAAGACTGATCATTTATGTTAGTTAGAATGCCCAGCAAGGGGTGGGCAGTCTCATGGCCTGGAACCCCTGCAGATTTTATTTTTTCTCCAGCCGTCTGGAGTTTTTTTTTGTTTTTTCTGTCCTCCTTGGCCATAGGACCTTACTTTTATTCTATGTTAATGAGTTTTGTCTTATGTTTCTTATTTATTTATTTTGTCCTTTTTCTCTTTCTTCACCATTTAAAGCACTTTGAGCTACATAATTTGTAAGAAAATGTGCTATATAAATAAACTAGCAAAATACCCGCGCTTCGCAGAGGAATAGTAGTGTGTTAAAGAAGTAATGAAAAAGAAAAGGAAACATTTTGAAAATAACCTAACATGATTGTCAATGTAATTGTTTTGTGTATTTGGTCACGAAGTTGTTTTCGTCTAGCTGCATCAGAAAATGTACCACGACGTCTGACACGCCTCCTTTAAAGTGTTTTCTCACAGCTTGGATTGCTGCTGTTATAATCGGTTTGTGTCTACATACATACATATACATATATATATATATATACATATATATATACACATACATATCTTCATATACAGTACATATATATATATATATGTATATATACAGTAATCCCTCCTTGTGTTCCAGACCCCCCCGCGATAGGTGAAAATCCGCGAAGTAGAAACCATATGTTTCTATGGTTATTTTTATATATTTTAATCCCTTATAAACTCTCCCTCACTGTTTATAAATATTCCCCGCAGAGTTATACAGCATAATCCCTTTGTATTCTCTTAGATATTAGGTAAGATTCATTGAAATTATGTATATAAACACACTGTTTATATACAGTAAAACCTAAATATTATTTTAAAGATATTGAGTGTCTCCGATATCACATGTTACAGCCATTACGATAGACATGCCACCAGCAATAAATACGTACATTGCAACAAAAATAGTATACAGTAAATGTGCGTGTACAGTGACACTAAACGTACGTACATGTACTAAGTACTGTAAGTGGAAAATTAATTATGGTTACTCACTAACAATGACACGATGAGTTGTCCGATAACAATGATTTTTATTTTACTGCACAACAAAGGAGAGCGTTACAGCCCTTAAAGGAGCCACTTCAGGCGATTGTGGAGCACTGCCGTTGTTCTTCTTCTGGCAGTCTTCAATCCAAATCCCTAAAGCAGATTCCATCCAGACTACTGTCTTATTACATCCACTTACAACTTGTTTTGCACCCTGGTTAAAAGGACACTGCGGCCGTAGATCTTATATTCCTTTCCTACTTTTTAAAAAGAATCGTAGCCTTCAACAAATCCAAAGCGTTTACCTTTTCGCAATCGTTAACATCTTCCATTTGCGCTTGGGCACGGCCCCTGAAGCAGTAGCAGATCGTTTTGGAGCCATAATGAAGGGCTTGACTGTGCACAAAGATAAACACAAAAGAGCACAACTCTTTACACAGAGAAACACGTTGATGCTGAATGAGCGAGACGAGACTTCCTGGTTAACAATGCATTCAGCAAGCAGGAACTTAACTGCGTGCTCTGATTGGTTAGCTTCTCAGTCATCCTCCAATAGCGTCCCTTGTATGAAATCAACTGGGCAAACCAACTGAGGAAGCATGTACAGGAAGTAAAAAGACACATTGTCCATAGAACCAGCGAAGCAGCGAAAAATCCAGCGTTATGTATTTAGTTAAGCTTTCATATAAAATCATGATAGAGCGAAACCGCGAAAGTCAAAGCGCGATATAGCGAGGGATTACTGTATATACATACCTATCTATATCATATATACACACACATACATACATACATACATACATACACACACACAAATTATATATATGTGTGTGTGTGTGTGTATGTATGTGTGTGTATATATAATGTAGATAGGTGTGTGTGTGTATATATATATATATATATATATGTATGTGTCTATATATGTGTGTATAGCTTTGAAACCCGCCCAACTTTTGTAAGTAAGCTGTAAGGAATGAGCCTGCCAAATTTCAGCCTTCCACCTACACGGGAATTTGGAGAATTAGTGATATGTGAGTGAGTGAGTGAGTGAGGGCTTTGCCTTTTATTAGTATATATATATATATATATATATATATATATATATATATATATATATATATATATATATATATATATATATATATATATATAATAAAAGGCAAAAGCCCACTGACTGACTGACTGACTGACTCACTCACTCACTCACTCATCACTAATTCTCCAACTTCCCATGTAGGTAGAAGGCTGAAATTTGGCAGGCTTATTTCTTACAGCTTACTTACAAAAGTTAAGCAGGTTTCATTTCGAAATTCTACATGCAACGTCATAACGGTCAACAACATCCACCATGTTGAACTTTCTTATTTATGGCCCCATCTTCACGAAATTTGGTAGGCGGCTTCCCTGCGGTAACCGAAACCAATGTATGCACTTATTCCGGTGGTATGATGCCACTGTCAGCCGCCATATTGAACTTTTCAATGGTCTTTGTTACTTATGTGCCCATCTTCAAGAAATTTGGTATGCGGGTTCCCAATGCTAACTGAATCTTACTTCCGTACATATATAGTCCATAGCCTGCAGCTCGGTCACCGTGTGAGGCGGCGTTGGGTCCCCTGCCTATATAAGGCTGCCCATCGCTCTGGTCTCTACATTACCTTCCTTGCTTCACCACGGGATTCACGTCTCCCTGCTAATAACTACAGCCTTTTTATTTAATCCACGGCTTCTCTGCTGTTTCATTGTTCGTTTATTACAATTATAGTTATTGTATAGGTATTTTAGACTTACTTTAAATTGTTCAGGTACCCATTTCCTTTATCATTCCAACCATACCCCCATTAACATGTCTATCGAGGTGATCACCATCGATCAAAGAACTGTCACTTACCGAGTGGTTTCCATGCCCGGAGATGGCACCTACCTTTTCCATTCTCTCTGTTACATATTGCACAGCCATATCAGGCTCACTCTTGATATCTGGAGAAACATTGTGTCTTATGTATTGAATGACTGGGACAGGTGCAAGGTGTGGACTGATGACGGTACAAGAGAATAATTATACTACACAGGAGCACTATAAGAGTGAAATGCTTAAGCCCTTCACCTATGGTTCTGCATGTGAGTTGATGGCTTCTGCTGAATTGTTCGGTTGTCGCTTTCAAGTGTACCAAAATGGCCAAATATTTTACACCTTTCGACAACCGCCAATGCCTCTTAAACATCTTGGATTCACAGGTGACGATTTTAGTAGTGGACACGTTGATGTTTATGGATGTTTAAACTCTCAAAAGCTGGATGTGAAGTTATCGATGAAACCGGTTGTATGCTTACAACACTTGACAGTTGCCGAATGTCACTTCAACACAAGTCCTGCAAATACCGTCATAATTGAAACAAACCATGAAACTCAAACCGATTATGACAGCAGCAATCCAAGCTGTGAGATTTGAAACAAGATTACTGTTCACATGGCCAACTGTACGTTGCATGCTCAAGAGTAAGCTCAGCGCACAGCTTGGTCATATTACAACCGGAGGGCCAAACTCATAATGTGGTATACAAAGAGATCCTTAAATAATTATTGGCATATTTTCTCTCAGTTTAAAAAGGTTTAATTTTCTTCTTAATAAAAATTTTAAGGCAGTACTTCACCGCTGCGAAGAGCGGGTATTTTGCTAGTATATATATATATATATATATACACACACACACACATATAAACATATATATACATATACATCCACATATATATAAATATATATATATGCATACATATGTATATATATATATATATGTGTGTTTGTGTGTGTATATATATATACATATATATACGCACACACACATATATATATACATATATATGCATATACATATCTACATATATATATATTAGGGGTGGGACTCGATTAAAAAAATTAATCTAATTAATTAGAGGCTTTGTAATTAATTAATCTTGATTAATCGCATGTAATCACACAAGTAAATTTGCCCCAAAGCGCAAATGTTTTTTTTAATGTAAAAGGGTTTTAGTGGGCGATAGAATCAAATAATAGACATGGACATAAATATTGTAAACTCAAGCTCTTTTAATTTCTGAAAACAAAAATGCATTTAAACTGCATTTCATTTCAAAACAGAAACAAAAATATCATCCCTGGCTAAAAGTGGGCAGACTTAAAAATAAAGTGGTATTCTAAGTACTTTAAGTACATGTTCAGAATGGTATTGTCTTTAAATAATAAGAAAAATTTCAACATAAAGTGCAGTTTTTCTTCTTAAAAAAATAAGGCAGAAACATTAAAGGTAATTTGACCAGCTTCACCTTTAAACTCTGAGTAACCTTAGCCAAAATTATTTTGTACATTAGGCTAAAACAGTGTGATCATTGAACATTTTGTAATTAGATGTAAGTAAAATTACTAACGGTCACGGAAGTCCAATGATCCCCAGTAAGAGCCACAAAGTCCGATTTCTGTAATGCATCTAATTTTGCTTGCTTTTCAGTGTCATAAAGCTGTTGAATTTTACTTGAAATAGACTCTCGGCACGGTAGTTGGAAAGTTGGATCACCTGATGCTAACTGTAGCACATTTTCTAATCCCCTATCTTCCACCACTGTTAGTGGTCTACAGTCCAAAGCAATCCATTTTGCGGGAGAATTTGTAAGTTTGACCGATGTTGACTTGCTAATTTTGGTCCTGAAGCCAGTCATTTCATCAGGTTTGGGCTTCCGACACCTTTTGTTGGTACTCGAACTTGTACTGCTAGTGCTAACAGAATACACAGTTTCTATGCTCGCTGTAACATGTTTTGCATTTAGATGATACAGTAAGGTTGAAGTGCTTCGGTGGTATGCAAACTCCTTTTTGCACAGTTTGCACAAAACCGCGCTTTTATCAAGGCTTCCGTCGGGTAGTCTTTTGAAATGAAATTTGCCTCTGATCAGTCCTAACAATGCGCTTTCTTCAGACTCTTCCATTTTTGTAGCTCTGATGTGTGCATCAATGTAATCGATGTACCAGAAAATCATGCATTGACAAAAGCTCCCCTTTGCTTGCAATGCAAAGTGTGATTAAATGCGTTATTTTTTTAACGCATTATGGAGCACATGCATCAAAGCTTCTCAGCTGTGCTTGTGCTAAGAAAAGGAAACATTTTAAAAATAACGTAACATGATTGTCAATGTAACCTTTTGTAGGGTCTGTCCCTGAGAATTATTGTCATCGCGAAGCAGAGCCTTACTGGAAATTGGAGGCATTTGAATTGAAATGGGAGATCAGAGAGTATAACGGGGATGCGAGGAATACAAACTCTCTCCCCTGAGCAACCGCCAGTAAAAACAGTTGCCTCAATTAGGTTCTTTTGCAGACACATGACCTGAAGTCTCGTGCTGTTACAAAGTCTCGGTGGCTGTAAGGTTTTCAGTAATACTATTGGTGTCCCAACCCTCAAAATTAGATCATGCTCAGTAGTGCCTGGAGGATTCAGAGTGTGGAGAAACCCTAGAGACAGCGTGTGTATTAACTTGTGGATTTTTCTGTGAGTATTTGGTGGCAGCGTCACAAAGTTGCTTCCGCAAGACCGCGTTAGCTGTGGAGCTCAACTTAGAGCGAAATAAATTGAATGGGAGGGGAGATGATGACGTCACCCCCCACCTTAACTGTCAATCCCCCCCACAAACACAGTCTCTCGGAATTTGCATAAGCACAGTCCTTCACCTGCAATTTTAACTTAGTTACAAAGTGATCAAAACTCTCGTTTATACCCTGCGTCCTGTGATTAAACTTGTATCCCACAAATATCTTATTATTCGTGGGCATGACAAACGCCAGCGGCAGCCTGTCTATGAACTTAATTTAAACTTACTGTTTGCACCATCCTTTGTTTCCGCAGTAGCTGCACTTATGAATATGCTTGTATGCGTCACTCGCTCGCTTCTTATTGTTTCGCTGCCTTCTCAATTGTATAATGCATGTTTTCTTCAGCGCTCTTTGGAGCTCTTCGTTTTCTACATACTGCGTTTACAGTCAGTTCACGTGATTACGTGGGAGGCGTGATGACGCGACACGCAACTCCGCCTTCCACGGCCATCGAGCTGCAGTCTATTACAGTATATGGACAAAAAATAGGTTCCAGTTATGACCATTACGCGTAGAATTTCGAAATGAAACCTGCCCAACTTTTGCAAGCAAGCTGTAAGTAATGAGTCTGCCAAATTTCAGCCTTCTACCTACACGGGAAGTTGAAGAATTAGTGATGAGTAAGTCAGTCAGTGAGTGAGTCAGTGAGGGCTTTGCCTTTTTTTAGTATTTATATATATATATGTATAGCAAAATACCCACGCTTCGCAGCGGAGAAGTAGTGTGTTAAAGGAGTTATAAAAAAAAAGGGAACATTTTAAAAATAACGTAACATGATTGTCAATGTAATTGTTTTCTGACTGTTATGAGTGTTGCTGTCATCAAGGATTTGATTATTATTATTTCTTTCAATCAGGTTCATATTTGGAGGATGTGTTGTGTTCAAATTACATTCTGTGTTTGTCAACCGTTGTAAAGATATCAGGTTTCATTCATCGATTCCTTTCTTACTGCATCAATAAACAGCTAGTCTTCCTCTTTATTTGAGACATCACATACTGCATGCACAGGTTTTTTTTTACACTGCCTTACTTTCACAGGACATTGACTTTTTCCACCGTGTGTTTTGTTTCCGCAGTAGCTGCACTTATGAATATGCTTGTATGCGTCACTCGCTTCATATTCTTTTGCTGCCTTCTCAATTGTGTAATGCTTTTTTGTTCAGCGCTCTTTGAAGCTCTTGCTTTTTGTCTGTGTACTGCGTTCATAGTCAGTTCACGTGAGCCGCTCGGACTACATGCATCGAAGGTTCTGAGCTGTGCTTGTGCTATCTCGTGTGATGTCCTCGGCTTTATTTAATGTTAGCTAAGACCTGGCACTTAAAAGTTTCTCTCGCAGTTTCGCTGAGTTTGTGCCAAACACCACCCTGACCATCTCATCTTTGTTTCTATAAGCACAGCCCTAAACCCGTGAATATTTAGCGGTAGAGTGTTCCTATTGGATTGCCACTGACGGACAGCCTTATATAGGCAGGCACTCAGTTACGTGGGAGGCGTGATGATGAGCGACGCAACTCAGCCTTACACGGCGACGGAGCTGCAGGCTATGGCCGGTATATATGTTGTCGCATGCGGCTGGGGGTGGAGCCCAGCCGGGACACCCAGGAGGACCGGAGGAGGGCTTGTACTTTCTCCAGACCGTGAGGGGGCGACCGCCTTGGTTGTGTTGGGGGACACTTGTAGAGGGTTTGGAAGGCGCCCCGGTGCCAGAACAACCCTGGACCTCAGCACTACCGTCACGCCAGGAAGTGCTGGGTGGAAGAGGAGCAGGGACATCCGAAGGGCTTCCGGGTGCGCAGCCGGCACTTCCGCAATACGGGGGTGTGTCTGCAGGAGATTGCTGGTAAGCAGCTGGAGCCCATCCGGGTTCCTATATAAGGGGCCGCCTCCCTTCATTCAGCAGTGGAAGTCGGGTGGAAGAAGGACGGAGCTGGAGAGAGGACTGGAGGTGGCCAGGAGAAGTGGCATTTGACTGTGAGGCCTGGACTTTGGGGAATCGGTGCTAGAGGCACTGGGGGTGCACATAAAACATTGTAAATAGTGCATATAATAAATGAGTGTGTTGGGTGAAGAAACGATGTCCGCCTGTCTGTGTCCGGGTCCCATTCCACAATGTACATAAGTAGGTTCCAGTTATGACTGTTACACGTAGAATTTCGAAATGAAACCTGCTTAACTTTTGTAAGTAAGCTGTAAGGAATGAGCCTGCCAAATTTCAGCCTTTTACCTACACGGGAAGTTGGAGAATTAGTGATGATTGAGTCAGTGAGTGAGTGAGTGAGTGAGTGAGTGAGTGAGTGAGTCAGTCAGTCAGTCAGTCAGTCAGTCAGTCAGTCAGTCAGTCAGTCAGTCAGTCAGTCAGTGAGGGCTTTGCCTTTTATTAGTATAGATGTTGTTGTTGTTGTTGCTGTCCCGCCCCAACTCCTACCAGAATTATGCCTCTTTGAATATTTAAATCAATATAAATAACCCTTAAGTGCAGCCTTTTGTGAAAAGACAATGGCAAAAGCACAGGGGAAAATAGAAGAATTTCAGTGAATACCAATTGGAGGTAAGGAAAAACATACTATTTGTTGGTTTAAACAGTGGTATAAACAAAAAAAGGACGTTGATCGAGTGATATAGAGTGTCGGAGAAACTCGAAAGCTCACATAGTGCCCAAAATAAAAAAGAACTTGTCACATATCAAAGTCACCGTGAAAAGGCGAGTCGTAGCCCACTGTCTGAGTGTCATATAAAAGCTTATTAGTGTACAAAGAAAAAAAAATAGGCATACAGTGGGAAAAAAACCTAATCTCAAAATTTCCACATTAATCACGTAGTTTATTTTGTCATTAAAGTAGAACATCATAAACTTCATTTTAAAAATTGTTTCATTTACTAGTTTCCCAAATCCCATTATAACTTAAGTAGCACGTTAAATGCTTTGTTTTGTATGTGATGTTCTATGTGCTGTATGTGTGTGAATCAGTACATGCTTCCGGGCTTTTTCTTCCTCCAACAGGATACAGAATCCATTACACTCATGATATTACAGCTCTAATTAAACTGCTAAGATGTATATGTGATATCATTTTCATGATGATAGGAGTTACAGCATGTTATTAAACATGGGAACACGGTGGCGCAGTGATTGTTCATGACTCTCACAAGATGCTTGCTGCGCTGTGCGCGACCTTCGATGAAATACTTTATTGTAGCAGTACTGTCTCTTTCAAATGTACTAACCTCCAGTGTGTCCTGGGTCTTCCCCGGGGCCTCCTCCCGGTTGGACGTGCCCGGAACACCTCACCAGGGAGGCGTCCAGGAGACATCCTGATCAGATGCCCGAGCCACCTCATCTGATTCCTCTCGATGTGGAGGAGCAGCGGCTCTACTCTGAGCCCCTCCCAGATGACTGAGCTTCTCACCCTATCTTTAAAGGAAAGCCCAGACACCCTGCGGAGGAAACTTATTTCAGCCGCTTGTATTCGCGATCTCATTCTTTCGGTCACTACCCATAGCTCATGACCATAGGTGAGGGTAGGAGCATAGATCGACTGGTAAATTGAGAGCTTTGCCTTACGGCTCAGCTCCTTTTTCACCACGACAGACCGATGCAGAGCCCGCATCACTGCGGATGCCGCGCCGATCCGCCTGTCGATCTCACGCTCCATTCTTCCCTCACTCGTGAACAAGACCCCGAGATACTTGAACTCCTCCACTTGGGGCAGGATCTCTCCCCAACCCTGAGAGGGCACTCCACCCTTTTCCGGCTGAGGACCATGCTCTCGGATTTGGAGGTGCTGATTCTCATCCCAGCCGCTTCACACTCAGCTGCGAACCGATCCAGAGAGCTGAAGATCATGGCCTGATGAAGCAAACAGGACAACATCATCTGCAAAAAGCAGTGACCCAATCCTGAGTCCACCAAACCGGACCCCTTCAACACCCTGGCTGCGCCTAGAAATTCTGTCCATAAAAGTTATGAACAGAATGGTGACAAAGGGCAGCCCTGGCAGAGTCCAACTCTCACTGGAAGCGGGCTCGACTTACTGCGGCAATGCGGACCAAGCTCTGACACGGTTGTACAGAGACCGAACAGCTCTTATCAGGGGTCCGGTACCCCATACTCCCGAGCACCCCCCACATGATTCCTCGAGGGATACGGTCGAACGCCTTTTTCAAGTCCACAAAACACAAGTAGACTGGTCGGGCAAACTCCCATGCACCCTCAGGACTCTGCTAAGGGTGAAGAGCTGGTCCACTGTTCAGCGACCAGGGCGAAAACCACACTGTTCCTCCTGAATCCGAGGTTGACTATCCGACGGACCCTCCTCTCCAGAACCCCCGAATAGACTTTTCCAGGGAGGCTGAGGAGTGTGATCCCTCTATAGTTGGAACACACCCTCCGGTCCCCCTTTTTAAAGAGGGGGACCACCACCCCGGTCTGCCAATCCAGAGGCACTGTCCCGATGTCCATGCGATATTGCAGATATGTGTCAACCAAGACAGTCCTACAACATCCAGAGCCTTAATCTCATCCACCCCCGGGGCCCTGCCACCAAGGAGTTTTTTGACCACCTCGGTGACTTCAGTCCCAGAGATGGGAGAGCCCACCTCAGAGTCCCCAGGCTCTGCTTCCTCGTGGAAGGCATGTTAGTGGGATTGAGGAGGTCTTCAAGTACTCCTCCCACCGACCCTAGCGTCAGTGAGGTCAGCAGCCACCATCCCACCATATCACGGTGTTGACACTGCACTGCTTCCCCTCCTGAGGCGCGGACGGTGGACCAGAATCTCCTCGAAGCCGTCCGAAAGTCGTTCTCCATGGCCTCTCCAAACTCCTCCCATGCCCGAGTTTTGCCTCAGCAACAACGAAGCCGCATTCGCTTGGCCTGCGGTACCTATCAGCTGCCTCCAGAGACCCACAGGACAAAAAGTCCTATAGGACTCCTTCTTCAGCTTGGCGGCATCCCTCACCCGGTGTCCACCAGCGGGTTCGGGGATTGCCGCCACGACAGGCACCGACCACCTTGCGGCCACAGCTCCGGTCAGCCGCCTCAACAATAGAGGCACGGAACATGGCCCATTGGACTCAATGTCCCCACCTCCCTCGGGGCGTGGTTGAAGTTCTGCGGAGGTGGGAGTTGAAGCTACTTCTGACAGGGGACTCTGCCAGCCATTCCCAGCAGACCCTCACAACACGTTTGGGCCTACCAGGTCTGACCGGCATCTTCCCCCACCATCGAAGCCAACTCACCACCAGGTGGTGATCAGTTGACAGCTCCGCCCCTCTCTTCACCCGAGTGTCCAAGACATATGGCCGCAAGTCCGGCGACACAACCACAAAGTCGATCATCACCTGAGGCCTAGGGTGTCCTGGTGCCAAGTGCACATATGAACACCCTTATGCTTGAACATGGTGTTCGTTATGGACAATCCGTGACGAGCACAGAAGTCCAATAACAAAACACCGCTCGGGTTCAGATCGGGGGGGCCATTCCTCCCAATCACGCCCTTCCAGGTCTCACTGTCATTGCCCACGTGAGTATTGAAGTCTCCCAGCAAAACGAGGGAATCCCCAGAAGGTATGCCCTCTAGCACCCCTCAGAGACTCCAAAAGGGTGGATACTCCAAACTGCTGTTCGGTGCATACGCACAAACAACAGTCAGGACCCTTCCCCCCACCCGAAGGCGGAGGGAGGCCACCCTCTCGTCCACCGGGGTAAACCCCAATGCACAGGCTCCGAGTCGGGGGGCAATAAGTATGCCCACACCTGCTCGGCTGCTTTGTTGAACCGCTCTTTGTCTCATCCCTCACCTAGGACCAGTTTGCCTTGGGTAGCCCTACCAGGAGCATAAAGCCCCGGACAACATAGCTCCTAGGATCATTGGGACACGCAAACCCCTCCACCACGATAAGGTGACGGTTCAAGGAGGGGACCAAACAGCAAATAATGATGCAAATACACAAAAACTGTGAAAAGGAATCAATCAGCTGTAGAATATGATAGTATCTTATCAGATTCAAAGAGTGGAGCAATAAAATGAAAGGAATGTACTTGAACTTTTACTTAGTTGTAACTTAGTTTCTTATATAATGTTACCCTATAGGTATGCATATGTGACTGTAGACTTCAAACAAGAAGGCAACATTTCAGTTTATTTTTTATTTATTTATTTTTTTAAATTTTATTCATTTTATTGCAATCCTCCCATACAAATCAATCAATTTTTACAAAAAGTAGGATTAAGAACAAATCGACCCCCACCCCTGAGAAAGAGCAAGGCCAAAGGAGTAAAACTTAAGGGTTCTAAACATACCTAAATTGATGAGTTTGATAAGCCAATAGAGATGGATGGAGAAGAAAAAGAAATGCAGAAATAATTGCCTCCTCTGTACTTTAAGAGCTTATTCTAAAATATTACTGATTAGATCCTGCCATGTTTTGAAAAAAATCTGTACAGATCCTCTAACTGAGTATTTGATTTTTTCCAATTTCAAATAGTATAGAACATTGGTTTCCCACTGACTTAAAAGAGGAGAATTAGGATTCTTCCAGTTTAGCAAAATCAGTCTGCGCGCCAAAAGTGTAGCGAATGCAATCACAGTTTGTCCTTCTCCACTTTAAACCCATCTGGAAAAACCCCAAACACAGCTGTTAATGGGTTAGGAAGGATTGTGAGACCAAGGCTGTCTGAAAGGTAATTAAAAATTTTGGTCCAGAATGATGTTAATTTGGTGCAAGCCAAAAACATGTGACCCAGTGAGGCTGGGACTTGATTGCAGCGTTCACAGGTTGAATCTTGCCCTGGAAACATTTTGGAGAGTTTTAGACGAGACAGATGTTTATGTATATAATTTTGAGTTGAATAATTTTGTGCTTTGTGCATATGGAGCTCAAGTGATTTCTCTGCATTGCAATTTTCCACTCCTTTTCTGATATATTGATTGAGAGATCTTTTTCCCAGTATCCTCTTGGATCTTTCAAAGGGAGTGACTGTAAAATAATTTTATATATTGCAGAGATGGTGTCTGATTCCTTGAGATTGAGCAATATTTTTTCCAGCATGGACAGGGTGCAAGATGAGGAAAATCAGACAGGTTCTGTTTAACAAAGTTCCTAATTTGAAGATAGTGAAAGAAATGTGTAGCTGGAATGTTACATTTGGAATGTACTTGTTCATAGGATGCAAAGACGTTGTCTATATAAAGATCTCTAAGCAAGTTAATCCAAAATTTTTTCCAGATATTAAAAATTCCGTATGTTTGCGAAGGTTGAAAGAGGTGGTTCTCTTGCGGAAGTGCCACAGATAAAAGCTTCTCCATCTTAAAATGCTTTCTACGTTGGTTCCATATTCTGAGTGAGTGAAGCACAATTGAGTTATTAGTATATTGCCGATAACTTGCATTTATTCAGGCACAGAGCAGGGAATATAAAGAAGTACTGCAGGATTTTAGTTATATTGCGGACCAGGGGCCTCATGTATAAACGGTGCGTACGCAAAGAAATGTTGCGTAAGAACTTTTCCACGTTCAAATCGCGATGTATAAAACCTACAATTGGCGTAAAGCCAAGCACTTTTCCACGGTACCTCATGTCTTGTCGTACGCAAGTTCTCCGCTCGGTTTTGCAGACTGGCGGCACCCAGCGTCAAAGCAATGCTACTGTTCCTGTGTGATTACTCATTATTTTCATGACGCGGCTTTATACATACACAGAAACTAACCGCATATTGTTTATTAGTGTAATGCATCTGATTGTAATTAACTCGTAACAATATAATGGTCCAGGGAACAGCCATAGTATTCCAAATACCATAACTGCTGTAGCGTTGTTACTCTCACTTCTTCTTCTTCTTCTTCTTCTTCTTTCAGCTCCTTCTGTTAGGAGTTGCCACAGCGGATCATCTTTTTCCATATTACTCTCACTGCACGACTCGGAGTATTTATATCACTGTATCTGAGTGTGAATCACAGCAGCAGCTGATCAGAAAGAGAATTATCGGTATACAGCTTTAAGGACACGCTACCTCAGCCACTGCAAAATGTTTTAAAGCCTTTCCTGTACGGACCTCGCGGTTCAGAAACAGTTTAATCCCAAGAACTTTAAATGCATTCAATCAATTGCTCCTTGTAGAACGGTTTGTACTTATAAGTACAATCACCCCACTGTAAACTTGCACTACAGTTATAATATCACACAACCTGAGCCACTTTATAAAGCACGTATTTACATATGATGACAATATCATTTTAAAGGTGAAATGCAGCAAAATATGTTTGTTAAATTATACACATAAAACTTTAACTTCATTTAAATAATCTATATTCTTCACTGGGAGTGTCGTGAAGGATAGAATAATTTAACATGTACGAAGATATTTCAATGTTCTTTAAACGTTTTGAAGAATCGGCGCTAAGCTTACAGATGGCTTAACTTCTATTACAGAGCTGATTGTGTGGCGATCGGTTACTTGGGGAAAGAAAAGCAAGGACTCTTGGGGCGCCCCGCCAATATATATTGAATATAAAACAGAAAGAGAAAATAACAACACAGCTAAAAGCATGCGACAAATTTCGACAAAAGATAAATGCTTGTCATGAGCACGAGGCTCATGAAACACGTTTAATAATGTGCTTTAGCTCCTATCATCATGAAAATGACATCACGTATACATCTCAGTATTTTAGTTATTCAGAGAGCTGTAATATCACGAATGTAATGGACTCTGTGTCCAGTTGGAGGAAGAGAGCCAGTTTAAGAAGCAAGTAGTGATTCACACACATAGATCACATACGAGTAGAAGATCAAATACAAAACAAAGCATTTAACGTGCTACTTTAATTACGATGTAATTTTGAGAAACTGGTTAATTAAACGATTTTAAGATGAAGTTTATAATGTTCTACTAAATGAAAAAATAAACTACGTGATTAAAGTGGAAAATTCGAGATTAAAGTTGACATTTCGTGCTTTTTCCACACCGTGTGCCTTTTTTCTCTGTACCCTAATAAGCTTTCATATGACACTCAGACAGTGGGCTTACAACTCTTCTTTTCACGGCGACTTTGATATGTGACTTCTTTTTTATTTCTGGCACTGTGCGATTTTGTGAATGTGAGCTTTCAAGTTTCTCCAACACGCTATGTCACTCGATCAACTTCATTTTGTTGATTATACCACGGTTTATTTGAACAAATAGTATGTTTTTCCTTTGCCTCCACTTGGTATTTGCTGAAATTCTTATATTTTCCCCGTGATTTTCCCATTGTCTTTTCACAGAAGGCTGTGCTTAAGGGCAATTTATATTGATTTGCATATTCAAATAGGCGTAATTCTGGGAGGATTTGGGGAGTTACAAAATGCGCGTGCACGAGCGTTAGTTTTCACGCTGATCGGGATTTATGTAAAGAAAGAACGTGGAAGTTGGAGTACGCACAGATTCCTGCATCTGGATTTTTCTGTGCGTAAGCACATTTCGGCTTTTGTGCTTACGCCATGTTATAGTGTGAGTTCTACGCACAGCGTTATACATGAGGCCCCAGGCCTGTGTATGTTCATCTATTTGTGTCCAGGTTTTTATAGCTTGTATGTTTGCTGCCTAAAACTGGAAGTTAGGTAGAGCCATGTCACCATCTGCCTTTTGTCTTTGTAGGGTCGCTCTTTGGATACGTGGATGTTTGAGTTCCAAATAAATGAGGTTATTGTTGAATCTAATTGCTTAAAAAATGATTTATTGATGTATATTGGAATGTTTTGAAATAAAAAAGGAGCTTAAGAAGAACATTCATCTTAACAGTGTTAATTCTTCCAGCTAGAGTAAGATGAAGGGTTGACCATCTGTGCAAGTCTTGCTTAATTTTTTCCATGCAGACGGCAAAATTTTGTTGATAGTGATCTTTATGTTTACTTGTAATGTTTACCCCAAGATATTTAAACTTCTGCAATGATAAAAGGTAGGGTGTCTAATCTAATATTATATGCTTGAGAGTTCACTGGAAAGAGTACAATTTTATTCAGATTAATTCTTGAGACCAGAGATCTTTTGAAATTCTGTGAGTGCTGTTAAGACTGCAGGCACAGAATTTTGTGGGTCTGATATATACAGTACCATATCATCTGCATATAGAGAAATTTTCTGTTCCAGTCCTTCTCTGATAATCCCCTTTATCTGGTCAGCATTTCAACAGTGTATAGCCTGTGGTTCGATGGTGACTGCAAACAGCAGCGGTGACAAGGGGCATCCTTGTCTAGTACCTCGTTCTAGTTTAAAGTAGTCTGAACAGATGTTGTTGATACAAATTGAAGCTTCTGAATTGGTATACAGTAGTTTGCTCCATGCACAAATGTTCAGGCCAAACCCAAATTTCTCCAATGTAGTAAAAAGATATTTCCATTCAATCATGTCAAATGCTTTTTCTATATCCAATGATAATAATATTTCTGGGGTGTTTGACTTAGTTGGTGAGTATATTACATTAAACAGGCGTCGAAGATTTGAGGATAAGTGTCAACCCTTGATAAATCCAGTTTGATCTTGTGATATTAGTGAGGGGAGCACTTTCTCCATCCTTCTAGCTATAATTTTTTAGAGTATCTTAACATCATTATTCAAAAGTGAAATTGGTCTGTATGATGCACATTGTAATAAGTCCTTATTTTGTTTAGAAAAAACAGTGATTAATGCTTGGCGAAAAGTTTGAGGAAGAGTTTGATTGTCTCTGTAAATGTTTCTAATAGGAGGGGAGCTAGCTGAGCGGGGAATTTCTTAAAAATTCTACAGGGTAGCCATCAGGGCCTGCTGCTTTCCCGCCTTGAAGTGACTTTATAGCATCTAGTAATTCTGATAATGCCAGAGGTTTATCCAGTTCCTCTGCACTAGGAGTATCTATTTGTGGTATCTGTAATGTATCCAGAAATGCATTAGATTGTCTGTTGTATTCTTTAAACTCAGTAGAATATAAGGATTTATAGTAGTCTCCTAATGTGTGCATTATATTTTTGTGGTTGATGATTTTGTCTCCATTCGTGTTGGTGATTACTGGGATTGCATTGCGGACTTCTTGCTTGTAAATTTGTTAAGCTAAAAGCTTATTAGCTTTCTCTCAGTGTTCATAGTAATGATGTCTGGATTTATTAATTAGTTGTTCAGTTTCTTTAGTTGTCAAGAGGTTTAGTTCTGAACGCAGAGCCTGTCTTTTCCTATGTAGAGCCTCGCTTGGAAGCCTGGCATGTTCTTCATCTATTCTAGTAATTTCGCTGTTTAGCTCTTCTACTTTCTTGGTTTCTAATATATTTCTGTGGGAAAGATAATCTGTCCTCTTAAGAAGGCCTTAAGAGTTTCCCAGAGTATTCCTGCTGAAATCTCTGAGGATATATTTGTCTCTAGGAAGAAACTGATTTGTTTGGATATAAATTCTGTACAATTCTCATCTGCTAAGAGAAGCGGGTTGAGACGCCATCTGCGAGATGAGTGTGTCAGGCATAGTGACTTTAGCTCCAAGATCGGAGGTGCATGGTCAGAAATAACAATAGCATCGTATTTGCAAGATTTAATCGTAGGCAAGAAATTATTATCTATAAAGAAATAATCAATTCTTGATTAGCAATGATGTACTGGTGAGTAGAAAGAATATGTTCTTGAGTTTGGGTTTAAAAACCTCCAGGGGTCTGATAGGTTGTGATCAGTTATAAACTTTGTAATTATCTTTGTAGTGTTAGATTTGCAATATTTCTGTTTAGAGATTATGTTTTCATGCTGTTTGCTGGCAGAATGTGCACCCACCTTGTCAAGGACTGCTGCTTAAATTACACACAGTGGTCCACCCACTGCAACCCTGAATTACTTTAAGCAGTTTTGTGAATCTTAAGTTAACCTTACAAATTTATAGGGTTTCATAAATCCTGCTTTCTCTTACTTCTACCTTCAGAACATTAGAATAATCTAAATGAGAACAGCCTATTCAGCCCAACAAAGCTCACCAGCTTATTTTTTGTAAAATAACATTAAGTCTAGTTTTGAAAGGTTTTAAAGTCCTACTGTCTAACACAGTACTTGGTAGCTTATTCCACGTGGCTGTGGTTCTCTTTGTAAAGAACAACTTCTAATATTTAGGTGAAATTTACCTTTACCTCTTCTTTCCAAATGTGTCCCTGTGTTCTTGATAAACTCATTTTAAAGTAACAGTACTATACTAATTTCCCTTCATAATTTTAAACACTTCAATTATGTTTATTCTTAATCTTCTTTTGCTTAAACTGGATAGGCTTAGCTCTTTTAATCCTTAAACTGCCACGTACTTGGGGGGTTAATGCACCCCCAGGTGGCAAAAACTTTTTTGCTTTGCTTTTTAAGGAAACATCACAATTCACCAAGAAAAAGTGAAGTTTTAATGTATCACATATTTTTTTCATGCAAGGAGCATCACAATTACTGCAACACTGATCATTAAACACATGAACTGTAAAAACTATTAAAAAAAACAAGCAACAATCTATTATTATATGTACAAGGTGCAACTGACGCCATTGATGAAATTCAGTAAATCACCGAGCCAACTGCCCTTGAATTGGCTGCACACAAGCACACAGAGGCCAATGCTGATACTTGCTGGCCAGTCTAGTGCAGCAGCTGAATCCCAGGGACAGTGAGGCTGCAGTGCTGCAAGGGCAGTAGTGGTCATGAGCTGGCTTTTCAATGAATGTATGGCACTGACTATACTCAACTCTGGCGTGCTGGCAAATTACGTTGGGAACCGGATATACCAGGTTGCGCTGTTCAATGAGTGTACATTACCGAATATACTCGGTTCTGGCGTGCTGGCAAATTGCATTGGGATGCGAATATAGCCAGTTGCAGCGATTTAAGGGTTAATCTTTCCTCCTAATTCATCCCCTGTAGCCTTTGAATCAGCCTAGTCGATTTTTTCTGGACTTTTTTCCAGAGCTGCTATGTCATTTTTGTAGCATAGAGACCATAACTATACACAGTACTCCAGATGAGGTCTAACCAGTGTGTTACAAAGCTTCAGCATAACATCCTTGGGCTTGTACTCTACACATTGTGCTATATAATCTAACATTCTGTTAGCCTCCTTAAAGACTTCTGAACACTGTCTGGTAGTTAATATCATAGAGTCCATTACAACTCCTAAATCCTTCGCATAAGGTGTACTTTTTAATTTTCAGACCTCCCATTGTGTGTTCAGATCTAGATAGGAGATCTGGGGTTATGGCAGAGCATAAATCTCCAGAAACTATATATGGTGCATCTGCATCATGTCTACTTGTGGTTTCTGCAGCAACAGCCACCATAACAATTATTTGGACTGATGAACGTAATTGAAAAAGACTCTTTGTGCCCTTAGGAAAACCTGGTAACTTTAATTGCACTCTTTTAGATCAGCCATTTCCTTAACCATTATTTTTTTTTTCTTATTTTCCATGATATATCTGCATCAAGGAGGTTGCAAAGTGGGTGAAAACTCTGGAGGTATGGTTTTATATTATTCAGAGTTCATGTATCAATTTACTGTCTTTGCTGTTATTTTGTTTTTCAGTGATAAAAATTTAAAATATAATTAGTTTTGTATTAAAAAAAGCTTGATCAGCCAAAAAGTACTACATCTTTTTTTATTTAATCACCTCTGTTATTTTCACACACATGTGATTTTAATTATACTAGATTATTAAAACAATAAGTGCAGTGAAAACCATTCAATGTGCTAAGTGACATATGAATAATCATAACAAAGAAATTCCCAAGGTAAGAATTTTATTACCACATTTATTCTAAATTATACCTGTTGTGATTGCACCAAATGCAACCTCTTTTGCCGTAGCTTGAAACAAAGGGGAAAAAATCTGATTCAGCCAATTCTGACATCTGTTATGCAAAACACCCATCATGGATAACTTAAAATCAATGGCATCATGAAAATGTCTCCAAGGCTTTCATTAATCACTGCATCTGTGCTTTATGACACTAAGTCTTCAGTGGTAAAGGTGGTAAAAATGAGCATATTAAATGTATCTCATATTGCAGAAGAAATCTGGCCTTAAGCTTTTCACATTAATAGGGTTTGCAAAAGATGCTTTAATAACAACTGTCATTCACAACCTTGAAAGAAACTCTGCAAATTGTCATTATACAAAACCTTTCTGAAGTGTTTGATCACTGACTCTGTTCATTAGTGTAGCTTCTTATTATGAACATTAGAGTGAAGTCATTGATTAGAATGAAGAAAGTAGCATTATATTCTGGAGAAAATCAAAACTAGTTAATTCCTAGTAATTCAAAATTGTATTTTTATCCTTATGCAATAAATAATTGTTCAGTCTCCTTTCAAGAATTTAATAATAGCCATTTTCAGTATTTTGCCAGGAAATCTTGTTTTGGTGACAAAAAGAGTAGCATAACTAATCAAATTAATAGACCAGAATGTATAAGGGAATTCAGATGACATGAACGTCCTCTGACAAAATTGTGTAACTTTCAGAATACCCAGGTCTCCTTACTTTATATGGGCTGCTGAAGTGTACTAAGTTTTGGGGAAAATATATTTAACACTTACTATATGTGGAAGCCAACCATTGAAATTACCAAAAAAAGTTTCAATCTGTAGAGCAATATAACAAAAGTTTTGTTCATAGCCCTCTACCCCTGTATAGACTGACACGGCAGGGGTGTGTTCTTGCTCCTACTCTGTTCAATGCTTGTATGGACTGGGTATTGGGCAAAGTCATGGGGTCTAGCGGTCGTGGGGCATCTGATAATGAAGAAAGGTTCACAGATCTTGACTTTGCTGACGATGCTGTGATCTTCGCGGAGTCAATGGAGGCTCTGATTGGGGTGCTCGAGAGACTGAGCGAGGAGTCTGAGTGTCTGGGCTTGTGTGTGTCCTGGATAAAAACCAAGATCTAGGCCTTTAATGACCTCGAGTTTGCAGAGAGAGTGTCGACCTTGTCGAGAGGTTGACTTACCTTGGCAGTGACATTCATGTCTCTGGTGACTCTTCATATGAAGTCAGTAGATGGATTGGGAGAGCATGGGGGGTCATGAGGTCACTGAAAAGTGATGTGTGGCGCTCCCGATATCTATGCAAAAGGACGAAGGTCCATGTCTTTAGAGTCCTAATGCTTCCTGTCTTGCTATATGGTTGTGAGACATGAACGCTATCCAGTGACCTGAGATGAAGACTGGGCTCCTTTGGTACTGTGTCTCTCTGGAAAATCCTTGGGTACTGTTGGTTTGACTTTGTGTTGAATAAGCAGTTGCACATTGAGTCCAGAATGAGGTACATTACCAGCATTGTGAGGGAACGTCAGTTACGGCACTACGGCCATGTGGCGTATTTCTCCGAGGGTGATTAATAAAGTATCTATCTATCTATCTATCTGGCTCATCAGATCCTCATTACTGGGGAACCGAGTGGCTGGACCAGGCCAAGGGATCGCCCACGTAACACCTGGCTGTGGCAGAAAGAGGGCCATTTCCAGAGGGTGGGACTAGACCACGTGTCTGCCTGGGGGGTTCCAAATCTGGATTCCGAGTTGTTTCGTTGTGTAGTAGGTGCAGCAACACACTGTACCAGTGCATGCTCCCCAACTTGACTTGACTTGTCACTGGAGCAATATTAGTGTACTATTAATCACAAAACACAAATAATTTAAACTATGGGTATATACCATACAGTATGTTGATCCTATGCTCAAACATCTTACAGGTTTTAAGAATGACATTAGAGTGTTGGAAAAGGAATAATGGTGGCACAAAAAAACAACACTAGAGGAAGATTGATCCCTCAGCAGAGATATGCTAAAAGTGTCACCTACCCCTCCAAGTAGCTGTACTCCCTGTGGCAGAATGGCTGTGAGGTGTACTTAGGATGCCATGTTTGTATTTTTTAATTATTTTTATTAATATTTTTATAATGAAATCAGAGAGTCATTTCTGTTTCTGCATTCTAGCAGCTGTTGGCATTTTGTGACATAGCCATATTGTTTATGACAACAAAAATACCAACTGCTGGTTACATGGGTGTAAAATGTGACATCCCATGAGTCACTCCTAAAAAACAAACTACAGCCTATAGTATAGTTATGGAAAATAATTCTGTTTACTTTGAGGAACTTTGATTTGACTTCTGTTTTGTATATTGAACTTTGCTTAAGGTTATTTTCAGCTTTCCTGGTATTCCAACCTTCTCTCAATCCTAGAACATGATTTAGCCTTTTTCTAACAGTATGCATCCCTTTTCTGTTGTTCTTGTTTTTTTTTATTTGCTTATGGCATTTAATGACCTGTTATCCACTTTAACAAATACATAATGACCAGGTCTCAATATCCCATATCTGCAAATGCTGAAATCAATTTGAAAAATGTGACACCTTACCAGGATGAATATCTAAAAACTTGACATAATTTTCAGGCCTCTTTATTAGAATAGCAGAATCAACAGTGCAGGCTTAAGATGCAGTGGGCACTGGCTCACAAAAACTGGACAGCTGACGACTGTAAAAATGTATCCTGATTTGTTAAGTCTCGATTTCTCAGATAACAGATTCAGAATTTGGCACCAACAGCATGAATTCATGTAGTCAGCCTACAATGGGTCAACAGTCCAGGCTGGTAGTGGTGTAATGGTAATAGGGAATGTTTTTTATTATATTTTATTTTGGGCCCCTTAATACTAATTAATTATTGCATGAGTGCCACAGCCTGTTTGAGTACTGCTGCTGACCATGTGCATACCATCACGGCTACAATTCACCCATTTTCTAAAGGCTCGTATGTTTTCTGTTCAAGTTCTCTTTTTATGTATTTGTTGTTTAAATTCAAGTAATTTATTAAATCAAGTGATTTTCATATGTTTATAATATCCAGTTCTATGTTATTTATAATATTCCATCAGTATGCAGTTTATTTCCGATCTGTGGTCACGTGTTTTGTTATGTTCCTTGTACTTTGTGGGTACAGCCCACTTGACTGATGTCACCACTGAAGGGCCACCCTCAGCCTTCATCTTCAGAGGCTGAGAGCAAATCTTTCATTGGTCCATTTATGTTTTTTCACATGCTTTACAGTGAGCATTGAATTTTTTGGTATTGGCCTTTTTAGCCTTTGTGCAGACCTTTTGTTTTAGCAAATACAGTCTCTAACAAAGCAGTAATAATGTGGTGTTTTGTGTTTTATCTTTTGTGTCTGTTTGATGGACTGTTCAACACAACAAGCTAACAGCTTCTTGCTGTACACGTTTATACAATCTACAGTCAGCAACTACAGCATCTTGTCCTGTTTATATTTATAGTTTATATAGTTATAGTTAATATATAGTTTATATATATTTATAGTTCACGGGGGTCTGCTGGAGCCAATCCCAACCAGTACAGGGCACAAGGCAGGAACAAACCCATCGCAGGTTTATAACATGTGATGTTTGGATATTTGAATGAAAACTTATATCCCAACCTACCAGGAGGCCCACTTTATGAAATCCTCTAAGATGAAGCCATTAAAATAAATAAAGAATGACTTAAGAACATTTATGTTCAGCAAAATTCCCAGAGGGGAGTGGGTAGTCTTTTAGTCTGGAACACTTACACGTTTTTTTTTTTTTTCTTTGAAGCTTAACTGACTTTTTTTTTTTTTTTTTGCTGTCTGCACTGGCCAACTGACCATATCATAAGACAATTGTTTAGATACTCAATAAAAAACAATTTTATATGTAAAAACTTCAGTTTTCCTAATTATATATAACAGCCAAAGGTATACACAGACCAGTGTGTTTTTTTGTTACGTCAAGAAGGGCATCCGATGTAAAATTTGCAAACATTAATACAGATTTCCATACTGGATCAGCTGAGGCCTGGGTTAACAACAGCCACCACCAGTACTGTTAGCCAACAGGGTGCTGTGGTTAATTGGGCCACTGTTGGCCGATGGAGAAGAAGAGGAGAAATGTGTGTCCAGAGGCAGGAGGAGGAGAGGAAGGTTAGGAGAGTGGAAGTTAGGATAGGAACTTTGTTTGCAGTATGACTGAAGATGGAGATGACGCAAGGTTGATTTATTGTGCATTCATGAGACCAGATAAAAGGTGAGTAAGGCCAGGTGTATTGAGGAGGGTTCAAATTATACTGCCATGGTGCGGATGGGAGGAGAAATGGGGTATCCTGAAGGAACAGTATGTCAAGAGTGTAAGACAGAATGATGACTATGAAGTTGAAGCTGGAATTTGGAGGTGTGATGATGAATGTTATTAGTTTATATACCCCGCAAGTTGGGTGTGCAATGGATGAGAAAGAATATTTTGGAGTGAGCTGGATGAAGTGGTGGAGAGTGTACCCAAGGGAAAGAGAATGATAATTCGAGTGGATTTCAATGGACATGTTGGTGAAGGTAACAGAGGGGATGCGGAGGTGATGGGTAGGTATGGTGTCAAGGAGAGGAATGAAGAATGACAGGTGGTAGTGAATTTTGCAAAAAAGGATGGACATGGCTGTGGTGAATAAGTATGATAAGAAAAGGAAGGAACACAGGTTGACACATAAGAGTGGAGGGAGATGCACACAGGTGGATTATATCTAATGCAGAAGGGTCAATCTGAAGGAGACTGAAGACTGCAAAGTGGTGGCAGGGGAAAATGTTATTAGGCAGCATAGGATGGTGGTCTGTAGAATAACATTGGAGATCAAAAAGAGGATGAGAGTGAGGGCAGAGCTAAGGATCAAATGGTGGAAATTGAAAAAGGAAGACCGTATGGTGGAGTTAAGGGATAAGGTATGACAGGCACTAGGTGGTATTAAAGAGCTGCCAGATAGCTGGGCAATTACAGCAGAATTGGTAAGGCAGAGGAAACCTGATGATGAAATTAGGAATTACAGGAGAGTATCCAGAGGAAGAGCTTGGCAAAGAAGAAGTAGAATAGTCAGAGAGATAAAGAAAGTAGACAGGAGTACAAATAGATAAGGCATAGCTAAAGTAAGATGTGGTGAAGGCTAAAGATAAGGAGTATGATGAGTTGTATGAAAGGCTGGACACTAAAGAGGGAGACAATTACATGTAACAATTGGCTAGACAGAAGGACGGAGCTGGGAGAGATGTGCAGCAGGTTAGGTTAATAAAGGATAATGATGGAAACTTACCCACAAGCAAGGAGAGTGTGTTGAGCAAATGGAAAGAGTACTTTTGGAGGTTGATGAATGAAGAGAATGAGAGAGAGAGAAAGTAGGATGATGTGGAGATAGTGAACTAGGAAGTGCAGAGGATCAGCAAGGAGGAAGTAAGGACAGCTATGAAGAGGATGAAGAATGGGAAGGCTATTGGTCCAGATGCCATACCTGTGGAAGCATGGATGTGTTTAGGAGAGATGGCAGTGCAGTTTTTAACCAGATTGTTTAATGGAATCTTGGACAGTGAGAGGATGGCTGAGGAATAGTGAAGTGTACTGGTATCGGGTTTTAAGAATAAGGGTCATTTGCAGAACTATAGTAACTACAAAGGGATACAATTGATCAGCCACTGCATGAAATTGTGGCAGAGAGTAGTGGAAGCTAGGTTAAAAAGGGAAATGATGATTAGTGAGCAGCAGTATGGTTTTATGCCAGGAATGAGTGCTAAAGATGTGATATTTGCTCTGAGGGTGTTGATGGAGAAGTATAGAGAAGGCCAAAAAGAGTTGTGGTGTGTCTTTGTGGGCCTAGAGAAAGATTATGACATGGTGCCAAGATAGGAGTTTTGGTATTGTATGAGGAAGTCTGGAGTGGCAGAGAAGCATGTAAGAGTGGTACATCAGGGATCGACTCTGAGTCCATTATTTTATTCAGCGGTAATGGACAGGTTAACAGAGGAGATTAGACAGGAGATGACATTGTGAAATGTAACAAGATTAGGGAGCAGATTGAGGATACCCTGGAGAGGTGGAGATATGCCCTAGAGACTACAGGAATGAAGGTAAGTAGGACCAAGATAGAATACATGTTTGTAAATGAGAGTAGGTTCAGAGGAATGGTGAGGATACTGGGAGTACAGTTGTGAAGCTGGAAAAGTGTAAATACCTGGCATTAACAGTACAGACTAATGGGGAGTGTAGAAGAGAGGTGCAGAGGAGAGTGCAGGCAGGGTGGAGTGGATGGAATGTCAGGAGTGATTTGTGACACATGGGTACAAGCAAAAGGGAAAGGAAGAGAAGGGAAGGGAAAGTCTTCAAGACGGTAATGAGATCAGTTATGTTATATGGGTTGGAGACAGTAGCACTGACAAAAAGGTAGGAGACAGAGGTGGAGGTAGCAGAGTTAAAGATGTAAGATTTGCATTGGGTGTGACAAGGATGGACAGGATTAGGAACAAATACATTACAGGGTCAGATCAGGATAGATTGGTTGGAGACAAAGCCAGAGAGGCTAGATTGTGTTGGTTTGGACATGTGCAAAGGAGAGAAGCTGGGTATATTGGGAGAAGGATGCAAGAGATGAGGCTGCCAGGGTTGAGGAAAAAAGGAGGGCCTAAGAGAAGGTTTATAGATGTGGTGAGGGAGGACATGCAGGTGATGGGTGTGACAGAGCAAGAAGCAGAGGACAGGAAGATATGGAAATGGTTGATCCGCTGTGGCAACCCCTAATGGGAGCAGCTGAAAGAAGATTTTTCTTAATTAAATGTCTAGATCAAATAAATGAGCATTATTTATTTTATATACTATTTCAGCATGATTACTTATATCTAGTTAATTTTTTTTTCTTTACATGTAAATATTTCTTTGACTCCATATAAAGCACTTTGAGTTACACCTCTTGCATGAAAATGTACTAAGGTAATCAATGTTGTTGTTGTTGGTGTGTAATCTGCCCAGCAGGCCAGTTCTCAGTTGATCATCCACAGCCTTGTTCTTGTTTACTACTTAGACTTCATCTGTCTAATGCATCTTTTTTGACTATATCCTGTTTACTACCAAATATAATACAAAATACTGCTCTTAACATTTAAAGCTCTCCACAGCCTTACTCCTCTCTACCTCACTTATCTCCAGACTACAGACTTACACTCCCTCTCACTCCCTCAAATCCTCATCTGCTACTCTACTTTCTGTAGCACACATCAAACTCTGTTCTATGGGAGCTTGAGCATTCTCTCACAGTGCTCCTCAACTCTGGAATTCTCTTCCCCCTTATATCCATCAACTAGACTCAATAACACATTTTAAAACTCCCCCCAAAACTTATCTCTTCAAACTGGCATACTAATTATGAATTTAACAGTATTACTGCCTGTTATCTTTGATGTTTGCTACCACCTCTGTACCTTATTGCTACTTGATTTTATTATCCTCTTTTTTATATATTTTATTACAGTACTTTATTTTCATTGTAAGGAGACCTTAAATGTTAAGAAAGGTGCTTATTAAATAAAATGTATTATTATTATTATTATTATTATTATTATTATTATTATTATTATTATTATTATTATTATTATTATAGTGATTTCATTCAAACATTGTGTATTCTGGCTCAGTACAAGGCAAGTTCCATGTTTAAGATTCTACATTTCTTTTCTCTGTGCTTCTGGCTTTGACCTTTGGTTTTCCTGATAGAGTTCTGGTTCACTCCAAAACATATTTGTGTGTGAGGGATTTTCTGGTTAACAAATCCCTTCTTGTTTTCTGACAACATTTCTGTCTACTGCTTAAATTCTTAACCACTTGAAAAATAACACTAGGGATTCAGGATGCTTAAAGCAGAGAAAGCATTTTTTATATTTACAAAAAGGCTGCCTTTTCTGTTATATTTGCCTGAATGGATAGTGACATAAGTGTTCAAGTGTAGGGTCAGTTGCACTGTGCATTCAGCTCAGTAATCAAACCAAGATCCTCTTGTCTTAGTTCTGGTACTGTAAGAATGTACTATCTGTTGTGTGAAATTCAGATGTGCTTCTTGGACACAGTGATGGGGAAAAGAGCTATGTACTAAATTAAACCACCATGTCAGCAAGTCTAAAATCTGCAGTACACAGATGTGTGTTATAAAATTATTTGCCCATATAATGAACACTATTACAGACAATTGCAAATACAGTCCTTAAAGTGGAACTATTACAAAAGATGCAAATAATAAAGTAAACACCCACATACAATATATGCATTGTGATGGGAGGCATGCATGGGATAGCAATCCCTGTCAAGATGGGTTCCATTCCCTTACCCAGCCAGGAAAATGGCAGGACATTCCTTGTCTTAACCACGAGCAGGACCAACAAATGCCAATTTGGATATGCTGGTGTTCCGGCAATGATGAAGAAAGGATCTTCACCTGGCTGGGAGGGAGAGATGATACATCAAGAGTCCATTCTCCCACAATATGCTACAAGGCAGCATTCTGGGGTTTCAGTATGCATTTGGACACCTGCTAGAAATTGTAGTCGCCCTGTTGGGGTCCAGGAGTGCCACTAGAGGGAGCTGCTGGGGATTTTGGTCCCTACTTTCAGGGACTTTCATTTGATCCAGAAGTGCTTCCTACAGATTTTTCTGTGGAACTGAAAGTATTCCTGGGTCCTGCACAACTCACACGTCTGCCTCAGGGTGTTTACCTTACCCTCCGCTTAGCTAGTGAATGAAAGAACTACTTAACGGATTTAAATCATTTTTTTTTCTGTAATTTGCTTGAACATTCCAGCTGATTTTGTGACTTATCTCATTGTGCTAAGTATTATTTCACTTGCAGGAGCGATATAATCACGCTAATCCGAGACATAAGCTTCAGGCCGAGGGGAGGGGGAAGCGTGACGTCAGGAGTGGGGAACCGGGCAGGGCCCTACTTACTCATACACCAGCCTCTGTTCGAGTCGGTGTACCTCTGTGTTTTGGAGTGTACCTTGCCTCCGCTTAGCTATCTGTTTGTTTATTGATTTTTAAAGTTTGTCCAGTTTCACTACTATAGAGGTGGAGCCGTGGGGGACTGAGCAGACAATAAAACTAGATCACACCAGTACTAGCTGATCTTTTCCTGATCTCCTTCACTGCAACAATACTTAGAACCAAAGATAATCCCCTGCTAGTACAGTACTACGTAGTCTGATCTTGATATGGTGCAAATACGATTCATCACATTCAACTGTAGTTGTCTTCATTTTTTTCCAAAACTTCTTGCTGCCTTATGCTAATCTATCCCAGTAATATGTGACTCAAAACAAAGACCAGTCCTGTAAAAGCTGGAAGAGTATAACAAGATAAACATATTCACACATCTACAATGACTTGTACAAAAGCACATTTCATTGACTTATTATCCTGTTTTACTTAAATATGGACCATGAAGTTAAAAGTGCTAGTTCTGGTTACAGTTGCTGTGCTCAGTCATCCATTGTATTCCTTTTTCTAAGAAAAAAAACATACAATGCCTTGAAAAATTGTGAAATTTTATTATTAAAGAAAACATTTTGCTAAAAAGAATAAATCAAAACTGTGAAATTAAAAAAAAAAAAAAATTCAGTTCCTTTGTATATATAAGGTAACATTGCCCGGGTGTAATGTATTACCTTACCAATTCACTCAATTTGTGGATGACTTTCATCAGTGTAAAAAATGGGATATCATCTGTTTTCAATTAATTTATGGGTATAAAATCCTATATAAAATGATATAACAGCATGGTAGAGATTTACACCAAAGGAAACAGAAAACAAAAAAGAGCATTTAAAACAAGTCAGAAATATAATTATAGAGAAGAACAAATCTGGAGAAGGATTCAAAACATAATGAACATACATAGCTGTTTTGAATTTTGCATCATATTTTTTTCTAAGATTTATTTATTACTAGCTGAAACACCCAGCATTACCCAGGAGGAAAATAAAGATTTTTTTTTAATTAATTGAGAAAAACATAATTAATAAAAACACAACTTTAAAAATAAAAATAAATTAACAAACAATAATCTTGGGTTCGCTTCCCGGGTCCTCCATGTGTGGAGTTTGCATGTTTTTCCCGTATCTGCGTGGGTTTTCTGCGGTGGGCTGGCACCCTGCCTGGAGTTTGTTTCCTGCCTTGCACCCTGTGTTGGCTGGGATTGGCTCCAGCAGACCCACATGACACTGTAGTTAGGATATAGCGGTTTGGATAATGGATGGATGGATAAAGACTCACTAATTTGCTTGTTTTGCCGTGTTGTATGTATGTTATCATCCAGTTGAAGCTTGGAACTGGCTAACTGTATTTAATTTAAAAAGCAATAGGGGCACGGTGGGGCTCAAATATAAAGAATGCTGGCAGTCACCTCCAGTTCGCCCTTGTGTTTTTATTAATTATTTGAGAAAAACATAATTAAAAAAACACAATGTTAAAAATAAAAATAAATTAAGAAACAAAGACTCACAAATGTTCTTGTCTTGCTGTCTTATATATATGTTATCATCTAGTTTACGCTCTTGTGGCAGTAGGGGGTGCTAGTGCTCCTTTGAACCCTCAGGGATGACTCCAGACACCGGGTAAAAGTCCAAGACTTTTTATTCTTTTCCGCCGTGCAGAAAGCACCTTTCACACTACTCATAAACTATTAAATCCAACAAATAAACACAATATTCTCTCTCCTCCTTGCCCAGACACTTTGCTCCTCTCCCACCCAGCACAGCTCAGTGTCTGGACTGGCCCATAGTCCTTTTATAGCCCCTGACCCGGAGGCATTCCTGTCCAATCAGACCACAGTTCCTTATTCCTTCCGGGTCAGGGCAAACAGTCCTGTTCTTCACCCTGGGAGCACGTCATTTCTTCTCGTCACGTGACCGTGACGTACTCCCGGGTTATAGGGCACACAAGAGCCCATGAGCCCCCCTACAGCGACTCCTGGTGGCCCCCAAGGTATCCAGCAGGGCTGTGTAAAAACATTACATAGTCCATAAGGCCCTGCTGGAACTCGGGGCACGATCCTGCTGTCGGGAGAGCTCCTCCTGGCGGCCTGGGGGTGAGGGCTGGAGCACGAAGCCGGCAGTGCTCCACACTCTGAACCGGTCAACTCTATTTAATTTGAAAAGCAACAGGGGCGCAAAAGTAAAGAATATTTGCAGTCACCTGGTATATACTAACTGTTTAAGCCGATCTTAGAAAGTATTTAAATTGCCAGTACTACTCTGGGCATCTCTCTGCTAGAAGGATTCATGTTGCCGAAGTGCTTGCATCATTTGTGCATTAGTACGTAAATGACTGTCTCACCTCACCTCAACTCTACGTCTCACTTCTGGGCCGGACAGACACGCACACTTCCACTCGTAGAACTCTTATTTTGTTTCAAAAACCACAGAGGCGCTGTGGCGCTCAAACATAAAGAATTCTGGCAGTCGCCTCCAGTTCACCCTATGGTGGTCTTTCCAAAAGTCAGCTGGATGATAACATGCACACAAGACCACAAGATCACCCCCCACCCAACCGAGAAGGGGGTGGGTTATGGCTGATTTCACCTTACAGTATTTTTAGTCGACCAATGAGGAACATGTGTACCAAGTTTCATGAAAATTGCTCCAGCCGTTCGGACGTGATGCTGGAACATACATACACACATTGACTTTTATATATATAGATTTCTTTAGGTTTTGAAAAGTGTAGCATCCAATTTTAATTTCTTTTTCTACTTTAATTTTGGTTTGGTATTAGTTATTTTACATATTTATTATGTTTTAGAAAACCTGACGTCTTGTTTTTCAGTTAACACTACCATTTTGAGCTTCAGAAGTAAGTACTGATGATGTACGTACTCATTGCTAGGAAGACCTGTGTTGGAAATTGAGTCGCATGATATCATTACTGCAATATCAGCATCACATCTCCCTCCTTGCCCAAGTATGTTGACAACCTCTCTAAATGCATCTCTTGCTTTCCAGTTTGTTTGATCTTTGAATAGTTAGGGCTTGTTTTGTTTAATTAACAACAAACTGTGGTTTACATGTTGCATTGGCATTTTGATACTTGAAAAGGATTTACAGATTTGAACTCCGCTAGTCTTCTCATAAACATTTTGTCCTTTAACTCCTGGCCATCCTCTTGTTGTCTGCTAGTTTTCACCTGTACCAGAACAATCTCAGAGCTCAATTCAGACCATCACACACAAGTGGAAAAATATAAAACTATAGCCACTTAGAAAATACTACAAAAATGTGGCAGAAAGTCTTTGTGGTCTGATGAATAAAAAATAATTTTTTGGCTTGACCGTTAATTGGTATGTGTGGAGCAAATTTAACACTACACTCAATCATTTAATACCATATCCACTGTAAAATGTAGTAGTGGTAGCATCATGTTGGGGTGATGCTTTCTAACAGCAGGTACTGTCGGTCTGGTCAAGAGTGACAGGGAGATGAACGGCAAAAAAACACTGAAAGATCCTGAAGGAGAATTTGCTTACAACTACCATAAAGGTGAAAGTGGAGAGCAAAGTTGTCTTTCAATTGGGCAATGACCCAAAACACACTGCCAATAGAGTGGCATAAATGAAGAAAACTGTAGTCCTTTAGATGCCACTCACAGTCCTGACATTATTCCAATTGAATAGCAGCACTGAGACCTAGAAAACTGCTGTCCACCACTGTTCTCAGCTAACTGACTTGCCAGCTTGAGCAATTTTGTGCCAGGGATATGGCAAATTTTGGTCCTTTGGGTTGTGCAAATTTAATCGAGACTTATTCAAACAGACTATTTGTTCTAATATTAGCAATAGGTGATACATCCAAGTATTTAATGAGTGATAAAAAAAAACAAGTTGTTGACATTTCACTTTTTGGAATTACATTTTTTAATGGTTTATTAAGTTTCACCACTAAAAGCAGAGTTTGATTTATCAATAAAAAAGGGTTGGAGACTGAATACTTCATTAAGGAATTATATATTTGTATATTTAAACACAAAATGATGTAAACTTTGGAATACAAATGAAACATTTATTGGGTTATTGATTGTATTTGAGATTTTGGAGCACATATTTTTTATTGATCTTTGGAGAGCTATATAAAAATCCTCACTATGCACTTGTCAAAGCCCCTGCTAGCCAGTGTACTGATTTTTAAATACTTTACTAATAGGTGTTATATTATTTTTTACGGCTAATAGCCAAAAAAAGATTTTGCATTGTAATGTCGCCTGTGTCACACACATACATTTAGCAGACAACTTCAGGGTTTGTTGACCAGTCGTACCACTCTGTACTGAGGGCTGTCACCTAATACCTACAGATCCTGTTGCCGGCAGTGTGCTGTGGGGTGATGTTACTTCCCATTCCCAAGCACCTGGACCTGGCTTTTATGCCTCACTTACTTTATAACTGGATCTGCCACCATCAAGGACTAAGTCTACACTGAGACTTATGTAAAAACGTATCAACAACACGTAAACTCATTTTATTTTTTTTGTCGATCAAATATATGGAGATTGCCCCAACCCTTAATTATCTCACTTTTGTCTTTATTTCTTACACATGTTAAGAGTTTTTTCCATCTGGATCTTTTGCAATCTAGTGCAATAATTGTGTTTTGTAATTTATTGCATACCACATGAGAGAGTAGGTAGACACTAAAAGAGGAGCTGGCACTCCTCTACTCATTTCTTGCGAGGCTTTCTTTTTTTCTTTTTCTGCTGCTTATTCTGTCCTTCTCTTAAAGTTGTTTGTTTTTTACCAACAGAAACACTCTTTTATGATCTTATAGTTTATAAGTCAGCCAGTAATATGTATATTAGCCACAGAGGTGGGTAGATTGCCAAAAATTGCACTCAAGTAAGAGTAGTGTTACTTCAAAATAACATTACTTAATTAGAAGTAAAAAGTAGTCATCCAAAAAATTACTCAAGTAAGAGTAAAAAAGTATTTGGTGAAAAGACTACTCAAGTACTGAGTAACTGATCATAATAAATGTTTTATTTTTTAGAAATGTTGTAATAAGACAGACAAAAATATAAAATAATGTGCAAATTCTGCTATTTCCAAATAATAAAATAAAAAATGAGTAAAAATAAATAACATCTTTACAAAATAAAGATGCATAAATAACACAAAGTTCCAAATCTCAGTTTTTCACAACAAAGCTTTTGAAGCCAATACCTGCAGTAGGTAACATGTATGTTTAAACAGTGCAAACTACTTACAGTGACAAGATATACTGTACATTGACAGTATAATACTGCATATGCACCTTCCCTCCAAATAGCACAGCTGATAGAAAATAACATTAGAACATGGCAGTTTGTGCACATACAAGAAGTCTCACTTTACCTTTACTGTCTGTGTGTGTGCATGTTTGGTTAAAACGTGCTTGTTCTTCACTCAGTGAAGTGATGGTTAAGCTTCAGCAGGAGTTGGCTCTGATTTTTCATGTACAGTGGAACCTTGGATTGCGAGTGTTTTGCAAGACAAGCTAAACTTTTTAATAAATTTTGACTTGATAAATGAGCAAGGTCTTGCAATACAAGTAGTCCGTATACGCTTTGTCTGCCGAGCATCACGTGATCACAACTGAGCTGATGGTTCTTCTCTGTCTCGCTGTGGGATTGTGGGCAATCATCAGTCGGCGTGCCTCACTCATATAGTCAACATTCATACGAGCATATACTGTGTACTACAGTATTGTGACACGTGTGTGTGCTGTGACGTGTGAGTCTCTGTCTTGCACCCCAAAACATGAAACTGAGTTTCAATACTTTAGCAACACCATCTTTATTGAGCTTGAAACAGGAACAGCGTAGTTATTTATTGTAGCAGGATCTGCCACTCTCCTATACACAGACACAGCAGTCAGGCAGTGTCTATGTCACCACAGTTTGCGTGTGGTCATGTGACTGCATGGCTACGTCTGATTTGTGAAACAGAGCCATGTGATTATTGTTGCTACGTCTGATTGGTGAAACGGAGTCTTGTGATTATTATTGCTATGTCTGATCGTGAAACAGTCATGTCGTAGATCCACTAGCGGCTTCTCTCTGGCAAAAATATAGCGTATCTAATGGAAAAAAAGTGACGATTCGAGTGTTGCCCAGTGTAGCAGAGTAAGAGTAGCATTTCTTCTTCACAAATGTACTCAAGTAAAAGTAAAAAGTATGGTGCAGTAAAACTACTCTTAGAAGTACAATTTTTTTAAAAAGTTACTCAAGTAAATGCAACGGAGTAAATGTAACTCATTACTACCCACCTCTGATTAGCCACAACATATTTACAATTTACATTTACAGTATAGCAGGTTGGATAATGGATGGATGGATTTAGAGTGTATTAACTTAATTTGAACATGTAATTACATTTCTCTTTATTTATGATCTCCAAATCATTTAAAAGAATGCTTACAAAAAATATGCAAGTTGACTATAATATTTAATTCTTAAGACATTGTTACCAAAAATCATTATATAAAAACATAATTAAATGAAGATGCCATCAGCTACTCAGAAACAAGAAGCTACAGTTTCAGTGTAAGAGTAACATACTGTGCATTAACACAATAAAATTATAATAATTCAAAACTGGATGTATTTAGGTCATTTCATTCATTAACACAATGCATTTCTCCCATAAGGATCCCATCTAATTAAAGAAAATAATCTTATTCATGCATATAAATCTATTTTTTATTATCCTTGATAATTCGAAACCTAAGTATTCCTTATGTGGGAACTGAATGGATCTTGTTAATTCCAAACTTTAATACAGGTGGTCTGGAGTTTCGAATTTGTTAATACTTGTTCAAATGCAAAGCTATCATCATGCACCAGTAAATCCTTTTTGACCTTGAAAAATACAATTTCTCAAAATATATTACATGCTTTGCATTTTTCAGATTTTTATTCTTATCAGGTATTTTTTTCTATTTTAATGACTCACTTGACACCAATATTGATAAAATCTTCCTTCATTAGCATAAAATTCATTGTCTTGTCTTCGCTTGTTTTTCAGTGACTTTGAAAATTCTAAGCACTTTTAAATAATCTTGAGGATTCAAACTTGTGCAGCCATATCATATTAAGTCTTCGTTTTCAATATTAGTATGGCCACTTACTCACTGTAAGTTAATTAGTAAATTCCAAGCTGAATCTTATATATCTGAATACTTTACTGCAAGTGTCATATGTCAAATAAAAAGAGGACGAGGCAACAAAAATGTTTTTTTTTTCTCTCAAGGTGAAAAGATTGTTTTAATGTACCTGTCATTGAGTATACAGTATCTAAGGAAACAGTCTTATTTGTTATAGTTTACAATGTGTTTATATATATTCTATATTTTGTTTTCATTAGTGTATTATCATGGAAGTGTACTTTAGTATAAATGATTCATATTGTCCCATGTGTACAGCCAAAAATATGTCTAGCAATCTGTTTTTAAGCCATCTCTAAAAGAATGAGGTAAACAAATGCATCTTAAATCAATAATTTTACAGAGTTTAAATACTCAGTAGTTTGCACTACCATCAGTTTAAAAATGCAAACAGCTCAATATGTTCTGTTTAAAAAAGTAATTGTCCATGTGTTCAGACTGCAGGCTGTTTAATCAGTGTCTTAGCTTTCATAGCATTCCATCCAAGAGGTAAAATGTACAGTTCAGATTTTGATTTGAATTAAACATTTGCAGTCCAGGTTCCTATTTTAAATATTGTTTAATTTATAGTTTATTATTGTAAGTTAGAACATTTATTGAAGTATTTTATAACCATATAGCTAGTGATGAGGACCTAAATGCTTAATAGCTGGACGATATACTAATTACAAGTGTGACAGGTGTCTGGTCACACTTACAGGTAATCTAACCTAGACACCATTGAAATATCCAACTACGCCACCCAGTTTTATTAAGGGACTGGGAACTCTTGAAATTTACAGAAAATAGCACACAGGGTTCTTTAAATTGGGCGGTGAGTAAACACACAATGAAAGACAACAGTAATTTCAGGAAAAGCAACAGTAACTTCTATTACACCAGACAATAATAAGTACATTAAAAAGATAAATGAACAGAAACAAAATCTAACAATACCTTTTTTAGAAAGGAAAGCACACAGTCCACACTCTAAAAGTCCATTAAAAACAAGGATTGGAGGATACAACCTTTAGTGGAGTCCAGTTTGCGCACTGTTACCCCAACAACTAATCCTCCAACTGTCCATGGATGCACTCTGTTCACCAGACACTCATTTCCCAACAGAAGCTTTATGTAATTGTTAAAAATGTAATTTTTAAAGCTTCTTTTGAATACTACTATTTTGATTACTTTGAAGAAATGTTTTCAGCCTACTTGCCATATTTTCATCTAATAAATGTAAAGTTCATTGATGAATGGTGCACTTTAGTGTAGCTTTTGTAGCTTAATGGCCTTTCATATCTAAATCAATTTATAGCTCTGTTTGAATGTAAAAAGAAAAATGGACAAATCATGATTTCAAGTAAAGTGCTGTTTCAAAAAACTAAATGGAAAGTTGTCCTTAATTGTCTGTTATTCATTTTTACCTGAGACTCAATGAATTGCTATAAAATTATAGACAGCTGTTTTAAATGAAGACAAAATGAATGTTTTTATATAAAGAATCGGTCATATTGGACAGGCTCAAAGTGTTACACAGATCTGCAAATACAGTATGGTTCAAATTACATGCACATATATAACCAAAATAACATACATATTTAAGTTATCATGGTTGGGGCTTAATGAAATTAGTGGTATAGGCCCAGTGACAGGGCCCAGAAAGAGACAGAAGAAGAGACAGAGCATACACAGGCGCTGACAATACAAATTAATATGTTAATGCAAAATAAAAGAACACTGCCAAGGTGGTACTTCCTGTAACTTAACAGGATGTCTTATGTGGTCTATAGTCACTTGGAAAACTGAAAGTGAAGTGCAACCTGGAAAAGGATACACAACACCATGAACACAAGACAGCACTGTTGCTAGAGGATCCTGACCATCTTTATAGAAAGACCTGACTCTTGAAGGACTGAAAATAATATAAAAATAGAGAGCAGCATAGGTTATCAAGGTGGAAGAGCAGGGACAAGGTTGTCATTTAAATAAGACAGATATCTGAAAAGGCGAACCCTAAGCTTCTTTTTTATTTCAAAACATTCCAATATACATCAATAAATCATTTTTTAAGCAATTAGATTCAACAATAACCTAATTTATTTGGAACTCAAAACATCCACATATCCAAAGAGTGACCCTACAAAGGCCAAAGGCAGAAGCTGGCATGGCTCTACCCAACTTTCAGTTTTATTACTGGGCAGCAAATGAAAACCTGGACACAAATAGAAGAACATACACAGGCTTGGTCCGCAATAGAAATAAAATCCTGCAGTACTTCTTTATATTCCCTGCTCTGTGCCCCAATAAATGCAAGTTATCACCAATACACTAATAACCCAAATGTGCTTCATTCACTCAGAATATGGAACCAATGTAGAAAGCATTTTAAGATGGAGAATATTTTATATGTGGCACCTCCGCAAGAGAACCACCTCTTTCAGCCCTCACAGACATATGCAGTTTTTAATATCTGGAAAAGATCTGGGATTAAATTGCTTAGAGATCTTTATATAGACAACATCTTTGCATCCTATGAACAATTACATTCCAAATTTAACTTTTCAGCTACACGTTTCTTTCACTATCTTCAAATTAGGAACTTTGTTAAACAGAACCTGCCCGATTTTCTCATCTTGCACCCTCCTCCTTTTTTTCCTTCAGAAAAAATATTGCTCAATTTCAAGGACTTACACACCATCTCAGCAATATTTAAAATTATTTTACAGTCCCTCCCTTTGAAAGATCTAAGAGGGCAATGGGAAAAATATCTCTTAATCAATATATCAGAAAAGGAGTGGAAAGTAGCAATGCAGAGACTTCACTCAAGCTCCATATGTGCAAAGCATACAATTATTCAACTCAAAATTATATATCGAGCACATCGGTCTCACTTAAAACTGTCCAAAATATTTCCAGGGCAAGATCCAACCTGCTAACGCTGCAATCAAGCCCCAGCTTCACTGGGTCACAAGTTTTGGGCCTGCACCAAATTAACATCATTTTGGACCAAAATTTTTAAGTGCCTTTCAGACAGCCTTGGTGTCATAATCCTTCCTAACCCATTAACAGTTGTGTTTGGTGTTCTTCCAGATGGGTTTAAAGTGGAGAAGGACAAACAAACTGTGATTGCATTCACTACACTTTTGGCACACAGACTTATTTTGCTAAACTGGAAGAATCCTAACTCTCCTCTTTTAAGGCAGTGGGAAACCGATGTTTTATCCATCCATCCATTATCCAACCAGCTATATCCTAACTACAGGGACACAGGGGTCTGCTGGAGCCAATCCCAGCCAACACAGGGTGCAAGGCAGGAAACAAACCCCGGGCAGGGTGCCAGTCCACCACAGGGAGTGCACACACACACACGCCCTCACTAGGGACAATTTAGAATTGTCAATGCACCTAACCGGCATGTCTTTGGACTGTGGGAGGAAACCGGAGTACCCAGAGGAAACCCTCCCAGATACAGGGAGAACATGCAAACTCCATGCAGGGAGGACCTGGGAAGCGAACCCGGATCTCCTAACTGCGAGGCAGCAGCGCTACCCACTGCTACCCCCCATGTTCTTAATGAGCTCATTTTAAAATAACAGTTTCGAAAAACTGTACTAACTTCCTTCAGAATTTGAAACACACTATTCTCCTCTTGTACACAGTACACCAAATAAGGCCTCACCAGTGTGTTATAAAGCTTGAGCATAACCTCCTTGGACTTATACTCTACACACTGTGCAATATCACCTAATATTCTAATAGCCTTCGTAATGGCTGCTGAACACTATCTGGCAGTTGATAATGCTAAGCCCACTACAACTCCTAAATTCTTCTCATAATGTGTCATTTCAATTTTCAGACCTCCCATTGTGTACTGAAATCTAACATTTTTACTTCCTACATGTAATACTATACATTTGCTTACATTAAATTTAATCTGTCTCAAATCCTTCCAAGCCTGTATGCTGTCCAAGTCCCTCTGTAATGATTCAATGGATTCTACACAATCCACCTAGTTTGGTATCATCTGCAAACTTAACCAACTTGTTATTTATATTCCTTTCAAATCACTTATATATTAAAAAAAGCAGTAGCGCTAGCACTCCCACCTGTGAAACAACACTCTTAATGTCACCCTATTCTGATAGGGTTCCTCACACCATAACCTTCTGCTTCCTGTGTCTAAGCCAATTTTGCGCCCATCTACAAACAACCTCCTTAATTCCCACTGTGTTTAGTTTAAAACCCAACCTCTCATGTGGCACCTTATCAAATGCTTTCTGAAACATATCCTCCACTTTGATTATATTATTTTATTGTTTCTCATAGAATTCTAGCATGTTATTAAAACATGACCTCCATCTTTTGAACCCATGCTGACTGTTCAGTAAAATTCATGTTTTTGCCATATGTTGCTTAATCTTTCCCTTAATAATTCCTTCTATTAATTTACCTCACTTGCCTATAGCTGCTTGAATCTTGCTGATCACACTTTTTATATAATGGGACTGTAAATAAAAGTGACTGTGCAGAATGGCTAAGGATTTTTAATTATGTTGTTTGAGTTTCTAAGGCAGCATGCTTTATATGCAGTATGTCACAGACATAACGGAGCTTTATATCACTAATATTCTGTGCCACATTTATTACCCTCCATAGTGCATTGTGAGAATGAACTGAGCAGATGTATAATGGTCCAATTTGGCTCTGTACTCTTTATCCACTTGAACCTGGAGCTGTTGATAGTCATAACTGAGGGTAAGCCAGGCAAATGAGTACACATAGACAAGCAGAAGGTGATGCAAAATGCTTCTGTACTTTTGTTTAAAACAATCCACACAAAATGCAAAGAGTGCAGTGCTCCGTTCATTAAATAAATAGTTAATAAATAATCCATAAAAACAGGTGCACTTTAGTGAAAGTTAAAATCAGTCATTAAATCACTTTTCCATTAAAACCCATGCAGACATTAGGCTTCTCTGTCTCACCCAGCTCAGCTCATCTTCCAATCTGTCTCCCCAGCTCACCCTAATTGGCTCTTTAATCAGCTGGAGATGCTAGAAGCTGTGATCACAACCTTTGGCTCTGGCCACAACTTCTCCTGTCTGTGTCTTTTGTGAAGCGCAGAACAAGACCCTCTATCTTCCTCACAACTTTCTAGCACCTACTAGATAACAAGATGGGTCTTCTTTCCTCCCATGCTCCTTCTAGTGTTCAGCAGGCAATGATCCGTCCCTAGAGTGTTGATTTCTTTCCCTTCCATACCGGCTGCTTTCTATCACTGTGCTGGCTCAAACACCCCATATTCCACCTTCATTCTTTTCACCTTTCCTTTCATATTTTTTTCCTATTTCCCCCATTATTTTCAAGCTCACCCCTTAAAAACCTGTGGGCGCAACTCCCTAATTACAATCTGCGGAATGCCGATGTGTGGTGGCTGACCTAAGTAAACAATCACTCAAGGCAGGAAACAAACCCCGGCAGGATGTTATGTCACCAGTGAGTACAGACACCAATTTTGCACGTATAGAAGTTAGTGAGCTTTAACCCAGACACAGGGGATGCACAAACCAGAGTGTTTGTTTGTACCGGTCCAAAGTCCGGTTCAGTGGGGAAGGTTATGTCAGGAAGGGCATCCGGTTTAAAATTTTGCTAGACAACAATAAATATTTCCATACTAGACCGGTCAAGGCCCAGATTAACAAGGGTCTCCATCAGTACTGTTATCCAAAAGAAGAAGAAAATGGGGAAAGCATGTCTGGAGACTGGAGGAGAAGAGGAAGGTTAATAGAGTGGAAGTGAGGTGAGATATTGTGTGTGTAAGAGACCAGATGGAAGGGGAATAAGGTCAGATATATCAGAGGTGGGTTTAAATTGTTCTACCATTGGGTGGATGGGAGGAGAAATGGGGAAGGGATTATCCTGAAGGAATAGTATGTCAAAAGCTGTTTAGGAGGTGAAAAGAGTGTCAGACATTGTGTTGCTTATGAAGATTAGCATTGAAGGTGTGATGATAAATGTTATTAGTGCATATGTCCTGCAAGTTGGGTGTCCGATGGATGAGAAATTTCTGGAGTGAGTTGGATGAAGTGATGGACAGTGTACCCAAGGGACAGAGAGTAGTGATTGAAGCGGATTTCAATGGACATGTTAGTGAATGGAACAGAGGAGACAATGAGGTGATGGGTAGGTATGATGTCAAGGAGATGAATGAAGAAGGTCAGATGATAGTGGATTTTCTGAAAAGGATGGGCATGGCTGTGGTGAATATGTATTTTAAGAAGAGGGAGGAACATAGGGTGACAAAGGGTGTGTGATGGATGAGAAAGTAGACTTCTGGAGTGAGTTGGATGAATTGGCGGAGAGATTTATCAAGGGAGAGAGAGTGGTGATTGGAGAGTATTTCAATGCACATGTCGGTGAAGGGAACAAATGGGACGAGGAGGTGATGGGTAAGTATGGTGTCAAGAATGTCAGATGGTAAAGGATTTTGCGAAAAGGATGGACATGGCTGTGTTAAATACATATTTTAAGAAGTCTGAGGGACACAAGATGATTTAGAAGAGTGGAGGAAGATGAACACAGGTGAATTATATCCTATGCAGGAGGGTCAGTCTGAAGGAGATTGGAGACTGCAAAGTGGTGGCAGGGGAAAGCACAGTTAGACAGCATAGGATGGTGATCTGTAGGATGACGTTGGAGATCAAGAAGAGGAGGAGAGTGAGGGCAGAGCCAAGGATCAAATGGTGGAAGTTGAAAAAGGAAGACTGCAAGGTTGAGTTTAGGGAGGTAAGACAGAAACTGGGTGGCAGTGAAGAGTTACCAGACAGTTGGGCAACTACAGCAGAAGTAGTAAGGGTAACAGTAAGAAGGGTGCTTGGTGTGACATCTGGACAGAGGAAGGAAGAAAAGGAAACTTAGTGTTGGATTGGGGAAGGACAGGAGAGTAAAGTGAGGAACAGGATGGCAAAGAAGAAGTGGGATAGTCAGAAAGATGTCAGATGAAGTAGACAAGAGTACAAGGAGATAAGGCGCAAGGTGAAGAGAGAGGTGGTGAAGGCTAAAGAAATGGCATATGATGAGTTGTATGAGAGGTTGGATACTAAGGAGGGAGAAAAGGATCTTTACCAATTGGCTAGACAGAGGGGCCGAACTGGGAAAGATTAGCAGCAGGTGGAGCAGGTTAGGGTCATAAAGGATAAAGATGGAAACATGCCCACAAGCGAGAAGGGTGTGTTGAGAAGATGGAAAGAGTACTTTAAGAGACTGATGAATGAAGAGAATGAGAGACAGAGAAGGTTGGATGATGTGAAGATTGTGAATCAGGAAGTGCAAAGGATTTGCAAGGAGAAAGTAAGGACAGCTATAAAGAGGATGAAGAATGGAAAGGCAGTTGGTCCAAATGACATACCTGTTTAGGAGAGATGGCAGTGGAGTTTTTAAGCAGATTGTTTAATGGAATCTTGGAAGGTGACAGGATGCATGAGGAGTGGAGAATAAGTGAATTGGTGCCAATTTTTAAGAATAAAGGGGCAAGAGGAAGGCCTAACAGAAGATTTATGGATGTGGTGAGAGAGGACATGCTGGTGGGGGGTGTAACAGAGCAAGATGAAGAGGACAGAAAGATATGGAACAAGATGATCTGCTGTGGTAACCGCCAACAAGAGCAGCTGAAAGAAGAAGAAAAAGTAGCATAGTTAAGTAATAGTCTCCCTATGCGTCTCTAGTTTTATTTTCAAAACTAAGTATTGTGCATTTGCTTGACAACTGTTTTTATGCACAGTTGCTGAGGGTTAAACTGCAGTGTCATTTTACTGAAAGAACATATAACTACAAGAGTTTGATGAAATTATTTTGGAACTGACTGCATGTTTTAAATTCACCGTTCAAAGTGAAATGCATTGTACTGAAGGATGTTCAGTGCCTACTTGTTTATCTGCAGTTGATCTGAATGGTGCCAATCTCAGGTGGTTATTGCTTTTCCTTAAGTTTTAAAAAGAGCAAATGGAGACGGTCTTCATCTGTCAGTGGTTTTAATAAACAATCGTTTCATGTGTTTTGGGAATATATACTTGTGTTCTGGTAAATCAAACTGTTTGATTAATAAAAGACAAAAGGCAGTCAACTGATATTTGTTTTGTTGATTCACAGGGCAACTGACACTTTATTTTAGCTTTATAAACATGAGCAAAGAAACAAAAAATGATCCACCATTGTAAGCAGGTATTTCATTATCTTAGATATGCTAATGTTCTTTAACAAACTGCCTCAAAATCAAAGATTAATTGATTCACTGATGCAATCTTTACTAGCCACATTTGAAAATGCAACATTATCTACAAAAGCATTTTTTTTTTCTTTTTTAAATAGAAATTGTATAAATGACATCATGTGACAGGAGACAGCCTTTTCAGGCATGTGCACACCTTTGTTTTTCATAAGCATCTAAGTGAAGGAAAATTCACATAAGTAAGATGCAGATTTTCCTCCAAGGGTTCAAGGTATGAAATTTATTAAAAAAAATTATATATTAAAATGTTATATTAAATAAAGTTTGATTGCTTTTAAGAAGAATAATGAAATTTACAATAGTGAGGCCCATACTTTCAGTTAAAAAAATAATTCTCAGGTTGACTCACAAGGAAAAAGTCTCCTGGTAAGACTAAGAGTCTAACATGCAGAGTGTGCCAAGAGCTGAACTACTAACCATTCAGAGCTCATTTCTGATTTTCATCTAAAATTTCCAGAATGAGATCTATCTTTCCACAATATTATGCTGGGTAATACTAACACAGTAATTAAATTCATTGAGGGCTGAAGGGAAACCAGAGCTTTAGAGTGACTTGCAAAACATTCTAGAAATGAAAGTCGTGATTTAATTGACAGTTTATAGAAATCCTATAAAATCACTCTTTCAAATTAACTTTAAAAAATGCATTACAAAACCTCTATTCAGCATATTAGTTTCATATAAACGTAATATAAGCATATGATATGTCTAGATAAATCACTGTAAAAAGCTGCAAATTGCAGTTTTATTTAGACACACAGCCCTACTCCATTACATTTTTGAGCACTCGTATTTGTCTGGCAATAAAACAGTAAAAATGTTTTGCACTCTACAATATGTATATTTGATTTTAATTATTTACTGTATAGGCATCGTGCCCCATCTAAGTAAGTATGTTTTGGAGCTCTTGAAATATTTGAATGCATTTAAAGACTAATTTCTAATACACACACATAAATATATATCCATCCATTTTCTAACCCGCATGAATCCGAATACAGGGTCACGGGGGTCTGCTGGAGCCAATCCCAGCCAACACAGGACACAAGGCAGGAACCAATCCTGGGCAGGGTGCCAACCCAGCGCAGGACACACACAAACACATCCATGGGCCAATTTAGTAACGCCAATCCACCTAACCTGCATGTCTTTGGATTGTGGGAGGAAACCAGAGCGCCCGGAGGAAACCCACGCAGACACGGGGAGAACATGCAAACTCCACGCAGGGAGGACCCGGGAAGCGAACCCGGGTCCCCTAACTGCGAGACAGCAGCACTACCACTGCGCCACCATGCGCCACCATGCGCCACGTGCACCACAATATATATATATTGTCACACACGTGCGAATAGGGGGACGGTGTGTGGACCAAGTAAAGGTAATTCCACTCCAGGCCAGGGGAGTGTGGGGTACACTAAAACTTTTCCTGTTATCTCTACAGACCAGCTACAGGAAAACCTATCTGAATCTTGGACTCTGTACGATCAACAACTCTGTTGAATGAAAAAGAAAACCTTTGCAACTAGGAATATTATACGGGTGGCTGCCCCAAACCTTTTTACGTGTGTTGAGTCTGTTCCTTTTTACAGTGGCGTAGCTGGCAGGATGATGGCCTCCTGGAGAGATCGGAAGGCAAACCTAAACCTAGGCTTGACACACGCGTATAATCCAACGAAATATCAAATGAGTAAGTACCGCTTATGAGTTGCCAAGTGGGCGTCAGTCAGGGTGTGTCGGGGAAAGCTTGAATATGCTTCGACCCATCATCTGGCTAGAGCCAAGTGCGTCAGAGAACGCATTGAGTACTTATTATGGCCTCCTGGGTGTGGGGACTGCCCCTACATATCCCACAAAGGGCAAGCCCTTTAATAAAGGTGGGAGAAACTCACGCAGGCAGGTGAAAAACATAATGGCCCGGACATTTAACCCCGCTAAGGCAACTAAGAAACAGGCCATGGCTTTATGGGCTAAGGTGGTTGGCTGGTTACAGCCCCATAAAAAATCCAGCCATCAAATAGCGGAGCAGGTGGCCTGCGCCTTATTCCTGAGAAGCCTACCAGGAAAAATCGGCCAGCCGGCCTGGGAGTATACAGATATTGTCTCGCTAGCCGAGACAATAGATCACCTCAGGGCGGAAACCGGCTTGAGAGTGTCAGAACGGGACTCATGTGAACCTGGGCGTGCTTGTGTCCCTAATACAAAGTCCCGTGACTATAATGCGAAGCATATTCGAGTGGACTCTGGGACGCACCTGCAGGCCCTACGAAGTGACGAAGGGGTCTGCGGGGTGATGTGGGAGGAGGCACGGTGCACTCTCGCTAATCTACTGGCCTGTTCACATACAGGAGAAGTGCTAGTCAGTGGAATTAAAGTAATCACTTTATTTGATTCCGGCAGTAACATTTCCATTGTTGCTTGCCATTTGATATTACCGCGACAATGTTGTAAGAATAAGACCCGCATTACCTGTATTCACAGGGATGTGCAGTATTATCGATCCGCCAACTGCTTTATATGTCAGGACAGCGTAGTTAAAAAGTTAATGGTGGCAGTGATGAATAATCCTCCCTTCCCCGTGATACTAGGAAGAGATTGGGTCGACATAAATAGCAGTGATACAGGCTCTTCTCTTCTTCTCCTCGATCACTAGGTCTAGTCACGGACGCGGATTCAGAGCCCTCAACTTCCTCCACGCCGTGTATACAGCCAGCTGAGAAGTGGACTTCGGCCTCTAGTGATGATGAAGAAACACCCGGGATGTCACAACCCGAGACGTCATCAGCAAGCGCTCAGACAGCTCGATACGAAACCCCGCCCCTTGAGGTCGAATCTGATCCTCTCTCACACCTGCAGTTTCAATTCAGGCAGACGCGGGCTTCATATAAAAGGGAGCAATGGAATGACGACTCCCTTAAATTTGCAAAGAATGTAGTTGTTCTGATAGATGGCCAACGCACCTCACATCCGATGCAACAGGGTCTTCATTGTCACACACGTGTTTTTAGAAGACAACTAAAATACATGTGATTCAACGCCGGACCAGGGCATGGCGAAGTGCACTCATTTTCCCTCTCGATTTTTTGCAGACCATTCTAGGGAAATCCCGCCCAGCTCTGGGACAGCCAATGACGTCATTTACGGTTCCAGTCCTGATGACATCACTTCCTCCACTGACCTTTAAAGCTGCTATCTTGTGTCTAGAGAAGCAGTTCTGTTTTGGACTCGATCTTATGCACTTGAATATGTTTTTGCTACTGTTTTGAAACAGTTATCTCGCCCGTCCTGGAGGTGCTAGACGAAAACCCTGGAAGGACCTCTCTGATTGCACATGATATTGTGACTGAACCCGGGGTTATAGTCCGAGAATGCCCATATCGTCTTCCTAAGGCAAAGAAGGTGGAAGTGGAATTGGAAATCAAGGGCATGCTGGACCTAGGAGTCATAGAGAAGAGTTATAGTCCCTTGTCCAGCCCAATAGTCTTGGTTTCTAAGCCTGACGGAGGTTAGTTGGAGGTTTTGTAATGACTTCCGTTGGCTTAATCAGGTCTCACAATTTGATGCTTATCCGATGTTTCGAGTGGACGACCTCCTTGAGAGGCTTGGACAGGCTGAATATTTGACCACACTTTACATGACCAAGTCCTTTAACGGACCCCGTAAAAACTAAAACTGCGTTTAGCATCCCTAGTGGGCACTGGCAGTATCGTGTCCTTCCATTCGGGTTACATGGGGCTCCTGCAACTTTCCTTTCCAGCGTCTGGTAGACAAAGTGCTCCGCCCCCATAACACGTATAGTGCTGCCTATCTGGATGACGTTTTCATATATTCCAGCACCTGGAAGGAACGCCTACAGCACCTCCAAGCGGTATTACGGATGCTGGGTGAAGCCGGTCTTCAAATCAATCCAAAGAAATGTTTCTTTGGATTGAAAGAAGCCAAATATTTGGGCTACCTGGTGGGTCGTGGTACTGTGAAGCCACAGTGCTCTAAAATAGATGCCATTTTGAAATGGCCCCGTCCGCGAACAAAGCGGCAGGCCCAGACATTTCTCGGCTTAGCAGGGTACTACCGCTGGTTTGTACCACACTTTTCAGAGAGAGCAGTGCCCTTGACTGATTTAACAAAGAAAAGGGCTCCTAACACTGTGGTATGGACTGATAAGACAGAGACAAAATTCTGTGACTTAAAAAAAGACCCTGACTTCGGCACCTGCTTTGAAGCCACCTGATTTTTCACTTCCTTTGATCCTCCAGACGGACGCTTCAGACACAGGTCTAGGAGCAGTGCTGAGACAAAGCGTCAATGGTGTTGAACACCCGTCATGTTCCTGAGCTGGAAACTGCTGGATCGAAAGACCAGGTATGCAGCAGTGGAAAGGGAGGCTTTTGCGATTAAGTGGGCGATTATACAGTTGAGGTACTATCTCTTGGGTCGGGAGTTTACACTTGTCACGGACCATGCATCTTTACAGTGGATGGCCCTGCATAAGGAGTCTAACCCTCGAGTCACGAGGTGGTTCCTTGATTTACAACCTTATAAGTTCTCGCTAATTAATTGGAAGTGCTCTCTCCATACCAGTGCCAATGCTCTCTCCTGCTTTCACGACCTCTCAGTGCACAACGCCCGACCCGACAGGTCTGGGCTGAGGGTGGGGCCCTGCCACACAAGTGTGTTTAGGAGACAACTAAAGGGCTCAAATACAAGTGATTCCATGCCAAACCAGGGGGTGGCGAAGTGCAATAATTTTCCCTCTCGATCTTTTGCAGACCATTCTAGGGAAATCCCGCCTAGCTCTGAGGCAGACAATGATGTCACTTCTGATTCTGGTCCTGATGACATCACTTCCTCCACTGACCTTTAAAGCTGCCATCTTGTGTCTAGAGAGGCAGTTCTGTTTTGGACTCGATCTTATGCACTTGAATATGTTTTTGCAACTGTTTTGCAGCCGGGAAAAATTATACGGGTGGCTGCCCCAAACCTTTGCAATGTCTGATGGTCATTCTTGTTACTGTGTATACTGTATATATATATATATATATATATATATATATATATATATATATATATATATATATATATATATATATATATATATATACAGTGATCCCTCGCTATATCGCGCTTCGACTTTTGCAGCTTCACTCCATCGCAGATTTTAAATGTAAGCATGTCTAAATATATATCACAGATTTTTCGCTGGTTCATGGATTTCTGCGGACAATGGGTCTTTTAATTTATGGTACACGCTTCCTCAGTTTGTTTGCCCAGTTGATTTTATACAAGGGATGCTATTGGCGGATGGCTGAGAAGCTACCCAATCAGAGCACGTATTACATATTAAATAAAACTCCTCAATGATATAAGATATGCTTCCCGCGCGGTGCTTGTTTGCTTCTCTCTATCTTTCTCACTCTCTCTGCCTGACGGAGGGGGTGTGAGCAGAGGGGCTGTTTGCACAGAGGCTATTTGCTTAGAAGATACGGACGCACTCAAAAATGCTGAAAAGACTACCTTCACATTGATCCCTTCATTGCAGTGGCTTTATCGCGCGGTGTTTCGTTTACTTAAAAGCCCAACAGCCCTATTGATTTTTGTTTACTTTTCTCTCTCTCTGATATTCTCTGCTCTTGATGGCACTCCTTTGAAAAAGAAGATATGTTTGCATTCTTTTAATTGTGAGAAAGAACTGTCATCTCTGTCTTGTCATGGAGCACAGTTTAAACTTTTGACTAAAGGGTGTTATTTCATGTCTAGAGGGCTCTAATAATGTTAAAAAAACGTATTTAGAAAGTCGTAAACAGGTTTTCTATGCTCTAACTGCGAAAATATTTATAAATAAAGATTTATAAATAAAGAATCCTACTTCGTGGAAATTCATTTATCTGTCTGGAGTGGATTAACCGCGATAAACAAGAGTTTGCTGTATAACTGTGCGGAGAATATTTATAAACAGTGTGGGAGAGTTTCTAAGGGCTTAAAATATATAAAAATAATCATACAAACATATGGTTTCTACTTTGCGGATTTTCACCTATCGTGGGGGTTCTGGAACGCAACCCCCGCGATCGAGGAGTGATTACTGTATATATATATATAATAGCAAACTTATATAAACTTAATATTTTGTAAACTTGTATAAACTTGTTGCTTATGTTATTTTTGTTTATATTTTGTTTTGTCATATTATTGCTCTATACGTTAGTACATTTCTTTCTTTACATTTTAAGGAGCTATAAATTAACCTTGAAAGTACATTTAATCATCTCTTTTGGTAAATGTAACAATTCCCTTTTGTTAAACTGCATATTCTCTTTTACTGCTAATGAACCACAATGCTACAGACACTTACATAGATTGTTCTGAGTAAATAATAATCACGAGTCTTAACATTTTAACATAAATTCTGAATGAATTCTGAAGCAGGTTAAATTCTAATAGTTTCTAGACAGATGTTTATAGTGGATTTAATAAGTTAGAATTAAAAACAAATGTTTGGAGTGTTTGAGGCTTTTACTTCTATTTTGAACCATGGGTTACAGATATTCTTTTATGCAATATATATTACCATGTTGTTATATGTGTAGTTTTGTGTATTTTATTTTTCTTGACAAGAGAATTATGTTTCTTTTTAATTAGTTTATTTTTATTTTTAACTCAATTTGACAGTTTATCTTTGGCTTGCATCTTGTTTTCTTTGTTTATGCAACACTATTTGGATGTGTCACATGACTGTAATTGTAACTGAAGATATCACAGACAAACTATATAAGTCAAACAATATAAATGCGACAGTCACTTCATGCACTAAACATCAATGGATATATTTATTGACAAAGTTTTCATTAGTTTAGTGCAGGGATCTCCAACACGTCACTTGCAAGCTACCAGAAGCTCACAACCCCTTTCCAAGTAGCTTGCCAAAGGGTTAATGAATACCGAGTGGCCGATCTTTCAAAAAAATCATATGATGATCCTTTTAACATAAAATCACAATCTATAATCTGAATTGCAATCTTTTCAATGTGGCATACACTTAAAATAATATCTGGACTCAAACTCATCAAGACCTCAGTAACACTTTATTTTAAATATCAAACAAAGTTTAATTCAATGGTTCTCTTGTTCGCTAGCTAAGCGGAGTTAGGGAACATGCCCCAAAGCTGGCGAGTGAGCGAGGAAGGTCCCTCCCCTCTGCCTGCTGTGTGTTTCTCAGATTCATGCAAATAAATCAGTACCATAAGCGAACTATGATGCATAGCAAAATGAGAGAAGTCACAAAATCAACCGGAACTTTCAAGCAAATTATAGAAAAAATCCCAATCTAAATCCTTAAGTAGTTCTCTCGTGAAAAGCGGACAGACATACAGACAGATGGACATTGGATTTTATATATTATATATTAGTAAACCTTCAAAATAATGTGCAGTTAGTCTCAACAGCATTCTCAGCATTTCTGGAGCTTAGTAGAGCCAGATAACTATAAGAATCTTCACCCAGCAGCTCTGCAAATGTCTGCTTTGTTTGGGTCTACATACCTCTGTAAGTCTGCCTTTTCTGACATGAATGTCATGAAATCAAAGTTCAGAACAAGACTGACAGATGAACATTTAAATGACTCCATAAGAGTGAACCTAAGTGGCTACACTCCACCGTACACCTCTCTTGTTGACTCCATGCAGTGCCAGTCATCTGACTAACTAAAAAACACATCACACACACAACTGGACATGAATACTCTTGTGAAGTGAAACAGTCACATGTAACAAAATCCATCCATCCATCCATTTTCTAACCCGCCAAAGCCAATCCCAGCCAACACAGGGCACAAGGCAGGAACCAATCCTGGGCAGGGTGCCAGGACACACACAAACACACTAGGGCCATTTAGAATCGCCAATCCACCTAACCTGTGTCTTTGGATTTGGGAGGAAACCGGAGCGCAGGAGGAAACCCACGAGACGGGAGAACATAAACTCTCCTAACTGTACCACTTGTGTTGACAAATGAATAAGTAATATCTGTGTATTTGTAACTGTATTGTTTTGTTTTGACAGCATTCATGTTTTAATTCATAGTGTGAGATACACTAGAAAATGCACACAGACATACAAAATGCACTTGCAGGTGAACTAAATATATTTTGTTATGTTTTAATACAAAATGTGAGTTGTGGACAGCAACATTTTGTAAATGTTTAGGCAAAACAAACTTATTCAGTTTATTTGGGTTGAAATAAGCTATGAGCATAAACGTTAGAAAACATGAGTAGCTCTCTGCCATTTTCATTTTGTAAAAGTAGCTCTCAAGGGAAAAGAGGTTGGAGACCCCTGGTATAGTGGGTTTTAGAATTCTAGTTAGGCCCTAGTGCTAAGTGTGTACTTCTGGTTTTGACTTCTTTATACTCTTTTTTTTCTGATCAGCACCTTTTCTTTTTTGTTTTGACTATCAGTTATTTCTGATCTCACAGTTTTGACCTATTGCTGTACCTGACCATGTCTCATTCATGGTTAACAGTCTTTTAGGCAATTGCTATCTCACAATAATCCTTGGCTTACCACCTACAATATGTACCACTTTAATTTCAGATTACCCAATTGCCTTTCTTTTTATCTAAAATACAAAAGCATTTATCCTTTTTGTTTTCCTTTATATAAAATGTAAATGCTAAAGCTGTCGAAATCTAATTACATTAACATTAAAAGCCAAGATTTGACTGTGTATGGGCTTTGTCTTCAGACTGAAATGCTGCTTTAACTTTAGGTTATTTTACATTTTAGGCCATAAGTGTTTCTATTTTTTCATATGACTACTTCAGCCAAAAAGAAAAAATTGGTTAATGTCTATTGAGTAAATAAGAAATATAACCAATGAACATAATATATGATAATTTAATGGGGACAAAAATACAATATATAAACAAAATAATAAGGAATTCACACCATACAACTTAAAAATTTAAGAAGATCTTCTATAAGTATTGCAGTTATATTTTAAATTATACTTGGACTGGACTAAAAAAAAAATCAACAGAAAAAGACTACTTGAAATGACCAAGTACAACAAAAGAAACATAACCAATTGTATCTCAATGTTGTAAGTCACCTTGGATAAATGCATCAGTCAAATAATAAGTAATAGTAAGATTATTTGGTTACTGGATTAGCTTACTCTTGAACATGCTATATACAGTACAATCATCCATGAGTAAAACATTCCTACATTAGATCAATTCCTGCTTTTAATGATTGTTGTAAAACACAATTTTACAGGAAAGTGAATTCCATTATGTTCAAACGGGTAACCAGTAAGAATAGTGCCAAATTTGAATATACAGTATATATGTCCCCCAAGTCTACAAATGTGGGTGCACATGGAAAGCAGTGCTTGTAATAAATATACAGTCATGTGAGAAAGTTTGGGACCCCGTCTCAGCCTGCATAATAATTTACTCTACTTTCAACAAAAAAGATAACAGTGGTATGTCTTTTATTTCCTAGGAACATCTGAGTACTGGGGTGTTTTCCGAACAAAGATTTTAGTGAAGCAGTATTTAGTTGTATGAATATTTAGTTGTATGAAATTAAATCATATGTGAAAAACTGGCTGTGCAAAAATTTGGGTCCCCTTGTAATTTTGCTGATTTGAATGCATGTAACTGCTCAATACTGATTACTTACAACACCAAATTTGTTGGATTAAGTTGTTAGGCCGAGAACTTCATAGACATGTGTGTCCAGTCATGAGAAAAGGTATTTAAGGTGGTCAATTGCAAGTTGTGCTTCCCTTTGACTCTCCTCTGAAGTGTGGAAGCATGGGATCCTCAAAGCAACTCTCAAAAGATCTGAAAACAAAGATTGTTCAGTATCATGGTTTAGGGGAAGGCTACAAAAAGCTATCTCAGAGGTTTCAACTGTCAGTTTCAAATGTAAGGAATGTAATCAGGAAATGGAAGGCCACAGACACATTTGCCGTTAAACCCAGCTCTGGCAAGCAAGGAAAATACAGGAGCGGCATATGCGCAGGATTGTGAGAATGGTTACAGACAACCCACAGATCACCTCCAATGAACTGCAAGAACATCCTGCTGCAGATGGTATATCTGTACATCGTTCTACAATTCAGCGCTATTTGCACAAAGAACATCTGTATGGCAGGGTGATGAGGAAGAAGCCCTTTCTGCACTCATGCCACAAACAGAGTCGCTTGTTGTATGCAAATGCTCATTTAGACAAGCCAGATTCATTTTGGAACAAAGTGCTTTGGACTGATGAGACAAAAATTTAATTATTTGGTCATAACAAAAACCACTTTGCATGGCGGAAGAAGAACACCGCATTCCAAGAAAAACACCTGCTACCTACTGTCAAATTTGGTGGAGGTTTCCATCATGCAGTGGGGCTGTGTGGCTAGTTCAGGGACTGGGGCCCTTGTTAAAGTCGAGGGTCAGATGAATTCAACCCAATATCAACAAATTCTTCAGGATAATGTTCAAGCATCAGTCACAAAGTTGAAGTTATGCAGGGGTTGGATATTCCAACAAGACAATGACCCAAAACACAGTTCGAAATCTACAAAGGCATTCATGCAGAGGGAGAAGTACAATGTTCTGGAATGGCCGTCACAGTCCTCTGACTTGAATATCGAAAATCTGTGGGATAATTTGAAGCAGGCTGTCCATGCTCGGCAGCCATCAAATTTAACTGAACTGGAGAGATTTTGTATGGAAGAATGGTCAAAAATACCTCCATTCAGAATCCAGGCATCATCAAAGGCTACAGGAAGCATCTAGAGGATGTTATATTTGCAAAAGGAGGCTCAACTAAGTATTGATGTCATATCTCTGTTGGGGTGCCCAAATTTATGCACCTGTCTAATTTTGTTATGATGCATATTGCATATTTTCTGTTAATCCAATAAACTTAATGTCACTGCTGAAATAATACTGTTTCCATAAGGCATGTCATACTGTATATTAAAAGGAAGTTGCTACTTTGAAAGCTCAGCCAATGATAAACAAAAATCCAAAGAATTAAGAGGGGTTCCCAAACTTTTTCATATGACTGTACATAAGTGCTGGTATCCTATCTGTTATACTGATGTATTACAATGAAGAGCCAGGAGCTTCAAGTATTGTCTGGATTTTTAAATTTTTATTGCTTTTCCATAAGAAATTCAAGCTCCACAATTAAGAACACCGCTGAGGTATTGCACGACTTAAGCACTAGGATGAAAGAGTTGATGGGGCATCAGTCCCCTTTTGTAGTTTTCAGTGGCGTAACTGGGGCCTGGAGGTCAGCGGAGCGGAATGGACAACCAAGATAAAGCCATTGAGCTCTGCATCTTCCTTGAGCTTCAACAAACTTTATATTTTCTATTCATGATGTGATCACTTCGCTTTTTTCCTGTCCAGGACACCTCACTGTCTTCAGTCTTCTATCCACCCTATTGGTTATATGACTCGCTAATTACTTCTGCTGCATCAATCGTTTGCATAAAGCCCCCTGTCAGCAAAGCACAAAGTTTATACTTACGCATAATATAAACATTCATAAATTTAAAAAAAATACTGACAAAAAAATCATGTTTCTTGTCATTTTCCTTTTTCTATAACATCACCAAATTTCAATCAAAGCATTTCTGACATTTTGGGGAATTTAGTTTTTTTTTTTTTGTGGGTGGTTTACCCACTGATATATCAAAATGTCCCCTGTGGACTATGGAAAATAGTGTTTTTGCTGATGAGTGAGTGAATGAGTCAGTCAACTTTCCATTGTATGCATTGATTTTACAATCAGTCTGTCTTAAGTATAATTCAACATATCAAACAGACAATGATCAACCAATCAGAAAGTGATTTTACATTAGACTTTTATTAAGTATTTGTTACAAAATGGTAACCCATTTTGTTATTTGGACTTCTAAGTACTGTAGCTGTACTATTTCTTGCATCAGCCAGGGGGTGACATCAATGCAGAGCTAGCATGTGGAATAACAAGCCTGCACACGTGCGGATATAGGCGGTTCAGTCAGTCACCTCAATGCTGTCACGGAAGAAGTGGCATCTCACACTGCGCTTTGTTTTGAACACCATTATTTTTTATTGTTTTTAATAAAAGCACTGGTGCATTTTTGCACCTACCCCTTTGCTTTGTGTGTTTCGTCCTCATCCGCTGGGTCATCTCTCAGGTACATTATCAGCAGTAGCAGATTCAAGAGGCTCCCTAGAGCAACTGGGAGTGTGAAACTAACTCATAATGTCACACAGCAGCAATATGAGATGGCATTCCATATTTAAATGAGTGACTTCAATGTTAGCTGCAGGGGAGGCAATAACTGGCACCACACAGCAGTACTAGATATAGTACAGTACACGTAGCATGTTTAAAACTAAAATTTAAGGAAGCTTCTTTGTATACTTATTAATCACTGTATTTTCTTCTTGGCTCAATAAATTTGGAGTGGTGGGTTTTTCTCTCTCTGATAGATTCTTCTTAGTCTTTAACAACACCCTTTCTCATGCTGTTATTGTGTTACAGCCAATAACACTGTGTCTGAATAGGGTCTATTTTCCTGTTTGTTGTAGTTTTGAATTATTGTTCAGGATTTTTTTATTTTCTATTATTATTTTATGTTTATTTATTGTTTAGTATTTGCACCAGTCTTTCACAATATTAAAACCACTGTGAGGCGAAGTGAATAACATTGATTATATTGTTACTGTGACGCCAGTCAAGGGGTGGGGTATATTAGGCAGCAAGTGAACAGTCACTTCTTGAAGGTGATGTGTTGGAAGCAGGGAAATTGGACAAGTGTAGGGATCTGAGTGACGTTGACAAGGGACAAATTGTGATGGCTAGATGACTGGGTCAGAGCATCACCAAAACGGCAGGTCTTGTGGGGTATTCCCAGTATGCAACGGTTAATAATAACCAAAAACAGTCTAAAGAAGGACAACCAGTGACAGGGTCATGGGCACCGAAGACTCATTGAAGCTTGTGGGGAGTAAAAGGCTAAACCGTCTGCTCAAATCCCACAGGAGAGCTGCTGTAGTATAAATTGCTAATTTTAGCTGCAGACCAGTAAGAGAACCCATGCTGAGCACTGTGCAAAGCTGAAAGTGCCTACAATGGGCAAGTGAGCATCAGAACTGGATGATGAAATAAAGGAAGAAGGTGGCCTATTCTGATCAATCACATTTTCTTCGAGATCATACAGATGGCTGGGTGCTTGTGTCTTTTACCTGGGTAAGAGATGCAGTAACTTCATCACCACACTTCTAATAATTACAGATATACCACTTCAGCTTCTTAGACAGCATTTGGGTGCATTAGTTTTTTTTAATAGATATTTTTAGGGAACAAAGAAATAATTTAAAACATAATGTGACGAGCAACTACTGTAACTATTCATGACTGAACACATTAAACATTATTTGCAGTTTAAATTAAGTCACTATGCACATTTCAAAAATGATTAATTAATCTGACAATAATAATTTTGGAATAACATAGGGCCTTGCTGATGAGACAAAAATATAGATAGCAACTGTCTTTGTATTTTGATGTGTCCCTTACTGCCAATTTTCAATCTGGTTTATGAACAGAATAATTACAAAGAATGTCTCTAAGCAAAAACAAGTAGAAAAAATTGTTTATTGTGGGTCTTATTTTGGTTTTGTAAAGATTTTGCTATGGAGGAAATATAATATGTCTAGTGTGAAGTTCTGCTACCTTCTGTGTCCCTTTCTGCATAACAACATCCACAGAAAATATAATTTCTTTTCCTTAAAACTGGCCTGTTATAGTACCATATTTGAAGGTATATATTCTTCTCTCTAGGAATTCTACATACAAAATTCAACAGAAAGTCAACTATAATATATATGTAACTTTTTATTAAAAGAAGATACAATGTTTATAATGTATAATGGCATATCTTGATTTATGCCATTCAATGTATTATGCGATTCTAAAAAGAAATATTAAAATGTTTATTTCACCTCTCTGACATCCTTGCAACTATGGCAGTACAAACTGTGCAGCAGAAAAACTGTAAGCTCAATGCAGAGTTTTACTTTTGTTGTAATTGGCTGCGCACTTAGTAGTGTAATTGTATTGAGTGTAGCCTTGGCGGCTCTTGTTCAGAAAGCGGATGTCACTTGGTTGTTTCACAATAATTAAGATTAGATATATAAGTAGGTTTCACATTTCTGTTATCATTTTAGCCCTAAAACAGTGACTTAACATCAGAGACCTATTTTATTGACCTTAGTATTTGGGCGAGGGGAAGGCCATCTCAAGTGGAGTCCACTTTCTGAACAAGACCCCGCCTTGGCTGCCGGTCAGTGATTGGGAAAACACGACGCTTCTGAATCTGCGTTTGAAATTGTTAGGAATCTTCTCACCTTGAGCGGACAGTCTTACATCAGCACATCAGCACATTTTGGCCAGGGAGGTCTCGCTACTTCGCGAAATGGACGGCCAAAGTAGCATATACACTGGTCATTTCTAGTAATTTGGACATGGCCACACCTCTTGGCCAAAATGCGAAATGGCCAGTCAATTCAGGAACTGACCGAACATCGGGTTTTGGCTGTAACATAATATATATATATATATATATATATATATATATATATATATATATATATATATATATATATATATATATATATATATATATATATATATATATCATTTGTGTGAGTGTTTTCCATAAATGTAATGTTTTAGATGCTCTCTTTAGAGTGTCTTACTGCAAATTTGCCCGGCTTTCCTATATTGTAGCTCATCGAATGCCAATATTTTCATATCTGCAGAGCACCCACTCTAAACATTATCTGTTTTATAAACTGCCTGACGCCTAAATGCTGCTACATTATTGACCCAAATGAGGATTCCTTAAGTGCATATCCTTGGTAGATAACAACTTAAAGGTTTTGCAGTAAATCTAAACAACTGACTAAACTTATTACATTTAGTCAATGTAATTGCCACTTTTTGGAGATCAAACACACCAACCAAATTCCTTATATAGATGAATATATGGCAAATTAAGTCTGAAATGATGACCAAGACCTTTGATTAGGGTCTGCAAAAGGGAAAGTTTATCATTTAGTCTTTTATTGTATTTATTTAGGCATGTTTACATAAGAAAATATTTATTTTCTTGAGTAAACATGACTAAATAAAAACCTTTAACCTTAGTTTATTCAATGAGTTGCTAAGCCTCAATGAGTGTCAAAATATATAACAGCCTATATATATATATATATATATATATATATATAGTGACAGTCTGGGGCTTTTTCGTCCCCTTGAACCCTCAGACTATACTTCAAGACACCAGATAAAAGTCCAATAGTTGAATTTATTATAAAAATAAAGTGCACAAACCCTCCTCTCCATAATATTCATATAAATAGATACAAAACACAATAATCAATAATCCTCCTCTCTCCCAGACGCGTTGCCACCCAGCTCAGCTCACCCGTCTGGGATTTCCCAGAGTCCTTTATAGTCCATGACCCGGAAGTGCTTCTGAACCCTCAGTCCGATGTGATTTCGTAGCACTTCCGGGTCAGATCAAAACTCTTCTTTTTCATCCCGGATTCACGTCATTTCCTCTGTCGATGTGACTAGGACGTACTTCTGGGTTATAGGGCAAATATAAGTCTTTGAGCCTCCCTGCAGTGTCCCCTTGTGGCCCCCATGGTATCCAGCAGGGCTGTGAAGGAAAACTCCAAAAACCATGATGCCCTGCTGGAATTCGGGGCACCTCCATGCTTCCGGAAGGGCTCCATCTAGCTGCGTGGGGGTATTGGCCGAGATGAATGGCCGGCCATTGTCCACTATATATATATATATATATATGTGTGTGTGTGTGTGTGTATGTGTATGTATAGTTTGGTTTTTTAATGTGAAATAAACTTCACTTACTATTACCTTGTATAAAGTACACATTTAGTTTTATGCACCATTTGCCAAGCTGTTAACTTCTCTCAATCTACATATTTTACTGCCTGCTTAAAGCAGAATAGCATTATATGACAACTATGTGTTCTTTGCCTTGATAAATGAGGCATGGATCTGTTCTTTTCCGTTTTCCACCCACATGATTTACTTTAAACCACCAGTAATTGAAGACTTATCCAAAATACACAAGTGCGGTGATTTAATTAACATATGAAAGGAAATCTTCTTCAATTCAAGGACTTTCATTTTTATGAAAATATGAGAAACATTTTCAGATATTACAGAACTCATCCTCTAACTTTTCATTATACAAGCATCTTCTTGGAAATAAAATTTTTACTTTTTCCTTTGATTTTACAAATTTGAAATGAAAAATTAAATAGTTTAGAAGTTCTTAAAGAAATGTAAATGTATAATAAAAACACTGTGTAATTCTGTTTTACCAGTTACTTCAAACATTCTATTCAGTTATATAGTAAGGTAAGATCTCATTAGGAATAGGACAAATAGTAAAGATTTAAGCTTCAGCTCAACACCATGCTAATATATTTGCTTGAGCATCAGTAAGTGAGTGATATAGCTTTTGAAATGACAAGATTTTTTTTGTTTACTGCATTAACCAACAGGAGACAGACATGTTATGCAGTGAGCCTGTAACTAGTAGTTGAACCGGCAGTGGACAACCAATTCCTGCCTGCTTCAGCACACAGCACAATTGGAGGAGTGGTGAAGGCAGCACAGTTGGGAGTGGTCCGGGGTATGAAAAGGTTTACAAAGCTTTGTTCAATCTGGTTTGAACAAAGTGGTAGTCTAAGCTGGGTTCAGCCAGACATGAGAGGACGTCAACGTTGACGTGCACAGAACTCGGACTATGTTAAACATCAAAATCAAATGGTTGTAAGCTAATGAACCACTTTGTGAGTGAGAATTTCTATCTTTCTACCCATAGAGTCAGTGGAGCGGTGTGTGGTTTGTCACCATGGTAAACCATTTACCCCAGAAGTAATAGAGGAGTGCCTCCACCACCCTCTTAATTCTCAGACATTCATTCTCGATGGTTGAGTAATGGTGTTTTCTGGGAAGCAATTTCCTGCTCAAAAATGTGATGGGATGTTCATCCCCAATGAAACTCTGAAAGAGTACAGCCCCCAAACTAAACGCACTTGCATTCATTTGAAGAATTATTCCTAAGAAAAGTCAGGATTCCATAGAACCAGGTACAAAGAGAAAGTGGTTTTCAAGTTGGAGAAGGACCTTTCACAATCATCGGGCCAGACAATGCTGTGGTTCTTTCTGCCCTTAGTCAAGTCTGTGAGATGGCCAGCTCTATGTACAAACTTTGGAATGAACCATCTGTAATAACCAGGGAGTCCAAGGAAAACACAAACCTGCTTTTGGATTTCTGGATGTGGAAAAGCAAGCTCCTCACCCCCCTTGCTCATATGAAGTCTATCAAACTGTTCCCCATAGAACACCACAAATAATGCATTTACAACATGCTTTATGACTGCCAATCATTGCTGAAAATGACCACAACATTGAGATACACCCCAGAATTTGCAGACTGGGGCTGTAGAATTTATCCCTTCATAAGCTCTAAAGGTTAAGGGGCACCAACAAAGACCCAATGGGAGTTTGATGAATTTGAACAGCCTGCCCGGAGTGGCAAATGCCATCTTCTTACAGCTGGATTTATCTAGAGGCAACTGCCAGTACCCCTTTGTGAGGACCAGGATGGAAATATGCAAGGCATGCCTAAGTATTTCTATTAAGTAATCAAAACACAGCATTGGGTATGCATGAAAACCTGGAAAACTTATTCAAGCATCTAAAATCTTTACAAAACCAAATGGAACTGTCCAGTATTGGTACCAAAACAACTGGATTGTGACATTCACTTTTACTTTTGTGAATCACACCCAAATCGCATCTGCTTCACCTCTTTGCATATTGTATGTGGGTCAGACAGAATCAAAACAAGTACCTGATTGCCTTTTATGAATTTGAGGAGTTTGCTTTTTCTATCATTAAACATTTCTGCATTTACTGTTCACGCTGTTTGTGCTCCACAGTGACAACAGACAATTTAGAAATTTGTTCCTGCAGTGAAATGACCCAGTCAACAAATTTTAAACTTGAGTTTCCATCAGAACAACTCTACATTCTTCTCGAATAACATCCAAGACACCCCTTGGACACCTGCCGAATAGTAATTCGAATTGTATAAACCTGAGGAGATTCCCTAACAGCAAACATGAGAAAGGACAACACCGTGTCAAAGGATGTCAGGTTGTCATGAGGCACGTGCTGAATCATCTGTTTTAAAGTCTTGTTAAATCAATCAGTCAGGCCATTCGTGTGAGGATGATAAACAGTGGTGCTCAGTTGTTTAATTTCAGGTCTCTCACATACCTATTTCATTACACAGGAAGTAAAGGGCATACCCTGGTCAGTTAAAATCTTGCACAGAATGGCAATATGAGTGAAAACCTCCAACACAGCCTCAGCAACAGCCTGCACGTTAGCCTTCCGCAAAGCAGCCACCTCAGGATCTTGTTGATTAATCAACCAGCATGAGCACATACTGATAACCATTCTTACTTTTGGGAAGTGAACCAAACAATGTCTAGCCCAACTCTCACAAAAGGGATATCCAAAATAGGCATCGGTGAAAGTAGAGCCCTAGTGGGTGTATGAGCAGAAATAATTTGACAGTTGAGGCAAGGCTTAAAAAACTGCTCTACATCTCTATCCATATTCAGCCAGTAAAAGTGTTTTGAAATTATATCCCTCGCCGTCTCCATGCAGAGTTGGCCCTCCCAAGACATGTATGTGAACAATTTTCAATACTATGTCTCTGACCACTAACTGTTCAATCAGTCCACTCTCAATGTGATTGAAAATCACCCAATATGAAAAGCCATTCTAAACTAAAATGTGCAGAGTTTTGAAGCCAGAAACTACCCCCCCCCCAACACACACACACACTCCTCATAGTAACAGTCATTTGTGAAATGTGCTTGCTCAAATGCAAAATCTAAGTTGTGGTTGGTATGTTGCACGCACACAAGCTCCCTCTGAGTGTCAGCCTCTGCTTCCCTTGTCAATGTTTCCCTCTGAGCCAGAAGCAGCAGCCCCATCTAAGGAGGCTAAAGGTGCAAGTACCTGTTGTGAAGAGCCCTGCATCTGTCCCAGAAATTCAGGTGAATGAATATCTCCAAACTCACTTCCTGGCCAATCTTGTCAAAGATGAGCCACTCTCTTCCTACTAAAGAATGAGGTGCTCTAGAGGCAACCAAGACCTACAGGAATAGGGCATTCTTCCTCCCATGTAAGAAAGGCCAGGGTGAAGAGTCCAATACAGCAGTCCAAACTTTAAAGTTCCTTCCCTTATACTTCAGCGGGAGTAGTACAGCTTCATAGTCCTTAATATCTTCATGAACACAGCAAATCTTAACATGCTCTGTGATTGCACAGAGTATCTGCCGGAGCAAGTTGTGTCGGAACACACAGAGATCACTATCAAAGTCCAGCAGAGCCTGGACTTCATGCCTGGCTAAGCCAACTGAGATCTTAATGTTATCCTTTACCAAGAACTTGGCCTGAGAGCTACACACCTTGGCCAAGGCGATCTCCAGGTGGGAGGCGACACTCCCTAGCCAGATGTGTAGACTGGTCACAGTGAAAGCACCTGTGGTCAGTCCTTGCTGTGGATTTTCCCCAATGCTGCCTTTGGCATGGGGCGCTGGTCAAAGGGTCCTCTCCAGCGGCATGAGGATGTGACAGTTGAACACATCCTGTGTGCTCAAAACAGAATAGGAAACATCTCCGGGTCATCCGAAGGAGCCATCTTTACAAGTATATTTCTTGGACGGATAAGGGCCAGAGAGCCTGCAGGGGCCTCATTTGAAACAAGTGGAAGAGGGACATGTTGTGGCTGTTGGGGATCCATCTCTGCAAGACCCCACTCCTGGTAGCACTTGTGATGTGTGGGTCACAGACTTACACAACAGAGATGGAGGTGAGTCCAGGTTTCTGAAAAAATCAGCTTTTGTTGTTGTGAAGATAGGAACATTCTTAACGCATTTATTCAAACAGGTGCTGCCTCGGGTATGTTGTGAACCTTGACCCAGACACAAACAGACGGACATCTTTTGTTGCACCCAACACACGTTTATTTACACTATATTTACAGTTCAGTTAGTGCACAACCTAGTGCCTCTTGCACCTCTCCCCTTCTCCAGGTGCGGTGGCGTGCCTCCTGGAAGCCTCGCAGCTGCTGTGAGTTTTTGAGCTGCAGCGGCTCCGATTTCGCAGCCTCCTCTGCTGCCGCCCTCGTGCTGCCGACAGCCTGTGGACCGGCGTGCTCCTGCGCGGATCCGGATCGTCCCTGCCTGTGGAAAACAAGGTAAGTCCGACCCCGCAATGCCAATTACCGCAGGGCAGGGCACTTACCTCCCGGATCCCGTCACTCCGAGGCCCCTGCCTCAGTGTCGCCTTCTGCGTCGCAACGCCGGCCTGGCCGTCCTTCGCGACAGCACAACTCTCGGAGCCCGCTGCACTCTGGCAACGCCCGTTCTCCTTCCTCTGCACCTGGGGAACATGGGGCGGCGGTCCGTGGGGTGAACCACTCCCGCGGGATTTTGCACATGCCGCTCCCGTGGCGAGTGTGTGGGGTCTGCTGCTGCGCTGGGCCGCCCACAGAAAAATGTTTTTTTACTGCAGGTCCTCGTCTTGCACCAGATGGAGCATCCTGCCGACTATGCCACTGTGAACTTTGACCCGGACACAGACAGAAGGACATCTTTTGTTGCACCCAACACACGTTTATTTACACTATATTTACAGTTCAGTTAGTGCACAACCCAGTGCCTCTTGCACCGATCCCCCAAAGTCCAGGCCTCACAGTCCAACTGCCTTTCTCCTGGCCACCTCCAGTCCTTCCTCCAGCTCTGTCCTTCTTCCACCCGACTTCTGCTCCTGAATGAAGGGAGTTTGCCCCTTATATAGGTACCCAGATGGGCTCCAGCTGCTTCCCGGCATTCCTCAGCAGACATGCCCCTGTGTGGCGGAGTTGCCGTCTGCGCACCTGGAAGCCCTCCGGGTGTCCCCTGTCTTCTTCCCCCCAGCACTTCCTTGTGTGGCGGAAGTGCTGGGCTCCAGGTTTCTTCAGGCACCGGAGCACCGCCTGGCGTTGGCCACGGGCCCCTACAGGGTTGGGCTTCCAAGCCCTCTACCCATGGCCCCCAATACAACCAGGGCGGTTGCCCCTCGCGGTCTGGAGGTGGTACAAGCCCTCCTCCGGTCCTCCTGGGCGTCCCGGCTGGGCTCCACCCCCAGCCACCTGTGACAATATATATATATATATATATATATATATATATATATATATATATATCAAAATATTAAGGGATTGGGGACCAAATCCCATTTGACCCCATTTTGTTAAAGTTTGTAAGTTTTCAGAAATAGTGGAAAATGAGAGTGCAGTATCAATAACAGGGTGTAGGTTGCCATTATTAGCAGAACTCAAACAAATCGTAATAAAGCTGGTCAGGTCTGGTTGAACTTATTTATTAATGACAGCTTTCAATTAATGAGAATTTTCCATAACAGAAACAAGCTGTTCAGTAAAACTGAGATAACTGCCATATTTATATAGGGATCTAGATACAGTAATCCCTCACCATATCGCGCTTCGACTTTTGCGGCTTCACTCTATTGCGGATTTTATATGTAAGCATATCTAAATATATATTTAGCAGATTTTTTGGAGCTTCGCGGATATCTGCGGACAATGGGTCTTTTTATTTCTGGTACATGCTTCCTCAGTTGGTTTGCCCAGTTGACTTCATACAAGGGACCCTATTGGCGGATGGCTGTGAAGCTACCCAATCAGAGCACACGGTTAAGTTCCTTGGTGCTGATTGGCTCAGCGATGGAGAGCAGCATTCAATTCCGCTTTGCGTTAGCCAGCATCTCGTCTCGCTCATTCAGCATCAACATGTTTCGCTGTGTAAAGAGTTAACTTTTGTGCTCTTTTGTGTTTATCTTTGTGCGTAGTCAAGCCCTTTGTTATGTCTCCAAAACGATCTGCTGCTGCTACTGCTTCCAGGGCCGTGCCCAAGCGCCAATGGAAGATGCTAAAGATTGACAAAGAGATAAAAGCTTTGGATATGTTGAAGGAAGGGAACAGCTACTCTGCGGCACTACACAGTCGCCTGAAGAGGCTCCTTTAGAAGAGCTGTAACGCTCTCCTTTGTTGTACAGTAACATTTATGTCATCGTTATCTGACATGTCATCATGTCATTGTTGGTGAATACCCATAACTAATTTTCTACGTACTTAGTACATGTACGTACGTTTAATGTAAATGTACACACATTTTATACAATTTTTCTTGCATTGTACGTATTTATTGCTGGTGGCCTGTCTATCGTAATGGCTGTAAAATATATCAGTTTTGTTTATAAGAAAATATACAAAAATAACCATATAAACATATGTTTTTACTTTGTGGATTTTCATCTTTCATGGGGGGGTTGGGGAATGCAACCCCTGTGATCAAGGAGGGATCACTGTAAAGCAGAAAGAAATATCTGTAATTTGTTGGGCAGCAGATGTCAGAAAGACAAGCACAATTGCTGAGAAATGCATCCTTAAATGGTGATTTTCTGTAGTTTATAACCACTAAAGATTGTTTTACTTCAGATGGAGCTAATGGTGCACCCAGTAGAGCAGTCTTTTCAGCAGATAATTTCAGGAGGTTTAACCATACAGAAAATCACCTGTATGGTTGGAAGCAAGATTTTGGAGTTTGGAAAATAAATTAAAGGAAAAATTATGGAACTTATTATTGTTTTCTGGCAATCATGTCTTACATGTCTACTCTTCAGACTTTACCTAGAAATGGAAGAAGAAAGATACATTTCTGCAGAGTCTCAGTACTGAAAATATGCTTAGAGCTTCCCCTAAGGAATAAGTGATGCAAGTTCAATGTAACATACTGCATGAAGTACAATTGATTGCTTGAGGTTTTTAGTTTTAGCTCCAGCTCTGTAGTTTCTTTATTTCTCTGATGAAGTAAGTGAGATGCAAATGCTAATGTAAAGTTTTCAATGGAACCCTTAATGACTTGATACATGAATATAGGATCATCTACACTGTGAAAATTAAAATTAAAATTTAATTTCTTAACCTTTTCCTGAAAGTTATTCACAATACAATACATTATCCACTACAGTTGTTTTTAGGAGAACTTGCATAAATGTTTTCAGTACTTTAACTGCCAAGGCTAAACCATGTACAGTGGAACCTTGGTTCACGAACGTCCCGGAACATGTACAACTTGGTTTACGACCAAAAAGTTCGCCAAACTTTTGCCTCGGTTCACGACCACACACTCGGTATACGAACAAGCCAGTTTCCCTTTCAGTTTGTACATGTTCAGGCTCTTCCTGTGCATTTCCTGTGCAGCGGGCAAGAGAGAGAGAGTGAGCAAGAGAGAGAGTGAGAGAGCGCGACACATAGACATACACACACACACAGGCAGCGCGCACACACACAGGCAGCACGAGAGAGGCACACACAGGCAGCACGAGAGAGGCGCGCGCGCACACACACAGGCAATGCGAGAGAGACGCACACACACACACACACACACACAGAGGCAGCGCCAGAGAGAGCAGCGTGCAAGAGATTGCGACACACACACACACTCAGAGGCAGCCCGAGATGCAGACACACAGGCAGCACGAGAGAGAGCTGGACGCATTAAGGTAGGAAGGCAGTTAAAGAATGCACTGGGCTTGATTTTGTTTTCACTTCTCTGAAGTGAAGAGTGGTGAGAAGAAAGTTTTGCAGAAAATTAAAATCGAAGTAAAGAAAGAAAAGTATGAGCGTGGCGTTTGTGTTACTGATCTTGCCACCGAGTACAAGAAGTCAAAACCTACAATTTCAACTATTCTAAAGCAGAAAGAATCTATTAAAGCAGCTGATTTTGTAAAAGGAGTTACAGCGTTAACCAGGCAAAGGCGTCAAGTGCCGGAAGAGGTGGGAAAACTGTTTACCAGTTTACTCATTTACCAATTTTTGAACCCTCGTGCTTTCAAGCAGCACAATGTAAACAAAGCCAGACTGCCAGTAATGTGGAAGGCAAACACAGGGTTGGGTCACAAGGACTTTGTTTTTGGAATGGCTGCATGAGGCTTTCGCTCCCACCAGCTAAACAGCTAACAACACCAGAAACCCAAGAAATCACAAGAGAGAAAACACCTGAAGGAAAACATCCCTCTATCACGGGGCGAGCGAGCCTGTGTGCTGGAGAGAGAGAGAGAGAGAGAGGCGAGCGAGCCTGCATGCTGGACAGAGAGAGAGAGAGAGGGCGAGCGAGCCTGCGCGTGCAGCTGAGCAGGGAGCCTGAGTGTTTTGTGTCAGTGTTATTCAATGTTTTTTACATTAGTTTACTATTACACTGTGCATTCTATGGTGTAATTAACTACATTTGTGCTTAAAAATCTTTTAAAAAAATATATTTACATACAGTTCATACGGTCTGGAACGGATTAATTGTATTTACATTCAATCCTATGGGGGAAATTGCTTCGGTTCCACTGTATTGGTACAAAGATGATGACCTAGGATTACTTAAAAATAAGCACTGTAGAATACCTCTTTCTAGTCTAGACTCAAAAGTTTTTTGATCATTCCTTGCATATACTTGATTAAATTTGCCTTTATTGTAATATGTATCTATTGCAATTTTCTTCAAGTTTTACTATCTGTTGAGAAAGAAAAGTAATACACTGATGACTGTTTCAGTGTCATAAAATTATAGGGAGAAAAGATTAGATGTACAGTATGTGGTGAACAAGACACATTAAGGTATCATTTAAAAAATATTCAGTTTGGTATTTAATACACTGTAACAATTTGTAATTTAAACACTTGAGTAATTTTCAGATTTAAAATCTTAACTGCCTTCCAATCTTTTTCTGTGTAATATTCAATGAGAAAATGCATTAATTGCTGCCTAAACCACAGGAAGAAAAGCATAGCAAATTCCTTATTAAGATGTATTTTAGTCATTACATGAAAGTAAAAAAACGTTAAAAATAAGAGGATTACTTTGTATTACGGAATTGTTTATACACATGTTCATTTAAGTGATTTTTTTCTTCCAAAGTAATTTTCATATAGCTACAGCCTTTGTATCTCTGCAGTTGAAATATTGTTGATTGAAGTGACTAACAGTCAAGCAGGAAACTTATAGAAGATATTAAAGCAGAAACCTTGTGGTTTATAGTCCACCGATTAGACCATTACACTATGCTGACTATATGCCAAATTTCCCCCTGGGGACAAATGAAAATATCTATTGTGAAGAAAAACACAGACAAACAGATTAAGGGTTGGGGATTCTGTTCCGGTCAGGTTTGTAAAATACAATTGACAGAGAATGGTGGTAACACGGATATATTTATGAGGTGGGAACGGAAGTAGGAATGCTGGGAGGATGATGTGGAGGATCTTGGGATGGTGGTGACATTATCTGTAAGGGACCAGAGGTGAATTCACAACACAGAAATAGCTTGGAAATCTGGACAAGGTTTTTGAGGAGATTTCAAGGTGTTGTGGTGTTTTTGTTGTTCATCTTTCCTGTTAAAATAAAGAGAGATGCGTTATCACGTTGTCTTAGTCCCCTGTCTTGTGGTTTCACACGGCTCATCGGGTCCTTTAGCTGCCCGCTAATCACTCGTGTGTGACACAACACAGCCCAGACCCATTACAGCCCAGACCCATTGGTCTTATATCCAGGAGAGAGCATCGGTGTTAGCCTGGAGAGTACCCCGACGATAAATGACCTATAAGGCTGCAGATCCAAAAATTAACTGGTAACTTGAGGGTTCAATTCCTTATGAACAGCCATCCACTGGAGAGCAGCATGGTCTGTAATGAGGGTGAACTCCCGACCCAACAGGTAGTATCACAGTTGGGTCACTGCCCATTTTATCGCCAGTGCCTCCCGGTCAAGCAGTTTCCGGCTCAGGTACATTACAGGGTGTTCAGCACCATTGATGCTTTGGCTCAACATGGCTCTGAAACCTGTGTCCGAAGCATCGGTCTGGAGAATAAAAGGAAAGGACAAATTAGGAGTTTTCAACATAGGTGCCGTTGTAAGGGCCACTTTTGAGTCACAAAATGCATGTTTCATTTTTTCATCCCACACCTCATTGAAAGGGGCCCTTTTCTTTGTCAGGTTTGTCAAGGGCGCAGCTCTCTCTGAAAACTTACAACCGACGGTAGTAGCTCGCTAATCCTAGGAAAGCTTGTACCTGCTGCTTGGTTATTGGACAGGGCCCCACCAGGTAGTCTAAATATTTAGCTTCATTTAACTCGAAGAAACACTTCTTGGGGTTAATACGTAGCCCAGCTCTTGCTATCATCAAGAGAATAGTGTAAATCTGCAGCATGTGTTCTTCCCAGTTGCCGGAGGAAATGACTACATCATCTAAGTAGGCGGCACAGTAGGCATTGTGGGGCTTTAGCACTCTATCTACCAGATGCTGGAAGGTCACCGGTGCCCTGTGCAATCCAAATGGGAGGACCTTGTACTGCCCATGTCAGCTAGGGGTATTGAAGGCTGTTTTCTCTTTTGCAGAGGCCGTTAAGGTAATTTGCGAGTATCCCTTGGTCGTGTCAAGAGTAGTCAGATATTGCACATTCCCCAGCTCCTCGAGGAGTTCATGTACTTGGGGCATGGGGTGCGTGTCATATTTGGAGGCCTGTTAGAGATGTCAGAAGTCATTATAGAACCTGCACGTCCCGTCGGGTTTGGAGACGAGAATGATAGTACTGGACCATGGGCGGAGATTCTCCTCAATGATGTCCATATCCAACATACAATGGATTTCCAATTCCACCTCCACATGTTTTGTCTCTGGGAGGCGGTAGTTGCATTGCCTGACGACCACCCCCAGATCGATCACTATGTTGTGCTGAATCAGCAAGGTATGGCCGGATAACTCATTGACCACTTCTGGCATGGACAAGATCACAGACTCTAGCTCCTGTATTTGGTGTATGGTCAAATTAGGGCAGAGGTTAAGATCGGATGTTAGTGAGAAAAGGGAGCGGGTTTGGCCAGAGTGAGGGTCATCTTCCCTGTCCTTCCACGGCTTTAACAAATTGATATGGTAAACCCGCTCACTCGGCCAACAATTGGGCTGTTTGACCAAGTAGTTGACAAGCCCCTTTCTTTCTTTAACCTCATATAGGCCCTGCTAATGGGCCAAAAGTTTAGAATGGGAAGTGGGCATGAGTACCAAAACACAATCTCCTGCCTGAAATTCCCGCAGGGAACTGTTTCTATTATAGTTCCATGACTGCACTGATTGATCCTTCACCATTTGTTCTTTTAGCAGGGGCCGAATTTTTGCCATTCTATCACGTAACTGTGCCATGTATTGTAAGATGTTAGTGGAAGAAAGGGCCTCTCCTTCACAGCCCTCCTTTAGTATATCCAAAATACCCCGGGGTTGTCATCCGTAGAGTAATTCAAAGGGGGAAAACAACATCGAGGCTTGTGGAACCCCCCGGTAAGCAAAAAGTATGAGGGGGAGTAGTTTGTCCCAGTTCCTACCATCCTTGTTGACTACCCCTTGGGATTAATAAAGTATCAATCTATCTATCTATCTATCTATCTATCTATCTATCTATCTATCTATCTTGTGGAGCATCTGTTTGAGGGTCTGGTTGAATCTTTTGACCAGCCTGTCCATCTGCGGGTACTACACAGAAGTCTTAAGATGTATAATGCAGAGTAACTCGGCAATCTCCCTGAATGTATCCGATGTAAAAGGTGTACCTTGGACTATAAGTACTTTTTTAGGTATACCCTCTCGTGAAAAGAGTCCTACTAATTCCCATGTGATATTATTTGTATTGGCTGTACGCAAAGGGACAGCCTCTGGGAATTGGGTAGCGTAATCAACCAATACCAATATATATTTGTGGCCTCTTGCTGAGGGTTTTAATGGTCCAATGAGATTGACATCAATTCTCTCAAAGGCAACATCAATGAGGGGAAGAGGAACAAAAGGAGAACAGTCCCTCCGGGGTATCTGACGAAGTTGGCATTCCGGACAAGATTGACAAAATTATCAGACCTCCTCATTTATTCCAGGCCAGAAGAATTGGAGCTTCACTTTCTCCAATGTTTTTTCTGTACCCAAGTGGCTGCCCAGGAGGTGGCTGTGTGCCAGCTCGCAGACCTCCAGCCAGTAGGTCCATGGTACTAGCAGCAGCATCCAGACCTCGCCCTCATGCTGTGCTACCTGATATAACAGGAATTTTTTTAATAAAAAGAAGGGGCCCTGTGGTGTGGGGGTATTTGTGGGTTGTCCATCAATGGAGACGATTGCATTTCTGGCAAACTTCAGGGAATCATCATTCCACTGTTCTCGTTTAAAGGAGGCCTATGTAGACCGAAACTGGAAGTCAAGGCCGGACAAGGGATCAGCGTTGACTTCAGGAGGTGGGTTCTCCACTCGCAGATTCTCGTCTGGAGCCACTTCTGGGTCAAGGACCAAAGTGTGGAATTCTGCCCCCAGGCACTCAACGTCATCATCAGGGAGACAAGGCATGGGGATAGCTGGGACAGACACTGGTTTGTCCATTATTAGACCTAACTTATTTCTAGAAGTGGTGATAACCCTACCGCTTTTAATTTCTGACCAGTCTTGTTCCAATATAACAGGGTAGGGGGGCTCAGGCAACAGAGCCACCAACAACTGTTTGGGTTCGCCCTCCCAGGTTATAAAACACTTAGCAGACTTATAATATCAGGTCTCCCCATGGATACATGTTATGCTCGTTCTTGGGGATAACCACTGTCGCGGTATGACAAAACGGTGAGCAACAATAGAGATGTTACTCCGGTATCGAACATTGCCACAACAGCAGACCGTTCTGACCCCCCGAGTTGGTTGACTGGCAGATGATGTTTAAGGACCTCAAGAAGGCCACTCATGTCCTTAAAAATTTGTCTCCAGACCTGCTGGGTAAGGTAATCGGGCATGGCATTGACAACACCCTCACAGTCCACCTGTTCAACTACCTGGCTCGCATGGTTAACATCTGGCCATAGCCAGCAGCCCAGCTTGCCCCAGAACCCGAAAGCCTAGGCTCTCACTGGCCAGTCTGGGTTAAATTTCCAATGCTGCCACTCCCTCGCCTGCTGGTCTGAAGTCACACCATAGCGCTAGAATATCTCGGCCCTCAAGAGGTCGTAGCGGCCTCCTCCTCAGGGAGGTCATAATAGGCCCACTGCACATCCCCCTTCAGGTACAGCACCAGTATGTGGGCCCAGTCCGCCCTTGGCCATTGGTCTTGAGAGGCTCTCCTCTCGAATATCAACAAGTAGGACTCAATATCATCAGACTCTGCCAAAGGTACTAAAGTAGGTGGTGGAGCCACACTTTTGTCTCTGTGAGCTCATTCCCTGTAGTCGTCAGCTCGTGCTTCACATTTTGGAGCTCCGTCATTAAGGTGCTTAGCACGGTATTTAGGTCCTGTCCTTCTGACATTTTCCGGACAACAAATCCTGCCAACTACGTCAATCTGTGAAGAAACACACAGACAAACAGAGGGCCACCTTTGAGAGAGGTGTAATCACGTTGTCTTAGTCCCCCATCTTGTGGTTTCGGGGAGCTCGTCAGGTCCTTTAGCTGCCCCCAATTGCTCGTGTGTGACACTGTCTATCTATCATTATCATCATCAGGTGAAAAGGATGTTTTCCCTGTCACCTGGTGTAAGCTTTAACTATGGATCAGTGGCCTCCACTTAGCTCGGTCTTGAGCATCCCTGATTTCCATGCATTTCACCTTCACATCGGTGTGCAGAACTTCATGCCATGTTTTCTAGGGTCTTTCGTTTGGACACTTTTCATCTACACTGAAACTTTGAATTTTCTTAATCAATGAATCTTCCTCTCTTATTTGCATATGCCCAAACCATCTGAGTCTTCTCCGTCACATAACTTCTTCTACATCTTCAACACATAACGTTACGAATATCCTTTGTGGAAGCTACAATATACAATACAATGCTACGATATATGTATTACTAATGTACTGATATTGATATACTGATATAAGCAATTGACTAATATAAGTCTATGTGTAAGCAAGAATATTTAAAGCAGGGTGACAACTGTTAAAAAAAGAATGTTTTGTAATTTCCTAAAAGCAACCATTAGCAAAAGAATGTTCTATGTCTAAGAATAAAAATGTGATGACATATAAAAAGAGGAAACACCGAAGCAAGTTTAAAAATATTTTGGAAAAGGGCACAGAGAGGTAAAAAACTATATAATCAGCCTGAAGATGGGGAAGTTAGAGTTCTTCTGACTTGCAAGCAGAAAGCTCCAGACTACTCACCTGTTTATTAATTTTTTTAATAAACTAACATTGATTAATTGCACTCCTGTCTTACTTGACATCCTTCTTCCACAGTTTGAGCTACATTCTCATAAAGTCACACCAGCAATCCATCTCAGCATTCTCATCTCAGCACACCAAACTGTGCTTATTTCTCCAACTTTCACAGCCCAGAACTTGATGTAAGTTAGGAACCAGTGTTGGATGGTATACTAATGAATTACATGGCATACTTCTCACATACATACCCTCACTCACTTATTCTTCAACTGTTTATAAATACCTGTTAACTTAATTTGCAAGTGTATAATATGAAAGAGGAAAACCCTGAAAACTCTGAGGAAAACCCATTTATAAATATAACAATAAGCCATCATCATGCATGCCATATCCAGGCAAGTCTTTGAAACTAGAAGTTGTGATTGAGACAGCAGCTTAAAACTCATCATAAATGATAGAAATGAAGTAACTTAATCCCACAGAGATTTTTTCCTTTTTTGTAGATATAAATATAAAATGTAACTCTAACATACTACTTCTAAACTAAAAAGAGTCTTGTTTCCTTATAAAGCAGTAATCAGGAATTAAGCTTTAAGTGTTTTATTAAAAAAATCAAGCAAGGAAACAAATGTCTTGTGTTGTGATTTGGATAAAGTAAAAATGTCAATAACATGGCAATGTATTTACATAAAACTTTACCTCAGGCACAAAAACTTATTTTAAACTAACCAAATGTCTCCTGCATTTTTCTATTGTATGGTATTGGGTTGCCTTGGCATCAGTCACTGGAGAAACTTCTAGCCTTGCCAAATGTTTGGCTGAAACTCAAGCTTTAGGCTTAGTTCACCATTTAGAATTAGAGGTAAGAAAAAGTCTTAAAGTGGATCAGTAGAGTGACAAGAATGAAAGATATGAAGCAAAGAGGCAGTGAAAAACTGTTTGCCTAAAATGGCTGCAGACAGAATCAGTAAGAATTTGCCACCGAATTGTATTCTTCTTCTGATGAATTGTATATACAATTTAAAAAAAGGTGATTTACAGGATTTATGGGATAATATATTGTAACCTTATGTTTGTAACACCAAAGTGTTTTGTTTTTTATTTCCTGTGCAAATTGTTTGAAAGAACATCCATGATTTTAAGAAAAAAAAAATAACACACAAGATGTGATATTTGCAACATACTGTATTGCACAGCTTATTTTCAGAATTTACTAGTACATAGTTTTATATATATAAGTAAGTAATTTGCTATGAATTCTTTTTCACTTCACTGTGTCAAATTTTTAAATCACTAAGTCCCTCCGGTATGGTTTAAATTACAGTACTAGACGAAAAATCAATGTGTGGTTATAGATCAGATGTACAAATGCTAATAGCATTTGGAAATTATAAACTTTCTGCTAAGTGATGTAGAAAATGATGTGTAACAAAGATTTAGCTTATTTTCCTGTTATAATAATGTGTTATTAACTATATAGCACATTTCAAACTATGGAAGTTAAAATCAAAGTATTTTTCAAGCCAATAAGTATGTAGTTTTACTTTTGTCAGCACTTGTGTTTATTTGTGTTCATTTTTTGCTCACTTTACACTGCTAGTGGCATGGTGGCACAGTGGTAGCGCTGCTGCCTCACAGTAAGGAGACCAGGGTTTGTGTCCTGGGTCCTCCCCGCATGTTCTCCTCATGTGTGGGTTTCCACCAAGTATTTTGGTTTCTTCCCATGTTCAAGGATATGCAGATTAGTTGGACTGGTGATACTTAATTGGCCTGTGTGTGTATTTGCCCTGCGATTCACTGGCATTTGTTCCTGCTTTGTAACATATGCTGGCTGGGATAGGCTCCAACAACCCCCTGTAACCCTGTTCAGGACTAAGTAGATTAGAAAATGACTGTTAGAAAGCGGGCAAACTCTTGATACTTTGGAAATGTGAAACTTGTCTAAATTGACATATTCTGTAATTTCTCATGTAATTAACCATTAATAACCGGATTAACCATATGGGAAATTGGGGGAGTGTCCATGGGTCCCCACATCAAAATATCTAAACATGAAATACCAGATTCAAATTTCACAAGCATCTATATGGCTGCATCTACTCATCTACTTTCATCGGTTTAATTAAAATTAATTAAATGTTCTCAAAAAAAAAAGTAACTTAAAAACTCAAATAAATAACTGAAGGTTACATGTACAGGTGACATCCTTACCACCCACTTTCTGTACAGTCTTGAACCAGCAAAATTACCACTGAAAATTACATTTGACAGTGGTATATATTTAACAGTAATGTGATCAAACTAATGTTTTGAAATATTTGTTTGCTTCCTTCAGGCCTCTAACATGAGACTGAGTACTCCTTATTACTCTACAACTCAAATCTGTATCTGGAAAGAAGCCAGCGGATGTTTGCAGTTATAAACAAATAAAGCAAAATGGATAATGAGGTCTCAAGCACCTTCACATACCTTTCATAATATTTGTTTTAACTTTTGAATGTTTCCTTGAAATTGATTGCTTAATCCATAGTATTTTAATACTGAAGGACAAAGTGAACATTGAATATTCTGCTAGGCTTTAGTGGTACACCAGACCAGTAAGGCATCAGATTTAGCAGATATCCAGATTTAACTTCACCCACTTACATTCCAAACTAAATAATTGTACTCCAGCTTATTGTATTCTGCCTGCACTTCATCTAATAAGAAAGGTGTAAATTAGAGTAGAGGAGATATACAGTATTTGCAGAGGCCCCCTCTGCAAACTTCTTGAGAAAGAAGGTGCAATATGGACTCAAGCCAGAAAAAGCCCTATAATTCAAGGAATGACAAGTCTGATAGACACAAGAACTTGCTTATGAGGAGATACTAATTTTGCAATTTAAAGTGACTTTAATCAGGAGAACTTATACATTCCACCTTAAAACTCAATGTACCATCCTGGAGATGCCCCCTGGCTCTCTCAGGTGGGTCTCTCAAAGAAACTCTGGGGAAACTCTCATATGATTCCTTGGGACACTCTGTCCAGGGCCACTCCTGAGCACACTCTCCAAAATGACTGAAAATGTTTGAAATAACCTCTCTCTCTGCAACCAGAAATCAGGTTAGCCATTGCCTTTTAGATGGAACTGAAAGTTGATATCCAATCTCAAGCACTGAGCCCAGGCGGAAAAGGCCTGACAGGCAGGTATAATTTCAAGGGAACTTCAGCATCTTAACTCTTATGCCAGAAAAATGTATGTTATTCCTTATGAAGTTGCAGATGACACCACAAAGAGCTTAACTGAAAAAAGCATAAGTACACCAATTTGTCATTAATGCAATTATCTAATCAACCAATCACATGGCAGTTGCTTCAATGCATTTAGGGGTGGGGTCCTGGTCAAGACAATCTCCTGAACTCCAAACTGAATGTCAGAATGGGAAAGAAAGGTGATTTAAGCAATTTTGAGTGTGGCATGGTTGTTGGTGCCAGACGGGCCGGTCTGAGTATTTCACAATCTGCTCAGTTACTGGGATTTTCACGCACAACCATTTCTAGGGTTTACAAAGAATGGTGTGAAAAGGGAAAAACATCCAGTATGTGGCAGTCCTGTGGGTGAAAATGCCTTGTTGATGCTAGAGGTCAGAGGAGAATGGGCCGACTGATTCAAGCTGATAGAAGAGCAACTTTGACTGAAATAACCACTCGTTACAACCGAGGTATGCAGCAAAGCATTTGTGAAGCCATAACACGCACAACCTTGAGGCGGATGGGCTACAACAGCAGAAGACCCCACCGGGTACCACTCATCTCCACTACAAATAGGAAAAAGAGGCTACAATTTGCACGAGCTCAGCAAAATTAGACAGTTGAAGACTGGAAAAATGTTGCCTGGTCTGATGAGTCTCGATTTCTGTTGAGACATTCAAATGGTAGAGAAAGAATTTGGCGTAAACAGAATGAGAACATGGGTCCATCATGCCTTGTTACCACTGTGCAGGCTGGTGGTGGTGGTGTAATGGTGTGGGGGATGTTTTCTTGGCACACTTTAGGCCCCTTAGTGCCAATTGGGCATCGTTTAAATGCCACAGGCTACCTGAGCATTGTTTCTGACCATGTCCATCCCTTCATGACCACCATGTACCCATCCTCTGATGGCTACTTCCAGCAGGATAATGCACCATGTCACAAAGCTCGAATCATTACAAATTGGTTTCTTGAACATGACAATGAGTTCACTGTACTAAAATGGCCCCACAGCCACCAGATCTCAACCCAATAGAGCATCTTTGGGATGTGGTGGAACGGGAGCTTCATGCCCTGGATGTGCATCCCACAAATCTCCATCAACTGCAAGATGCTATCCTATCAATATGGGCCAACATTTCTAAAGAATGCTTTCAGCACCTTGTTGAATCAATGCCATGTAGAATTAAGGCAGTTCTGAAGGCGAAAGGGGGGTCAAACACCGTATTAGTATGGTGTTCCTAATAATCCTTTAGGTGAGTGTACATAGGGGTCACACAGCAAAGAGAAAGACTGCACCCCAAACCAGGAGCAGCAACAAAACAACAACTCGACACAACACCAGACATCATGTTTAAAGATTTGGCTTTGCAAAATTATTTATCTATGCCAAGATAAATTAAAATTATAAGTAACAAGTAAACAGCCTGTCTCTACTATAATATATACAGTTGATTCCTGTTAATCGCACCACATCGGGACGCGATCATTTTGGTCCTAATAATCGGCTGGTCCAATTATACGAACATGCCCTATAAATGTGCAACCAAGACAGGACATGCTATAAGTAACATATTAAAATGTCATTATGACTTTTATTGTGCTGCACATGCGTATGGCGAACATACAAACAAGAACTATGTACATGTACAGTTGCTTACAACTTTGTTTATTGAAAAAGAAATCTACAAATTCTTCGAAACAATCTACACGACACGCAGCATGTGAAGCACGATAAAAAAGGTTACATTACCAAATTCCAGTCAACGTTTGAAGAACTTGTCTAGTGTGATCTGATGCATTCTGTTTATGCACTGCACTTGTTTATGCTCGACTTCATGTCGCCGGCTACTGGGCGGTCCGTTGTAGGAAAGAAAGGGCAGGCATGTTTACCCCCATTGGTTTGCATTTGGTACAAATTTTCTGACTTCCTGACCTTTGATAAAAGCATAAATTCTCCTGGGGAGCCCAGGGATCCTCCCGATGTCGCGGACCCGTTTTACATCCACTTTCCGCGGGCGACTTTTTCTTATTCTCTGTCACTTTCTTTGGTCCGATTAAACGGAATTTTGGTCCAAATAAGCGAACAATATTAGGCTTATGTAATAAGGTCTGTTTCGGTTCTTTAGAATTCGGTCCGAATAAGCGGCTGGTCCGATTAACCTGTGGTCCAATTAACCAGAATCGACTGTATTTATCTGTCTAGTCTGTCTTTGTCTTGTCTTATATGTCAGGATATATATGCAGTTACCATATTTCTATAATCCTTTCTATAGTCCCTTTTTTGTCAATAAATTGTATTATTCCATTTCTTAAAATAAGTGTCCTGGAATTATCTTGATATAAGTCTAACTGTCAAAGACCCTCTCCTACTTTACGAGCCTTACTGAATTATTTAATCAATTACCAGCATTGCCAAAAGCAAGAATGATAATTGATTAACCGAGCTAAATCTCTAACATTAATATGACTGTCCTTGGGTGGGCAAGTTGAAATTAATTTTCACCTTTCCTATAGTTTTAAGTTTTTATAATGCTTAGGACAACAACACATACAGTATATCTCTCATCTGCACGGTTTAAAATTAAAAATAACAAATTCAGACATGATTAAATTGCACATTGTAGACTTTAAGGGTATTTGCATTTTCATTCACAGAATGTGGAAATGACAACATCTTTCTTACTTGTTCTCCTTATTTCAGGGCACCATAATGTTTGGGATAATTGGTGTCACATGTGATGGCGATTACTCAGGTGTGTTTCATTGAGTCATTAGTGCAGGCACAAGATACCAAAGTTTACTTCTACAGGGTGCGGCAGAAATAACTCCCACCTTTCAAAGGGGGATTGAAAAAAAATGCTATGAGGTATCACCAAAAACTTTTTATTTCCCAAATGTAGATATAAAAAAAGTTGTTTTTACTTTAAGTTTTAAAAATTATATCGCCCAAATTGTGGCCTTTAGGGTTGATACACATTTGGATCCATTCTTGGAAGTTTTCCATCACTCTCACTAGCATGTCGGGCGAAATTCCTTCAATTTCTTCTTGAATAGCCTCCTTTAGTTGGTCCAAGGACCGAGGACGACGTTTGAAAACCTTCTGTTGTCCTTACTATTTGAACCCACAGCAAAATTGTTTTCCGGTCTGGAACACTTTCATTAGCACGTAAACCGAACCACATGTGAAACACCCTCTGCGTCCCAGCTACAGATTCACCATTTTTGAAAAAAGCCTCCACTACAAAGCCTCAATGCTCTCCCGACCACAGCATGGTGACGACTGAAAACTTTATTATGTACCGTACCTAACGGAACGGACCACACCCCTCTACCTGCTTTGGGGACCCCACAGTGATTTTTCGAAATGTAGGAGTTATTTCTGCTGCACCCTGTACCTGCAGACTATCTTTGGAGTCTGTAGTTGCCAATGTTTAACAAGAGGACAAGAGCTATTAAAAGTTCTTGTCACAGTTTGGGTCTTTCTGCCACTTGGATGAATAAGTATGAAGTTCCTGCACTGTGATGGGGTCATTGCAGTGGCTGATCCCCCACCTCACATACAACTCATCTATATGTCTGTGTGTGTGAAATGCTGCTCTGAACATCCTTATTGAATTTAGCTTTTGAATTTAGCATTTAGCTTTAATGAATGTGTTACCTCTTGCACACTAAAGAGCTCACCCCTTTGAGTGGCAATTAGTTTAATTTATAATAGCAAGTTGCACACTGCTATGACTGAGTCATTGGTATTGTCACACTACATGACTGAAGGTCTCCAGTACAGGAGATATGTGTGAAAACTGGAGTATGCAGTGAAAACCACTAGATGAAGCAAATAGAATGAGCCACTGTCTGGGCATTGGATTCAAACAGGTGGCTAAATCTATGTTGTTTCTAGTTTAATTTAAAAAAATATTCATGAGTTTTATTAGACAGCACAAATAATATATTTAAAAGTTAAAAAAAGATACTAACAACTAGAATAAAACTTCTGATTTATTGTAGTCCTGATATCTTTTCTTTAAAAATGTATTTATAGCAGCAACTGTCAAGACTAGTCATCTAGTATTTTAAAATGTTAATAGAAAATTTGATTTTCATTATAGTTTAGCCCATCTGAGATGTTAGGCTTTTGTATTTATTGTGCAAAACCAATGACTGTAATATAATCAACAAATATCAATAAGTCAAAAGGTGAAGTTAAAGCAGAAAGCCATTTTCTAGGCTTAAAATGTCAGACATGTTATTTAAGCACTGTTGTTTGTGAAGTGCATTGCAAGAATTTAAATGTATACTTGTGAAATATCCCTATTTTTGCTGCATGCAGCAGTTTAAATATCTATTTTCTAATTTACACCAAAAATACATTTAAGTTCTTATCAACTATCCATCCATCCATTATCCAACCCACTATATCCTAACTACAGGGCCACAGGGGTCTGCTGGAGCCAATCCCAGCCAACACAGGGCGCAAGGCAGGAAACAAACCCCAGGCAGAGCTCCAGCCCACTGCAGATTCTTATTAACTATTGATAAAATAATCACTAGCAATTAAATTTGTCTCAACCTGCAGTCTTTGCTGCTGAACAGTAATGAGCATCCCTCCCAAAAGAGAGAATAAATTGATGGGAAAACCCATACATCCCTCCTATAAAGTGCTGCTAAGATAAGTAGGAAAATCACCAAACAATCCTCTTAACAATGTGGTTTCCAGAATTATGGGAGAACCGAGAATTGAAAAGTCAGAAAGTACTGGTTGATTTAGTTGATTGGAGGAGGTAATAAAGTTCTGTATATTACAGTAAGAGTCAGATGACATGATATATTAGATAAGGTGACGAATTGTTTAGTTCATGGCTTACTACATGGACTGAGACATTCGTGCAAATAAAGAATTCCGCATTCTTGATCTGGACTCTGTAACTACCTTCTTTGAAGACAGTGGACCAATGAGAAAAGATTAACAAAAACAAAGTCCATCCAGAGTATAATGGCTTTAACCCATCAGGAGTGGGTTGCAAATTGGCTCATCAATAAGCATCACTATCTTTTTCAAAGACTAGACCTGTTCTGAATGGTGACTTCCTGTTTGGCACTAACTTAAATTGTCATTGTTTCAAAGGAGGCGGGACTTTCTTCCCTGAGTCAGAAGTGACATCGAATGGGTTCCTGTTCATCCTAAGTCTAAAGAGGGAAAAATAATTAACAACTGTGTCACACCCCGATCTTTCATTTCTTACATTCCAGTAAAGAGCCAGTGAAGCACTTGATCACACGAGAATCACTATATAAACTTCATTTTCATAAAACCATAATTTTGACTTGCTTAGCTGTTTTTTTTATTTTATTTTCTGTCGACTGAAGGTAATTATTGTTTGACATAGCCAAGTCTGGATATAACTCCAGCTTTTTTCAGTTTGCTACTTGTTGTCCTCCAAGCGTGAGCACGGTTGTTACCCTATTTTTTTGTCTGTACCCTAATAAGCTCAAACAGTGGGCTACAACTCACCTTTTCACTGCGACTTTGATATGTGACTTCTTTTTTATTTAGGCACTGTGCAACTCTGTGAACGTGAGTAGTATGCTTATGAACAAATAGTATGTTTTTCCTTTGCCTCCACTTGGTATTCGCTGAAATTCTTATATTTTCCCTCTTGCTTTTGCCATTGCCTTTTCACAGAACGCTGAGCTTAAGGTCTATTTATATTGATTTGCATATTCAAAGAGGCATAATTCTGGGAGGAGTTGGGGGCCGGACAGAAAGCGCGTGCACGAGCGTTACTTTTCACGCTGACTGGGATTTATGGAGCAGAAGAACATGGAAGTTGGAGTACGCACAGATTCCTGCATCTGGATTTTGTGCTTACGTCATGTTATAGTGCAAATTCTACGTACGGCGCTATGCATGAGGCTCCTGGTGCTGATTCTATGAACTTCAATAATTTTCGCCCTATTTCTAATTTGCCCTTTATCCAAAATTCTTGAAAAAATAGTAGCTATTCAACTTCACTCCCACTTATCTCATAATCTATACTAATAAAAGGCAAAGCCCTCACTGACTGACTGACTGACTCACTGACTGACTCACTCACTCACTGACTCATCACTAATTCTCCAACTTCCCGTGTAGGTAGAAGGCTGAAATTTGGCAGTCTCATTCCTTACAGCTTACTTACAAAAGTTGGGCAGGTTTCATTTTGAAATTCTACGCGTAATGGTCATAAATGGAAGCTATTTTTCTCCATATAATGTAATGGAGTTGAGCTCGATGGCCATGGGGGCGGAGTTTCATGTGACATCATCACGCCTCCCACGTAATCACATGAACTGACTGTCAACGCATTACGTTGAAAACCAGGAAGAGCTCCAAAAAGCGCTGAAGAAAATATGCATTATACAATTGAGAAGGCAGCGAAACAATAAGAAGCGAGCGAGTGACACATACTCTACAAGCATATTCATGCCTGCAGCTACTTCAGAAACAAAGCACAGTGTAAACCTAAAGTTTAAATTAAGTTCATAGACAGGCTGCCGCTGGCGTTTGTCATGCCCACGGCTAATGCGGGATACAAGTTTAATGAGAGGACGCAGGGTATAAATGACAGTTTTGATCACTTTCTAACTAAGTTCAAATTTCTGGTCAAAGGCTGTGCTTATGCAAATTCCGAGGGACTGTGTTTGTGGGGGGAACTGACAGTTAAGGCGGGTGGAGGAGTGACGTCATCATCTCCCCTCCCATTCACCTCATTTCGCTCTTAGCTGAGCTCCGTGGCTAACACCGTCTTCCGAAGCAACTTCGTCACACTGCCACCAAATACTCACAGAAAAATCCACAGGTTAATACACACGCTGTCTCTAGAGTTTCTCCACACTGAATCCTCCAGGCACAACTTAAAAAAGGTCACATTGACAATCGTGTTACGTTATTTTTAAAATGTTTCCTTTTCTTCTCGATTCATTTTACCCTCGCACCCCCTTGGTTTGAGAAGAAGTATGAAAAAATATGAGGTTAACACAGAAAAACAGATCACCAATTCAAGCTTTATGAATAATCGATTCGCCATCAATAATTATTTTGGTAAAGCCATACTCAGTGTAATCCTCCTTCCATTTTATAATTTTTCCGCCACTAGCCATGATTAAATGAACAGTAAAAAAGTAAGAGCGAAGCGAGGGTGGCTTATTCAGGCAGGCATAAATATGACAGCAGCACTCATAACAGTGACAAAACACTTACATTGACAATCATGTTATGTTTTTTTTTAATGTTTCCTTTTCTTTTTCATAACTTCTTTAACACACTACTTCTCCGCTGCGAAGCGCAGGTATTTTGCTAGTCTATTCTAATAAAAGGCAAAGCCCTCACTGACTAACTCACTCACTCACTCACTCACTGACTGACTCACTGACTCATCACTAATTCTCCAACTTCCCGTATAGGTAGAAGGCTGAAATTTGGCAGGCTCATCCCTTACAGCTTACTTACAAAAGTTGGGCAGGTTTCATTTCGAAATTCTACATGTAACGGTCATAACTGGAACCTATTTTTTCATCCATATACTATAATAGACGTCTGCTCAATGGCCATGGGAGGCGGAGTTACGCCTCCCACGTAATTTAGTGCCTGCCCATATAAGGCCATCCGTCAGCGGCAATTCAATAGAAACACAGCCGCTAAATATTCACGGGTGAAGGACTGTGCTTATGCAGACGAAGATGAGATGGTCAGGGTGGTATTAAGCACAAACTCAGCGAAACTGCGAGAGAAACTTTTAAGTGCCGGGTCTTAGCTAACATTAAATACAGCCATGGACATCGCATGAGATGGCACCAGCACAGCTGGGAAACTTCGATGCATGTACACCGAGCGGCTCACGTGAACTGACGCAGTGCACAGACAAAAAGCAACAGTTCCAAAGAGTGCTGAACAAAAACTGAATTTACACAATTGAAAAGGCAGCAAAAAAATATGAAGCGTCTGACACATACAAGCATATTCATAAGTGCAACTACTGCGGAAACAAAGCACACGGTGGAAAAAGTCAATGTCCCGCTAAAGGAAGACAGTGTAAAAAACCGTGCATGCAGTGTGTCACGTCTCAGATAAAGAGGAAGACGAGCTGTTTATTGATGCAGTAAGAAACGAATCGATGAATGAAACCTGTTATCTTTACAACGATTGACAAACACAGAATGTAACTTGAACACAACACATCCTACAAATACGAACCTGATTGAAAGAAATAATGATAATCAAATCCTTGATTATAACATAACACTCACAAAACAATTACTGTATAGATAGATAGATAGATATTGACAATCATGTTACGTTATTTTTAAAATGTTCCCTTTTCTTTTTCATAACTTCTTTAACACACTACTTCTCCGCTGTAGACAAACTACATGCCGTGGTGCAATGGAAGAGGCTTTGCCTCTAGTGCCGACGTCCGAGGTTCGATTCCTGAGAGGGAATATATCAGCGCTTCCCGATTCATTTTACCCTTGCATCCCCTTGGTTTGAGACGTATGATAAAATATGCGGTTAACGCAGAAAGACAGATCACCAATTGAAGCTTTATGAATAATGAATACTTTATTCGCCATCAATGACTGTTTTGGTAAAGCCATACTCAGTGTATTCATTAGATGAACGGTAAAAAAGTAAGAGCGAGGGGAGGGTGACTTATTGAGGCATGCAGGCGAAACCACAATAGCACGCGAGCTCGATGTAGTGCGTGTCAACTCGATCTGAATTGCGTGATCACATTCAAAAAAATATATCTTTTCAAGTTCTATTTAGTTGACACAAATATTTTTGGTTGGAATGTAAGGCGAATTTACTCTTTACATTTCTATGGTGAAGAAAAATTTATGCAGTGATGCCTACATTTAACTTACATTCCTACCAAATTTAAATAGAACTTGAACAGATACGATAGTTCATAATATCCACGCAGACTTGCACTTAAGAGTGGGAGTCATCCGTTTTAACAAGCAGCGTATTGCACTGATACAAAATAGCCTGCCCATTTAATTATTTAAGAATGGATAAATAAATTAAGATTTTGTACAAATAATGTTTTTCATTTTTCTTCCTTGATGGATTCTGGCACCCCCAGCAACAGTTGCTCGCACCCCAAAGAGTTTTCTTTTTCATTACTTCTTTAACACACTACTTCTCTGCTGCGAAGCGCAGGTATTTTGCTAGTAATTTATATAAAAAGTTCCAGTCTGGTTTTCGCCACCTTCACAGGACAGAAATGGCATTTGTTAAAATTACCAATTACCTTCTTATGGCTGCTGACTCCAATTTAATTACTATTCTCATCCTCCTTGATCTGAGTGTGGCCTTTGATACCATTTCTCATACCACTCTCCTTAATAGATTATCTTTGATTGGAATTACCCACACATCACTTGATTGGTTCAGATTCTACCTCTCAGGCCACACTCAGTTCATTCAGCTTAAAACTTTTACATCCCAACCCACCGCTGTTACTTCAGGTGTGCCCCAGGGCTCTGTCCTGGGGCCTCTTCTTTTTACTATTTACCCTCTTCCCCTTGGCAATATCTTTCATAAAAATAAAACATTAATTTTCACCATTATGCTGATGACACCCAGCTCTACCTTGCTAGTAAACCCACCTCTTCTTTTCCACCATCTTTGCTTATTGACTGCATTGATGAAATTAAATCCTGGTTTCCTTCAAATTTTCTTAAATTAAACTGACAAAACTGAGGTTCTCCTCATTGGCTCAAAATTATCATTATCCAAAGCTGATAATCTTTCTCTTGTTATTGATAACTCCGTTGTTTCCCCATCACCTCAAGTCAAGAATCTGGGTGTCATCCTCGACAGTATTCTATCTTTCCAATCTCACATTAATAACATCACCCGGTCTGCTTACTTCCACCTACGTAATATTAATCGAATCCGCCCCTACCTCACTCCCCATACCACTGCCATTCTTGTTCACAGTCTTGTTACTTCTCGCCTGGACAATTGCAATTCATTCCTCTTTGGTCTCTCTAATAAATCTCTCCATAAGCTTCAGCTAAGCCAGGATTCTGCAGCTCACATCATTACTCGAACCTCATCTATTCACCATATTACTCCGGTCTTGCAGCAGCTTCATTGGCTCCCGATTAAGTTTCAAATTGATTTTAAAATTCTGCTATTAACATTTAAGGCCATTCATAACCTCGTCCCTCCATATCTGTCCAACCTTCTTCATGTTGCCATTCCTTCCCGTAACCTTTGATCCTCTTCCTCCATCCATCTGACCGTCCCTCTTGCCCATCTAACCTCCATGGGGAGCAGAGCATGCAGCCATTCTGCTCCCAAGCTATGGAACTCACTACCTACTGAGCTTAGAAATATCAAATCATTTTCAACCTTCAAATGTAAACTTAAAATGCATCTGTTTAAAATGGCTTTTTCTCTATGATTATGGTGGCTTTGCTTGGCTTTAATTTTTATGTTTTCTGTATTTTCTGATGTTGTAAGTTGTGTATAATGTGTTCATTATTTATTTATTGCTTGGAATACTCTTACATATATGTATATTGATGTCTGTATGAGGTTTGTAATTTTGTGTTAAGTCACTTTTTGGGATACTGACAGAAGATGCACATGTTAAAACTAACAAGTTGGTCATATGCATGAGTGTACCTTGCAATGGAATAGCATTATAGATAGATAGATTTCTCTGCTGGGGCGATAGTTCAAAATCATAATGAAGCAGAAAGGTGTGTAAATAGCAGATTTAGTGAAATCCTATAATATTTTTCATTAGTACAAATCTCCTCATAAACCAGTATCACTAAATTCACAGACAAGTTACTAAATGTAAAGGTGGCAGAGGTAGCTAAGTTGAGGAAGAGCTCCATTGTATATTAATTCAGGAACTGCTTTTCACTGTGGTATGTTTTCTCCAGCATAAAAAGCTTTCTTCATTGCATTATACTATATGTGAAAGACAGTATCTGAATATTGCTGCCTTGGAGACCTCTTTTGTGACAGTAAGAGACAACTGGCCAAATGACCTTACCTGTTTTCTGTAAATAAAAACTCCATTTCTTCAGAATGAACTTGTTTCAGTAAGTTCCTATACTCACTTATTTACATTATTGCGTTTTAAAGAAGCTGCATAGACTTGTCATTATTGGATTATATGTTGGATTTTTTTTAATGTTCTTGACTTATAAAGAACCAGTGCTTTGTTTCTTTTTATCCATTCTGACTGAATTTTACTCCAGATTTATGGTGGCAGAAAGGCAGAGCCTGTTTAGCCAATATTGGCCTCCATGCATAAGTCAATTCTGCTTTCTTGTTTTCCCGGTGCTCGTGTCCGAGACGTAATGAAACGTGCGCCAGCAGTCTACGAGAAACACAAGGAGAGGGCAGTTAGAGCAATCATCCTGCATGCCGGCATAAAGGATATAAGGCACAGACAATCAGAAATCCTGAAGGCTGACTTCGCAGCTTTGATTAAAGACACGAAGGAGAGGACCCCATCGGCAAAGATCTTCGTTTCGGGTCCACTACCTCTCGTCAGACGATCCAACGAGTACTACAGTCGTCTGCTAGGCTTGAACAACTGGCTACAGGGTTTCTGCAAGAAGAAGGATGTCGGTTTCATCAACAATTGGAATCTCTTTTTGCAAAGGCCGCGTCTCTTCAAGCGTGATGGCCTGCATCCGAACAGTTTCGGCGCCCGGGTCCTCTCCGAAAACATATTGAAGGTAATTCGTTTTTCTTGACTATCTATCTCTGCTCTTAACCCCTTCCGAAATAATACTGTTGTGCCAGGACCTGATGAATGTTCAATAGAGTCTTCCGTTAAAGTGCACACCATTAATACTGTAATAAGCAATCTCAATGCACGTAGAAAACCTAGGAAATACGGCATAAACTCCAATAATCTAATTAAAATCACTATTTTAGAGGAACAATGTATTAAAACTATAAAAACAGATCACAGATTAAACAAAAAATACACACAGAGCGGCACTAATAATAATAATTTAGTTCCTATTCCAAATATCAATAACGCACATAGTACTCATCTCTGCACCTCCAAACATTAAATATGGCACTATTGAATGTTAGAGCTTTAACTAACAAAACGTTTTTTTATCAACGATCTTATTAGTGATAAAAAAAATAGATCTTATTGCACTAAATGAAACATGGCTTAATTCAGATGCGTGCAGTTTTAATCGAATCTGCCTCCGGATTACAGTTTTACTCATGCAAACCGCCAGGGAAAAGGGGCGGATTGGCTAACATTTACTCGAGCGATTAAAATGTAAAGATGTCAGTTTTGGTAAGTTCAAGTCCTTTGAGTATCTCGCCGTTGTTATTCATGGAGATTCTCAAGTTCTAGTACTATCCGTGTATAGACCTCCTAAATATAACGTCTTTTTGAGGAATTCTCTGACTTAATGTCAATTTTAATTACTAACTATGACACACTCCTAATAGTTGGCGACTTTAATTTTCATATAGATAATCAGTGTGATCTAAAAGTAAAAGAATTTATGAACCTCCTGGATTCTTTTGATTTGAGACAACTCATAAATCAGCCTACACATAAAGCAGGTCATACATTAGACTTAGTGATTACTAAAGGACTGAAAGTTGATATAAAACAGATCATTGATATTGGTCTATCAGACCATTTTCTTCTACTTTTAATATAGAAATAATGATAAAAACACTCATGAGAAGCATATTGTTAAAAACGCTTCTTTGATTCGCAGCAGCTTTAAAACTTACAAACATTTTAAGCAATCAGTCCGTTTATAGTGCCAGCTATAATAGCGAGGACAATGTAAATAGTAAGGTGGAAAGATTTAATTCTAAAGTGAGAGCTGCTGTTGACATAGTTGCACCTGAAAAGACAGTGAAAAAATCTTCTAGCATTGTTATACCATGGAAGACCCAAAGAGTGTCTGATTTAAAGAGAACATGCCGTAGAGCTGAGCGTCAATGGAGGAAGACTAAACTTACTATCCACCACGAAATATTAAAAGTCAAAATAACAGAATACAATAACACTGTCCGTCTTGAGAGACGCTGCTATTTCTCAAGATTATAAATAACAATGCTAGTAATCCCAGAGTCTTATTTTCAACAATTGATCGCCTACTAAACCCAGGTAGCTCAAAGGAATGCCTCCTAAGTGCTTCCAGTGAAACCTGTGAGGCTGTCGCTGTATTTTTCAATCAAAAAATTAATGATATTAGAAATAACATAGTATATCTCCCCAACACTAAGGATCCTCCTAAACCCCAGCATCCTGTTATAAACAAATTAAACTCTTTCACTAGGATAGATTTACCTGATTTAAAAAAATAATCTCTCAATTAAAACCCTCCACCTGCGTCCTTGACCCGATACCAACAAGGTTTTTCAAAGAAGTATCAGGCGTGCTAATTGATAATGTTCTTGACATAGTAAATTCGTCACTAGATACTGGGGTCTTCCCAGACTGTCTTAAGACTGCTGTAGTTAAACCCCTACTTAAGAAACATAATCTTGACCCTCAGCTCTTGAAAATTTTAGACCCATCTCTAACCTGCCTTCTTAAGTAAAGTTCTGAGAAGGCAGTCATTATGCAGTTAAATGACCACCTAAATAAACATGCTATTCTTGATAAATTTCAGTCAGGTTTTAGAACAAATCACAGCACAGAAACTGCACTCGTTAAAGTAGTAAATGACTTGCGGGTAAATGCAGACAGAGGCCATTTATCTGTTCTCATCCTCTTAGATCTGAGTGCTGCATTTGACACCATTGATCACAACATTCTTAGAAATCGCCTTAGTCAATGGGTGGGCCTCTCTGGCAGTGTCTTAAATTGGTTTGAATCCTACCTGACAGGGAGAAAATTTTTTGTTAGTTGTGGGAATTACAACTCGAAGACACATGATATCCAATATGGTGTTCCACAAGGCTCTATCCTGGGTCCGCTGTTATTCTCAATCTACATGCTTCCGTTAGGTCAGATTATCTCAGGGCACAACGTGAGCTACCACAGCTATGCTGATGACACACAGCTGTACTTATCAATAGCACCTGATGACCCTGATTCTATTGATTCACTAACACAATGTCTGACTAGTATCTCAGAATGGATGAATAGTAATTTTCTCAAGTTAAATAAAGAAAACTGAAATTTTAGTGATCAGCAATAATGGATACAATGAGGCTATTAGAAATAAACTGGATACATTAGGATTAAAAGTCAAGACGGAGGTAAAAAGCTTAGGGGTGATTGTTGACTGTAATCTGAATTTTAAATCACATATTAATCAGATCATTAGGACAGCATTTTTCACTTAAGAAACATAAGTAAAGTTAGACCTCTTATATCACTGAAAGATGCTGAGAAATTAGTTCACGCGTTTGTTTTCAGTCGACTAGATTACTGTAATGCACTCCTCTCAGGACTACCCAAAAAAGATATAAATCGTTTGCAACTAGTGCAGAATGCAGCTGCTAGAATCCTAACTAGGAAAAGAAAATCCGAACACATTTCTCCAGTTTTGATGTCACTACACTGGTTACCTGTGTCATTCAGAATTGACTTTAAAATTCTGCTTATGGTTTATAAAGCCTTAAATAATCTCGCCCATCTTATATATCGGAATGTCTGACACCTTATATTCCAAATCGTAACCTCAGATCCTCAAATGAGTGTCTCCTTAGAATTCCAAGAACAAAACTTAAAAGAAGTGGTGAGGCGGCCTTCTGCTGTTATGCACCTAAAATCTGGAATAGCCTGCCAATAGGAATTCACCAGGCTGATACAGTGGAGCACTTTAAAACACTGCTGAAAACACATTACTTTAACATGGCCTTTTTATAACTTCATTTTAATCTAATTTAACTTAATCCTGATACTCTGTATGTTCAATTCATCATAATAACTATTCATGGTGGCTCTAAAATCGTACTGACCCCTACTCTCTTTTCTGTTTCTTTTTCCGGTTTCTTTGTGGTGGTGGCCTGCGCCACCTCCACCTACTCAAAGCTTCATGATGCTCCAACAATGATGGACGGATTAAAAGGCAGAAGTCTACGTGACCATCATCATCATCAAGCCCTTCCGTGAGAATCCTAAATCCAAAGAGGACTGTTTCATTTATGTTAGGTAGAATGCCCAGAGGGGACTGGGCGGTCTCATGGTCTGGAATCCCTACAGATTTAATTTTTTCTCCAGCCGTCTGGAGTTTTTGTTTTTCTGTCCCCTGGCCATTGAACCTTACTCTTATTCGATGTTAATGTTGATTTATTTTGTTTTATAATTGTGTCTTTCATTTTTCTATTCTTTAATATGTAAAGCACTTTGAGCTACTGTTTGTATGAAAATGTGCTATATGAATAAATGTTGTTGTTGTTGTTGAGGCACCAGTCTGTCACAAGGGCACTCATATACCCATCGACACTTGATCATATTGGGGTAATCTGAAGTTTCATATTTTGAAAATGTGAGAGGAAAACTAGAGTAAACAGAGAAAAATCCATATAGATATCAAGAGAATGAGAAAGAGAAAATACCATACAAATAGCAACAAAGATGGGATTTGAACCTTGCAGCTTTATGGCTGCAAAAGTGCCCACTAAAGAACAATTACATTTGTATTAACAAATTACGTTATTTAAGCATCTCCATAATCTTTAAACTTAGTCTTGAAATTAGTTGACTATTTTTATATATTTTTTTCCTCCGTACAAGGTGTTCCTCGGACAGGAACTTCAGACAGATGGTGAGCAAATTACACTTTGGCTGCACATTATTTATTACTGTGTTCAGTTCTCAACTGGAGATACTGATTCTTTGCCACTTTATTCTAAACATGTTGTCCTAATGTGGAAAATCAGCATTTAAATTATGAGAATAAAATAATTTTGTTTATGATTGAATTAAATTTCCTTTTTGATAGTGTATTTTTACATTCTGTATATTTCTATATACACTGAAAAATATTTACATGTTTACTGTTATATATGCATTTTCTGTAGTTTATTTCTGTCTATTTCCTAATGATTTGCTTTGACAGTTCAATCATAATAGAAGTTTTGTTGTTATAGACTTTATTGTCTTCTTTTGTTCCTTATGTTTACTTTTGCTGCTATTCTCATTAAAATTGAAAAAAGACGCAAGAAAATAAGAAGATTAACAAATGAAAGGAGAACTTTTAATCCATCATACTTGTTTGTTTTGCTATTTATACATTTTTCCTATTTAATTCAGATACTTTTCAAAAGTTTCCACTTTTAACTCCACATAGTTTGTTTCTTATTCTCAAGACACTTGACCTTAAGACACTATTCCAAAAACAAAGATTATAAATGACAAAAAAAACAAGAAAGCATCAAACTTTTTAAGTATATACATGAAAATATTTTAGATAATAACTTAAACAAAAAATGTATTCCTAAAACATTTTTAAAAGCTTCCATTTTATCTCTTAAAAAACACACACACAAGACAGTACATGTGCTTTTACTATTTATCCACTGTGTTAATCTTCTATTGCTTACAATAGAAACTGGAAATTAATTATTAGACTTTTGTCCTCTGAGATTTGATTCCCACATTTCTGCTGAAGTCAAAACTTCACTTTATTATTAATGAAATATCCACAGAGAAAACAACAGAGACTAATTTTATCTATACAGATTGCAAAAATGCATCTTTTGCTCATTTACTCTTATGTAAGAAGAATATAACAAAGGCTTCTTTTCATCTTCAAATCACTTATAAAACATCACCGGTCTTATACAAATATGCAATATCAGGAGAAATGTGTCTCAGTTAAGCCACCTCAGAACTCTCCAAAGTGAAGTTTTGTGACTAGGTTGCATTGTACACATTAACATTTTACTGAATGCTTTTTAAGTGTTATGAAGACTCAAAGAAGTATTTGTTAAGGTTATTTTATATCATAATAAATGACTAATAAATGCATGTTTGCAGTACCTAAACTAAAGTGTTACCCTTGTTTTGACTACTTACGGTCTATCTATCAACAAGTTACAATAGGCTGTGAGTCTTGACCTGAACTAAATGCTCTTACCATATTTGGCTCTAAGTTTCCATTTCTACAGTGTCTTTTTGTTCTACAGTATATTAAATTACCTTCCAAACTCAGCTACTGTTGCTCCAACATCCCAGAACATTTGTCGTATTCCGTATTATTAAATCATATCACTATTATTACTATTGCTGGTTAGTTAAGATCTTTATACCATCTGATTATATAATTATCATTATATACTCACCTAAAGGATTATTAGGAACACCTGTTCAATTTCTCATTAATGCAATTATCTAATCAACCAATCACATGGCAGTTGCTTCAATGCATTTAGGGGTGGGGTCCTGGTCAAGACAATCACCTGAACTCCAAACTGAATGACAGAATGGGAAAGAAAGGTGATTTAAGCAATTTTTAGCGTGGCATGGTTGTTGGTGCCAGACGGGCCGGTCTAAGTATTTCACAATCTGCTCAGTTACTGGGATTTTCACACACAACCATTTCTAGGGTTTACAAAGAATGGTGTGAAAAGGGAAAAACATCCAGTATGCGGCAGTCCTGTGAGCGAAAATGCCTTGTTGATGCTAGAGGTCAGAGGAGAATGGGCCGACTGATTCAAGCTGATAGAAGAGCAACTTTGACTGAAATAACCACTCGTTACAACCGAGGTATGCAGCAAAGCATTTGTGAAGCCACAACACGCACAACCTTGAGGCGGATGGGCTACAACAGCAGAAGACCCCACCGGGTACCACTCATCTCCACTACAAATAGGAAAAAGAGGCTACAATTTGCACAAGCTCACCAAAATTGGACAGTTGAAGACTGGAAAAATGTTGCCTGGTCTGATGAGTCTCAATTTCTATTGAGACATTCAAATGCTAGAGTCAGAATTTGGTGTAAACAGAATTAGAACATGGATCCATCATGCCTTGTTACCACTGTGCAGGCTGGTGGTAGTGGTGTAATGGTGTGGGGGATGTTTTCTTGGCACACTTTAGGCCCCTTAGTGCCGATTGGGCATCTTTTAAATGCCACGGGCTACCTGAGCATTGTTTCTGACCATGTCCATCTCTTCATGACCACCATGTACCCATCCTCTGATGGCTACTTCCAGCAGGATAATGCACCATGTCACAAAGCTCGAATCATTTCAAATTGGTTTCTTGAACATGACAATGAGTTCACTGTACTAAAATGGCCCCCACAGCCACCAGATCTCAACCCAATAGAGCATCTTTGGGATGTGGTGGAACGGGAGCTTCGTGCCCTGGATGTGCATCCCACAAATCTCCATCAACTGCAAGATGCTATCCTATCGATATGGGCCAACATTTCTAAAGAATGCTTTCAGCACCTTGTTGAATCAATGCCACGTAGAATTAAGGCAGTTCTGAAGGCGAAAGGGGGTCAAACACCATATTAGTATGGTGTTCCTAATAATCCTTTAGGTGAGTGTATATTTGTTGTTTGAAATTTTGATGCTTGCAACCTAAAGTTCAGTGTTGCATATTTATTTATGCTCTGTCTTCTTTAATTTTCATGTCAATTTACACTTTACATGTTTCATACATTATTGTGATCTTTTGTTTTGTTTTCTCTTCTGCTGTAAGGCAGCATGAGATGATGTCAAATAAAATTAAGATTGATTAGCATATTGTGTATAAACTGTCATATGTAAAGTAAAGATATTCTATGAGCATTTAGTTCATTAAATGTTGATGTAACTGTGGGAAGACAGTCTGCTTTTTATAGCTGTCTTCTGGCAGCCCTGGAAGCAGGTGGTTAATGTGCATAACTGTTCACCCAGTCCAAATCTTTATGGACTTCTAGGTTCTAAGAAGCAATCACCGCTTACCACTGTTGTCACTAACGGAGTCATTACACAGCTCTCTCTCTGAGTGGTCAGTCATTCAGACATCAATTTCCAGCTCTTTGCAATGGTGCATAAACTCAAAGCATTGACGTGATCTTTGAAGTGGGGTGATGGGACTCAAAGCATTGACGTGATCTTTGAAGTGTGGTGATGGGGTGAAAAATGTGCAATCGAGTTAAATTCAGATTCTGATTCTAAGATGTTCAAAACATCGAAAAAAAGTTTGATTTGAACATGGTGTCTGTATGTGTGTGTGTGTGTGTGTGTGTGTCTAAGTGTAATCCCATGTACAATGATAACTGTTTTTTGTCCAGTTTGATCTAGTACTTATGTCTATATCCTTAAAAAACGGTTTGACCAATACTAAACGATAACTGCCATAGAAATTGTATAATTGCCCTCACCAGCTATTGTCCATTTTAGGTCTAATTTAATTTATAATGCCCTCCTAAACTTCAGTCTGTATAATCATTCCCAGTCACCAAGTTGGAATGGGATCCCCTTGCAGTGACTACCATATGTCCTCTTACGTTAATCACTGGTGTCCCTTTCTTGATTCTAAGCAAATGAATTGGTAACTTCCAGGCTCCCAGCCAGACTGTACAGACTGAGGTTCTGTTGTTTTGCTGATGTCCAATTCATGAGATGTCCCAAAGGCCAGGGTAAAGGGCTTGGAAATTAAGGAAAAGTGCAACCACTTCTTTAGTCAAAATGTTTTGGGAACAAACTATTGAGTCATGTCATTGAAGCAGAAGCCGTGACCTAATAAGCATTTTTATTATACATTTTGATGACTTAGCTATTAGCTAAAAATATAAAATTGATGGAGTAAATGCCCTCCTGTCATGTGTCAAATGTTTTATGTGTATACAGTGTGTCCCAAATATCACCTTGTAACAGGTGAATCTAGTTGATTCCTGGACTGTGTAGTGATTAGCCCATAACACAACACTGTGAAGTTGTTCCAAATCATACTGATGTTCAGCAATCAGGATGAAAGGCTGGGCGTTCAGTGTCTGGTTAAATCTCAGTCCAAGGCCATTACCTTGAAGGTAGAGTGCAGTAGTGTGTGTCTTGTGGATACAAAGAAGCTGACAGAGACATCTATTATAAATTCTAATTCAAAATTACATCCCAGGTCACTGTGAAGGTCTTTGATTAAACCAAACCAGCAGAGCATCTCCACGAGCCTCTTTGTGCAAACAGCGGCATTCATTAGGCAGGGCTAATGCTATATTGGACAAACAATCCCACCTTCTTCTTGATGGCCAGTCTAATGGGACTGCTGCCTCAGCCACAGCAGCATCTTAGCCACTCTGAAGTGCCCCACCCCAGGTGGAACATGCACTCCCTGGAAAGCCTGATTTTGGAAGTTCCATGGCACCAGCAGCTGCTTAAGGAAATGGACAGTTAGATTCCCAGCATTATTATGGTGGCCTAACTCATGGCTCCACAACACAGACAGATATCTTCACCATGTGCCCACGAGTACTACTTCTGTCCATGAACACCACATTGCAAACAGCCATCTTCTGGCAACAGCCAGTTCAGGGTCATTCTCTTGTGTCAGTTGGATCTTGGCCATGCAGATGCCAGCTAGTGGTTAGCTCTTCAAGTAGATTTTGTGCCTCATGGCATTCAGTTATGGTGATTAAGTGATGTTCGGCCTTGAAGCAATACCTGCAGTTGTCACAAAGGAAGGACCTATGGGAAATGGTATTAACATTGGCATGGCAACTGATGGCTCCATGCTGGATGGTAAAGTTATACCTCTGCAGTGTTTCCAACCATCTTGCCACCTGCCCCTTCACCTTTTTGAAATTTAGAAGCCAGGTGAAGGACACATGGTCTGCACATGGGGTGAAGTGGTAATAATATAAAACACTCTCTTTTTTACATTATATTTGTTAAAATATGGTTTTGTTATTTATTAATAAATATATGTTACATAATATAGAAATACTTTCTGTTAATTTAGTTATTAAGTAAATGAAAAATAATTGCAGAATTGTATTAAACTAGTGATGCTCTTTTTTGACATTTTTTATTAAACATGTTCATTAGAACATTAGGTAAAGTGACATAAAAGCTTTTTTAATCTTCTTAATAACAGAAAAAGAAAATCACCAAAACACCCTTAAGATGTGGTAAATATTAATTGAAGGAAATATAAGCACAAATAGACAGTGGTTTGACAGTCACCCAGAAAGTGGAGTCTGAAGAACAGTTAAAAAATGAAATCCATATTATGAGGCAAACCCCACACAGCCCCTGATCTATTGAACTACATTAAGCCAACTCTGACTTGTAGAACTGGAAGAGATGATCTGCAACACCGAATGTTCCAAGAGTGCCAGATAAAAGAATCATGAATTCCAGTGGGCCACAATCACAGTGTCATTGGATTTCCAGTGGAAGGGAAACTATTGTGTTTCAGCAAAGGTTGCTACAGCAATTATACTCTGTTGGAGTGCAGAGAGGGAGAGAGTGGAGAAAGTCAAAACAAGTAGAACCTAAGGCGACAGAGAAATATGTAGAGAAGCAGCTGGAGGACACTTCCAGAACATGTGGATGAAGGTGCCAGAGACATTTAAAGAGATGACATAACTTTGGTAAGACATGATGTATTATAGTTGATTGATTTATTTAATGTTTTTAGTGCAACCTGTTTTTAGCTCATACGGTTGTGAAGCATGCATATGAAAGCATGTGCCAGCTTAATGAAATGAATGTCATGCATCATGCTAATCAGAAGGCACCAGCTGCAGTTCAGCTGGAATTAAAGGGGAATGGGTGAATGCTAGATGGGTGTACAGTATTTGGTTTCAGAAAGAAATAGAGAAATGGATGGTCAGTCAGGCTGACCAGCTTTGGAAAAAGCTAGACCAAGTGTTGAAGGCTCCATGGAATGGCTGAGATAGAAAGAGGAGCTGATGAGATGGATAAACAGAGCCAGAAACTGGATGGAGGAAGGAGGTTTATAGTGCGGCAGCATCGTTAGATGAGCAAAAAACTATGAGGGCTATGAGGAAGCCACAAGCCAGGGGTGTCAAGCTCCAAAGAAGTAGATGAAGTGGCATCTGGAGTTGGGAAAGATGCTGTTGAACCCAAGAGGCCTTTAAGAGTGCAGTTCTAAATTGAGGATGCGACAGGAGGTGACCTTTAAATTCTTCCATTCTCCTGATAAGGACAGAAATAATAAGTTTTACCTCTCTAGTACTTTAGAGGAATTTTAACTTTATTTATTTGGAATGTTTATTTATCTATTTTTTCACACCAAGACACCACTTATTTTAATAGCACATATTTTAATTAGGCTTATTTATTGGCTAACTTATTTGATGTCTCTTTTATGCAATTTTTTTATTCTCTCTGTCTTAGTAAACTGCCATGAATCTGATTTTAAGGTCTTGCTTGACTTCCTTACTTGCCCTGGTCTGTTCTCGGTTCAAGACTATCAATGCCTCAGATAAAGGAAGGTATCATGGCTGAAGCGGGATGGATTCCATTTGTTTATGATTTTAAACCTTGCTGTTCTGGTAATTGGTACTTTTAGATGAGTTTGTAACATTTCGGAATACAAAACAATGTAGTATAGAAAGGGATGTCGCAATACTTGATAATGAAAATTAATAAGGGTTTATAGAAAGTTTTACACAGCAAAGGAGTATAGATGGGCTCCAGGTTTAACTAAATAATGGTATCTTGCATTGAAAATAGATAATTAAACAATCCAATTAAATAAAGATTTTGGGTAAATAAGGAAACTGTATAAGAGTAAACATGGTGACAGATTGAAGAAGAAATGGAGATAAAAGAAGGAGGAGGCAGGAATGGTAAATTTGAACATCAAGGACTGGAAAAACTTGAAAACTGAATCAATGAAGATGTCTCCTAAAAACTAGTGATGCTTCGATGATTAAGTCTGTATTGCACTAAAAGAACAGGAAAAGGGTACATATATTAATCAATTTCATTTCAATGTTAATAAGCAACGAGAGTGAAGAGTTAAACATAAATGTTAAAAATGTAAAAACATCATTACATTTAAAGTATTTAAAGTAGCATAAGTGCCTGTTTATATATATACATATCATGTTTGATCAGCAAATAGGATAGATAAAAGTAGCGGTGCTAAAAGTCAATAACAAAAGTTACTGACTAAACAGTACTTTACAGATGCAGCCAGCTTGGAAAAGGCACTCACAGAGCATTTACTGTTAGTGGTTATATCTCTCAGATATGCAGAAATCAGCTTCCTTCACTAAAAAGAATAAAGCACTATAAACCCATTTATGTAGACTTATGATCTTTATTCCCTATTACTTATAAATCAAATAAAACCCACAAACATCATGGATATCACTGAAACAATTATAGACTTAAGATTAACAGGTTAACTTCTGATACAGATGTATGCTTTTATTTTACATAACCATATTGAGTTAACAGATTTCAGTGCCTAGTTATGTGTAATGATTTATTTAAAAATGTGTCTTCAATAAAAGAAAAAAATAATTTAAATGGAAAATTAGCTTCTTTCCAATTAAAAACAACTTTTTTTCTGAAGTTTAATGGCAAAATAAAGTATTTAATCCTCCTACTCTGGTTTGTGACTGAGTGTATACAGAATAAGATGTATTGTATATATGTACTTATATTGATTGTGTTGATGAGATAATAATCCACTACAGAAAAATATAATACAATTTTCTTTATTTTTTCAGAAAACCACAGTAAATGGTTTATTTTCAGCTAATTTTTAGCATAAATAAAAATGACGCAATATACAGACTTTGTATATCAATCAAAAAGCTTGGAAAGGTTATTGTGGATTAAAAACAAATGACACATTTAACAAAAACATGCGTAAGACATACATCAAATTAGTGAAAATGAATTACAGTGATCCCTCGCTATGTTGCGCTTCCACTTTCGCGGCTTCACTCCATCGCGGATTTTAAATGTAAGCATATCTAAATATATATCACAGATTTTTCGCTGGTTCGCGGATTTCTGTGGACAATGGGTCTTTTAATTTATGATACATGCATCCTCAGTTTGTTTGCCCAGTTGATTTCATACAAGGGACGCTATTGGCGGATGGCTTAGAAGCTACCCAATCAGAGCATGTATTACGTATTAAATAAAACTCCTCAATGATATACGATATGCTTCCCATGCGGTGCTTGATTGTTTGCTTTTCTCTGTCTCTCTCACTCTCTCTGACATTCTCTGCGCCTGACGGAGGGGGTGTGAGCAGAGGGGCTGTTTGCTCAGAGGCTGTTTGCCTAGAGGATACGGACGCTCTTCTAAAAAATGCTTGATTTCTTTTAATTGTGAGAAAGAACTGTCATCTCTGTCTTGTCATGGAGCACAGTTTAAACTTTTGACTAAAGGGTGTTATTTTATGTCTAATAATGTTAACAGTGTGGGAGAGTTTATAAGGGCTTAAAATACAGTATATAAAAATAACCATACAAACATATGGTTTCTACTTCGCGGATTTTCATCTAGCGTGGGGGTTGTGTTCCAGGAGGATTACTGTATAAATTTGTTTAGCCTGAAACTGTTTCTTATTTTTTTATTTATTATTATTTTTTAAGCATACTTGATGATGTTCTGTAGGCAATTTATACTTATAGTGAAAGAAGGGAGTTAGTGGGGTCCCCCTTTTAGGTGCTAAAGGGTATACTGCTGTGATAAATAGTAAAAATTAGGGTTACTACTGCAACAGTACACATAATTAACCACTGGTCTTCATAAGACAGGAACATGTAAATATTAGTGCAGATACTGGTGTGTGCCAGTCCACTTTAAGCACAGACTTTACTCCACCTCCTGTTGTAAAACTAATCCCATCCAAATAGGGTTTAAAATGTTACTTTTGTATATAACAAAAGGCATTACATTGCATTTGTTTCATTTTTTGCAATATAACATTCAACCTTATGTCCAGTGGGCATTGCTAATAACTTTTCACATGTACTAATACTTATACTATTACTTTTACTTCTATTACTTTTTTTTATTTTGTTATTAATATAGCAGATCCAATATTCTGATTGATATATTACACACTGTCACACATGTGTGATTGGGAGGCAGTTGATGGGCTGAACTAAAAGAAATTATAAGCCTCAGTAGAAAAGTCCTCCTGATACCCTCACTCCAGCCTCCATTACTGACCTCACTTCTGGTCCCTGTAGATGAACTCACTTCCATTTCCTACCCCAAAAGCACACCTCCATACTCCAGCTACAAGTTTAGTTTGATTGTTGAGTCAGTCTATTGAGACTACTCACATTATTGTTTATTTATTTGCCTACGCATTTAAGTATAGGGAATGATTTCCCCAAACCTTTTTCTTTGTTTTGTCTCTTTCTTGCAATACATAAATACAATTTACAATTTCAGACATAATCCATGCATCTTTGTTGGACTATATTTGTTGAATTGAATAAAGTGAATTAACATATTTGTTTACATGTGTATATACATTTTACATGTTGTTGGTTATCCCTCACAATTATTAAATACTACACCGATGCCATGCAAGTTGTCATTCAATTGACCATCATTTTTATGGATATGCTTATACTGTTACAGGGTTACAGGACTACAAAGACTGTATTTGACTGAAGTAAGAGAAATACAGGAAGCCATTTTGACAGAAAGCCAGTCCACTGCACATAACACTCTTACATACACTCATTTTGGACCAATATACAGACACCAATTAACATGATCATATTTGTAATGTAAGAGGAAACCAGATTTCACAAAGAAAACCAACAAGTGTAGAGAAAGTGGAGACAACCAGTGCTCTTAATCTATACTAATAAAAGGCAAAGCCCTCACTGACTCACTCACTCACTCACTCACTCACTGACTCACTGACTCACTCACTCACTCATCACTAATTCTCCAACTTCCCGTGTAGGTGGAAGGCTGAAATTTGGCAGGCTTATTCCTTACAGCTTACTTACAAAAGTTAAGCAGGTTTCATTTCGAAATTCTACACATAATGGTCATAACAGTCGACAACGTCCACCATGTTGAACTTTCTTATTTATGGCCCCATCTTCACGAAATTTGGTAGGCGGCTTCCCTGCGCTAACTGAAACCGATGTACATACTTATTTCGATGGTATGACGCCACTGTCGGCCGCCATATTGAACTTTCCAACGTCACTAATTTTGCAACTTCCCGTGTAGGTAGAAGGCTGAAATTTGGTACTTATTTTGGTGGTATGATGCCCCTGTCGGCCGCCATATTGAACTTTTCAATGGTTTGTTACTTATGGGCCCATCTTCAAGAAATTTGGTACGCGGGTTCCCAACGCTAACTGAATCCTACTTACATACATATATATGTCCATAGCTTGCAGCTCGGTGACCGTGTGAGGCGGTGTTGGGTCCCCCATCCCAACACCTCCCACGTTGTTGGCTGCCTGCCTATATAAGGCTGTCCGTCGCTCCAGTCTCTACATTCCCTTCCTTGCTTCGCCACGGAATTCACATCTCCCTGCTGATAACTACAGCCTTTTTATTTAATCCACGGCTTCTCCACTGTTTTATTGTTCATTTATTACGATTATAGTTATTGTTTAGGTATTTTAGACTTACTTTACATTGTTCAGGTACCCATTTCCTTTATCATTCCAACCGTACCCCCATTAACATGTCTATCGAGGTGATCACCATCGATCAAAGAACTGTCACTTACCGAGTGGTTTTCATGCCCAGAGATGGCACCTGCCTTTTCTATTCTCTTTGTTACATATTGCACGGCCATATCAGACTCACTCTTGATATCCGGAGGAACATTGTGTCTTATGTATTGAATGACTGGGACAGGTTCAAGGTGTGGACTGATGACGGTACAGGAGATAATTATACTACACAGGAGCACTATAAGAGTGAAATGCTTAAGCCCCTCACCTATGCATCTGCATGTGAGTTGATGGCTGCCGCTGAATTGTTCGCTTGTCGCTTTCAAGTGTACCGAAATGGCCAAATATTTTACACCTTTCGACAACCGCCAATACCTCTTAAACGTCTTAGATTCACAGGTGACGATTTCAGTAGTGGACACTTTGATGTTTATGAATGTTTAAACTCTCAAAAGCTGGATGTGAAGTTATCAATGAAACTGGTTGTATACTTACAACGCTTGACAGATGCTGAATGTCTCTTCAACACAAGTCCTACAAATACTGTCGTAATTGAAACAACCCATGAAACTCAAACCGATTATGACAGCAGGAATCCAGACTGTGAGATCTGAAACAAGATTACTGTTCACATGGCCACCTGTACGTTGCATGCTCAAGAGTAAGCTCAGTGCACAGCTTGGTCATATTACAACCGGAGGGCTGAACTCACAATGTGGTATACAAAGAGATCCTTAACAAATAATTATTGGTATATTTTCCCTCAGTTTAAAAAGGTTTAATTTTCTTCTTAATAAAAATTTTAAGGCAGTACTTCGTCACTGCGAAGCGCGGGTATTTTGCTAGTTAAAAATAAGTGAATAATGACAAAAAATGTATTAAAGTTTTTTGTTCTATTTAGCTAAAATACTCATATATACTATGTATATAATGTATAGTGTGGTGTATGGCCAGCTATGCATCCTGGCCATTACCCCCAAACCTCCCAGAAGTATGGAGGTGCCCCGAAGACCGGCAGGACATCGTGGACATTGGAGTCTTTATGCACAGCCCTGTTGGATACCATGGGAGCCACTAGGAGATGATGCAGGGAGGAAAGACGATTATTTGCCTTACGCCTGGAAGTACGTCCGAGTCACATGGACAAGGGGAATGACGTGCTTCCAGGGTGAAGAAAAGGACTTTTGATCTGAGCGGGTCAGGGAAGATAAAAGGATTGTGGGAGCTCCCAGACGGCGAGCTGAGCTGGGTGGAAAGGTGGCAACGCGTCTAGGAGTGGAGGATTGTTTTATTGAGTATTTGTATTGTATATTAATGAGTATTGTGGAGAGGAGGGTGCTTGGTGCACTGTACAGAATAAATATAGTCTACTTTTGGACTTTTATCTGGTGTCTGGCATCTTGGAAAAGGGTTCAAGGGAAAGATAGCGCCCCCTATCTGTCACAATAGCTAAGGGGTTCTCAACGTCGGTCGTGGGGATCCCCTGTGGCTGCAGGTTTTTCTTCCAACCAGATTCGTAATCAGTGACAAAACCTTATAGCACTGATCTCATTTAATTAGCTAGTATTTTTTTTCTTTTATTCGACATTCAAAAAAGCATAGCAGCATGATTTTTACATTTATAAGACATTTATAAATATTTCTGCTTTTGCTATAGATTTAAATGCTTAACTCTCTTTTGTTGATTTCATTTTACTTTGCCCTTTCTCTGTGCAGTTTTTCCCCCTTCATTGTATCTTAATAATGACAACTTAAAACGAGCAGAGCTGACACCCAGGCAAACAACACTGTATAATCAAAGGCTGCAGCTACTTTAGAGTCAGACCCACTAATTAGTAAATAATGGATTAATTAAACAATTAGAACACCTAGAAAAGTAGAATGAAAATCAAGATGAAAATAATGTTAAGAAGAAAAAATACATTATTCCTATATAACTGCTTGGTACATTTTAATATTTTTTTTTAGCAAACTTAGTTTTATAATTAATATATTGTTCCTTAAACACAGAACTTGGGAAATATCAGTTCAATTAATTAGCCCAGGAGTTCAATTAAAAACAGAAGCTGGTTGGAACAAGAACCTGCACCGACAGGGGGTCCCCAGGACCGACGTTGAGAACCCTTGCAATAGCTAATTAGTAATAGTCTTTTATTTAAAGGTCATTGCTTTTTATCACATATCACACACTGTAAATATAGTATATGCCTGAGGAAAGATTATATTAAAGTAATACGCAGTAAAATTAGCTTTAATGATAGTTAATGCAAATATAAAAGTGTTACTGACAGGGAAACAGTATGAAATGTGTTTGAAATAGCTAGATTGTTAATTTTGTTTTATTCCTGCATGCATGCAAACTTACAGGTGAACTAAAGCAGTCCTCAAGGGTAACAATCTGCTCCTAAAATGAAAAATATACATTTGGCTTTTGTTTAAAACTCAGAATTACATTTGATTTTGATTTCTAGCAGTGTAATTTAAGTCTTTAACTTGGCAGTCTGTAAGTTCAATAAGACCACTGAAGTGCTCTCCAAAGACTAATCACACTAATCATGTTTAGGAATTGGGGCTGAAATAAAGGTTTATATAATGGCTGACTGATTCTTATAAGATTGATTGCCTTAATGAAATGAACCATGAAAAATCTAACACTACAATTCAGAATGTTGAAAACATCTAGATACAAACTCAATAATATATCTGCCTTCGCTCTGATAAATGAGCCGCAGGGGAATACAATCATAAATCAGTGTTTTACATTCACATTAATGCACACATACATAGAAAGACACCTAAGTGCGTAAGAGTTTTCAACAAATAAGATTTTACAGAAATTTCATTTCGGGACATGTGATTCATCTGTACAGTACTATATTGTATTTTTATTGTTTTATATGGGACAAATCAATATTAACAATATCCATTTTTTATTTCAGAAAAACCCTACAAATATGACAGTTATACTGCACCACCATGATTGATATAATTTGTTTGCTATTAGCATTATATGTTGTTGTTAATACCAACAGACTACAGCTGTTTAAATGTTGGGATCTTCTCTGACTCCAAATTCCAGTATACAAAATGAGGCCTTGCTTCTGAAATCTAGCCCCAGGCTTTATTTGATGCCTAGATTCCAAAATGGGATGTCCCCACTTCAGACCACCACCCTACTATTTGTAGGTTTCGGTCTACAATAGTAACAAACAGTGAAAAACCCAGTATTGAACCAAAACCATGTTTAATAATCTTCACAAAATATATAGGCTCTTAAAATTTGTAAGATCTATTGCAAGGAATAAATGCAAAAGGGTACACCTACCCAGAAAACCGTGGTAGAAAGCAACATCTTAATTTAAGAAAGAAACCTATCCTCTAACAAAACAAGTCTGATTAAAAAAAAACTTTTAAGTCAATAATCAGGTGGGATAAAACCTCTTTATTTCATCATTTACTCTTTTGCAGCACCATACCGAAGAGGGAGCATTCTTGTATACAGCATGATCACAATGGTCAGAGAAACAAAGAATACAGGTTCATTTTATAAACTATTGAATTTACATACTATATAGTGTCAATCAATGCATTTATTTACTTTGGTTGGTTAGTTGGTTTTCACCTAAATGATCTATGTATGGGTTGGCACCCTGCCTGGGATTGGTTCCTGCCTTGTGCCCTGTGTTGGCCTGGATTGGCTCCAGCAGACCCCCGTGACCCTGTGTTTGGATTCAGCGGGTTGGAAAATGGATGGATGGATGATCTATGTAAAATAAAAGTCTATTTTACTATATGCTTATTATTCTTATATCCTTTGGGTTGAGCCTCCACCCTTGAAATTTCTGTGTATATAATAACAGTCTAATCTTGTTGAATACAGGTCATTTGATCTTCTAGCCATCTTTCAATACATTTTGTGTATTACATTTTTGTCTCTGTTGTTCACTTGACCTTTATGTGGTTTCCTGATATGCCTGAACAGGTTTCTGAACTCTTTATGCTATTTCTTTAAGATGAATGCAATGCTATCCTAAACTACACCAGTCCACAATTTCATAATTCAAAATCTACAAAAGAGAGAAAAAATAACCAAATACTAGAAGATTCCAAATTGCACTTACAAAAGTCAGTGCCACACTAAAGGACCTTAACTTTCAAAAAGAATATATAGGCTGAGGGTGGTCCATCAGCAGTGATGTCAGAAGGGATCAACCTCCTGAGGTGCCACTCACAAAAAACAAGGCCTATAGCAAAATATATTCACATAAAACCTACAAAAATAATCATCAAACAAAACAATATTGAATATATAAAATACACAGACCAAAAAGTAATCTATAACACTATGCTAAATGATTAAAAGACAACAAAAATACCAACAAAAAATTAAACACACTTAAGCCAAGGTCGAATCCCTGGTTGAACCATAGCATTAACATCTAATATGCTTAGAATATCAGCCTATGCTCTTAAAACATTGCATTTGTTGTGTATATTTGTAAATATGAGTGGACCAAATCATTACAGTAAATAAAAGAGATGAATATAAGGATCAGGACAGGAGCAGATAGCTAAAACATGACTGGAATGTTATCCTCCATATACACCTGTTTAAACGGTTCTCAGTCAGAACCTTTGGCCTAATCTATTCCTCAGATTTATTTTAAAAACCAGAAAAGTAAAGAGATGACTAACACAAAACAAGGGCTTTGATCTGTTCTTACTCCAGGTCACAATCCCAGTCCTAGAATTATAATGCTTCATCCTAGGATGTCCTACAACAATTTGATAGGTTAGAAAAATCCAAAACCAATCATATTTGCCTGTATGAAGATCCCTCATGTTTAAAGTAACTAACCAATGCAGTACTTCATTTAACCAAAACCAAATTGACTGTCATACATGATTATGCACAGGATTCTCCATGAAACTGAGTTTCAGAATTGACAATAACTACTTTTTAATAACCTCAGAAACTAATAATTCATTAAGAGGTAAAGGTGGTTTGAGACCTGCTTCCCTAGGACTCTAGACCTGTGTTTCCTAACCTATGGGTCATTGTCATTGCAAGTGGGCCGCGGCTGATCCCGGATGGAAACTCTCCCCCTCTAAGATCACGCTCGATTCACAGTGGTCCATCATGAAGATTTTAAAAAAAAATTTAAATTAAGCTATCTCATTACAATTTATTTAAAGCATTAGCAGTATTTATAGTGGCATAGTAGCATGTATGTTAGGATGGTCACTATTGGATACAGCACTTGCCAACTCAAGAGTCAGCACAATATTTTAAAGGTAATTTTAGGCTTGTCTTAAACAGAGTTACAGTATAAAATTAACCCATTTGCTGGTAGATAGGTTCACATCACATTTCTTAATACAAAATCTTACACAGTTTGTTACAGAAATGGGCAGTGGAGTTTTCTCCAGTTTTGTGATAGCAAATACCAGTGCCTGTGTTACCGAACATCATTTGATCAACTCAAGCTCAATGAGATTTACTTAAGAGATGTGATAAGATGCTTTAAAGGAATACCACAACCAAAAATGTTTTTTTTTATATGGTACTTACCCCATGTGATTAGATGGACAATAATGATGAAAAACATGATTCACCTCATCTACCCACACAAAACACCATCATTAATTAATCAAATGTCCTGTCTTCAATTTAAAAACTCAATCTCATGTAAATCGTGTTTCCTGTTCATGATGTGCATTGATTTTTTTGGAAGTTTCCATTTAGTAATAATTTAGCAAAAAATACGAATGAGCAAATTGTGGGCAAATAATTGACATATGGATTACGCAAAACAACTAATGTGTGATTTCCTTTTTCCCATGGATTTTTTCATATAATTTGATGTTGTACAGCATTGGTCTCCATTGGCCTATATTATGTCATTACATTTTTTAACTACATTCTCTAAGAAATCATAAGAGTACAATGTTTTCTCAGTCATCACTACAAAATACAATGGGTAAATAACATTTGTAAAAATATCATTTTTGGGCGGAGTATTCCTTTAAAACATACATTTCTACTCCTGGGTCAATCACTGTAATGATATCTCAATACATAAAATAATTTAAATGTATTGAAAAAGAATTGGTATTTTTATTCAGTAATGCTAAGTTACCATTTCTATTAAGCAGTCTGCTTCTTACATTCAGTCCAATGCAGCTGTACACATCAATTCCAACTATCTTTTGTTTTTCTTTGATAAATCTTGCTGTTATTTTCCCATTTACCACCTTTTTATTTTAATCCACGTTTTTAATTTACTAGTTCTCCTTAGCATTCAGCATCCCTTGTTCGTTCCTCAACAGAACATAAATTTTGAATTAATTTAAGAAGAGTTTTTTATCAAATGTATTTATTATTTTAACATTTCTTCAATAAAAAATATTTGAATTATACATTTTAATCTACAAATTGTACATTTACCCACTTTTATTAACAAACACTTGTTGACTGAGCTGTCTCAGCACAGTAAATAATTGCATGCCCAGTATCATGAAGAGTTTGAGAAATCTTTTTGTAACATATTTGTACATTAATTTCTTATATTATTAATCAATTTGTAAAAGAAATGCAATCCTGCACAAAAAAGGTTTGGATAGTTGCATGGCTATGTATTTTATGTACCTACAATTGAAAGAACAAGATAGACTCTTTATTACTCTTTATTAAGGTCATAAAAATCTTTAAGGCTGAACATCTAAGAGCCCCTGTAGCCCCTCTAATCATTCGGAGACCATCAAAACAATCAATCAATTTACATTTTATATAGCACAACAGAAAACATTAATTCCACAAAAAAAAACAATTCAAAATTTCTTTTAGAGGATCTCAGGTGTTGTGTTAATAGATGGGAAACTGAGGTTATTAAAACATTTTAAGCCAGTGTCAGACATTTATAGATAATGCAATATCATACAAGAACCCAATGAAGATCAAGCAGATGAGTAATAATGAATGAATACATATAGTCTGGGCAGGGCTGTCAGAGTAGCTTTATAAGCAGTCCTGAAACCTCTTACACCCTGAGCGGCACGGTACAGGGATGAGTGATTTTTAAAAAATCTTTCGCTACATGATACAGTTGAACTTGTCTACAAATAATACCTTATTTGCTAATGTGTGGTGTACATTTTATCCTTCTAATAATCAAATTCTTACAGTATGTACGGTTGACCTTTAATCTGGTATAAAATCATAAATGTAGTGCTTCATAAACTGTCACAAAGAATATTTGAAAAAAATCATATTAACTATTCTGTATAAAGAAAACCTGACTGAGCAAACTTGAACTATAGGCTGAAAAGTGGAAACAGCATTACTCCATTCCACTGATTTTTCGTGCTGTCTTGTGTATTACTTTACAAAACAACAGCAAATATCTACAAGTCACACATCAGCACTTACAATAGATTCTCCTGATCAAAACAAGTCCAAGCAAATTGTTGAATGATGCATCAATCATGAGATATTCTCCAACTAAGAGGAGGCGTGGACCACCTTTGGCAGATACCACCTCATATTTCCAGGTCATTAGCTCATACTCAATAGATCACACACTCACAAACCTTATATCACTGGATGGTATCAACTGTGACATCTCCAATGATACTTAGATGTTCATATATGAACATAATGAGACACAGCTGGAGGCGTGCATAATCAACTATATGTCTCTCAGAGACGTATGGCACATCAACAGAAAACAGGGGCAGAACATCAAAGACCATCATTGAGCATCATTTTTGCTTATTTTCCAGAAAAAAAATTAATTCAAGTCAACCAAAACGCCCTTTGAACAAGGTTTTGGAGGTATAAAAAGCAAAAGTTTAATATGTCACTGTACTCTGTGCAAATATATCTTATAAATCTACTTTTCTTTCTACTCACATGCACAGTTGACACAAAGCCAGATTTAGCACAGGGGCTCATCATTTAGAACTGCTAGGCAAAGCATAATATAAGACAAGACAGATAAAGACAACTGGAAAAATGTGCAGTTAGACTGAGAACAGTTGTATACTATTTTTTGTCTGTCAGAGTCAGCATGAAACTGTATCCTCTTTTGCCTTGTTTGGAATTGTATTATTCACCTAAGTGGGGGCCTGCACGTGGAAGAAACAGTGTAAAGCCTTGGAAAGCAGTCAAGCAAGTTTGAAGCCGATGGATGGATGGGAGATAACATCATCTGATCCTGAAACTCCTTCTACTGCACGGCGAAAATGGCAAACTCTACACATCAGGCCCTCACTCCCAAACTGGATTCTTGCCATTGGCTTCCTTCATCTGTTATGCAGTGTAAGCCGTCATTAAACAAAGCTTTAAACAAAGCTTTCCGCTGTATCACTAATGGAGGGATATTGCCATTTTATATTATATCTATATAGATTTGGGTTATGTAACACGCCACAATTACAAAAAAACACATTCCCAGGGAGCTAACACTCTCTGCTGGGTACAGGAGGCTATCTCCGATGACTGATTTCGACTCCAACACAGACAGCAATTCAGAAAAAGTAAACTTGCTAAACAATTACACTGCGAAATTCGTATTTAGTTTTATTTTGTTCAAGATAAATTGCTGTTACTCAAAAATATATGTAATGTTCAATTGGCAATCACACCATCAAAAAGCCATAATATGTACATTTTATGTACAGTATAATGTGTATGTACACTCACCTAAAGGATTATTAGGAACACCTGTTAAATTTTTTCATTAATGCAATTATCTAATCAACCAATCACATGGCAGTTGCTTCAATGCATTTAGGGGGTGGTCCTGGTCAGGACAATCTCCTGAACTCCAAACTGAATGTCAGAATGGGAAAGAAAGGTGATTTAGTGCCAGACGGGCCGGTCTGAGTATTTCACAATCTGCTCAGTTACTGGGATTTTCACGCACAACCATTTCTAGGGTTTACAAAGAATGGTGTGAAAAGGGAAAAACATCCAGTATGCGGCAGTCCTGTGGGTGAAAATGCCTTGTTGATGCTAGAGGTCAGAGGAGAATGGGCTGACTGATTCAAGCTGATAAAAGAGCAACTTTGACTGAAATAACCACTCGTTACAACCGAGGTATGCAGCAAAGCATTTGTGAAGCCACAACACGCACAACCTTGAGGCGGATGGGCTACAACAGCAGAAGACCCCACCGGGTACCACTCATCTCCACTACAAATAGGAAAAAGAGGCTACAATTTGCACGAGCTCACCAAAATTGGACAGTTGAAGACTGGAAAAATGTTGCCTGGTCTGATGAGTCTCGATTTCTGTTGAGACATTCAAATGGTAGAGTCAGAATTTGGCATAAACAGAATGAGAACATGGATCCATCATGCCTTGTTACCACTGTGCAGGCTGGTGGTGGTGGTGTAATGGTGTGGGGGATGTTTTCTTGGCACACTTTAGGCCCCATAGTGCCAATTGGGCATCGTTTAAATGCCACGGGCTACCTGAGCATTGTTTCTGACTATATCCATCCCTTCATGACCACCATATACCCATCCTCTGATGGCTACTTCCAGCAGGATAATGTACCATGTCACAAAGCTCGAATCATTTCAAATTGGTTTCTTGAACAGGACAATGAGTTCACTGTACTAAAATGGCCCCCACAGTCACCAGATCTCAACCCAATAGAGCATCTTTGCACCGAAATTGTTCTGAACCAGGATCCCCGTTTGGAAAGGCTTTGGAAAGGGGAGGGAGGCCAATGGTGCCAAATGCTATAACTATTTATTTCTTTGTGTTATCAACATGAAACATTAGACAAATATAGTTGATGTGTCTGGGAACACCTCAGAGGTGTAAAAACTGCCCTGGCATTAATAGTACATGAGATATACTGTATCAGAAAACAAAAAGTTGAAAATATTACTGTTAGCAGCAGTTGCTAAGTAATGGAGTGTTTAAATTTGACACAAACACAGATTCTATCACCTCTGAGAAGTTATCTGTCAGGTTTTAGTGAAAAATTGTGAAAAAAGTTTGAATAGTGAACATTTTTTGAATAATAAGGCTCTATTTTGGGGTACCCCTCCTTCAGGTGGAGATTGCTGAAAGATGCCCTCAGGTGTAACAGACTACTAGGCTATTAGGTATGTTAGACCGTACGTGCATATCTATATGAAGGGATTTTTTTGGCAGAAAGCATCAGATGGCCTCTGTTAGACTAGTTCCTGCTTTTCTCTGTTTAATACTCAACAAGCATATCCACACTGATAACAGCTGAGGGTTTCCTGTTGAAAAGATCATAAACCTGAAGAATCAAATCTGATCTATTGTGTCTGTAGACAGATTACTTTATCAAAGTGTTGTGAGAAGAAGACAGGAACATGATAAAAAGGGGTATGAGGCCTCCAAATGGGCCACAAATTCAGTCCAAAATTCCCACTGGCCTTTCAAGAAAATCCTTATCCTATTTTAATCAGTATCCAACTGTGGACAGCAGGAGTAGAACACAAACTAGGCACCAAAAGTGGAACACTGGCTTTAAAGTTCTTAAAAAATCTCAAAGTCATTAAGAGGTCACCACTTCAGCTGACAATCCAAGACAATGTACTTTTTATTAAAAAAAATGTATTTAGTTAGAAACATAAAAATGACAAAGATGTAAAATTAATGAAAAGGAGTTGCCTGAAGGCAATCAAATGGCAAACAAATCCCAAATACACTGGCAAAAAATTAATTCCCAATAACAGAAGCAAATACCCTAAATAAACAGCAAAATCCAATTGTTATGACCAGGAGTCCCAAACATAATAAAAACAGTGTGAGGCATGTTAAAAGGACCATAAAGGCAGAGCCATAGCCTAACCAGCCTGCCTAAAGAGACTCACCCTTATTCAACAAGCCTCAAAATTACAGAATGCAGTTTTCTGGCTTAACAGACTCCAAACAAGGTGAGTTGGCAAAATAACAAGAAATGTCTCACAAATATAGCAAAAAATCCCCACAAAAGAAGGAGTGACCATAAACTGTAAGCTTGTGTACAAAAAGGACAAACAAAAAAAATCTTTAAAAATAAAATATTTATTGAAAAAAGAAAATAGAAAATGAACAAGCAAAAATAGTCAAAAATGGATTTGCTTGAAAGGCTGTTCTACAGCAAACAAGTCCAAATCCATAATCCCAAGGAGAAAACCGGGGACAGAAGCAAAATAAATCAAACCAAACCAGAAAATCAAGAAAATAGCAATACTCACAAACAATATTCTCCTGCCCCTTAGCCTGCAATGCTCTGCGCTGGCTAAACAGCCAGAAGGAGAGCTCAGGAGTGGTGACACCATGGTTGCCTCGTCTGGGGCTCCACCCACAAGGTACAAGGAAAATCAGGGCATTTAAAGGAATGTTATACAATCACAAACATTACAAGAAATACATAAAAATATGGGAAAAAAAAATCAAAAACAACAACATAAACCCACATTAATACATGACACCAAGAGAAAATGCAATACCTTAATCCCTTCAAATTAACTGCAACGAATAGCTACCTGAGCTCCTTTCCTCTAGGCTTAAATAGTGAAAGATGTGGGCTCAGAAGATGTGATGTCAGCATGGCCCCACCTCTTGAGGAATTATCCAGAAAGAACAAGATACATAGGCAAACGTACAGAGACAGCACAAATTAACAAATTATTCTCAACACTAACAAAAATAACATGAAAATAATAAAACAATGATAAACCAAAAAATAAATACAAGCCAGGGGAAAAAACCCATCTGTAACATATAATACATAGAATAATATGACCTATAAATTTAATCCCACACTTAAAGGAGGTTAATTCAGATATGTAAAATACTCAAAACTCAAACTGTTTCATATATTACGGTGATTTTACTCTTTGGTTACAAGTCTGATGATCATTCTGTTTCATTGCTTGTTTCTTTATACATAGTATTCAAAGTTATTGCAATGAAAAATGATTTTTTCAAAGCATTTTCTGGATTTCATTTAGTTATTTTGTGGAATTACCACAAAGAAGTCTAAATTATAACATATGTACAATACAGAGAGGGAGATTAGAGAATCAGCTTTATATAAAAATACCAAAAGCAAAACATTCTTAACTAACACGATCAATTTACTTTACAGTGAATACTTCTACATGTAGTTGATTAGATGTTTTGACTGTTATTTGAAATTGATCTGTTGCTTTCACTCTTCATGTATAGAAAGGGATGTATCTCAAAAAACAGACAGATAATAAATCTTCCCAATTACAAAAGTATTTGTTTTGACCAAAATATATATAGTGTATCAAACAATTATTTATAAGCAATCACCTTCCGTCAAAGCTTTTCAATTTATGTTCAGACAACTATCATGCATCATCGTTGATATTTGGATAGATCCCAAAAAAGTATGTCTATTAGGCCATCATTCTTTGGAGATCAAAATGACAATTTGAAGAGAACTTGCCTTAAGATAGATAGATAGATAGATAGATAGATAGATAGATAGATAGATAGATAGATAGATAGATAGATAGATAGATACTTTATTAATCCCAAGGGGAAATTCACATAATCCAGCAGCAGCATACTGATACAAAAAAAAAAATGTAAATTAAAGAGTGATAAAAATGCAGGTAAAAACAGACAATAACTTTGAATAATGTTAACGTTTATCCCCGGGTGGAACTGAAGAGTCGTATAGTGTGGGTGAGGAACGATCTCCTCAGTCTGTCAGTGGAGCAGGATAGTGACAGCAGTCTGTGAGTGAAGCTGCTCCTCTGCCTGGAGATGACACTGTTCAGTGGATGCAGTGGATTCTCCATGACTGACAGGAGTTTGTTTAGCGCCCGTCGCTCTGCCACAGATGTTAAACTGTCCAGCTTCATTCCTACAATAGAGCCTGCCTTCCTCACAAGTTTGTCCAGGTGTGAGGCGTCCTTCTTCTTTATGCTGCCTCCCCAGCACACCACCGCATAGAAGAGGGCACTCACCACAACGGTCTAGTAGAGCATCTGCAGCATCTTATTGCAGATGTTGAAGGATGCCAGCCGCAGCCATCATAGCCCAGTACTAAAATTGCCCTTTCTGACTATTAAATGTAAAATGTCATCATGGTTTTATCCGTTTTTTTTTCACAGTATGATCATTTTTTGCTGAGGTTGTGTTTTTGTGGGCCTCCGGGCCATTAAAATGATCCATCCATCCATCCTCTTCCGCTTATCCGAGGTCGGGTCGCGGGGGCAGCAGCTTAAGCAGAGAGGCCCAGACTTCCCTCTCCCGGCCACTTCTTCCAGCTCTTCGGGAGAATCCCAAAGGCGTTCCCAGGCCAGCCGGGAGACATAGTCCCTCCAGCGTGTCCTGGGTCTTCCCCGGGGCCTCCTCCCGGTTGGACGTGCCTGGAACACCTCACCAGGGAGGCGTCCAGGAGGCATCCTGATCAGATGCCCGAGCCACCTCATCTGACTCCTCTCGATGCGGAGGAGCAGCGGCTCTACTCTGAGCCCTTCCCGGATGACTGAGCTTCTCACCCTATCTTTAAGGGAAAGCCCAGACACCCTGCGGAGGAAACTCATTTCAGCCGCTTGTATTCGCGATCTCGTTCTTTCAGTCACTACCCATAGCTCATGACCATAGGTGAGGGTAGGAGCGTAGATCGACTGGTAAATTGAGAGCTTTGCCTTAAGGCTCAGCTCCTTTTTCACCACGACAGACCGATGCAGAGCCCGCATCACTGCGGATGCCGCACCGATCCGCCTGTCGATCTCACGCTCCATTCTTCCCTCACTCGTGAACAAGACCCGAGATACTTGAACTCCTCCACTTGGGGCAGGATCTCTCCCCCAACCCTGAGAGGGCACTCCACCCTTTTCCGGCTGAGGACCATGCTCTCGGATTTGGAGGTGCTGATTCTCATCCCAGCCGCTTCACACTCAGCTGCGAACCGATCCAGAGAGCTGAAGATCACGGCCTGATGAAGCAAACAGGACAACATCATCTGCAAAAGCAGTGACCCAATCCTGAGTCCACCAAACCGACCCCTTCAACACCCTGGCTGCGCCTAGAAATTCTGTCCATAAAAGTTATGAACAGAATGGTGACAAAGGGCAGCCCTGGCGGAGTCCAACTCTCACTGGAAGCGGGCTCGACTTACTGCGGCAATGCGGACCAAGCTCTGACACGGTTGTACAGAGACCGAACAGCTCTTATCAGGGGTCCCCATACTCCCGGAGCACCCCCACAGGATTCCCGAGGGACACGGTCGAATGCCTTTTCCAAGTCCACAAAACACATGTAGACCGGTCGGGCAAACTCCCATGCACCCTCCAGGACTCTGCTAAGGGTGAAGAGCTGGTCCACTGTTCCGCGACCAGGGCGAAAACCACACTGTTCCTCCTGAATCCGAGGTTCGACTATCCGGCGGACCCTCCTCTCCAGAACCCCGAATAGACTTTTCCAGGGAGGCTGAGGAGTGTGATCCCTCTATAGTTGGAACACACCCTCCGGTCCCCTTTTAAAGAGGGGACCACCACCCCGGTCTGCCAATCCAGAGGCACTGTCCCGATGTCCATGCGATGTTGCAGAGGCGTGTCAACCAAGACAGTCCTACAACATCCAGAGCCTTAAGGAACTCGGTATCTCATCCACCCGGGGCCCTGCCACCAAGGAGTTTTTGACCACCTCGGTGACTTCAGTCCCAGAGATGGGAGAGCCCACCTCAGAGTCCCCAGGCTCTGCTTCCTCGTGGAAGGCATGTTAGTGGGATTGAGGAGGTCTTGAAGTACTCCTCCCACCGACCCAGCGTCAGTGAGGTCAGCAGGCACCATCCCCACTATATACGGTGTTGGCACTGCACTGCTTCCCCCTCCTGAGACGCCAGACGGTGGACCAGAATCTCCTCGAAGCCGTCCGAAAGTCGTTCTCCATGGCCTCTCAAACTCCTCCCATGCCCGAGTTTTGCCTCAGCAACAACCGAAGCAGCGTTCGCTTGGCCTGCGGTACCTATCAGCTGCCTCCAGAGACCCACAGGACAAAAAGTCCTATAGGACTCCTTCTTCAGCTTGACGGCATCCCTCACGCGCCGTGTCCACCAGCGGGTTCGGGATTGCCGCCACGACAGGCACCGACCACCTTGCGGCCACAGCTCCGGTCAGCCGCCTCAACAATAGAGGCACGGAACATGGCCCATTCGGACTCAATGTCCCTCACCTCCCTCGGGACGTGGTTGAAGTTCTGCCGGAGGTGGGAGTTGAAGCTACTTCTGACAGGGGACTCTGCCAGCCGTTCCCAGCAGACCCTCACAACACGTTTGGGCCTACCAGGTCTGACCGGCATCTTCCCCACCATCGAAGCCAACTCACCACCAGGTGGTGATCAGTTGACAGCTCCGCCCCTCTCTTCACCCGAGTGTCCAAGACATATGGCGCAAGTCCGGCGACACGACCACAAAGTCGATCATCGACCTGAGGCTTAGGGTGTCCTGGTGCCAAGTGCACATATGAACACCCTTATGCTTGAACATGGTGTTCGTTATGGACAATCCGTGACGAGCACAGAAGTCCAATAACAAAACACCGCTCGGGTTCAGATGTCACTGTCATTGCCCACGTGAGCATTGAAGTCTCCCAGCAAAACGAGGGAATCCCCAGAAGGTATGCCCTCTAGCAACCCCTCCAGAGACTCCAAAAAGGGTGGATACTCCAAACTGCTGTTGGGCGCATACGCACAAACAACAGTCAGGACCCTTCCCCACCCGGCGGAGGGAGGCCACCCTCTCGTCCACGGGGTAAACCCCAATGCACAGGCTCCAGTGGGGGCAATAAGTATGCCCACACCTGCTCGGCGCCTCTCACCGGGGGCAACTCCAGAGTGGTAGAGAGTCCAGCCCCTCTCAAGGAGATTGGTTCCAGAGTCCAAGCTGTGCGTTGAGGTGAGTCCGACTATATCTAGCCGGAACCTCTCGACCTCGCGCACTAGCTCAGGCTCCTTCCCCTTCAGAGAAGTGACATTCCACGTCCCAAGAGCCAGTTTCTGTAGCCGAGGATCAGACCGCCAAGGTCCCCGCCTTCGGCCACCACCCAACTCACACTGCACCCAACCTCCTTGGCCCCTCCCATAGGTGGTGAGCCCATGGGAGGAGGACCCACGTTACCTCTTCGGGCTGTGCCCGGCCGAGCCCCATGGGTGCAGGCCCGGCCACCAGGCGTTCGCCATCGAGCCCCACCTCCAGGCCTGGCTCCAGAGGGGGGCCCCGGTGACCCGCGTCCGGGCAAGGGAAAACGTCGTCCACAGTTTTTATTTTTCATTGGAGGTTTGAAACCGTTCTTTGTCTCATCCCTCACCTAGGACCAGTTTGCCTTGGGTGGCCCTACCAGGGGCATAAAGCTCCGGACAACATAGCTCCTAGGATCATTGGGACACGCAAACCCCTCCACCACGATAAGGTGACGGTTCAAGGTGGAGATTAAAATGATCCATGAGTGAAAAATTGTTTTTTCATAGGTTGTCTGCAAACACTGAAGAATTTCTTGTTACTCAAGACATGAATCTACACCATTTGTGAATCTGTGTTTCAGAACTTTCAGACAGAATTTGACTGTGCTATCTCCTGTTGCTCCCAGCACTTTGATACTTCACTGCTTTGGCCTGGTGTAGCATTCACGTCCATGGGGAGTACACATTGTATTGGAATATTGAAAAGAGAGAGCTGTTGGGTGAGAAGAGATATTTTTCTTATCTCAGAGCTGCTTCACCACTATAATTCCTATTTGATCATATAGCAACATTGTAACAGACTTATCATTTCTTTTCTGAGATTTCTGTTCACAACAACAAGTGATTCATTGCAATATCATCACTTTCATCTGCATTAATTTAGAACTTATTTGAACTTATCTATTTTTAAATTTTTAAATATTGTAATTAATTTACTCCTTTTTTAATATACCTAGTTTCCTCTTTTTACCCTGAGTTATTCTTTGCCTCTGAAAGTTGAGGGTAGTAAGTTGAACTGGGCTTGGTGAAGTTCAGGCGTTCCTTCAAATTCAAAAAAAAAAAAAAAAATGATTACAGGGCTAACCTGTACAAGTGATGGCGAAAGCTTTCCAGCACCCCTACTTTACTGTATTAACTTGCATATCTACTCCCTTAACACTATCTTTCAGTTACTGGAAACATCTGGCATCTGCCTTCATATCTGTCAAATCAGAGCAATGGGCATACCTGTAGGTTTCAGATAAGGCAACACAGACTGGTGATTTTATTCTTCATGTTACAAGAATAGAATGCCTTTTCCTCTCTGATGTCAGTAATCATTCTGATGGACTCCTTAGGTTTTGTAGAAAGCAGCAGATTTGCTCCCATTCTTGCAATTGCTGCATGAATGCAAAACTTACCACCACATAAGTGCACATGATTTATGGTTAGAATTATTTGGGATCCCTTAAAATATGCACATAGACAGGATCAAATTTAATTCCAGTGCAACATCAGTGAATTTGACATCAGTTGTTCTTATTAGGTGAATCATGAGTAAACATATGTACAGTAAATCTCTACAATCGTGACAAAAGTAGCTCAATAAGGTGTAACTAAAAATTAGTAAAAAGAGGCTTTTATGAAGGAATAGTATCATATGTAGACAAGTTATAAAACAACCAGACAGAAAGAAGTTTTGAATAAAATAAACATCAGCTAAAGATGGGTACACTTTTGTGAAAAATACAATTTTCAAACAAAACTATTTTTAGATTAATAGCCTAATAAAACAAATATTATGTTATTTATAAATATTAATACAATTCACGCTAAAGTGTAAAGACAAAAATTCAAAACATGCTATTACCACTCTAAAATTAGGCTCTTATTGTACTACTAAAAGTATACTGACATACATAAATGTTTTAATTAGTTTTCTGTAAAATAAATATGCTGAAATTCCAGTAATTATTGCAATTTATTATCATCAGGGCCATTAGTACAAAAAATAGCATCTTCATAAAATAACCACTCACTTAGCCCAAATCACTACTCTACTGAGGGCGGTGAAGGTAACAGACTAATTCATTCAACCAAATCTTCTTTCCCCACAGGGAATAAGTCAGTCTCTGCTAAGAGATGGAGCATCTCTGATACAAGTAGGCAGACATTTTGTGAGTCTGGAGGCCCTGTAGCTAAAGATGTTATTTTCTACAGTAGCCTTCTTTACTCTTGGAATTTTGGAAGACTGCTATCCAGCAACAGTAATATACACTTTGAATACACGGTTGAATCACATCTGTTAAGAGGGTGAAAGTCATTATACATCTTATAGCTAGGAGGAGAATTTTGAAATCAGGTCAAATTTAACTGGAAGCCTTTGTGTAGACTTAATGCTTGTTTGTAAATCCTAGTTGTAATACAGATCCTTGTGACATCAATTTGAATTAGAATTAAACATTATAGCATTTCAGTAGACAGTTCTACCCAAAATGTATATATCGTGTGAGCAGTTTACATTTTGCATGGTGAAAAACTTTGTAATTGCATTATATGTAATAAATGGTAACAGCAGTTCTTAGATAGAGCAGAAACAAATACTAGGCTTCTAAGAGAAGGTTTTGTACTGATTCAGTTTGACTAATATTCAGGCTCAATGTATTTAAAGTTTACAGTTTGTTGCTATGGTGCATAGGTAAAAGTGATATGTTGGTTGTAGAAATCTAAAAAATCCAAAAAGATGTTAAATCATGCTCCAGGCTAAGGAAGTAGTATTATTTAAAAAAATGTACTCCATACACACACAAACACCAAGAAAAACACTTTGTTTCTCACTGGAGACAGTAGGAACAAGGCAGAATACATGTGTGTAAATGAGAGGGAGGTCAGTGGAATGGTGAGAATTCAAGGAGTAGAGTTGGCGAAGGTGGGTGAGTTTAAATACTTGGGATCAACAGTACAGAGTAATGGGGATTGTGGAAGAGAGGTGAAAAAGAGTACAGGCAGGGTGGAATGGGTGGAGAAGAGTGCCGCATGTTAAGGCGGCTTTTTGTTTCTGCAGTTATATTTTTGAATAAAAGCGCAATTGTTGTGTTAGATTTGCACCTTCTGTGAAAATATTTCTTTTGATATTTGTACTTCACGCTTCATACATTATATAGTTTATGCCTACATTTTGTCATCTACTACTAGAATATAAAAAACGTTTCTGTTTTAACAATGTGTTTACACAGATTACTGTAGAAACGGAACAGACATGAAATGCGTGTGTTCCTAACAACAATCTAATATTTCCACACTAAAACTCCACTTCACTCCCAGAAAATCAATCAAGGCATGAGCTGGGAGAAGTTTGTGCACGTTCTAAGTCGGTGGGGGGATGGAATAGCCGGCTACTTGCAGCTTTTCTTTTATCAGCACATTTAGATTAACAAAAGACGCTGGCGGAGAAGTGAGAACGGTTTTAAGAAGCGATTTAAGGTGGGAGGGATTTACGAGTTTTTTCGTAGGCTCTGGTAATTCTAGTGTTAAGATAACTTTTATGTTGTTGGTTGTAAAGATCTGGATGGATATTTTATTTTATTCTTTCTTTTATTTTATTTTTTTTATTCTATTTTTCAGTTTTATTTTTCAAGACTTGGTGAATTGATTTTTTTTTTTTATAACTTGGCTTACCCTTAGTTTGGTTAATATTGGCAATAGTGAGAAGTGTTATTGTTGGGTTCGAATATATTTGATATAGGCCATCCAATTAAGGTAAATGTCATGTTTTTAGTTGTTATAATCTGATGAGGAATATTTTATTTTTTGTTGTTTTATTTTTCAGTTTTTTTCCTGAGGGACTGCCACCTTATCGTGGTCAGGGGGTTTGCGAGCCTCAGTGACCCTAAGAGCTACACCAGCAGAAGCTTAGCCTTCAGTGGGACACCCAAGTTGGACAGGTCTTAGGGTAGAGGCCTGACAAAGTGCAATCCAATTACATAACAAAAACAGTTATCCAGGGCACTGTGGTCTGCCTGATAGATAGTCCATTATCCAGGACACCATAGGCTCATCCACCTGCATATCTCTGAGTTTACCGTTTAACAGGGATGGCTGGATGGTATTGAAGGCACTGGAGAAATCAAAAAACATAATCTTCACAGTAATACAAGCTTTGTCCAGGTGAGAATAAGCCTTGTGGAGCAGATAAATAATTGCATCCTCTATACCAATCTTTGTCCAATAGGCAAACTGCAGTGGGTCCAGGTGGTCTACCACAAGAGGACTCATATAGAAGTATGGAATAAGGATGAGATACACAAGGACTGAGAACTAGCCATTATCCATTCCATCCATAAAAAAGTCAACAAAACGGATTGCCATACTTCTTATGGCATATTCCTACTTAATGTAACGTACAAAATACTATCCAAAATACTATATCTTTAGGCTCACACAATATACAAAATATATACTTGGTGCTGATCAATGTATAATCAATTGTTAGAAACATTTTAGAAAAAGTTTATGAGCACAACATTTCTTTGCACCAGCTCTTTATAGATTTTAGGCAAGCGTATGATAGTGTGTGTATGTGTAAATTATTTTCAGTAAGAGGAAAATTTAGAATACTTAGGAAGTTGATTATGCTGGTAGAAATGACCCTTACAAGCACTAGAGGTATAGTTAAATGCAAAATGAAATATCTCAGAGTTTTCAAATAAACACAAGTGTAAGACAGAGGGACATAATATCTATCCAGCTTTTCAATTTGTGTTTGAAGAAAGCAGTCAGAAACATATGAAATAACCCAGGAGGCACCACAAACAATGTGTCTCTACAGGTATTCGCCTATGCTGATGATGTGCATTTGCTAGGCAAGGTTGGAAGAGGATTTCACTGAATTAGAAGAAGCAGCTCATTTGGGAGTCTCATCATTAATGATAGTAAAACTGAATATATAACCAACAAAAGAGATTAGCACAGATTGGTAATGTTTGGAATCTCAGGATAAATAAGTATGAGCTTGAAAAGGTAGGTGAATTTAGGTACCTGGGAGCAAGCATAACAGAAAAGAAACATATTCATATAGAGATTACAGAAAGGCTTTCTGCTGCCAATAAGTGCTATTTTGCCTTTCAAAAACTTTTAAGGGCCTCATTAATTTCCCAGAGGATCAAACTACAAGTACATAGAAGTATCATCTAACAAAATGTGATTTATGGAAGTGAAACCTGGGCCTTAGCTACAGTAAATGGAAATAGCTTGAACACTTGGGAAAGATACTCTGAAAGATTTATGGAGCAATACAAGATCAAGGAGATTGGCGGATAAGTACAAATCATGAGATATATTACTTCCATCAGCAGCCAGCCCTGGTCACTGAAATTAAATAGCAAGATTAAGATGGCTGGGGCATTTAGAATGAATTCTAACTGACCATATCAAAAAAGACTGTACAGAAGAAAGCCAGAGGGAACCAGTAGGAAGACCTGGGAAAAGATGTATGGACAATGAGTTAGAAGACATTAGGAAGTTATATGCAGAGGACTTGGGGAAGGAGGGTGGCCAAAAGATTGCAATGGCATATCATAACAGAGGCCAAGGCTCTAGAAGGTCTGTAGAGCCAGAAGGTAAAGTAAGTATTCCCATCCATGGTAAAGAGACATGGCCGGTTTTAGTAGTAGGAAACCTAATCACATAAATGCTAGTGGAAAGTCCTTTTTATTAAAAGTTTGGTTATCTGTGTTGGTGAGGAGACAAGCCATATTAATTAAAACATTGTATATTGATTGTTGAGCTGTATGCTCATTCAGCCTTCTTCAGGTTTTGTCATTTTATACTGTCAATTCAAAGTCCTAAGGGTAGATTTTCTTTTAGGAACATATGACATTGATATTCAGGGAAGACCATGTGGTACAAAGGCCATGCTTAGTTATTCATTTCACTTCACTTTTGATTTGTTTTTTGTGGTGAAGGCCATGGTGGCAACATGTTGAGCTGGACAGCACAGGCCACCCTAATCTCTGCAGCTTTGTCCTGCTGCTCCAGGGCAATCATAATTCTATTTTGGATACAGGATTTATTTTCTTTTACATTTTGTAAACCCAAAAGAAACATCAGTACATGTTTTTATTATGAGGGACACGTATTAATGCATCACACTGAAAACGGGTGATTAATTTTCTTGATCTAAGAATGATTGGTTAATACCACATTTGTAGATTCTGTCCGCTATGTTGGACAGGATTGTAAGAGTCCAATGAGATGTAAGAGCTGGTTTACTGTTGCATGGAAAGGATGAAATCCATATTGCTTTTCATGGACCTAACATTCAACTGTCAGTTTTTTCCATTTCCAGTACCATAGCTTAGGCTTTCCATGGGAAGATAACAAGTGTGATCCTTCCATAATTGGAACAAGTTGTACTTATGACTGTTTGCTGGGTATGTCTGGAAAAACTTGTTACATGCTTTTCTTTTCCAGCTGGGGAGTTTTTTTAAATCCTTAGAAATTTCAGTTGACATTAGATATTGTTGAGTGCTGACTGGAGATAGTCAGTTCAAATATTTAATGAGAAAAGACTGGGGGGAAAGATATAATACAGGCATAGTACAAGAAACAATGCGTAAGTCAAAACTGGAAGTGAGAATATAATCGACAGAGCCCAAAACGCTAACCAGAAATCAAAGTCAAAAAGGAATATGCAAGAAGTCAAGTACCAAAAGAAACTCAGAGATCTCACACAAAATGTAGCAGTTTCGAATACTGAGGTACAGCTTGGGTGACCTTTATAATGGCCTGGCAGTGAAGTAATCGTGACACCCTCCCACTGTATTATGGTGTTGTTTTCATACTAACAGGTGACAAGAATGCTGATTGGCAAAAAAAAAAAAAAATTATTGGCTCGGATTGGGAAAACAAAACAGTGCCGAAGCTGACACTAAAAAATGGCAAACTTTTCAATAGAGTTTTCAATTAAGAAACTAATGACAGCAATGCATTCTCTGTGTATGAAAATCGCCAAAAGCCAGTAAAACATAATTTCCAAACACACAGAGAATTTAGGAAAAAGTATAGAAAATATCAATCATGAGATTACTTTTTCACTCTTCCAAAACTTGACTAGTTTTACATCCTACAACTTTAAGTTGTCCTTGTTTTCCTCTGTGTGTTTACCTGCGCCCTCTCGCCATAATCTGCCAACTTCTGTTTACAAAAAGATCCTCTCTGTGGTACCATCTCAGTATCATTCTGCTTTGAAAAACAAGATATTGCTAGGTCCAAGATACAGTGAAAGATGTGCAATACAGTGAGATATGTGAAAATAAATTACAATTAAAATAAAGTTAAAAAGAATGTTTCCGATTCTGAGCACAATTTTGTTAGCTGAGTATCTAATTTACTGTTGTTAGAAACAAGAATCTTTTTTTATCATAAGTGTTATTTTTCAATCAATAATGACAGTGAAGTATTCTAACACATCTGTTTTAAGCTGAGATAGATTATTGGTTATTTGACATTTCCCAGTAGCTAATTTTGCCTTCACAACATGAGGTAGTATATGTTTATATTGATGTTGGGAGTTCCTGGCCAAACATGTAAGTGGCTTGTTTATTGGAAAACAGAACAAAGGGCCATCTTTTTCTCTCCAGCTTTTAAGCACTGTTAGAAACCATGTATAGCTGTCAATATCAACCAAAACCAGAGAGGAAAAAAATACAATAAAAGAGGTCAAACATTGTTATTATATTATAATGGCTTTGCCCGTACTTAGTCCACATTCGTAAAACCTAAACCTGCAAAATATAAGATGTCCTAAAATTTCCCTTAATACACATATTTTGCCGAAAACCAATAGATATCCTGTGGGCACCCAATCTGATGCAGAACTCTGTCTTTCTTGACAAAGATTACAGTGTGTTGTGTTCAAACTTCTACCACCTGTGAAATATGACAACTAATGGCACATCTCTTATTTAATGGAACGATGCTCTCCTTGATCACATGTATCATGTTAGCCAATCTAAAAGTGTTATACTGTTTGAAGAAATTAAAACATCATTGGAGCTTTCCACATCAAGGTTAATGTAATACACCATAAACAGTTGCAAAAGACTTAGGCCAAACTCAAGCAAAGATTTTGGAACTGCTACTCTGTTGGAAGAATGTTGTACGACAGTGTTATGGTGTATAAAATCTGTACATTTTGGTTTCCATTATATTTTGTTCAAGATGAGACAACAGATGAAATTAACAAATTAAAGCAGGTTTTCTTCCCTTACACCTTACTTTTATAACACTTGTTCATAGCTTCGTGCTAATTTGGTTTTATAGCCTGGGAAAGCATGCTGAGCTGATACCTCAGGCTATTGATTACTTTATAGATGGACATCTGGAACAACAATTTGCTTTATAGCCTGGGACAGGAAGAACTACTGATACCTTCGAGTACATCAAAGGTTTTGTTGTGTGGGAAAACGGACATTGAATTAATTCATCAATCATTTGGACAGCCAGCCAATCAGGTGCATGTGTTTTGAAACCAAGGCTTGACATTTCATAATAAATATGCCTTGGTTTGGAAAGAAGAAGAGAGAAGCAAAAGAAGAAGAAAGAGAAGCAAAGGGAGAAGAAGAGAGAAGAAGAGGAACGGACGAAGATGGCCCTGGTCGTCAGAAAGGCATCATGAACATCGATTGCTAAATCAAACGCCTTCCTGGGACATTCATCCTTGTCATCTGTAACTTTTTCGTAAGCTTTTTCTAAAGACTATATATTCAGACTTTCCTATCAGTACCTATTTTCTAGTATTTTTTGTTCTTGTGGTATTATTATTATTCTTGTAATAAATACCATGCTGCTTTTAACTTTCAATGCTTTGTCTTAATGTCTAGAGTGATTGAAGTAATAAGTTAGATTTCTTTGAGCACCTGGTGACAGCCAGATTTTTGCCATTATTTCTGTGCTGCGAGGTTTATATGGCTGAGAGTGAAGAGCGCTATACTCAACAGAAGGAACAAATATGAGAAAGAAGGTATTCTTGGTTGATGAATGGCCTATAGTCAAGAGTGCTGAGTCTTTGTATGTTTAAATGTATTCTTGTAGACCAAAAGTAATATTTAGGTCTGAGATATCACTAAAACATCGTATTGTTGTTCGTGCCGAAAATAAGTAAGTCTCTTGAAGTGCTGAATGACAGGCTGTTATTCCTATAGCACTTGTGTGGTTTAAAGTGCTAAGGGTTAATCAGCGTGTGTGTGTCATTCATGGAGCACTGTTGTGGTTAGGGTCTGTGTGTGTGTGTTCATCTTAAAGTGCAACAGTAGACCAACCCGATAACGAACTTGACGAGAACCCTTACCCTTGAGGAAACAGGTAAAAGGGCAAGTGGAGGGAAATACCACAATAATACAGACAGTATGAACATTTTTTAGAATTTAGCTTTTGAGAGATATTTCTCTTGTGCTAGGTTTGTGTTCTCAGTCCAGCATGTTATGAAGTATTGTGATACAAAATCCATTGAAAGAAATTAACCTATAAAAATCATCCCTAAATTTGACATGTAAATGTTTGCAATACCAGCATCTACGTAGCAGCAAAAGCCTGAGAGTGAATTGTTTGTTTTATTATGTCACGCATGCACATCTGTGGATCACTCTCTGGGATCATCTGAGGTATGTACTACAAACCTGGGTCGAGAGTGGGCATTGGCACTAACATTCTACTCTTCTCTTTCCTCCATAGTACAGAAAAGAAACCGAATGAAGCCAACTGATCCCAACCCTTTCGGTCCCCCATCTATAAATAAATCCTGCAGCAAACAGACTTTCCCTTTTGAATAGAGCACACCACAGTATGGATCTCCTGTCTGGTGATCAAAAGCAGCATAAATGTCAAGAATAACAGTTTCACTTTTCAATTTGAACTTTTTAATTACATTTGTGCCCCATAGTATCTATTCGTATATTGTATATTTTTTCTTAGTTTGATTAAAAGGGGGCAACCAGGTTGGCATGCCAATATTTATTCATGAATCTTGCAGTCCTTTACTTGACCACAATTAGAAAAGATAATAAATTATTTTAAAAACATCCATGCTTTTTCTAACAAAAAAATAGAACTGATAGAAGCACTAAGACATGAATCTAGTTTTTAAGTAATTTATATGCTAAAAGATATACTTGTTACTTATTTATTTTGCTGAAATTCAGAGATTACTTTGCTCATTGCATTAACTGAAGAACAGCTTTCTTAATGATAAGATATTTAGAAATTCATTACCATTATATAAATATAAATGAAAGAAAGAATAAGGGCACCAATGAAAAAGCAGAGTAACTATATTAAGAAATTGCTGCTAGGTTTCATCACCTTTTAATTGCTTATACTGTATTTAGGACATCCTCTTGATGTGTATTTTCCATGTTTATTCTTAGCACACAGTACATATCACAAATAAATTAATCTGTATTAAAACAGCAGTTGGTTTGCACCTATATGCAAAATAGAAGCATGGTTCACATATTTAATATAAAAATTAAGTTCAAAAGAGAGCTTAATGAATGTTTAAATCTCAAATAAGATAGACAGAGGTTAAAGAGACTTTCAGTTAAATGTATTCTTGTCAGTTTACACTGCCCTTTTTTAACACAATCAGAGCTCACACAGGTAGCTCATCAGCACTCTAACAAACTTCTAAATAAAGAATGCCGGTGGTAGAAATTAGAATGATTAATGTAACCTTTAAAGAGTAAACTTTTAAAGGTAATGCATTCCTAAGGCTAATCAAAGAAAATACATGGAAACTCAGGCTAGAATTACTGCTACAGAACTTCTTGAAATAACAGGTACAGTGACAAAACTTCACAGGCCTAATTTTTTATAAAATGTATGATATATCTAAATGTTTAAAATCACCTTTTGTTGCTTGATGGAGATATGGCCAGTAGGAAAAGACACCTTGCTAAAAACATATTCTTATCAACACTCATTTCGCATGCTCAGTGTTAATCAGACTGATAATTGCCATTGAATACTCTATTGGTTTACACTCCAGTAATTATCTTTCACAATCACTGGCAGTAGAACTGTACTTTTCATGAAGTTTTTCTTCTGTGTACTGTAAGATTACTGCAAAATGAATGTCCAGAAAATTTAACATGCTGCTCTACTAAAACATTGATTTCATGTTCAATATGTTCATTTCTCTCTTTTTGTTTCTCTCAGCCAGTTTACTAGCCACTTTAGTGTTACCCGGGTTGGTCGACTGCTTTTTCTTTTATTGTCTTTCGTGACACAAATAATGGACTGAGACCTTAATGTAACTCAAGTCAGTAAGTAAAATATATATCTGACTGAACAAAAAAGCTTAAGCAGAAGCAATTGTAATGAAATAACTTTGACAAGACGTCAAAAAAGAGTTGGGGAGTGGCCCCATATAATATTTGGTTGTTGTTGGTCAAAATAACTGAAATAAATCAAACATTTGACAGAGTATAGTGCTGACATGACTGTTTGTATAAGAAAATGGCCGCTGGAAATGAGTTGGCAGGAAGTTAGGGAAAACCATACTTCTGGGATGGACAAGATGGCTATTTCCAGCTCTTGTCATTGTCTCCATGACAGATCAGATCCGAAATTAAGGGGTTGATGTTCTACGAAAAGTGAGCGAGGCTGACCAGAGGGAAGCTCCACCTCTCTATCCTTCCACGGTTTCAGCAAATTGATATGATAAACACGCTCGCTCGCTCGCTCGACGATTAGGTTGTTTAACTAAATAGTTGACTAGACCTCTTCGTTTCTTAATTTCATATGGGCCTTTGCCAATGAGCCAGTAATTTGGAGTGTGAAGTAGGAAGGAGCACCATAACACAATCCCCCGGGTTGAACTTTCGGAGGGTGGTGTTTTGATTGTAATATCGTGCCTGCGCTGCTTCAGCTTTTTCTACATGTTCTTTAAGTACAGGTCGAATTTTTTCCAATCTATTGTGTAATTGCTCAAAATATTCCAATATATTGTAGGATGGGAGAACCTCTTCTTCCCAGCCTTCTTTTAGCGTATACAATAGACCTCGGGGTTGTCTTCCATAAAGGAGTTCAAATATGAGAAAAACCCGTGGAGGTTTATGGGACTTCTCGATAGGCAAAGTGTACGAGGGGGAGTAACTGGTCCTAGTTCCTTCCATACTCGCTAACTACCTTGCGTAACATCTGTTTAAGTGTTTGATTTAATCGTTCTACCAGCCCATCTGTATGCGGGTGATAGACTGATGTTTTAAGATGTTTAATTTGCAGTAACCTAGCAACCTCCCTGAACCTCTCCGATGTGAAGGTATTTCCTTGGTCTGTTAATACTTCCTTGGGAATCCCAACACAAGCAAAAATCCCTACTAATTCCCGTGCGATTATTTTAGAGGTTGCTGAGCACAGGGGAACAGCTTCTGGAAACTGAGTGGCATAATCCACCATGACTAAAATGTATTTATGACCATGCAATGAGGCTCTAAGGGTCCCACGAGATCTACTTCGATAGCTTTGGTCCGTTCGGGTCCTTCAGGAGGGGGTATGTTTCTCGGAGTGCCTGAAGGACCTTCCATTTGCTTGACTATCTGTAATTGGCCTAAGAGAGTTAATACACGGCGTGGAGGCAGTCGGATTAGAGTCATTCCCATCCATAACCAAGCCCTTGTTTTGGCTGGGATTGGCTCCAGCAGACCCCCGTGACCCTGTAGTTGGGATATAGCGGGTTGGATAATGGATGGATGGATGGATGGATATAAGGGGAAGGCAAAGGGTTGATTAAAGCACAGTACATCTCTCCCTTTCTGTGTGAGCAATCTATAGGCTCCAAGGTTGGGTATGCGGGGAACATATTGCCTACCACCCCACACTTGAAACAGCGAGGAGGGAAGGGCGGCCTTTTATTTTTCCGGGCAGAGGCTTCGGAAGGTGGACGGGTGGACTCTGAACAAGGTACACAAACCTGTTGGGACTGGCGAGAGGACTGTTCTGACCCTTCCAATTTGCAGACTACCCAGTGATACTCGACTACCTCAATGAGGTTGTCCATAGAGGTTACCTCTTGTTTGCGGACTTGCTGGGCGAGTTGTTCGGGGAGGCCATGCACAAAGGTTTCACACGCTAATAGCTCGGCCATGCGCTGGGCACTGTTTACATCTGGCCTTAGCCAGTGGCCCACTTTGCTCCATACCTCAAAGGCTTGGGTTTGTATCGATCTCTCAGTTAGCAGCCTGCTCCTCAGTAAGGTCATAATAAGCTCTCTGCGCTTCTCCCTTCAGATAGGGTGCCAGAATGTAAGCCCATTCCGCCCACGGCCAGCCATTGCGCTTAGTGTTTCTTTCAAAAATCAAAAAATAAAACTCTACATCATCCCCCTCAGTCAAATGAGTTAACTGAGGAGGGATAAACTGCAAAGTCTCCGCTCTTATCACCACAACAGCCCAGGCTTCCAATTCAGCCAATCTGGTCCTAGTATCTCCCAGCTGAAGTTTGACTTGATGTAGTTTCATCACCAGGGTGTTAAGAACGGTATTCAGGTCTTGTTCCTCTGACATCCTGGAACAATTGTATCCTGCCGACTACGCCAATTGTGATGAAATAACATTGACAACACGTCAAAAAAGAGTTGGGGAATGGCCCTGTATAATATTTGGTTGTTGTTGGTCAAAATAACTGAAATAAAAACATTCGACAGAGTATAGTGCTGACATGATTGTTTATATAAGAAAATGGCCACAGGAAATGAGTTGGCAGAAGTTATGGAGAACTGGAAATGACATCATCTTCGGGGGACGAAAGTGACATCCTCTCTGACAGACCGGAAGTGCCATCATCTGTGATGGCCGGAAGTGACATCATCAAACTGGGAATGGAAAGTGATGTCATCTGGATTGGCCAGAAGTCATGTCATTCCGGAAGAAGTGTTTGATGTGGAGCCATTTTCAAATCTCTGAACTGTTGTTGGTGAGTGGGAATTATTACTATTTGTCTTCTTTGGTTCTGCAAATGTAGAGAGAGAGAGATATCAGTACCCCAATTCAGTCCTTCGTCAGACAATATATCACTCACCTCCAGGCTTGTTGACTGCCTCCTAAGCGCACGTGTGTGACACAATATTATTTTTATTTTCTTTTTTTTGCATTTCACATCCATTTAACTCATCTTCAGCTTTGCTTTTTTAATAGCCCTTAGAAAGATTGTACTGCTCAAAGGTTGATCTTTGATAGCTCCTGAGATATAAAAGAGATTCTGGTTTATGTTTCATTAAAGAATCAACTTTGTTACAGATGTTTCTCCTAAAATTCCAAAAATGAGACAGGAGATCCAATTGAGGTAAAAAGAGCCAAAATTGAAAATTTGGATTGAAAATCATGTTATAGTTTGTGAGCTCTCTTTCTGGTCTTGTTTTAAACTCTTTCAAAACTTCATATTTGCTTATTATTGGGCTGATGTCTTATTCAGATGACTTATAACATTTAATACATGATGTGTTACATTTGTAGTGGTTTTCCATTTGGAGCACAGGTAGATGAAGTGACTTTCTCTAGTTCATAGTATCAGTAGTGGGTTTTGAACCCATAGCCTCAGGGTTAGAAGTCCAAAGTGTGACAGTTTAGGGATTTCTCGCACCCTTGTACCCTCAGACCACACGTCAGACACCAGATAAAAGTCCAATAATAGGATTTATTATAATAATAAAGTGCACAAAGCACGCTCCCCTCCACAATTCTCAATAAACAATACAATTTTCAAATAAAACAATCCTCCTCTCCCAGACGCTTAGCCACCCTGCCTCCCAACTCAGCTCGTCCGTCTGGGATTTCCCACAGTCCTTTATAATCCTTGACCCGGAAGCGTTTTACCCTCTATGTCCATGTGACCTGAAACACTTCCGGATCAGATAAAAATCCTTCTTTTCTTCACCCAGGAAGCACATCGTTCCCATTGTCCATGTGACTATGACATACTTCCTGGGCGTAAGGCTAATAGTCTCTGGGCCTCCCTGCAGCGACTCCTGTTGGCCCCCATGGTATCCAGCAGGGCTGTGCATTAAAAGTCCATTGTCCATAATTCCTTGCTGGCATTCGGGGCACCTCTATGAGTTCAAATCTCTGCTGAAACTAAACACTTGAACACTTGGGTATTTTTCCTCTGGAGAAAGGTCATGTCTTCATTTATTTCTTTCTGATCTCATAGTTGTCTAGGAGAATCCAAAAAGATATTTAGATTTCATTTTTGATTTTTAATTCCTTGTGGAAACCTGGCTAAAAATACAAAAACAACTGACTACCCCACAAGCAACAATATAAGAGTTCTGTAAATGGACATTTCTATTTAATGAAGTTAATTTTCTAGTAATGTTCAAAAGCAATATGGCTATGCACAACCAATCAATGATTCCATCTAAATTAAACTAATACACTAAAGTCAAAACTTCATATTCTCTGTATATCTTTTTGAACATTTCCTCCTCTATCTGTTTTATTGTCTCTGCTAGAACATTGTCCATGGAATAGAGTAAGGGGTTCCTGACATCCTTTTCAGGAGATATATTTCTGCTAAATTCTGTATTCAATGCCAAATTTAATTGAATCTGTTTAGGCTAGGTGAATTACTGAATTTACACATCTATTTTGGCATGAAAGTCCATTTGAACAAGCCAGGAAACCATTTGTGTAAAATGTAACATCTCTTAGAGTCTCTGCAAATTTAGCATGTTGTGGAATGGGAGTGATTCATTATTAGCCAAGTGCACCTAATCATCTTAGGTGCATTAGTAATTCAATTTTTGAATTATGCTGAAACCAAAGGTTTCAGCTGAAATCCTGCAATTTTGGTAAGGACATGATTTATCCAAATTTACAACATTATGTACTTTTGAGTGTTCCATTTTCAAATAGACTCCAAAATATTTAAACCTTTCCCATCTCTAAAGTATAAAAATGAATGTGTGTTTTTCAGGTTTGCACATCTATGCTATTATAGCTATCTCCTCAAAACCTTTCATAGATTCTCCATCTATAAAGGGGAAGAACATAGGCTAAGTTTTGCTATGAAATTTGACAGCATATGTTCTTTATTAAGGAAGTATCCCTAGAAGGTATTTTTGGGACTTGTTTTAAAAGTTGCTCTCCATAGTCAGTTTAATGAGTTAAATTTTGATTTAGGGCCAAATATTTTCCACCTGCGGAATTTATTTAATGATGAATTATGCACTATATTCCACATTGGACAGCACCTGGTACGCCTACTGGTATGTTATAAGGGGTTACAAACCCAAATAGGTTTTCCTTCAAGCTTTAGTCTGAAACTTTGGTGTCATATTCATATTGCAAAGCATAGGATCATTTTTTTTATTTAATTCACAGGTATACAAAAAAAAAACAAAATTCAGATGCCTAGGTTTTTTAAATTGATTTAGGATATTTTGAGGGTGCTGAATTCAAACATCCCATTACTTTTGCTGAATTGGTTCTAGTTTTTGAGATAATGGACATCCAAGAAAATAATGCATTCCCCCAATGTGACTTGTGTGTGATAACAAATGCAATAGCTTTTGGTCTGTCTTTTGACTCTTTAACAGTGTCTTAGGTAATGAAATATCCCACATAATTATTTTGTATTTCAATTTGTAGGCCTACAATGCTATAAAAGTGACTTTTTGAAGCCACAATTCAACTGTGAACTTTCAGAGGAAAGAAGTCGGCTACAGTATAGGTTTGTCAACCCAGTCTTGGTTTATACGCAAAAAGTTCTGTCTTAATAAATATATAAATACATGTAAAAATTATGACTTCATCAAGAAGAGACTGCATCAACAATCCTGATGTATTCTGCTACATCTGTGGAGAGTACATGGTTGAATACAAAGAAGAAATATCACAGACTTTGTGCATCGAGTATACCTGGCTTATTTTAGAGTACAGCTTGGAGACCAGGATGAGTCTTGGGCTCCACAAATGGTTTGCAAAACATGTGTGGAGCACCTAAGACAGTGGACAAAAGGTGAAAGAAAAAGTTTAAACTTTGGTGTGCCAATGGTATGGAGAGAACTGAAAAACCATCATGACAATTGTTATTTTTGTGTTGTAAAGACTTTAATCGTTACAAGAAAGCTCGGAGGATTATCCTGATTTGAAATCAGCAAGATGACCTATTCCACATGGCAATGATGTTCCCATACCAGTGTTTACCAGACTACCAAACCAGCCACTGTCAGACTCTGAAGAGAGGCAGGGATTGGAGTGTATGGCAGGTAGTAGCAGTGGAAGTGAATTTGAGGAAAGCTCTTCGACACCTGAACCATTAACACTAGAATTACCAGAGACTACGAAAAAACTCGTAGATCCATTCCACCTTAAATCGCTTCTCACCTCTCAGTCAGCGTCTTTTGTCCTTTAAATGTGTTGATAAGCAGCAAGCAGTCTGCTATCACATCCCCCACCGGCGCACAGTTTTCTCAGCTCAAGTCTGTTTACCTGTGTGTCAGTTGCTTGGAGTTGTATAGAGTGGGAAGTCAGGCAAAAGCACGCCTTTTATAAATACTATATCGTAATTTGGAACACATGCATTTCATGTGTGTTCCGTGTCTACAACGATCTATGTCAGGGGTGCCTACATTTTTTCGGCTTGCGAGCTACTTTTAAAATGACCACGTCAAAATGATCTACCTAAAATAAAAATTCTATATATATATATATATATATATACAGTATATATTATATATATATATATATATATATATATATATATAGTATCAGAGGTGGATAGTAACGAGTTACATTTACTCTGTTATATTTACTTGAGTAACTTTTTAAAAAAATTGTACTTCTATGAGTAGTTTTACTGCACCATAATTTTTACTTTTACTTGAGTACATTTGTGAAGAAGAAACGTTACTCTTACTCCGTTACATTGGGCAACACTCGAATCGTTACTTTTTTTCCATTAAAGTCTGACAGACAATTTTTAATTTGCTCTGTAGCGTATGCTGTCAAGTTGCGCACAAGCCTTCTATTGTGACTCAACTGCGATTTTTAGTTCCCTCTCATTTCTCTTTCTCAGATCGCTTTTCGGAAGTAAGTCAGTTTTGTAGTTTTTATAAACAGTTTGAAAGTGCCTTTTCACATTTTCCTTCTTTGGAAGCAATGATAGATTGACAGATCAGACAAACGCACTTCGATTGTGACATTGTGAGAGAGAAAAATCCTCTTCCAATTCCACATCCAGCCCATAAACAACATTTTTTTTTAAATCCCTTCTTTAGTCGATATAAATTGGAAGGCTTACTAGATCACTTAGATAGCTGGAGTTTTGCAGTTGCTTGCACATTTGATTGTGCGTGCGGGATGATCAGTGTGTTAGAAGAAAAGAGATCTCAGACTGGAATGAATGACACTGAGGCTTCAACCTGGAAGAGTTTTGTCTCTGTTGTGAAGAACTACTTGGGTAATCACAGAGCAGACAATTATGAAGAAATTTAGGAGTTAATATGAGCATAAAGATCTATAGCCATTTAAACAGATTTCCAGATAACCTTGGAGACTTCAGCAAGGAACAAGGCGAGAGGTTCCACCAGGATATGAAGGTGATGGAGGAGAGGTATCAAGGCAGATGGGACATACACATGATGGCAGACTACTGTTGGAGTCTCTAACGTGATTGTCCTGATGACACACATAAAAGAAATCACATAAACAGCATTTTTTGAAGCATTGACATTAATAACAATTAATAACTAATTAATAGCATTGACATTAATAACAATTAATAACTAATTAATATTGTATTAATTAATCAAATCATACATAACTTTTTTCCTGTCACTGTTAGATATTTTTAATTTCTTTTTTGTATGATGTTAGACTGTTTACTTACTATTTGTAACTAAAATAAAAATCTTGCAATTCTGAAAGCTTTTCAAACGTGTTGCGTTAATTAATTAACTATTAAATATCTCAGAAACTACAGCCAATCTGGCAAAACCAAAGTCATAGTCTTAATCAGCACCATAAACTTTATACAAAACCGTTCAGACATCATTGGCACCAAAATCACTGTATACCAGGAAATCAGTGTATTCAAAAATAAAAAACATACTTTCTCAATTATTTTGTTTAGTAATTTATATTTATGATCTAATAACAATCTGTTTTTTGAAAAGAAGATCAATAATGCATTTTCGATTGATTTTGTCAATTGCTTTACCATGAATGAGACACAAATCAATTAAGAATTCAATTAGTATAACAATTCTCAAATTCATGTTTCCTGTCAAATCAATCTCAACACCCATTACCTGCGCAGCTCAGAGAGATGTGATTGAGATCCCAGTATGCAGTAGTCCTTCATAGACATTGAAACATCAAAGGTCTACTTCATTTATTTTAGAACAGTATTGATAAATTCTTGCTAATTTCTAAAAAAGCCTTAGATCATTCCTTTCAGAGAAAAATGTTATTTTACTTAATTGTACATAGATAAAGACATCCTTTTTCCACAGAGCTGTAGAGTGTGCAGAGTGATTAAGACTCTTCCAATTGAGATGAGACAATATAAATGAGTACGATATCAGAAAAGATCTTTTTGTGACAAATATTATCCTCTATGGTGAGACTCTAAATAAGGCTGTTAGAAATATGAAGTATTTGTTAATCTAACATTATCTGACAAAGAAAAAAATTTTCTTCCAATATAATCTGAGTATAGGGAATTCCCAAAACATTTAAACTTGAACTCAACAGGGAAGCACATGAGCACTTTGTTTATAGTTTTCTTCTTGTCCATTGTATACTTTAGATACAGTAATCTTAGTCAAGATAGCTAGGTGCAATATACTGTTTTTAAAAGAAGTTCACCCTGTTTGGCACAAATTGATTAAGAGTATATCTTGCTGATTGCTGACTCCCATTCATTATCTGAGATTCTAATTTCTGTTTTTCAATATTGGCTTGGATCAGACATTGTTCTGCTGAATGTGGCCCATGGTCTAGTTCTGTCTGTTGCAGATAGCAACTACTTACCTGAGCATGTCAGTCTGCATCACAACTAGATGTGACACTACAGATGTATTTCAAAATTGATATGTATGTGAAACTGCGGGAGACTGCATTAGAAAGGATGGATATAAAAAAGGGAAACTGCGGCTGACTGAATCGGAGAAAGGGATGATACAGAGATTTTTCATGTTATATTGAAAAAAGGAAGACAACACTTCCTGTTAATCTGCATTCTGTCTGCATTTTGTACAAAGACACAAATTAAATACGTGTTATAAAATGAAAAGTTGATGTGCAAAACCGATCATTCAACAAATCCTGGACTCCTAAGTATTTTTTCATGGATGTCAATGGTAAAACAAAGAGCACATTTAAAGACTACAACTTGAGTCGTCACTTCGAGGCCAAGCACGTCAAAAAATATAGAAACTAGGGCAGGGATGGCGAACTCCAGGCCTCGAGTGCCACAGTGGCTGCTGGTTTTCATTCTTACCATCTTCTTAATTAATAACCAGTTTTTGCTGCTGATTACTTCTTTTAATTAACTTGACTCAGGCCCCATAGTTGTTTCTTTTTCTTTAATTAGCAGCCAAACAATAATGAGACACAAAACAAACCACCGCAAGACCAGCTCCCCTGTGCCCAGTACACAATATCTGAAATTAAAAAGAGTTGATGGTCTTGGTAAGGTTGATCTCTCAGGTCACCAAAACATTTTGCCGGTGCTCTTAGAAAGAACAGAAAAACAAAAAAGTTTTCGAAATGTGTGCTGTGGCAGAATGAGAGCAGCAACAAGCCATGGAATTAAATAAGGGGTTTAATTAACAGCAACAAAATGGCTTTTCATTAAGAAAGTGATTAGAGCGAAATTGGTTGGAGTTTGAAGCCCCAGTTTAGCTGGTCATCTGTTGGCTCATTTCACATCTCATTTCTGCTTGGCTGTCATTTAATGAAGAAATTAATCAATTCAGAGGGCTTAACTCTTCTAACAGGGCTATTAAAGTGATGGGGAAAAAGTTAATTAGCAGTGAAAATTGGTCACTGATTAGGAAAAGGGTTAGAATGAAAACCCTGTAGCCACTGTGGCACTCCAGGCCTAGAGTTTGCAACCCCTGAACTAGGGGGTTCCCCCCTGCATGCCAGCCCACCCGGCCTGCACTATGTTGCCTCCTCCATAATGTGCTACACAATCATGGCTTGCCCGTACTTGAAGAGATGTGGTATGATGAACCTGACCATGACCCACCAAATGATCAGCCAAATTGAACAGCGTATTAATGTAATTAGAAGAATATAAAAACAGGTAATCAGATGCAGCATTTATTTTTTAATCAATTAATTTAAATTGTGGTTAATATCACATAGTACAGCCCTGATATTCCTTAGTTTATTGTCTGCATCTCTTAAAGTGTCCACTATTGCATTTTGTAAATCCGGAACAGTGTTCTTCAGCACACAGAGGTGTGTGTGCAGCCAGCGTCTGAAGATGTGCTGGGCACAACAGCATCATCACCTCATGGAGCATCATCGGCACAAGGGTCAGCATTTGCAATATTGTCTGAAACAGAATAAATAGACAGTGGGCTGCAACTCGCCTTTTCATGTCAACTGACCGCTTCTTTTTTATTTTGTGAACAATGCAACTTTCTGAACTTGAACTTTCAAGTGTCTCCGCCACTCTGTATCACTTGATCAACTTCCTTTTGTTGTTTGTACCACTGCTTAAGCCATCAGTTAGTACATTCTTAGTTGCAGTCTCTTTCCAATAGTAGACTTAATGCACTTTTACATCAACAATCTCAAAAGCTACATAAAGGTACTGTGAATTCTGGAGTTGTTGGAGACTTCTTTCAGCATCTTGTGTACTGCTCTTGGACTGAATTTGCCAGTGGGGCAAAGCCTGAACAATTTGACAATTGTTTGAAATCTTCTTCATCTACCTGTAGATAATTTTCAGACAGTCGAATGGTTGATTTCCAATTGTTTGGGAATCTTTTTAAACCCCTTCCCGGGTATTTATTGCCTAATTTCCAAAAGGCCTCAGAGAACTTTTTCGGTCTAGGCACGGTGATAACACAAATTTCAACAAGAAAGGGTAAACCAAAGTAATACTGTAGATTTTAATAAGACAAGGTCCTCCAACACCCCCTCAAATAACGTTCTAATCATTTGCCACAAATCTGGTGCACCTGATGCTAATTTTAGGAGTTTGAGGTAGTGATAAATATAAGAGTGTTCTTACTTTTTGTACATGCAAAATTTGCATTTATGTTGATTTAAATTATACAGTGAACTACAAAATAAAAATGTGGTATGCTGTTTGTTATATTAAACCACCCGTATCTCTCGATGCAATTTAAATGAAGATGAAATCTTTATGTCCTTTTGAGTTAAAAAAAAAAAAATCATGTACTTACTTTTTCAAATGACTATATACATACATACATACATACATACATACATACATACATACATACATACAAAAAACCGCTGAAGAAAACATGCATTATATAATTGAGAAGGCAGCGAAACAATAAGAAGCGAGCGACTGACATATACATACAACCATATTCATGAGTGATGCTACTTCAGAAACAAAGCACAGTGTAAAGTTTAAATTAAGTTCATAGACAGGCTGCCGCTGGCGTTTGTAATTTAGTGCCTGCCCATATAAGGCCGTCCGTCAGCAGCAATCCAATAGAAACACTGCTGCTAAATATTCACGGGTGAAGGACTGTGCTTATGCAGAGGAAGATTAGATGGTCAGGGTGGTGTTTGGCACAAACTCAGCGTAACTGCGAGAGAAACTTTTAAGTGCCGGGTCTTAACTAACATTACATACAGCCATGGACATCACACGAGATGGCACCAGCACAGCTGGGAACCTTCGATGCAAGAACATCAAGCGGCTCACGTGAACTGACGCAGTGCACAGACAAAACCAACAGTTCCAAAGAGTGCTGAACAAAAACCGAATTACACAATTGAGAAGGCAGCAAAAAAATATGAAGCGTCTGATACATACAAGCATATTCATAAGTGCAGCTACTGTGGAAACAAAGCACACAGTGGAAAAAGTCAATGTCCCGCTAAAGGAAGACAGTGTAAAAAAAAAACCTGTGCATGCAGTGTGTCACATCTCAGATAAAGAGAAAGACGAGCTGTTTATTGATGCAGTAAGAAACGAATCGATGAATGAAACCTCTTATCTTTACAATGATTGACAAACACGGAATGTAACTTGAACACAACACATCCTACAAATACGAACCTGATTGAAAGAAATAATGATAATCAAATCCTTGATGACAGCAACACTCAATAACACTCAAAAAACAATTACTGTATATTGACAATCATGTTACGTTATTTTTAAAATGTTCCCTTTTCTTTTTCATAACTTCTTTAACACACTACTTCTCCGCTGCAAATATATATATATACCCCGATCTACATACTCTCAAATAGACAAGCCACACGCCGTGGTGCAATTGTAGAGGCTTCGCCTCTAGCGCTGACATCCGAGGTTCGATTCCCAAGAGGGGATGCACTGAGTATGTACGCGCGCTTCCCAATTCATTTTACCCTCACATCTCCTTGGTTTGGGACGTATGAAAAAATATGCAGTTAACGCAGAATCATGTTACGTTATTTTTAATATGTTTACTTTTCTTAGCACAAGCACAGCTGAGAAGCTTCGATGCATGTACTCCATAACACGTTAAAAAAATAACGCATTTAATCACACTTTCAATTCCAAGCAAAGGGGAATTTTTGTCAATGCATGATTTCCTGGTACATCGATTACACTGATGCACACATCACAGCTACAAAAATGTTAGAGTCGGAATAAAGCGCATTCCTACGACTGATCGAAGCAAAATTTCATTTCAAAAGACTATCCGAGCGAAGCCTTGATAAAAGCATGGTTTTGTGCACACTGAAAAGTAAGCAAAATTAGATGCATTACAGAAAGCAGACTTTGTGGCTCTTACTGGGGATCATTGGACTTCTGTGAGTAATTCTAATTACATCTAATTACAAAATGTTCAATGATCACACTGTTTTAGCCTAATGTACAAAATAATTTTGGCTGAGTTTAAAGATTAAGTTGGTCAAATTACCTTTTATGTTTCTGACTTATTTTTTTAAGAAGAAAAACTGCACTTTATGTTGAAATTTTGGTTATTATTATTTAAAGACAGTACCATTCTGAAAATGTACTTAAAGTACTTAAACTACCCCTTTATTTTTAAGTCGGCCCAATTTTAACCAGGGATGATATTTTTGTTTCTGTTTTGAATTCAAATGCAGTTTAAAAACATTTTTTTTTCAGAAATTAAAACAGCTTGAGTTTACAATATTCATGTCCATGTCTATTATTTGATTCTGTCGCCCACTAAAACCCTTGTAAATAAAAAAAAACATTGCCGATTTGGGGCAAATTTACGTGTGCGATTACATATGATTAATCAAGAATAATTATTACACAGCCTCTAATTAATTGGATTAATTTTTTTAATCGAGTCCCACCCCTAATTTACAGTAGATATATATGTAGATTTGTACATATATGTGTATATACAGTATATATGTATATGTGTATATATATGTATATATATATGTGTGTGTGTATATATATGTGTATATATGTATATATTTATATGTATATGTATATATATGTATATATATATGTATGTGTGTATGTATATATATATATATATATATATTGTCACAAAACGAGACAAAGACAGAAAAGGTTTGGGGCAGCCACCCATGTAATTTGGTATCCTGGCTGCAACTTCGTTTTCTTTTAAATACCAGCACTGAAGTGCTTACAACAGAGTCCAAAACAAGACTGACACAGAAGGGAAAAGGGAAGGCTTTTAAAGGGGAGACAGGAAGTGAGGTCATAAGGGTCGGGCACGTGTTCATTGTTCATTGGTTTAGTCCCGGATGTGACATCAGGGGCCGGAGCTGGCAAGGTCTGTCTCCATTGGCTCGGTCCCAGAAGTGACGTCCAGAGAGACAGGTGGAACCTCCCGGGTTAGGTCTACAGGGAAGTGAGAAAGAGAGTTAGTGCGCTCTGCCACATCCCGGCATGGCTCAGAACTGCCTTCACTGAGCCCTTTAGCTGCCTCCCATGCGGCGTGTGACAAGGCCCCCTCAGCCCAGACCCGTCGGGTCGGGCGACCTTAACCGAGAGGTCGTAAACCCGAGAGAGCATCGGCGTTGGCATGGAGAGCACCCGGCGATGAGCGAGCGAAAACTTGTACGGCTGCAGGTCAAGAAACCACCGGGTGACCCGCGGATTCGACTCCTTGTGCAGGGCCATCCACTGTAGAGGTGCATGGTCCGTGACAAGGGTGAACTCACGGCCCAACAGGTAGTACCTCAGCTGAGTGATCGCCCATTTAATCGCCAGAGCCTCCCTCTCCACCGCCGCATACCTGGTCTCCCGGTCCAACAGTTTCCGCTCAGGAACATGACGGGTGTTCACACCATCGACACTTTGGCTCAGCACGGCTCCCAGGCCTGTGTCCGGCGTCCGCCTGGAGGATGAAAGGCAAAGAAAAGTTAGGTGCCATCAAAATAGGTGCGGACGTAAGGGCCTTCTTCAAGTCACCAAATGCAGTGTCTGTTTTGCAGTCCATACCACAATGTTCGGGCCCTCTTCTTTGTTAAATCAGTCAAGGGAACCGCTTTCTCCGAAAACCGGGGTACAAACCGGCGGTAGTACCCGGCTAACCCGAGAAAGGCTTGGACCTGCCGCTTGGTTCATGGACGGGCCATTTCAGAATGGCATCAATTTTGGAGCACTGTGGCCTTACGGTACCCGACCCACCAGGTAGCCTAAATATTTGGCCTCGCTTAATCCAAAGAAACATTTCTTGGGATTAATCCGGAGCCCGGCCTCACCAAGTGTCCGTAATACCGCTTGGACATGCTGTAGGTGTTCCTTCCATGTGCTGGAATAGATGACCACGCCATCTAGGTAGGCAGCACTGTATGAGTTATGAGGCGAAGCACTTTGTCCACCAGACGCTGAAAGGTTGCTGGAGCCCGTGTAACCCAAATGGAAGGACACGATACTGCCAGTGTCCGCTAGGGGTACTAAACGCGTTTTTCCTTCGAGTCCGTTAAAGGAACCTGCCAGTACCCTTTGTCATGTCAAGTGTGGTCAGGTATTGAGCCTGTCCAAGCCTCTCGAGGAGGTCGCCCACGCGTGGCATTGGATAGGCATCAAATTGGGAGACTTGGTTAAGCCGACGGAAGTCATTGCAGAACCTCCAACTCCGTCAGGCTTACCGACGAGCACAATGGGGCTGGACCAGGGACTATAACTCTCCTCAATTACACCTAGTTCCAGCATGCGCTTGATCTCAAGCTCCACTTCAGCCTTTTTTGCCTCGGGAAGACGGCAGGCGTTCTCGGACAACAACCCCGGGCTCTGTCACAATGTTGTGCTCAATCAGAGAGGTCCTTCCGGGTGTTCACTGACTACCTCTCGAACGGTCCGGATAACTGTTTCCAGCTCCTGCCGTTGCCTGGGTCTCAAGTCTGCGCCAAAGTTAAGGTCGTGTGTGTGTGCGAAGAGTGAGCGGGCTGGCCGGAGGAGGGATCGGGTCCCTGTCCTTCCACGGTTTCAGCAGGTTCACATGATATACCGCTCCTTTGGCCGACGATTGGGTTGACTCACCAAATAGTCGACCAGTCCCTTCCTCTCCTTAACTTCGTAGGGGCCCTGCCAGTGGGCAAGCAACTTAGAGTGGGAGGTAGGCACTAGGACCATGACCCGATCTCCGGGTGGAACTCCCAAGAGACGTGCAGCGTTGTAGTAGCGAACCTGTGCTGCTTGAGCCTCCTCCATGTGACTTTTAAGGACAGGCGAATCTTTCCAAATCTATCGCGTAACTGCGCGATATACTCCAGTATGTTAGTGGTGGGAAGAGCCTCTTCTTCCCAGCCTTCTTTCAAAATATCCAATATGCCCGAGGTTGTCGCCCATACAGTAGTTCAAAGGGGAGAACCCGTGGAGGCTTGTGGGACTTCCCGATAGGCAAAAAGGACGAGGGGGAGGAGCTGATCCCAGTTCCTTCCATCCTCGCTGACCACCTTACGTAGCATTTGCTTGAGAGTTTGATTAAACCTCTCTACTAATCCGTCGGTTTGAGGATGATACACCGAGGTTTTTAAATGCTTTATTTTCAGTAATCTGGCAGTCTCCTTGAACGTCTCCGAGGTGAAGGGGGTCCCCTGGTCTGTCAAGACTTCTTTGGGGATCCCCACGCCAATACCCTAGTAATTCCCGTGCGATGGCTTTAGAGGTAGCTGAGCGCAACGGAACAGCTTCGGGGTATCGTGTAGCATAATCCACGAGGACTAAAATGTACTTGTGTCCTCGGGCTGAGGGCTCTAGAGGTCCCACCAGGTCGACCCCGATTCTGTGGAAGGGAACGCCAATCAAGGGAATAGGAACAAGAGGAGCACGGTCCCTCCTAGGAATCTGTCGCAGTTGACACTCCGGGCAGGAAGCGCAAAAGCGACGAACCTCCTCATTAATTCCTGGCCAGTAAAACCGGAGCTTGATCCGCTCCAGAGTTTTTTCGGTGCCCAGGTGGCCACCTAGGAGGTGGGCGTGTGCTAGCTCGCAGACCTGCCGCCGGAAGGTACGCTGCACTAGCAGCAGCCTCGCCTCCTGCCCGTCATGCATTGCTACACGGTAAAGGAGGTCATTATCTAACACAAAGTAGGGGCCCTGTGGCATCGACTGACTAGTGCGCTGGCCATTGACAAGGACCACTGCATTTTTTACAAACTTCAGGGAGTCGTCATTCCATTGCTCCCTTTGAAAGAAGCCGGCGTCTTTTAAATTGAAACCGCAACACGGAGAGAGGGTCAGCGCCGACCTCAATGGGCGTGGTTTCCTCCCGCTCCGCCGGGCGTTGGTGGATGACGTGTCAGCCGGCGACGCCCGGAGTTGCCACGCCAGCCAGGACGGCTGTCTTCACCCCTCTCTGCCGGCTGATTACACGGCGTGGAGGCAGCTTGAGACGGTTCATCTCCGTCCATAACGAGGCCCAACTTAACCCGGGAGTGGTATGTGTCTCACCGCTTTTAATGTCAGACCAGTCCCGCCCTAGTATCACCGGGTGTGGAGGATCAGGAAGGATTGCCACGGTTACTTTCTGGGCTGATCCTCCGTAGCTAATGACACAGCGGCGGTGCTGTACCAGCGGGTTTCCCGTGGACACAGGTTATACTGGTCTTGAATTTTAGCCATTGTCGCGGTAGCACAAAGCGGCGGGCAACAATGGAAATGTTGCTGCCGGAATCGAGCAGAGCGAAGTTTTAAACCCGTTAACGATCACCACGGCTAGTATGCGGGACCGTCAACGGGTTTGTCAGAGCACACCAAGCCCTCCTCCCCCTCCACCTGCATTCCTCCTCGCCTCCAAGCGGTTTTGCGTGCCAGCGCCGCGGACGCCGATGCAAGCTCCGGGTTATACAGGGAGGGGCTAGGTCTTGGGACATACCCCGGCTGAGTTTGGCAGAAGGACGGTTCTGCTCTCCCAGAGTGTGAGGCCGCCCTCTGTGTTTCCAGAAGCTCTATGAGCCCTGACATGTTCAAACTGCACGCCCCAGACCGGCTGGGTGAAGCCCTGGGGAAGTGCTTTCAGGAGCAGATAGCACGCTACCTGCTCAATGACCTGGTAGGGCTTGTTTTCCAAGGGCCGTAGCCACTGCCATACTTTTGCCCATAAGGACCAGGCTTGTTTACTGGTCGGCCTCTCAGGGTCCAACCTCCACTTCGTTATTTTACTCACCTGCCAGTCTGGGGCACCCCAAGGTGGTAAAGGGGCTGTGGTTTCACTGGGGGCAGGCACTCTCCCCAAGAGAGCATACTGAGTCCCTCTTGTCTCCCTCCAGGGCAGCCCACGGTGAGCCCCACCCGCACACTCCCTGGCCTCTCTAGATGGCCTAGTTCTGCGTGCTGGGAGCGGAGCCCGCACCGGGTCTCGCCGAACCACGGGCACCCTCCCGCCTGAATACTCGGCCCCGGACGCCTCCCACCTGGGTGTTTTGCAGGTCCTGTCCCCTTCTCTTCTGGGACTTCTCCATCCTGCCGACTACGCCACTGTCACAAAACGAGACAAAGACAGAAAAAGGTTTGGGGCAGCCACCCATGTAATTCGGTATCCTGGCTGCAACTTCGTTTTTCCTTTAAATACCAGCACTGAAGTGCTTACAACAGAGTCCAAAACAAGACTGACACAGAAGGGAAAAGGGAAGGCTTTTAAAGGGGGAGACAGGAAGTGAGGTCATAAGGGTCGGGCACGTGTTCATCGTTCATTGGTTTAGTCCCGGATGTGACATCAGGGGGGCCGGAGCTGGCAAGGTCTGTCTCCATTGGCTCGGTCCCAGAAGTGACGTCCAGAGAGACAGGTGGAACCTCCCGGTTAGGTCTACAGGGAAGTGAGAAAGAGAGTTAGTGCGCTCTGCCACATCCCGGCATGGCTCAGAACTGCCTTCACTCGAGCCCTTTAGCTGCCTCCCATGCGCGCGTGTGTGACAATATATATATATATATATATATATATATATAACTGTGTATATATATGTGTATATATGTATATATGTATATATATATATGTCTATATTTGTTTATGTGTATATGTATATATGTATGTATATGTATATATATATATATAATGTGTATATATATGTTTATATATGTGTGTGTGTGTGTGTCTGTACTGTATATATATATGCCAGCAACACTCATGACAATGACAAAGCAATTACATTGTCAATCATGTTATGTTATTATTAAAATGTTTCCTTTTCTTTTTACTTCTCCGCCGCCAAGCGGGGGTATTTTGATATATATATATATCTATATATATATATATATATATAGATATATATATATAAATAGATATGACAACAACACTCATATCAATGACAAAACAATTACATTAACAATCATCTTACGTTATTTTTAAAATGTTTCCTTTTCTTTTTCATAACTTGTTTAACACACTACTTCTCTCGGGTATTCTGCTAGTATATATATATATATATATATATATAGTAAAAGAACAAAAAAAGAGATCATAAAGGTTTGAGGCACCAAAGCAGTCCCAGTATATTATAATAATGTTTGTAAATAAAAAGCACAAAAAAGTCTCCTTCAAATGATCATTGCCTGACTGTTTCAAGATGGTTGTTTATACAGGAAACTTGGAGGAAGGGGAAAGTTTAGTAGGATGGAAGCCAGAAGTGATCGTCAATCATTCTTTCTGCAGTGGGAGGTAGAAGAGAGCTCCAATGATTGGTATGGAGGGTAATTAATATAAGCTGTGCCCTGAGGTTGTCTCCCAATCGCAATTGCATAATTATTTATAGTATATATATATATATATATATATAAATAAAATAATACATTCTATCATTTGCGGTTCTGTATGAATTCTAATAGAGTTTTGCAGCATTTTTTTTGTTCTGGGTTACATTTCTGTTCTTTTTTTATGTTTTAAGGTTAACAACTAAAATAAGATATTACTTTTGCTATTGTTATATATAAGGCAAAAACAACATCACTGGAAGTCATTGTTCATTTTGAACCAGAGACTCCAGAGATGGTATTATTAATCCTGTTACTGAAGAAACCTAGTGACATCTAGCTTGCATTCATCCTACTTTCAATTTTTTTCATTTTATATTTACAGTTTGCTAACTTTTTTGCTCCACGGTAATTTTTTGTGCTGCTTTGCTGTGGGTCTATAACTGCAACTTAATATAATTTTATTATTGTTCATTTTTAAGTCACAACACCATTTTTTAGCTTCACCATCTTTTAAGTATGTTCTTAGGATATATGTCTCTGTTGCTAGTGGCTGCCTTTCAGAAGGTGCTTTGCCCAATGTCATGTAGCATTCAGTGTAGTATCCAAGATTCCACATCCAATAGTCAAACAACTTCAGCATGAGTCCTCAGGAGCAAATACTATCGATTTTTGATTCATAGCAGTTCTAATTTCGGCCCCTGTAACTGTCTTGTGTGTCATTATTTTAGTAAGTTTATGCCATCTGGCTGCTGAACAACTTCTTAATATTGTACAATTTTGAGTCTAGAAGATTGGTGGCAAAATTCTGACTGCTGGACATTATTATTTTGGCATTAATCAGTTTTACACTTTAGTTTTGGCTATAGCTTCCTATGTTTACAGATTGAAATCTCTCGCAACTTTAGTCTTTGCACTCATTTAATTTATTATTTTTTCATCTTATTCACAACTTACAATATATACTCTTGACTTTGTATATGGCGTTAGTTTCTTAGTTTTGGTGACAGCAAGTCTGCTAGTTAGTAACCTTTGGAAATGCCGTTTTGACTTTGCTTACAGTTTACTTTTATGGTTTTTGGCAGTGGGCTTTCTGAGTTTTCAGACATTGACTCTCATTACAATGTCTTGAACATGTGCACACGTCCTGGTTTGGTTAATGCTACTCTCACAGGTGCTCACATTCTCTTCTGCCAGCAAACTGTTCAGGGCGGTTCACTAGAACTAGAAAGCAAAAGGAATTTGTCTATGCTGCAGTGCAACAGATAGTCCTTGGATACTTGCAACTGTTCCTACATGAACATGAGTGTTTCCATCTGGGACCCTAACTCATTTTATGACTTCTTATGTCTTTCTTACACATTTAACAACAAAGCAATTTCAAGCCCACTTACTCCAGTTTAGGGTTGTGAGATGTCAGAGGCAATCCAGGGAGCGCAGGGAATAAGTCAGGAACCAAACTTGGACAGGGCAAGAGAAAAGATAAAGACTTTAAGAATTGAAAGAAATATTAAAAGAGTTTTTAGAAGAAATTAAAGAATACCAAAAAATGAAATAATATGTTGGTTTCTGCAATGAAATGGTGCCCTGTCCAGGGAGTATGAAGAGGTACCAGCTTTAGTCTGAAAATCTTATGTTATTTTACATTACATGTTATATATTTTTATTGCTATACTGTGGTCTGCCACATCAACTCAAGCAGAGCTGCTACCAACCTGTTAATTGACTACATCATGTGTTAATGAGCAGTGCCTCAACTAGCCATTTAAGCTGATAGTGTCTTACTGAATAAAACTTATTTGCTCTGTTTAAGTCAGCCATACAGCAAGTCAGGAGTGGTATAAGTTCAGTTTGGTCGCTCACCTAAAGGACCGCAGTTCTCCTATGTTTATGCCACTGTCTTATCTTCAACTTAAGTCAAATCTGAGTAGTGTCTGTCTTGCCTCTATAGGAAGTCATTCTTTACTTTAAGCCAGGCGCCCAAGTCCTGGGGGTGCCGAAGTGGCCACAGATTTTATTCCAGTCTGTTTTCTAATTAGAACCCAGCCCTCAAGGACCATGATTGAGGACCCCTGTTCTTAGCTAAGGCTACTTTATGTCTGCTTTGTTTGTACAGCCAAATGTCCCAAGTATGTAGTAGATGACTGCTTTTTGTTTTCTGTTATGCTTAGTTAAGCATCTAGGAAGAAGTGTTAGGTGTCTTATTTGTTCTACCAGCCATCCTGCAAGGCAGATTATGATGTTTGCTTGGTCTAATAATAGTAAAGCTTTGTATTGAAATTTGTAATTGAAATCTCTGTTAAGACATCCTGCTTGTCCTTTATTTGAATTTTATTTGCTTCACTAATTAATGATTATGTGATCATAAAAATACTTAATGGTTACTTGCAGTGATTTGTGCTTTTGAGTAAGATTTTTACTAGTATTTACATAAGCAAACTGTGTTGTTCAATGGAAGTACTTTTCCACTGGTGCTGTGAAGCAATAGGGCTAACTATTGTGTCACTGCGAAGCCACAAGAAAGGTCTGTACATTTCAGCATGTTTTCTTAAAATGTGTTATATTTTAGAAAATTTTGAAAATGGCAAACAAAAAAATTACTACATCATTTCATTATAACATGTTGAAAATTGATGAGAACAGTGCCAGGTCTATGTTAATAACTCTTTTCATTAACTGATAGATCTTTTATGGCTCTCACTGACAGCCTCTTGCTGTAGATCAGCTAGGAGTGTTTTTGTTCTAAAGCTGTCAAATAGGACAAATGCAGTCGTTAACATGACTGTGTTTTCTCATTTGTCAAATCTAATTTTATCCCTTTTTTCTCTCCTTTTAAATTACATTTAAACACCAACTGACATATCTGTGATTAGAGTGACATATTGCCTTATATACAGGCACTGCAAAAATGCTCCAGTGATGAGAAAAGGTTAGCAAAGAATTTTCAAAAGGCCAAAATGAGAAGAAATAGATGAGAAGAAACTACAAAAATCCATGTATCTTTATATATAATAAATGTTTTCCTTTTCTGTCTGCGGTGGGCTGGCACCCTGCCCGGGGTTTGTTTCCTGCGCCCTATGTTGGCTGGGACTGGCTTCAACAGACCATCGTGACCCTGTAGTTAGGATATAGCAGGTTGGGTAATGAATGGATGGATGGATGGATGGATGGATTTCTTTTCTGTTTTTTTTTTTGGTCACTATATGTATATGTTTATAAATCATTCCTCTATGAGAGGGAAAAAACTACATTATGTTTATATAGTAATGTTGTAGCCTCAAAGATACCAGCCTTTAACAAAAAAAAAAAAAAATTATATTGAAATTGAAATTTCTTTTTTATTTATGACAGTTCTTGGATGCTTTATTTCTTCTACAGTTAGTGAAGGCCAAGGGACAACTGAAGGTTACTTCACTACTAGCAAAGTACTTGAACAACAATGAGCAAAACCAAGGAGAGTGAATGTGTCATTAACAATGACTATAGATCATCTAGTTTTTACTATAGACCATGGCCCATTTTGTGTTGTTTGATCTCTGAACTTTGGTTGCAATGATTCATGAATCACAATAGTACTGAATGGGAAAAGGTTGAGAATGGTGGGCGGAATGCCTTGCATTGAGTCAGTGTGGGAAAGGGGAAACCAAAACCACCGGGACGATGATCACCACCGATTTACCAAGGGGTATTGGTTCCCTGGATGACAATCCTCAACCATTGTTTGTTACAAAGAAACAAAAAAGGCAGAATTGGTTTGTGAGAAAATAGAGTTTAAGAACCACTGCTCTAGGTCATCTGAATCTCATTTCGTTCTTTTTACACTGAGTAACACCTGGTTGTATGGGGCTGAATAGTGGGCTTTCTTTTCTTATCTTATGATATTTGTATGATTCACTATTGTCTGAGATTACTTATATTTGTTTTATTGAGTACATACATACATGTATTTTCAAACTTCTTTAAAGACAAGCAGAGGGTGCAAGACAGAAGATACATTGGAAAGGATGGTGGACAGACACTCAAACAATGGGGGAAAACTGCACTTAGCTTGACTTTAAAATTAATAGTTTACATGATTGACATTGACATTATAATTATCATCAAATATCATCAATGTAGATTGTTGCTGTTGTCCTGTTGCCTCTACAAATGCTTCTAGGGGCCAGCATCGCAATACAGAAGAAATTGGTGAAAGGTAATAGTGCTTTGAGAGAAACATTTTTCTGCACAGTTAGGAGAAACTTAAATGATTGTGGAAGTAGTAATGGAGGCAATGAAGATGGCTAGACCCTGAACCTCCAAAGTCTGGGAATTTTTCCCAAGCCAAAAATGCAAACTAAATAGTCTAATGTAATATTTTTAAAACTGAACTTATTTCCCACAGCAGCATAACACTGATGCAAGAAAACTAAAAGCATAAGAATCTGGGGGCCACCACATCTACTTCTCCAAGTTGGTTGGTGTTAGTGCCCTGGATAAATATTGACTGGAAACTGGTAGACGGAAATTACCTGCTTATTGCAAAGCTCATCTAGCACTCGAATCTTTACTTCTACTGACCAGTTAATATATGATTTACTGCAAAAATATATATAAGCAGGCTTTGAGAGCAACCTGAAACCTCCTCTTTGTATATATAGTGATATATTAAAGTAACAATATGTTAATAATTATCCATACAGATTGACCCTTTTCATTTTGATATCATTTCAAGTAAATCAATAAATGTATGTGCATTTCTTTCTCCCAAATGAGCATTTTACACATCAACCTAAAAATAATTGAAATACCCATCTGCAAAAAGAAGTGAAAAATGAAACATTATAGTAACATTATGGTAAATGTACAGTATATTGCATATCATGTAGAAACAAGCTGAAGTATACAGTACAATTTGTCAAAAAGTAAAAAAAAAGGGTCTGTGGATGATTTTAAAAAAAGAATTGAATCAGTGTATTTCCCACCCTTTGTGGTGTCACAACCCAGTTTTACACATGCCACAGAGAAGTCCCCTCCATGAATTTAGCATGACCTATGGGTAGGGGGGTCTGTGAATTTAATGAGATCATCTGAGCACAGGTATTGGAGTGGTCCCCACTCAATCACCAGAGAATCAGAGTGTTAGATGAATCAAGCACAATCATTAATGCTTCATCTTCTTGGTGAACCATGTACGATTGTCAGAGTCAAATTTGGAGGATTTTGTCCAGAATCAGCTATGATTCACTTGTGATGCTGCAGCTGTGATATGAGTTTGATCATCAGAGTGGTTGACTGGTTGAGGGGAGCAGGGTTTCATCCAGGGTTGGCTGTAGTCTACCTGCAATGCAGAACTTGTGGAGTTATATATAGGGCAGAGCAGTAATTTATTTTGAATATGCTAAGGAAGTAAAAAAGAGCAAGCACTCACTTCTGACACATGGGCTAATCTAGTCTCTGAGGTATACCTTAGCATCATTTTTCACTTTATTAAGGATGATTGGAAGCTCACATTTTTGAGCATTAGGAAACATGACACAAAGAGACAGGCGCATTGCACCAAACATTCCGACATGAAGTAAAGAAACTTTGAAAAGATTTGAGATCCCAACAAGCAGAAATTGAGCAGTTGTCCATGACAATGGCTTCAGTCCTGTACTGAATGCAAACACTGTTTTTGAATTGTTCCTTTCTTATGTAATTAATATAGGACAGTAGTTGCTAGATAAGTTGATTAATAAAAAAATCATCATTTGTTGCAGCTATAGTTTTAATACTAGGTTACTTTCTTCAGTAGATATTGAAAGCACATTATTAAGCACAAGTAGCTCCTATCCACTTTAATGAAAACAGGAATTATAAGTCACAGTTTTCTTGACCTGCATGCAGAATTACATTTGCTATTATTCAACTGCTTGAAGGTGGCTTATTTATGGAAAGGTCCAAATGGTTGACTATAAGGTTGGAGTACCCCACACTGAGGTATGGTATGCCTTTGTGCCAAAATTACATAAATAAATTGGTGATTAATAAATGTGTCCATTGTGTGGTACATGTGAGAATAAGTTTGGCGAGTGAAGGAAGCAGTGAGGGACCCCCTAGTATCTATATATTTTGTCAACAAAACTACTTTTAATAACTCTTATTATCTTTATGATTTCTCATTTTGATTAAAGATTGTTGGTAGGCTGTTACCTAGTAATTGACAGGAAATGATTAACCAATAGGAATAAGTTCAGTCCATTGATTTGGATTGACAAGTGGCAAAACTATGATAAAAAGCATCAAGAATTTTTTTTTCTCTATAAAATGTTAAATTGTATAGATTATTTTTATTCCTGCTACCACAGCTCATTTAACGTTTAAACATTATGTTTTTGTGAAAAATTTTAATGTTAGTTATGTCTCTATTATGCTGTGATGTATCTGTGATTTTTTGTAACAGTTATATGAAACTGTCAACAGATTAATGAACTAACAAGAAAATAGGAAGATGTCAATTTGAAAAGAAAACATGCCTTTTATTTAATCCTCGTGTTTTTAGAATATCATTACTTAGAACACCCTAAATTTAACTTCAAACAATATCAAGTATTTTTTCACTTATTTTTAAGAATTAATGGAATTGAAATTACATATAGTACAAAATTGATTTTTGCTAAAATAACAGAGATCAGGGAGAGTTCTTATAGGTAATCAAAAATAGATCAGTGATTGTATTTATCCAGTGTCTCAGAAGTACTCTTAGCAATTACACTAAAAGTTTCACTAGGATAAGAATTTGTCCTACCTCAGAGTAGTACATGAGAAGTGCTTACAAAGTGTCCTAGTCCAAGACCCAGCAAGGAGCTGCCAGCCATATTTACAAATAAAAAACATCACGATTATATGGTACCTTATGTCGCAAATTGGCCCTCATATTGATGTTTTATATTTTTATGATACAAAATGTTAAGAGCCTTAGAATCTTAGAATTTTTAATGTTAGTGGTAAAATGCACATGAGTGCTTGCTTAATTTGTTTAGAATAGGAGTTTCTTATAGCTTTATAGATAATGGACAATTCTGTTTTACCCTTCTTTTAACTGCAGTAATAGAATTGCAGTCATTTTTACTCAGCTAGAATTTTCAATAAGGTAACAACAGCATACAGTTCTCTGAGCGTTCATGTTTCTTGTTTGCATGTTTGATGTATGAACATATGACAGTATGTTATTTAGATAATGTATAAGAGAAACTCCAAGAAACACAAGATATACAGGTACAGTATAAGCCTTGAACAGAAACACCTTACATAATAACTTTTCTTTGCTTTATCAATGTTTCCCTTTTTTGCATAGATTGTTTTGCTTCAAATTTTTATTAAAACTTTTAAACAGAAAACACTGTTTTCTCTTTACTCTTTTAAACAGAACAGTGAAATTATTTGTAAGCAATGTGTCAACGAGTCATACAACGAGCCTGAACCCCATGAGAAAGTTGAAGCTGCAGAACTTTTGGAAACCAGATGAATGCAGGTATATTAATGCTAAGACTTTACCACAAACAAAATAATAGTAATAATAATAATAATAATAATAATAATAATAATAATGAAGGTATTAGGAGAAAAGAAAAAAACATAAAAAGATAGGATATTGCGGTAAGCTGTATGTAATTGTTGTCACTTCTCAAAATCATCAAGAATAATATAGTAATGAACACTGAGATGGAAAGACTGAGACACACACAAAATAAATGAGTTAAGTTTATTTAACAGTAAATGATCCACAACCATATTTTCACAACATCTTCCAGCTGTAATGGTCATGGTATTCGTCTTATAAAGTAACAGTTACATTGAAACTAACCAGGGTGCTTTTCTGAAATGGCATTCACTCTTACACTTTTCCCGAGCATCTTTCAAAATAATATGCCTTTATTTTTTCTGTGAGATCCTTTAGAATTTTAATAAAACATTTTTAATCACTATATGATAATTTTTACAATTTAATACAAGCATATATTTAAACTTAGTTGTAACAATGGATTATCAAAAGCACAAGGAAAAGGACTGAATGTAACTAAATGGTTAACCTTAAGCACAGCTTACAGCTTGGGCATATGAGGGTGACCTCATCTTAAGAGGAACTAGCAAGATAATTAAGAAGGTTAAAAATGAAGTAAACAAGTACTAAACAATCCCTTAAAATGCGAGAACAAACTAGTGAGAAAACCCAAACACCGATATTATTAAGCAGTGATAAGATTAATGGGAAAACCCATAGGGCATCCCTATAAGTGAAGTGATGTTTAGAATAATGGAAGAATCGACATGTATACAAAGTTACTGGTGGCTGTAGTCAATTGGATAAGATGATAGAATTCTGCATATTAAGAGTCAAATGACGTAATGCATTAGAAAGTATAAAAGGAATTAGTTGTTTTCTTGATAGCTCACTCCATGGACTGAAACTTTTGTGTATATCTATATGCAAATAAACAATTGTTCTGCATTTTCATCAGGTCTCTGAGAATGACTTCTTTGAAAATAGAGGAAAGTTTCTTTTACAACAGTCCCCTCTTATATTCTATGAGGTTTTATTTATTCAATGCCCTGGTAGTCTCCATCTGCCTTCTTGAAGGAATTCATGGAATGCAGAGCTCAGTCTACCTGTCTGACATTTCACTGACAATCATCCATCCATCCCTGCTTATTGTCAAGGAAAAATGCTGGCTGCTAGAATACAGTTTGCAACCATAAGCATCTGTGTGTTGATACTGTGAAATTGCTTGCAATTCACATATGTGTGCTCATCCACATTTGGGGCAGTGACCTATATGTGCCTGCCAATTTGCATGAATTTAGCTTGCTTTAACATTACCTCACATGGAGTGATGGTGAAATATATAAATATTCATATTGCCTCATGTGTTGTAGAGGTGTTCAAAGTTTGGTGCAAAATTCAAGTAATTAAAAATTCAGGAAATGGTTGGTTGTGATCACTTTTGAAAAGTCGTAATGGTACCAACACTTTCATTTTGAATGACAGCACATGGCTCCTGCGCGAAGATGGATTGATGAAATAGCACAGAAGATTTATTGCAAATATTATTCTATCTTTCTCAAATGAATAACTTGCTTTGAGTTCAGTGTTGTCCAGTGTTTCCAAAACATTCAGACTTTCCTGGGATAACTGCCTAATGCTATCTTCTGGCAGTTCCTAGAGTACAGATAAAATTAATTATTAGAGAACAAAAAAGTGATCAAAAACCAACATATTTTGAAATATGTACTTTAATAATTAGTTCAATTTTATCTTTGTGGCCAGTAGGGAGTATAGCAGCGCCCCAAACCTCAGAAACAATTGCAGAACATCAAGTCCTGGGTGCAAATAATGCTTTATTATTAAGGAAATATCTCTGAGAAGGCTTCTCTTCACTATATACAGAAAAAAATAAGTACACAGTATAACAGTCCACAGTATCTCTTCCCTGTGTATTTCCCTCCTCCTGCCACTCATAATACAATAAAATTTATTTTTGTATATCCCAAAATCACACAGGAATCTGATGAAAGGATCCCTCTAACTATCAATTCCTGCAATCCTCCAACAGAGATGACTTTACCTTACGCAGGCAAAACAACATGGCAGGTGGACAGTGGCACCATGTGCCACATTTGAGTACCGAGAAGAGAAACAGAATAGTTGAGGGTTGGAAACAAATTATAACTATCATATTACTCATGTTTTAGTGCTAATGACTAACAACAGAGATGCAGTCTGTACAGTTAATCAGCAGCTCTAGTCAGGACATGCTAAACTGAAGTAGTGAGTCTTCAGTCAGGATTTGAAAGCTGAAACTGAAGGGGCATCTCTTATAGTAGCAGGCTGACCATTCCACAGTTTATGGGTTCTGCAACTAAAAGTTCAGCTTCCTACTGTTATTTTATTAATCCTTGAACTCATAAGCAGACCGGGATCTTGAGATCTTAATGTGCTGCTCTGGTTTGTAAGTCATGATAAACTCAGATAAGTAAGCCGGACGTTGGCCATTTAAGGCTTTATATGTTAAAAGGAAGATTTTGAAATCTGCCCTAAACTTAACTGGGAGCCAGTGTAAGGATTTAAGAACTGGAGCTATGTGTTCATATTTTCTTGTTCTTGTACTTTGTAATAATTCTTGCAGCCGCATTTTGGATTAACTGGAAGCTGTTTACAGAACAGTTTGAGCATCCAGGGAACACTGCATTGCAGTAATCAGTAGAAATAAATGCATTAATTAATTTCTCAGAATCCTGCTTATTTAGAAAGCACCTTAATTTTACAGCATTTTTAAGATGGAAGAATCATGATTTGGACAACCTTTGTAATGTGTGCTTTAAATAACATGTTAGAGTCAAACATCACTTCTAGATTGCGGGCTGATTCGGTAAAATTAATGGTGATTCCAACTGAATGATGACAAAATATTTTTGTGATCAGCATCATTTCCTCCAATAATTAACATCTCTGTTTTATCCAGGTTTAAAGATAGGTAGTTCTCCTCCATCTACTCCTTTAATTCACTAACACAACTAATTAAAGACAACATCGGAAAAACTACATTTGATCTAAAAGAAAGGTATAACTGGGTGTCATTTGCGTATGAGTGAAAATTAACATGATGTTTTCTAATGATAGATCCCAATGGAAGCATATAAAGTGAAAACAGTAAAGGTCCCAGTACTGAGCCCTGCGGGACACCATATCTCACTTCTGTGTATAATGATGAAGTACTGTCAGCACATTTCTGTACGTATTAGAATTGTTTGATAACTAAGAACTAAACCAGGCAAGCACAGTGCCTGTGAGCCCAACGTCATTTTCTAGCCAGTGTAGTAAAATAGAATGATCATTGTTATCAAATGCTGCGCTTAAGTCTAACAACATAATTACAGTGAATTTTCCTTTGTTAGAGGATATCAGAACATCATTTACAACACGCGTTATTGCCATTTCTGTACTATGACCAATGTGGAAACCAGACTGGAATTTCTCAAATAAATTATGATGCATAAGGTGTGACAAGCTGATTGGCGACTACTTTTTCATGTATTTTAGAGAGAAAGGGTAAATTTGAAATGGGTCTATAATTGTTAGATATTTGTGAGTCTAGGTCTGATTTTGTAAGTAATGGTTTAATGGCTGACACTTTTAGTGCATCTGGTACTGTGCCGTGTCATAATGAACTATTAATAATGTTAAGAACAGGTGCTGCAAGAACATCCATTGGGCTTTTTACTAGTTTTGTTGGCACCGGATCTAGGGAACAAGTAGTAGGTTTCATTTTAGAACTTAAAGTCAAGACTTCCTGCTCAGTTACAGGATTAAAATTTCTAAAGTGTTGAATGCAACGTGAGACAGAGTCTGCCAGGCAAGTATGTGGTTTGCACTGTGATACTGAGATCTGGAATCTTATATTTTTACTTTTCTCATTAAAAAAGTTCATAAAGTCTGTACTGCTAATATCTGTTGGTATTTTGCACTTTAGATCTGAATTCCCATTTGTTAATTTAGCCACTGTTCTGACCATTACCCAAGCATTTTTATTATTGCTATCTATTATTGTAGAATAGTAGTCTGAGCAAGCTTTAAAGAGAGCTTTTTTATATTTTTAACACTCTCTGTCAATGCAATTTGAAAGACCTGCAGCTTTGTTGTTCTCCATCAGCATTCCAGTTTTTGACACTCTAATTTAAGAGCTCAAGTGTTTTCATTAAACAAGGGAGAGTTTTTATGTGGTTTGATCACTTTTGTTTTAAGGGGAGCCACTGTGCCCAGAGCATCTCTCAAGGTCACATTATAATGTAATGTTAGCTGATCTAAATGGTTTTCCACAATTACACTCGACTTACTCAAAGTATCTATAGATTTTGAAGCAGAGTTACGATCTAGATACCATCTTTGTTTTAATCTTTGAGTGTATTGGTAAAGGCAGAACCAAATCAAATGTAAATAAGTAGTGATTGGAAATAACATAATTTAAAGGAGTAATATTTACATTTTGAATTTCAACTTTGTAAGTTATAATTAAATCTAATGTGTGGTTATGATTATGAGTTGGACCTTTGATAATCTGACAAAATCCTACTGAATTTAGCAAATAAGTAAAATATTTACTAAAAGTGTCAGTTTCCACATCAATGTGTACATTAAAATCCCCCATCAATACTATGTGATCATAATTTATAGCCAATTCAGGTAAAAGGTTGCTAAATTCAGTTATGAACAATGAATATAGCCTGGTGATCTGTGGACTAGCACTGCAATTCTGTTGGAAACTGTTTTAATATTTAAAATGAATGCTTCAAAGGATGTGAAGTCACCTACATTTTTAGAAGTAATTTGCATTTTGTTACAATGAATTATTCCAAGGCCTACTCCTCATCCAGAATCTCTAGACTTATGAAGAAACGAGTATCTATCTGGTGACACTTCAGCTAGGGGAACTGTGGTGTTGTGGGTCCACAGCTCGTATAGGAAAGGCCATTTAAATAAATAATCACCGCTCTCGCGGCGGCTTAGCATTGGGCCATAACAAGCCACGGGGCGATCTGCGGTGTGGGCGTTTCTCACCGAGTGCACAGGTGAGGGACTGCCCACATGTTGTTTCCCGTGGCTAATGTGCTGCAGCTGCTATGACCCCTCGCTATATAAAAAGAAGCGTGAGTCAGATAGAGGGAGAGAAAAAGAAAGATCAGAGAAAGAAAGGACAGAGGTTACAGGAAGCGGGAAGTGTTTGAACAAGTCGGTGCAGGAGAACGAGCAAGTGAGTGGGTAAGCAAGAGTTAGGCTCGCAGGCAGCTGGACAGTGAGCCCTAGCTGGGTGTTCGGCCGACACCCATGGGCTGTAGTTAGTGGTCGCTCCCGCTGAGCATGTTTTAAAGAGCGGAAGTGACGGGAAGAAGGATGGCTGGCCGCGTAAGGCCGAGAAGGCTGCGGGAGTCAGGAGGCTTGAGCGGTAAACTCCCTGGCATGAACGTCCTGGTTGTCAGGGAAGTCAAGTCTCAGTCTGGAGGGAGCGGAACCGAAACCAGGGATCGGGACACCACCAGATCATTAGTGGAGAGAAGGTCAGCTGCAGGTAGAGTGGCTCCCTTGTTGCGGAGCCTGGAAAGGGAGAAGCAGGGGAGTCACCAGTTAAAAGAAGGAACAGAACTTCTTGTTGATTTTTTTAAAGACTGTTTCCTGTTGAACGTTTTAAACTCATCGTTTTAAAAAGATTTTTTTTGTGTGTGTTTTTACCTCCACGTTTTTCTTTTAATCGATTATTTATGTATTGAACTATTTATTTAATGAAGAATTCGAAGCACTGCACTTTACATGGAACACTGTTTTGTTTTGATTGTTTCTTTTAATAAAAGCACTTTTGCACATCATTACCATCCACTTGCTCAAATGTTGCCTCACTGTTTAGCACACTCGACGGTGTTGGGTTGAAGGGCTTCCGAACAGTGATGGGAGCATGGAGCCCAAACCCACATTGTCACAGGAACAGTATCAGATTTACTAAGCCAGGTTTCAGTGAGAAGACACTCAACAAGTCTTGTCTGTTTCCTCCCGACTCCAACACCCTGGCCAAATGAAAGACTTCTGGTGTTTAATCTCTTGAATCTGGGAAACCTTTCCGGGCCAGGCAAGACCACAGCGGTCCTTGTGCTGTCAGTATCCAACAGCTCCCTATGGCAGACCCCACAGAACACGGCAGAACAGGCCCCTGGGACCACAACTACCATGTTGCCATGCGGCAGTCCATACTGGGGCACAACAGATGGTTTGCTATTATCTAGCTGTAACGAATCAGACCCGATATGCTTATGCTACCGTCCAACTTCCTAAACTGTAAGGCGGCTAATTAAAGGATAGGCCAATATCACCCCCTGAAGGACCCTGCCGTACATCCCCTTTTTTGAAATAATTAACCACGAAACAGTCAAGTAAATATGTAAAGTATATTTAGAAAAACTGTTATAAGGCAACTGCAGCAAAGCAGGAAAAAAATATACATAAAAAAAGACACGAAGATGACAGCAACAATGACCCATTTTCCTTCCCAATGCACTATAACCTCTGTCACACACGTGCGCATGGGAAGCACCGAAAGGGCTTGAGTAAGGAAAGTTCCAAGACATACTGGGATGTGGCAGAGTTTACTGACTCTTTTTCTCCCTTGCCTGCAGACCATTAACAGGAGATTCCACCTGGTCCTCTTGACATCACTTCCAGGACCGAGCCAATGGAAGGAGACCTTGCCGGCTCCGGCCCCTGTGATATCACGTCCGGGCTCGCACCAATGACAGAAGACCTACATGAGCCCAACCCCTTTGACTTCACTTCCTGTCTTCCCCTTTAAAGGCCTCCACCTTTTCCCTAATCCCTCAGTTCTGTTTTGGACTTGGTTTTGTGCACATCAGTGCTGTATTTATTGAAAATTGCTTTTGCAGCCAGGAAACCAGATTACACCGGTGGCTGCCCCAAACCTTTATATGACTCTGTCTCGAGTTTGTGACACCTCCTATACATGTGAATAAAAAATACATACAGTGGAAAACACAACCCAGCCTCTCCCGAAGTTCACACAATAGTCCAGAGTTCAAGTTGTCTTATTATAATGGATGAATGAATTGTAGAAGCCGGCCAACCAAAATTTCTGAAAATTTAAATGTACAAAATGTTTTCACAGTCAGTTCAGTGCGATTATAAAAAAAAGACTTAAAGAAGCTCACCTGGATCCGCTAGTTGTAGCTGAATGCAAGATTGCCATTCATGGAGACGATTGCTGACCTTTGCCTATCTAGACAGGTCTTAGAACCCGTAGATCCTTTTTCAATGGCCAATGTAGCTGCAAATCAGTTTAGCTATGGCAGTTTTCCCTTCTTTTTCCTCCAAGTGCTGTATTTGTTCCCCTTTTGAAAAATGGTGTGATTTATACAGGTTCATTCTACAACTGGATATCCAGTCTTCAAGGGTGATGTTGTCAATCACCTGTCTATTCCTAAAACAGGACGTATGGGCTATCTTTGTGCCCTCACAAGTATTTCAGACAGACAAGCTGAAAACACATGACATTTTCTATGTGGTGGTGCTACACATTGTATGGGAGGATGCTCTGCCCCTAACAGGCTCTCCCCCACAGTCCTGACATTTCAGGTAACCAAGCCCAAACAGAGTGTCCCTCTGTGTTTGCTGAGATGCCAGCCCTGGTGCTAGCGTCTCTCTATGTCCATGTCCTGGCATGAAACGGAAATATCAACACTCTGCAGCTGGTCTTCCTTTCTCATTTCATCCTGGCCAGGCAAGGGAGCGGGATTCAGTTGGTCCCTCACAGCATGTTAAATTATTCTTTAAATCATTTGTAAAACAACAGTTATATAGTAGTACAAGTAGTTAACTCTACTTATCACATATCATATCCACTTTTTTTTTTTGCAGATTATAAAATTGACACTTCACTGTACTTAAGTGGTGCCAACCAGTGTACTGTACCTACACAGGGTGCCACAAACACTATAGCTGTCTCTGGCTAGCTGAGAGTATAGTGTAGGGATGGTACTGAGGTGGGCCAAGCCATGGTGTAGAGGCTGGTTTATGAATTCTTTCAAACTCTGTTGTAAAAACTGGACCAATTAATTTACTTAAAATATAGTTTTAGTGGTTACAAAGAGCTAACTAACAAATCTCTCTTACTCTTACCCACCTTCTTCTTCTTTACAACAATCTGTCAATTTCTAGCTGAAACCATTGCATAAATGGATTTCTAGTGAAACTTTTTGCCTGTCCCCTTTAGTTTCTTGTAATTTCCCTCTGTTTATCTTTTTGTGTTTGAAATGTCCTTGTTCCATATCTGTTGTTTACTTTTAAAAAAGAATAATCATGCTGGCTTCAACAAAGCATCTGACTGGGAAAAATGTTTTTATATAGTATGATCTATGCACTTTTGCAGGCGTGTATATAAATGTAAGGTAAATATAGTTCTGTGTAGAGCTAAGTATGTCTGCAAAGTCATTTAGAGCACAATTTAAGAGGCATATTTTTTCACTGATTACTCATAATTTCTGGCAATTGGTACAAAAGGTGTATATGTAGGTGATCTAAGGACTGCTTAAAGTATTGAGTGGGAGAGAAGTGAGTTCAAGTAAGGTTAGTTTTAAATGTAAATGTAAGGTATCACAAAGTAACATTGAGAAAAGCTTAAAATCTATCTTTGAAATTATCAAGACAGGAAACAACACTGGACATTGTGACAATCTACACTCTCAATAGGGCCAATTTAGATTCTCCTTTCAACCTAAACAGTACATCTTTGATGGCAAGAGGAAAAAACCTAGGAGGACATAGTAGGAGAATGTGAAGACTCTACAAAAACAACAACTTGGTGCAAGATATATGAGGCAGCTCTGGAGTCAAATGTGATTGCCCTCAAGCAGAATGATGTAGCTGCTTTAGAAACCTGGCTAAATCTTAGCAAAAGGAAGGAATTTAATATAAAAGGATGTACTGTACTTTATCAGGAAGTAATAAATGAGTGGCTTTTCCAGGAAGAGTGAATTTTATGTCCTTGGACAAATGTCTTGATTGGGCTGCACCCTCTGAACTAATATATCAAAGGGCTAGAGATGATCATATTTCTTCAAGAGATTCTGTTTTTTTCATGAGTGGAACTTTTCTGCTTATACTTTATCAATTTCTTTTTTCAAGTATAATCTTTTGCACAGTTTTTTTTTTTGTTATATCAGCATGAAAACATGATTGTTTAGACGACAGTGTATTCTGTTTAGTTTTTATGAATATCTGACTTTTGGCAACATTTTCAGTCTGCTGGTAAGCTGTAATTTCTCTTTTGAATCAATAAAGTATTTCTCTGCAGCCTGTGTCTCCATCTGTTTGTCTATCTACCTAGAGTGAATGAAAACTGTTAATTTAAAATGAATCCTTCAAGAAGTACAGAGATTCACAGATGAAAGCTGTCTAATAGCATATTTTGCTGAAACATTAGAAAACATTTCTTCATAAAGAAAGCCATAGGAATAGGTTTCAACCCAGTGTATTAGACAAAACAACTTTGGTAACCTTCAGATCTTGTCTTGAAAGGATACTGTAAATACTTTGAGAACAGCAAATAGACTTTTCAAGACAAAACTTTTCTTACATTTATGACATAATACAAGTTTCTTCAGCACACAATTTATATATAATGCAAAGCTGACAGACTCATTCACTCACTCACTTACTATTTCCAATTTAAAAACCTAAAATTTGGCTGGATGGTATGGGAGTAGGCATCCGCTAACCAAGAACATTCTGATATATTAATTTAATGTCTAAGGGTAAAACCCTAACACAACAGAAAAACTAAATACCCCAAAATCTTAAAAAAGCCTTGCCGGATCTGATTGAAATTGGGTGATAATATACGAAAAAACACGTTTTTTTATTTGTTAACTAGGTTCCCCCCTGCTCGCTAACTCCCACAGCCTGTGCTATAAGCCAGCCACTTTGTGTCTCTGCCACTCATGTTTTGAAGAGGAGGGCTGAACGTACCCCAAGGAGACCCCCCTCTAAACCCCCTCTTAAATGGTGATACAATGGGAAACAAATACATTTTTTTTTTACCTGCACTTTGCTCGATCAGCTGCTGGTTTGCTGCTGCTACCGTGCCACGTGATCTGTATCTTGTGCAGAGCTTCAAACATTTAAAAGCCTGTACAGCAGCTGTCCTACTCTTTTTCTTTTATTTCCGGCCCTGGGCGTGGTTAAATCTCTTGGCACAAATTCTAATCTCGTGGGATGTGAGTTCTTGATATTTTTTAGTTTATAATTTAAAAACGGAAAAAGAATCTGAAAATCTAACAACATCATATTAAAATTCTGAAAAGAATGATACCAAACATATATATATAGGTTTTAAAATAAGCCCGATTTAAATTGTGACATAAAAATATCACATAAAATTGTTGCACAAAATCGTTGCACTTTTAGGCTTAGGATTTTATAAATAGAGAGTGGGTAAATTTTTTATTTGTTCATAACTTGCATTTTCTGCTTTAAGAACATGCTTTATGTTAAAGAAAGACACTGCTGAAGTGATTTATGGGTCACGCCGATAAGCACCCTTAACCAATAGGGGAGACAGATGACTGAAGGTGGGGTGGTGTCCTAAGCAGGAAAAAATAGACATAATCATGTTTTCAAATGGAAAGAGAAAGTTCAGTGATGCTCAAAGAAGATGCAAAGCTTATTGATTAGCAAACATATTTTTGCCGTAGTCTGCCAGCACTCTTAGATGTTGACCTTCTTACTCTTGAGTATGAGCACCATTAAGCACTTTTACATGAATGGTGAGCTGGGGGAATGAGGATGAGTGGGTGCTATGCCTCTGAGAAACATCAAATGCTGTGAAGTACTCTCACATGAACGATGAGGGCAGACTGGTATTTCCTAACTGCTGTGCAACAGCCTGATAACAGCTGTTCAGCAGTTCAAAAGGGAGCTGATTAACCATTTCAATTCAAAAGAATACACTTTCCTCTAAAATTGTGTTCTGCACAATTTTTCTGTTATGCACCACAAATTTGGAATACTTTAACAATAGAGGTACTGTATGCCAGGCTAACCCTGTAGATCAATTAAACTCCTAAAACGCACTTTTTTAATTTGGAGTTTTTGTAGGTAGATTTAGTTCTTCCCTTTAAAAGTTAGATTTAGTTCTTCCCTTCAATGAAGCTGCAAAAAAGAACAACTTAAGAATATTTATGTTAGGCAGACTGCCAATCGGAGACTGAGTGATCTTTGTTTTTTTTCTCCTGCTTAACTGGAGGTTTTTTTTTTTCTGTCCACCCTGGCCAAATGACATTATCATTGGACTGTCATTTAGAGACTTAAAAAAACAATTCCATATTTAAGGACTCTTTTTACCTTAATTATATATTTATACTAGTTGATTACCCAGTGGCTTCTCTCACAGAGTGCAAGGGAAAAAAATAAAATGTAGTATATAAATTATTAAACAGTAAAACAGGTAAGAAGTAAAGAAACATTGAGCAGTACTGGAGTGCTTTTGGGTAAAGTACATTTTAAAGGTGCTATAACACAACAAGTAAGTAGCACTAACAGGAGCTTAAATGTATTTGGATCATCTCTCGGTAGCAGATCCTTTGTGAAAGGCGCCACATGACCGCTGTGGTATAGAAATTACATTTTCTATGCCATCCTGCAAATTTCTGCATGACAACCTTGCACTATGTGCCTTTGATTGGAGAGAAAAATTATTCTGAGAAATGTGGACGCTGCCCTTCCGTGCTTAACGGGCAGAAGGTCCAAACAATTCCCAAGTCCAAAACTTAACATGAAGAGGTCGGTACACCTTCTTAGATGTAAACCCTCCATCTTCTTAAAAGAATGCATCACAAAAGCAACCTTGAATGTTGCGGAGTTTTAGTGACCTGAACTCACCTTAAGGGACAGTAACAAGTCGTGCAGCGCAATTTACAAAGAGAGTTTTGCTTCGATGGTGCCGATCACACTCATTCGCAAAAGATTTTTACTCTCCCAGTAGCTGAAACAGTGCGAGAAGAGAGGATGCCACCCAAAACTGCAAAGCCCTCAACCAGGCGGAGCAGCCAGATATTCCACGCCTTTCTGTGTCCACTGTGTTCTCATGACCACTCGTCGCTGAAGGCAATCTCGTCTTCACATTCTTTACAGCTCGCCGCAGTTAAAAAGTAGAAAGACGCAAAGCTGTTTTCCTCATCGCTTGTACTATCAAGTACTGACAATTAAAAAAAAGTTATAATGTGGCAGTTTCCATGACAGTCACGTGGACAAATATATAAAACTGTCAGAACGTGCCTGACGGTGGAGGGCTGGGAGAGGGTGACACGGGCGCACTTTTATGGGATAGATCGGCGTGTTTGTGTTTACTTCCCTTTAATATCAGTAAAATAACTCTCACACAAATAATAACAATTTGTAAAGACGATATAAAAATGGCATCCACAAACAAAGTGATTAGTTCCTGTATTATAATATGTTCTGTGGTCATACATAATTTCCGTTTCAAACTCGAAAAGAATTTTATATTTATAGATTATGCAAGTGTGCTTTATTTATTTTTTGTATACTGTTAACGTATTATTTTTCTTATCATTTTTAATTTGTTTTACTTTGCATGTAACAGCTTCTTTGACATTTTCACTTTGAGCTTCATCGTTTGTATGAAAATGTTCTATAGAAATAAATGTTGATGTATACTACAGTAAAAGTACCTGCATTGTTGTTATCCCTGTGGCACTGAATGTAGGGCAAGAAGCACAGAAGCACCAGTCCTTTGCAGGGCTCAATCACATAGCCAAGCAGAAAAGAGTGTGCTGTATGCAATCCGGTCCCAGAAATATAACAACAAATTTGACTAAACATATTTATAAAACAAAAGAAAATTATCACAGGCTTCATGCTTGTTTATGGCGTCATGGTGACCAATGATGGCATTTAACTCTTTTTTTTTTTTTACTTTAATGACATCAGAGCATTTTGCTAAAGAAGAACTGCAGAAGAATACTTGCACATGCCCAAGTAAATGTCCATTTTTAGAAAACCAGGTTTCAGCCTTACTCAGGTTACTCATCTTATCTTGTGTTTGCATATAAATGCAATAATATAGTGTATATGTACCTACCCTACTCGATTACCATTATATAACTGCTGTGGCAGATGGCCAGAGCCCTTGATTGGCCGGGACACCCCTTTGATTGAAGAACCGGGGGAGAGGGCATATTTACGGCAATATCTCCAACAGAACATGAGAGGGCAACCACCCTGGATTACATTGGTGCCACAGGTTTGGAGCTTAGAAGCTCAACCCTGCTGGGGCCCATGGTCACCACCAGGGGACTCCTGGGCGGTTCCGGAGCTCTGGACTGCAGCACTTTTGCCACAACCGGAAGTGCTGCTAGAAGAGGACCTGAGAGCACCTGGACCACTTCTGGGTGCAGTATAAAAGAGTCCACCTCACTCCTTTCAGGGAGCTAGAGTCGGGAGGCAAAGGACAAAGCTTGCAGGGCGAGGAGTGGAGGCGGCAGAGAAGAGAAAGAGAGAGAGAGAAAGTAAGAAAGAAGAATAAGAGAAGGAACTGAGCAGTTTTGTGCTGGATAACTGCGTACTGTGCTCTGAAGTGGGAAGCAGAAAATAGAGCTGCCCCTGAGGAAATAAACTGTGTGGTGTTTGGCACTTGTGTGTCTCTGTGCCTGTCTGTTTCCGGGTTTGGGGAGCTGTACGTCCCTTTCATACTGCATATATTCCTAAGCTGTTTATAGCAGTATTTTATTTTAAATCCTCTGTTAAATCACTGTCACTTACAGTAATTCTAGAATAGTTTTAATCAGTATGTCACACAATAAATGTTTTGTCCAATTTATTTTTCCTTCTTCAGAACATTATTCTGTTTTTGATGATAAATTTGTGTTTATTTTTAATGTTCATTTATGTTATCCTGCTCTCCTTTATAAATTTTTTAAATTCATTACATTTATAGTTTTAATAATGTTTAGTAGTGCCTTCAGAATTCATTTTTGAAGACATGTCAATATAATTTGCATACATGGCAGAACACAATATTGCTCTATAGATAATGACCCTGTCTATCAAACAAAATATTGAAACATTAACTTAGGTCATGACTGGGTCCCATTTATATTTCATAATCTAAATAAGATTTTAGTTTGGTCTCAGACGCCTAGGTTTTTGTTTTATGCAGTTATTAAATTGGTTTCCTCTCTTTTTCCCATGTGCATGTTAACACTGTAAGAATACTACAAAATGTGTAATTATTCAATCACCACTGTAATCAAAGAATGTGCAATGCAAAATTTTAAGTTATATAAATGACACAAATTCATCACATTAAGTGGGATTGTTGCTGCTGGCCATCAACAATCAAGCTAGTGCCATCACCATGCAAAACGGATAGAGATCACTGTGCAAGATAAAATGTAAATATTCCACATGTACATAACAACGGAATACAGAGCAAATGTAAGTAAAGGCTCTATTTCCCAAATCAGCACAAACACAAGGATGTGTTTTGCTTGTTTTATTTGTTTGATAGTTTTGCACTCTCCCTGTTCACTTGAGCTTCTCTTTCTGTCATTTTCACTGAGCAAAGCTACTGTGGTTGCTCATACTGGAACCATTTTTAAGTTGCTTTAAATAAAACCTGTGAACAACTAGGGTGCATTGCAGCACCCCAAACCCCAGACAAAACAGTGCAGACAAAGTTCAAGCTGACAATAAATAGATTTACTGTATTGCCACAAATGCCTTAATACACTCTACACCTCCAATAATATAACTCTCTCCTCCTCCATACCACCCAGGAGAGCTTCGTCCAACTACTCTTCAAACTCTGACTTCTCCAGACGAGTGTTGTTTTCTTCCTCCCAACCCCGACTCAGTCTTAGTTATGACCTCACCTCTGACCTTGACGTTATGGGTAGCCCTACCAGGCATACACAACTCTTGACGTTATCACTCAGGGGATCATTGATCACGCTAACTACTCTGCCTCATTAAGGTGCTGACTCATTGGAGTGATGACTGTAATCAAATACTATTGTTAAAGTTATATTGTACTTTTATTCTTCATTTACATGTTTTAGTATATTTGGCAATTGTAGAGGTATACTGCTTTTCCCCCCCAAGATATTCTAAAAGCATGTTCACCATTGTTATATACAAATATACTTTCTTTCTTACCACTAAATGATTCATTTAAAACCTTCTGTCACTGAAATCCAAAAGGAGCATTACATTTTAAACAATCTTCTGTTTTAAAGGGTGAACCCCTATCGGTGAAGCAATATCCATTATTGAGATGCTATTGTTTCTGTTTTAAATCAACATTTCTTGCTCAAGATCTTCCTGGACATTCAATATCCTCCTAAGCATTAGACCCGAGTATCACTCGGACTGTTAAAACAGTGCTAAAAGCACTAGTCCTGTAACTCGGGCAAGTGTATAGACACATCTTGCGTATGTGTTAGACCAAGGATTACTCGGGCTGTAAAAGTGGCAACAGCGTTAGAGCCATGCATTGCTCAGGAAACAATATAGTCTTGTCTTACATAGGCGACTGGCCTGAGTGTTACCAGGGCAATGGTGAAGTCATGTTTTATCCTAGTTTCATAATGGCATCTCATAAGCGGTTTATAGTTTATACTTCACGTTCAGAACACATACATGCACACATCATGGCTGCCCTGCTATGTTTGCCATTCTCAGCGTTCATTTGACATGTCCTCTGAGCCCATCCTCAGAAATTAACGCAGTGCGTGCGTGAGTTGCAGTACCAGCAAAAAATTAGGTGGTTCAGTGTGTTCAAATTGAAACATGACATCAGAGTCTTTGTTTACTATCAACATGTGACAGCAAGCTGCTTTGCTGATCCTACAGGATCAATGTGTGTGCTTCGATGTTTGATGAACTGTTCGATGTGGTGAAGCAAATCATCAAACTTAAATGCTGACATACAAATGTATTTGCGGTGCTTTTCTTCATCTTTTTCTCACATAGGTAATACAAGCGTTGCACATTCCCCATCGTAGTGACAGTATACATTAAAAATGTAACATACCATCGTCTGTGCTGCCTTTTTTTGGCACTTTTTCAACAGCATCAGAATGTATAGAAGTGTGTTTGAGCCACAGAGAAAAAAAACAAATTTGGGACACAGTGAAGAAATAAAAAAAAAGTTCTGTTTCATGATTAAAGTGTAAATTTCCATTTAATCTCGTAGTTTATTTTGTCATTAAAGAACGTTCTAAACATCATCTTAAAACCACAACCCAGTTGTTAATCGCTACGTGCTTCTGGGGCTGCCTCCTGCGCTGACAGCAGTGGCAGGCAGTGATTGTCACACACAACACATTAAATATATGATATTCCAGCTCTCTGCATATTTAGAATCCTAGATTTATACTTGATATCACTTTCATGATGAAATGTGTTAAAGCATGTATGTTACATTTTACAGATAAATTGTTAACTACATTTAAATAATTAATACAGTTAATCATTAAACATGTGGGGGCAGCATGGTGGCAGAGCTGTAGCACTGCTGCCTCACAGTAAGGAGTCACATCCCTGGTGTTGGCTGCCTGGAGTTTGCATGTTTTCCCGGTAGGTTTCCACAGTGTGCTAGGCTTTCCTTCTAAGGACATGCAGGTTTGGGGATTTGGGGATGCTAAAATGACACTAGTGTATGTGTGTGCTTATATTCACCTTGCGATGAGCTGATGTCTCATCCAGGGATTGTTTCTGCCTCACGCCTGATGCTTGCTGGAATGGGCACACCCCTGGATTGATGGATGTAATCATTAAACATCCATCATTTTCAGAGATATTGTGGCAAGGTGTCCTGGGAATTTAATGGTTGTTTCGGGCAATTCACAACACAGCAAAGCCTTGTGTTGTTTTTTCACCATGATGATATCTTGCACTGCCACCTAGCGGAATCTTCCATATTTACATAAAGAAGTTAAACAGTACACCCCTGGTGTAGCAGCAATGTCCGCAGGCGCACACGTTGCATCATGTGAAGTATAAACCTGGCCTAATAAACTTTTTTAGCAGCCCAGGTGTTGTAAACTTTTGACAGAAATACGAGTAGTGATAACAAAGTGAATCTCTCTTCAGGCAGTGAAATTGAAAGTGATTCTGATGAATCCAAAAGTGATGCTTTTGTCAATAGCATATTTGCAGTGTGCTATTCAAAAGCTGATCAGCCCTGAAAGAAAATCCACTACTATTATCCTGACTGAGATGCTAGATTGTGTATTTCACCGTGCTTCAAGATATACCACACAAACAACACATTTTTATAGTATATACGGTATTAGCAATTTTTATTAGTATTATTCATTATTATTTGTTTCATTATTATACCTTCTACATTTCGGACTTTGTACTTTTAGTGTTTTGCATATTTTACAGTACAAAGATGAGATTTGATAAATGTCATTTTTCATGCTAAAAATTGCAATGCTTTGTACATGTTTTTTTTAAGAAAAAATGTAACACTGAGGAGGTTAAAAAGCACATTTATTTCCACAATCCTGGAAGTGAATTAACTTTATATTCTGGTGTAGTCAGATTTGTAAAGTATAATTCCTAGACATACTTTCCCAAATCTTTTTAAAAGTGTTTTTCTTTGAAAGAGGGATAACTTGAAAACTAACCATGCTAACTAAATATTTGTGTGTCTCAATATGTAATGTACTATGAAAGACAGTCATATCCCTAAAGATAAAGAAAGCATATGAAAAGTCTTGAAATTCAAACCATTAATATTTTAAGGTCTCTATATACAACAGTAAAATAAAAAATACATGTAGCATGTACCCTCTAAGGGCTTTATTCCTTCTGAAAAAATCAGTTTGGCTTCTGAGAGAGACGATAACTTCAGGAAGTTCAAGCCAACTCCTCACTTTTGACAAAGTATATATATATAGTTCAGCACTTGATCACCAGTAGGACTGCCTACAGTCATTCACAAATTTGACTGTTGCTGTCTTCTTTTATGTTCTCTTCCTACTTGCTAGCTATATTCCATTTAGGTGCTCTTTTTTCAGACAGATGCAGTATTTCGGAATACACTTGGTAATACAAGGTTATTGAAAACACACTTTTACAGTTTTTTAAAAGGTTCATTCTCAAAGATTTTTACTTTGCAATTAGCTTTTCTCCAGTTTTAAGCAATTTTGATACATCAATAAATAATTATGTCTTTTGATGAAAAATTACTATCTTGTATTTGAATAGTTACTTCTTTGTTCTCTTTTTAGCTATTATAGGCCTTCAGCTTTGCCAAACTATCATCTTTGAGCACAAATGCAGCTGGAGTGAATGGCTGTCACCTTCTGAGCACACTGTTTCTGTTTTCATTATTTTTCATGAGATTAGATCTACAAACAGCCACCAGAGGGACCCATGTTTTGTGACAAGTGTCTTTTGCTGTTTTTTATATTTATATTGATGCTCCCATCTGTTGTCTAAAATCGCTTTTTTCCAGTTTCTTAGAGTCACAGCCTGTCTTGACAGCACTGAGAGCAGCACAAAAAAAAACTAGAAGATACTAACTCTGAATGGGATGTCAGTCCATTCTTGGCACTAAATAATCTAATATACATGTCTTTGGGATGTGGAATAAATAAAATAAAGTATACAAAAAAAATGAGGAAGACGTATAAACTCCCCATTTTACGTTGCTGAGAGAACACTGTAAATGCCAAAAATGCAATCTTTTCATTTTTTAATCCTCAATTGTTTTAACCAATGGACTTCAAGTGAGATTCAGACCAAATTCCTCATAAACACACTGAAACACAAACTTGTGATTACGACAAAAAATGACACATCTATATTTTATATCTTCATATGTGCTACTGTACTGAGGTGGTAGGTACATTTTTAGAAAAATTGCCAGGTATATAGAACATTAGTGGCTAAAATCAAATATTACGTCTGAGACGAAACTCTGCTAGCAGCAGTGTTATATTTTCTTTTTTTTTAAAATAGGTATTCTGTATATACTCCACCTGAAGTGCTTCATTACAGCATATGCAAGGATATACTGTATAAGCATGACTGGCAGGAGAAAGTCACAGAAAGAAACAGAAAAGACAACTAAAGCTTCATCTTAATGTAAAAAGGCCTCGAGCAAGATACGGAGCACAGAAAAGATGAAGGTAACGATCACTGCGATACTTCTCCACTTCTCAGACTGAAACAAGAGATTATATTTGAAAACAACTGTATTTGCATTTTCCATGATTTTTCATTTAGCAGCATTGAACAGTGTTTACGCAAAGCTGAAATCAAATACAGCCACATCTATCCTGCTAAATTGAAAGCTGACATTCAAGGAAACTTTTACATTTTTAGTTCTTCAGATGAAGCAGAAAGAGAGTTTAAAAAAAAATTGATCCCAATACTTTTTGAAATACGGTTGTGAATCACATCTTGTCCTGGCAAAGTAAAAAAGACTTTACCTGCAATTTGGCCTATTTGCTCTGAGACTTTTGCCGTAATTATACATTTCATACATTTTATTACACATTTTATTTCTTTTCCTGATACTTTACATTTGAATTACAATTATAATTATAATTGTATATGTATGGGTGTGTGTATGCATGTATATATACAGTATATTTGTATATATATGAGTATATGTGTGTATATGTATACATATACATTATACGTTTATTTTTTCAAACACGACTGTTTAACATTACACCCTTGGTATATTGTATTAGGTGTTTACTATTATACGTTATCTGCAATTCCATGGTTTGGTAAGTGGCTGGGGGTGGTACCCTGCCGTGACGCCCAGAAGGATCGGAGGATGGATTATGTCTCCTCCAGACAATGAAGGGGTGACTGCCTTGGTGGCTTTGGGGACCACGGAACAGAGCTTAGAAGCTCAACCCTATAGGGGCCCGTGGTCACTGCCAGGGGGCACCCAAATACCTGAGGAGCTCTGGCTCTCAACACTTCTGCCACACCCGGAAGTGCTGGGGGGAAGAAGACCAGGGACACCCAGAATGCTTCTGGGTGCACAGCTGGCACTTCCGCCACAACTGGGAGGTTCTGGCGGAAGGTTATCGGGAGGCATCTGGAGCAAGTTCAAGTGGATATAAAAGGGGCCGCCTCCCTCCATTCGATGGCTGGAGTCAGGTGCGGAAAAGGACAGAGCTCGGAGGAGAGGAGTGGAGGCGGACCTGAGGAAAAGGTATTGTGGAAGAAGGCCTGGACTTTGGGGTGAAGTGAGTTGTGTGTGCTTCACTTATTGTACATAGTCTTGTAAATAAATGTGTTGTGGTGCTTTAAACGATGTCTGCCGGTCTGTGTCCAGGCTGTTCCCCACACATGGGTACTTTCCTTTTTTTTTTTAAAAAAAAAAAAGAGGTATACTGTATTTACTCCACCAGAGGGGCTTCATTGTAATATATGCAAGAATATAATGTATAAGCATGACTGGCAGGAGAAAGTCTCTTACTGTTTAACATTATGCCCAGGGTTTATTTTTTCAAGAACGTTTAAGATTATATTCTAGTCTTATAGTATTTGGACTTTACTGCCAATAGATATCTCTACTTTATTCCTTCAAAACCCCTGCTTGGAGACTTATTTTGTTCTGGACGTGCTCTTTCTCTAGTCATGTCAGAGTATTGGGACTTAGTGAAGTGTGATATAGTCTCACTTGGGTAGGTAAAATGGGGAGGTGGGGGGTAGAAGTGAAAGAGAGTAAACTAGATCTGATCTATTCTTTTCATCCTCACAATTCTAAGTGCCAAAACAACAATAGGCTTCGTAGCCATAAGTCCTTGCAATACTGTAAATTAAGATTAAAGCTATCATATGTAACAACGTACCACCTTAATTTAAAATTATAGAATGACATCAAAAGTTCAGAAGTAATGTCTCTATGACCAAACAGTAAACAATGTAAGCTGGAATGTCAAATGTTCTCAATAATGAACTAAAGAGGAAGAAAGCAACAGGTCTAAATGCCAAGGTAGAGTTTTTTTACAAGAGACCCACTTATTAAGCAAGGATCAGTTGCGGTTGCAAAGAGACTGGTCTGGCCAAATATCCCACTCCAACTATACAAAGGAAACTAGAGGTGTGTAAATCTTAATACATAGAACAATTTCATTTGTAGTATCAGATCCTGAAGGGTGATATATGATGGTTATGGGTAATTTACTTAATTGTAATTTGAGTTTGATAAATATCTATGCACCCAATGTGAATGATAGAGATTTCAACCAAAACATATTTGCATCCATTCCTAGCTTGAACACTTATAAATAGGGCCCACGATTTACAGGGGCAAGAAATTGTAAATTCTGCAGCATGTTTTTTTAAATTCCGCGGCGTACCGCAGTTCGGCAAATACAGTACCAGAACTCCATAAGACTAATTCTTAACCCAAGCAAAATACATGCCATTTTCCTTATTCTTAATAATAATCAATCATAATTCATAATATTAATCAAATAGGTATATCAAAGCGTTCACATTCTCACATTTTAATCCACAGATTTGCTTTAGGCAAACGATGCTGAAACATATGTAGGAATAATATTATTCTGAACAAACTATCGAATAATGTTTCTAAAGTTGTTTTTTATTTATTGTTGAAGAAAACGGCACTGTAAGCTCATAGGTTTTCTTGTGACAGAGAATATCGCAGTGGTGACAACACCGATCCATATTTTGAGTACGAACGTTCCACATCAACAGAACAGATCGGCAACGCAATGTAAACTTTAGCAAGAGCTATTAAGCGAGGCAGTCTGTTCTCTAAGGCACACCAAAAAGCAGTGATATCAGCTGGAATTACTTCACGAGATGCTATATCCAGATAAGCTTGCCATTCATGTGCTGCAGCCATCATTGTTGGCACTGATTGTGCATGATCAGCAAAATTCTTCGGTAAGAGTGGTAGTGGTCATGGATCAAATATTCTCACAGATCTGGGGCCTCATGCATAATGCCGTGCGTAGAATTTGCACTATAACATGACGTACGCACAAAGGCCAAAATGTGCTTACGCACAGAAAAATCCAGATGCAGGAATCTGTGCGTTCGCCAACTTCAGCGTTCTTCCGCTACATAAATCCCGGTCAGCTTGAAAAGTAACGCTCGTGCACACGCATGCTGTCCCACACCAACTCCTCCCAGAATTACGCCTCTTTCAATATGCAAATCAGTATAAATAGCCCTTAAGCTCAGTGTTCTGTGAAAAGACAATGGGAAAAGCACAGAGAAAAATATAAGAATTTCAGTGAATACCAAGTGGAGGCAAAGGAAAAATATACTATTTGTTGATTTAAACAGTGGTATAATCAACAAAAGGAAGCTGATCAAGTGACATAGCATGTCGGAGAAACTGGAAAGCTCAAGTTCACAAAGTTGCACAGTGCCAAAATAAAAAAAAGTCACATATCAAAGTCACCGTAAACAGCGATCGTCGCCCACTGTCTGAGTGTCATATGAAAGCTTATTAGGGTACAGACAAAAAACAAAATAGGCACACAGTGGAAAAAAGCACGAAATTTCCACTTTAATCATGTAGTTTATTTTGTCATTAAAGTAGAACATCATAAACTTCATCTTAAAATCATTTAATTTACTAGTTTTGTCAAATCCCATCGTAACTAAAGTAGCATGTTAAATGCTTTATTTTGTATTTGATCTTCAATGTGCTCTATGTGTGTGAATCACTACGTGCTTCCGTTCTTTCTCTTTCTCCGACAGGACACAGAATGCATTACATTTGTGATATTACAGCTCTCTGAATAATTAAAATACTGAGATGTATACATGATATAATTTTCATGATGATTGGAATTAAAGCATGTTATTAAACATGGGAACATGATAGCACAGTGATTGTTCATGTCTCACACAAGATGCTGCTGCGCCATGCACGACCTTTGATGAAATAATTTATCGTAGCAGTACTGTCTCTTTCAAACGTACTAACCTCCAATTCCTGTCGTTACTTTTCTTTCCCCAAATACCCAATCACCACACAATCAGCTCTGCAATAGACATTAAGCCATCTGTAAACATTACAATGACGATTCTTCAAAACCTTTAAAGAACATTGAAATATCTTCATAGTACGTGTTTAATTATTCTATCCTTCTGTCCTTCCAGTGTCATGCCAGCCTCAGTAAATATACAGCGCACAGGACAAATCTACAGGAACAATACATGTCCTCACATGTTTAATTATTAACAATACAGATAATTTAAATGAAGTTAAAGTTTTATCTATATAATATAATCAACATATTTCGCTGCATTTCATCTTAAAAATGATATCATCATCATATGTAAATACGCGCTTTATAAAGTGGCGCAGGTTGTGCAATATTATAACTGTAGTGCAAGTTTACAGTGGGGTAATTGTTCCTATAATTACAAACAGTTCTACAAGGAGCAATTGATTGAGTGCGTTTATAGTTCTTGGGATGAAACTGTTTCTGAACCGCGAGGTCCGTACAGGAAAGGTTTTGAAATTTCTGCCATGGCTGAGGCAGGATGTGCTTGATGCTGTATACCGATAATTCTCTTTTCGATCAGCTGCTGCTGTGATTCACACTCAGATACAGTGATATAAATACTCCGAGTGGTGCAGTGAGAGAAATATGGAAAAAGATGATCTGCTGTGGCAACCCCAAACGGGAGCAGCTGAAAAAAGAAGAAGGTGCAGTGAGTCATTATATTGTTATAGGTTAATTACAATCAGATGCATTACACTAATAAACAATATGCAGTTAATTTCAGTGTATTTATAAAGCCGTGTCAGGAAAAGAAAGAATAACCACACAAGAACAGTAGTACTGCTTTGACGTTGAGTGCCGCTAATCTGCAAAACCAAGCGGAGAACTTGCGTACGACAGGGTATGAGGTACCGTGGAAATGTGAGGACTTTATGCCAAGTGTAGGTTTTACACATCGCAATTTGAACGTGGAAACATTCTTACACAACACTTCTGTGTGTACCGTTTATACATGAGGCCCCTGGTGTGGCGGAAGTTCCGGCTGTGCACCTGGAAGCACTCCGGGAGTCCCTGATCTTCGTCAACCAATCACTTCCGGGTGTGGCGGAAGTGCTGCGGGCCAGGGCTCTTCAGGCATCCGGGCGCCCCCTGGCGGTGACCACAGGCCCCTATAGGGTTGAGCTTCCAAACTCTGTTCCCATGGTCCCCATACCATCCAGAATGGCTGCCCTCTTGTGCTCTGGAGGAGGTGTAGTCCCTCTTCTGGTCCTTCCGGGCGTCCCAGCTGGGTAGCGCTCCAAGCTGCTTACCACAAGGCATAAGATACCTCAGTGTGCTTCTCCTACAGGCTATCTTTCGAGTCTGTAGTTGCCATTGATCATCAAGAATCAATTACAAATAAAGATCCACAGTATCTATCTATCTATCTATCTATTAGGATTACTTAAATTGACTATCTGTATTATCATTAAGAATAAAGAATGCACTGGTGAGCTCAGTCATCGCAAAGGGACTAGTAAGCCAAGAAATACCTACACTGCTGATGACAGAAGAATCTTGTCTATGGTAAACAAAGTAAAAACCCCAATTGCCTGTCTGACAGATCAGAAACAGTGTTCGGGAGGCAGATACATATGTGACAGAGACAACTATCCAAAGAAGACTTCATGAACAGAAGTACAGAAGTCACACTGTAACATGTGAACCACTTATCTAGATTGCAGTTTGCAAAAAAAAACAACTTAAAAGAGCATGAATTCTGGAATAAGGTCTTGTGAACAGAAGAGGCAAATATTAACCCGTATCAGAGTGATGGCAACAGCATAGTGTGGAAATGAAAAAGTACTTCCCAAGATCCAAAGCATACAACCTACAGTAAACTGTTAAACCTGGCGGTGGGGGTGTTATGGCTTGGGCATTTATGGCTGCCACAGATGCTGGCACACTTATCGTAATTGATGATGTGGCACAATGAATTCTGAAGTGTATAGAAGCATCTTATCTGCTCTAGTTCCAGTAAATGCCTCCAAACTCATTAGGCAGCACTTCATCCTACAAGATAATGATTCCAAACATACTGCTAAGGCAACAAAGGAATTTTTTGACAGTTAAAAAATTGAATATTTTTGAATGGCCAAGCCAGACACCTGATTTAAATCCAGGTGAGCATGCCTTCCATATGCTAGCCAAAGATGACTGATGATAGCACCTAGTGATGTCTGTGAATCGCAGACTTCAAGCAGTCATTGCATGCAAGGGATACACAACATTGTACTAAATATAACTGCTTTAATATAACTACCATTTCTGTGTTCTAAACATTGTATGTATAAAAAATGTTGGCATTTCAATATGGTGTAACTGAAATGTATGTAAATACAATACAGTACAATAAAGTGAAGTTTGCAATGTGCACTTTAATCACATCAGAATTGTTATATTTGCAATATTAAACTGTGGAGAGAGGGGGATAAATTAAGAAAAAAATGTGTCTTTGTCCCAAACATTATGGAGGGCATTGTACGTGGATCATTCCAGAGGATTGTAATTTACTTGTAGATAGAATTCTCATTATTTATTATTTTCTTATTATGTAGAGAAAAAAAACAAAATCACACAATGTATGTTCTGACACTAGTTTCTGAATGTTCCTTTTATGGTGCCATCTAAATACGATACAATATGAAAGTTAATCAATGTTGTAAAATGTTTGTTCTTTCTGAACATAATCTAACTCAATAATTGTCAAAAAGTTCACGGTAAAAAAAAAATCTAATTAACACATAATCATACAATAAATGGAAGAAAGTAAAAATACATATTTTCCATTGCGGTAATTAGAAGACATAATTTTACATATGACCAAGGCTGGCATTGTACTTTTTAGCTGTAAACTTCTCCTTGCATGCACAGTAAACAAGGAAATCATTTAATCTACTTTTGAGTTAATTAACTAACTGGGCAGCCTCATGAAAATAGTACTTTGTTTTTCATTTTAACCCAATTAATCAGATGCTTCTTTTGAGCGGCATATATTAAGTATCTTTGTATTAAATAAAATTCTTTGATGAAAAGTAAAGCTAATAGTCATAACCAGAAAATCCACTCTGAAACAGCCTCCCATATTTGCAGAGCTATGAGACCTCAAGTGAATCTAGGATTGAAACCATAAGACCAAACCACAAGTCAGAACGGCTGTGGAGCAAAGTGTGTGTATTTTGACTAATTGGACTCACAAGTAACAGTCAAACATATCTCCTATACTCAAGAAACATTCAGGTTTCCGGCCTATGATAAAAGGTATACTATTTAGCATACACATCATATGTCATGATCCAATTGTATGGATGTAAAGAATTTTTTCCCCTAAAAGCCTAGTGCAGTGTTTCTCAACTAGTAGTTGCATGTTTGCTGCTGATGGGTAGCAAATTGATATTCTTTATAATGGAAGTGGGTTATGAGTGGGTCTTAGGAAGTTGTTGCTCTTGACAGTCTCACTCAAATCTCCCGAGGGAAACCACTGCTTGAATCACCAAGGTTTACCCACGTGGGTCACAAAAAAAATGAACACAACAAACTGTAGGTTATAACATTATGAAGGTGGAGAGACAATAGCCTATTGATAATCTAAGTTTTTTTTAATTAGCAGAAGTACAGAAATTAATCCCTGTGTAGAATAAAATAGATATCCATCAATTATCCAACCCGCTATATCCGAACTACAGGGTCATGGGGTTCTGCTGGAGCCAATCCCAGCCAACACAGGGTGCAAGGCAGGAAACAAACCCTGTGCAGGGCACCAGTCCACTGCAGAAAACAGATATTAATACATAAAAATGTTTTTTTCTCAAGTGTTTTAATACAGAGTGGACAACTAAGGCAAAATAAGAGACCATGTGTTGAACAAAATAACATCCATCCATCCATTGTTCAATCCGCTGAATCCGAACACAGAATCACGGGGGTCTGCTGGAGCCAATCTCAGCCAACACAGGGCACAAGGCAGGAAATAAACCTCGGGCAGGGCGCCAGCCCACCGCAGTCCTATTTATTTTGTGAGGCAAAATACAAGATTTGTTAACTAGTTTTCAGAAATATTTAGCAGGGTAATATTTATTTGTTGTGTTTTTGTTGTTATATTTTTTAAGCTTTAAGAAACACTATGTTCTGCTTTCACAAAACAAGGCAATGGTGGTCGTCAAGTGACTTTTGTCCAAAAACTTAACATCTATGTGAAAACTACACCCCATTAAATATGTGTATATATATATACTGTATATTTATTTTTTTTTATCAAGATTCACTCTTCAATTAAGCAGAATCTTTACATTATTATTAATTCTTTTTGCATATGAATGTACAGTATTTGAAAACCAGAACTGTAGTAACAATTTGTTGGATTAGAACCATCCAGATATTGCAAGGAAGATGAAGCCTATCCCAGCAGTCATAGGATGCAAAGCAGTAACAATACCTTAACAAGGCGCTAGTTTATCACAGAGTGAATACACTCACACAAACATACTAGGGCCAATTTAGCCATACTAGTTTCCCTAACCAGTATGCCTTTAGTCTGTGGGAGGAAATTGCACTAATCAAAAGAAACTCACATTTACAAAAGAAGAACATGCAAACTACTCGCAGGGAGAACCTGGGACACAAGCCTCACTCTCTTTGCTGGAGGGCAGCATCACTAGGTGCACTTCTCCCCACTAGATTAGAAACATGAATAGTAAATTCTTTGTATTTAATTACCAAGATTTCAGAAATCGATGTTTAACCTAACATTAATAAATCTGGTGTCGTGTTAAATAATCAAATCCGTTAGCGGCAAAAACCATGTAGTGTACTGCAAGCTGCAGGGGATTGGTGTTCACTGACACTGCTCCACATCTTTATATTATTACAGAACATAACAGTGTGAGAATTTGATAATTATAAAGATGATTGAAAATTGATTCATTCAAGATTGATTTAAAATTGCTACAAATCAAAATACTGTATCAGCATAAAAGCCTAAAATTATATGTGTCTCATCATAAAATAAACCTGAATAAATGTCTGCCATCAAAAACCAGTAAATGTTACTAACACCTTCCTCAGTTGTTATCTTTCTGCCATATTCTGAACAGCAACATGGCATGCATGCATGATGTTTCATCATGTAAGGTTTTTATTTGATAAAAAATATAGTGTCTTCACAGTTATTGTCATACGAACACAGTGCAATGAAATTCTAATCTTCATCCTTGACTAACCAATGCACTACAGTCTTCTTCCGGCAGCTCTAATCTTACTCCATTTGTTATGCATAATGTAGCGTCACAAAAAATTAGGTATTAATGAGAATGCACAAATCAGTGGCTTCTTCGTGCCAGTTTCAAGCCTGAATAAATGGGGAATGTTATGTTAGAGAAGGCATCCAGTGCAAAGTTTTGCCAGATCAATATGCAGACAACAATACAGATTTCCATACCAGATCGGTTGAGGCCCAGGTTAACAACAGCCGCAATCAGTACGGTTAGCAAGCAGGGTGCAGGCAGATATTGGACCACTGTTGGTCAAAGAAGGAGAAGAAGAGGGGGATGGCATGTCTGGAGGCAGGGGGAGAAGACAAATGTAAAGAGAGTGGAACTGAGGGTAGGAACTTTGAATGTTGGTAGTATGACTGGTAAGGGGATAGAGTTAGCCGATATGATGGAGAGAAGGAAGGTTAATTTACTGTGCATGCAAAAGATCAGATGAAAGGGGAGTAAGGTTAGCTGTATCAGAGGTGGGTTCGAATTGTTCTACCATGGTGTGGATGGGAGGAGAAATGGGGTAGGGCTTATCCTGAACGAACAGTATGTTTTGAAAGCGAAAAGATGGTTGGACAGAATGATGATTATGAATCTGGAAATTGAAGGTGTGATGATGATTGTTGTTAGTGTATATGCCCCACTAGTTGGGTGTGTGAATGATTAGAAAAAAGATTCCTGGGGCCTCATGCATAACGCTTTGCATAGAATTCACACTAAAATATGGCATAAGGGCAAAAGCAGAAATGCTCGTACGCACAAAAATATCCAGATGCATAAATCTGTGCATTCGCCAGCTTCCACGTTCTTCCGCTCCATAAATCCCAGTCAGTGTGAAAAGTAACACACGTGCATGTGCCTACTGCCACTCCCCAAACTCCTCCCAGAATTATGCCTTTTTGAATATGCAAATCAATATAAATAGCCCTTAAGCTCAGCATTCTGTGAAAAGGCAATGGCAAAAGCACGGGGGAAATAGAAGAATTTCAGCGAATACCAAGTGGAGGCAAGGAAAAACATACTATTTGTTGGTTTAAACAGTGGTAAAAACAACAAAAGGAAGTTGATCAAGTGACATAGAGTGTCGGAGGTACTCGAAAGCTCAAGTTCACAAAGTCACACAGTGCCCGAAATAAAAGTAGTCAGATATCAAAGGGGCCGTGAAAAGGCGAGTCGTACCCCACCGTCTGAGTGTCATATGAAAGCTTATTAGGGTATAGAGAAACAAAATAGGCACACAGCGGGAAAAAGCAAGAAATGTCTACTTTAATCTCAAAATGTCCACTTTAATCACGTAGTTTATTTTGTCTTTAAAGTAGAACATCATAAACTTAATCTTAAAATCATTTAATTTACTAGTTTCTCAAATTCCATCGTAACTAAAGTACCACATTAATTGCTTTGTTTTGTATTTGATCTTCTATGTGCTCTATGTGTGTGAATCACTACGTGCTTCTTAAATGGGCTTTCTCTTCCTCTGACAGGACACAGAATCCATTACATTCGTGATCTTACAATTCTCTGAATAATTAAAATACTGAGATATATACTTGATTTTCATGATGACAGGAGTTAAAGCATGTTATTAAACATGGGAACACAGTGACACAGTGATTGTTCATGCCTCACGCAAGATGCTTGCTGCGCTGTGCGACCTTCAATGAAATAATTTATTGCAGCAGTACTGTCTCTTTCAAATGTACTAACCTCCAATTCCTGTCCTTACTTTTCTTTCTCCAAATACCCAATCACCACACAATCAGCTCTGTAATAGACGTTAAGCCATCTGTAAGCTTAAAATGCTGATTCTTCAAAACTTTTAAGGAACACTGAAATATCTTCGTAGTACATGTTTAATCATTCTGTCCTTCCAGTGTTGTGACAGCCCCAGCAAGAATACACCGTGAGGCAGGAACAATCCGTGAATGAAGCGCTAGCTCCTTGCTAGTGCTGCGACACCGTGTCTTCTCATGTTTAATTATTAACAATATAGATTATTTAAATGAAGTTAAAGTTTTATCTGTATAATAAACCTATTTTGCTGCATTTCATGTTAAAAATGATATTCATATGTAAATACGAGCTTTATAAAGTGGCTCAGGTTCTGCAATATTATAACTGTATCGCAAGTTTTACAAGGAGCACTTGATTGAGTGCATTTATAGTTCTTGGGATGAAACTGTTTCTGAACCACGAGGTCTGTTCAGGAAAGACGCTGAAGCGTTTGGCGTGTAAGAGCAGTTCAATAGACAGCATGGATGAGTCAACGAGTGTTTGATGCTGTACACCAAAAATTCTCTTTCCAATCAGCTGCTGTAGAGTTGTGATTCCTCACTCAGATACAGTTATATAAATACAGTACTCAAATTGGTGCAGTGAGAGTAATATGGAAAAAGATTATCCACTGTGGCAACCCCTAACGGAAGCAGCTGAAAGAAGAAGGTGCAGTGAGAAAAACAAAGATAAAGCAGCTATGGTATTTAGAACAGTTTGACCATTCTGTGGACCATTACATTGTTACAGGTTAATTACAATCAGATGCATTAAATTAATAAACAATATGCGGTTAATTTCAGTGTATATAAAAAGCCATGTCAGGATCTAAAAAAGAAAGGGAAACCACACTGGAACAGTAGCACTGATTTGACTCTAGGTGCCGCCAGTTTACAAAACTGAGCGGAGAACTTGTGTACGCCAAGCATTTAGCTACCGTATAAATGTGCGTGGCTTTTGCCAGGTTTAGGTTTTATACATCACGTTTTGAGCATGGAAACGGGCTTACACAACATTTTTGTGCGTATGCACTGTTTATACATGAGGCCCCTGGAGTGAGTTGGATGAAGTGGTAGAGAGTGTACCCAAGTGAGAGAAAGTGGTGATTGAAGCAGATTTCAACGGAAATGTTGAAGGGAACAGAGGCGATGAGGATGTGATTGGTAGGTATGGTGTCAAGGAGAGGAATGCACAAGGTTAGATGGTATTCAATTTTTTGCGAAAAGGATAGACATGGCTGTGGTGAACACACATTTTAAGAACAGGCAGAAACACAGGATGACATACAAGAGTGGAGGAGGATGCACACAGGTAAATTATACGGTGGGCCATTTATATGGATACACCTTAATAAAATGGGAATGGTTGGTGATATTAACTTCCTGTTTGTGGCACATTAGTATATGTCAGGGGGAAAACTTTTCAAGATGGGTGGTGACCATGGTGGCCATTTTGAAGTTGGCCATTTTGGATCCAACTTTTGTTTTTTCAATAGGAAGAGGGTCATGTGACACATCAAACTTATTGGGAATTTCACAAGAAAAACAATGGTGTGCTTGGTTTTAACGTAACTTTATTCTTACATGAGTTATTTACAAGTTTCTGACCACTTATAAAATGTGTTCAATGTGCTGCCCATTGTGTTGGATTGTCAATGCAACCCTCTTCTCCCACTCTTCACACACTGATAGCAACACCACAGGAGAAATGCTAGCACAGGCTTCCAGTATCCATAGTTTCAGGTGCTGCACATCTCGTATCTTCACAGCATAGACAATTGCCTTCAGATGACCCCAAAGATAAAAGTCTAAGGGGGTCAGATCGGGAGACCTTGGGGGCCATTCAACTGGCCCACAACGACCAATCCACTTTCCAGGAAACTGTTCATCTAGGAATGCTCGGATCTGACACCCATAATGTGGTGGTGCACCATCTTGCTGGAAAAACTCGGGAAACGTGCCAGCTTCAGTGCATAAAGAGGGAAACACATCATCATGTAGCAATTTTGCATATCCAGTGGCCTTGAGGTTTCCATTGATGAAGAATGGCCCCACTATCTTTGTACCCCATATACTACACCATACCATCAATTTTTTGTTCCAACAGTCTTGGAGGGATCTATCCAATGTGGGTTAGTGTCAGACCAATAGCGGTGGTTTTGTTTGTTAACTTCACCATTCACATAAAAGTTTGCCTCATCACTGAACAAAATCTTCTGCGTAAACTGAGGGTCCTGTTCCAATTTTTGTTTTGCCCATTCTGCAAATTCAGTGCGCCGATCTGGGTCATCCTCGTTCAGATGCTGCAGTAGCTAGAGTTTGTAAGGGTGCCATTTGTGAGTAGCTAATAATCGCCGAAGGGATGTTCGACTGATGCCACTCTCCAGTGACATGCGGCGAGTGCTACGCTGTGGGCTCTTGCTGAATGAAGCTAGGACAGCCACTTATGTTTCTTCATTAGTGACAGTTTTCATGCGTCCACATTTTGGCAAATCCAACACTGAACCAGTTTCACGAAACTTAGCAAGCAGTTTGCTAACTGTAGCATGGGAGATGGGTGGTCTCATAGGGTGTCTTGCATTTAAATCTGCTGCAATGACCCGGTTACTGCGTTCACCAGACATCAAAACAATTTCTATCCGCTCCTCACGTGTTAACCTCTGTGACATGTCAATGGCTGTAAACAAAGAGAAACTTGTAAATAACTCATGAAAGAATAAAGTTACGTTAAAACCAAGCACGCCATTGTTTTTCTTGTGAAATTCCCAATAAGTTTGATGTGTCACATGACCCTCTTCCTATTGAAAAAACAAAAGTTGGATCCAAAATGGCCGACTTCCAAATGGCCACCATGGTCACCACCCATCTTGAAAAGTTTCCCCCCTCACATATACTAATGTGCCACAAACAGGAAGTTAATATCACCAACCATTCCCATTTTATTAAGGTGTATCCATATAAATGGCCCACCCTGTATTTTGAAGACTTGGCAGGGGAAAGAGTATTTAGGCAGCATAGGATGGTGGTCTGTAGGATAACAGATATCAAGAAGAGGAGGACAGTGAGGACAGAGCAAAGGATCAAATGGTGGAAGTTGATAAAGGAAGACTGTAAGGTTGAGTTCAGGGAGGAGGTAAGACAGGCATTGGGTGGCAATGAAGAGTTACCAGACAGCTGGGCAACTACAGCAGAAGTTGTAAGGGTGACAGCTAGAAGGGAGCTTAGTGTGACATCTAGATTGAGGAGGGAAATAAGAAAACATGGTAGTAGAATGGGGAACTACAGCACAGTATACAGAGGAGGAGGTTGTTCAAGAAGAAGTTGGACAGTCAGAGAGATGCAGCAAGTAGACAGGAGTACAAGGAGATAAGGCATAAGGTAAAGAGAGAGGTGGCGAAGGTTAAAGAAAACGCGTACGATGAGTTGTATGAGAGGTTGGACACTAAGGAGGGAGAAAAGGACCTGTACCAATTGGCTAGACAGAGGGACCAAGCTGGGAAAGATGTACAGCAGGTTAGGGTGATAATGGATAAAGATGGAAACATACTCACAAGCAAAGAGAGTGTCTTGAGCAAATGGAAAGACTACTTTGAGAGGCTGATGAATGAAGAGATTAGAGAGAGAGAAGGTTGGATGATGGGGAGATAGTGAATCAGGAAGTGCATTGCATTAGCAAGGAGGAAGTAAGGATAGCTTTGAAGAGGATGAAGAATGGAAAGGATGGAGGTGTTTAGGAGAGATGGCAGTGGTGTTTTTATCCAGATTGTTTAATGTAATCTTGGAAAATGAGAAAATGCCTGAGGAGTGGAGAAGTGTACTGGTGGGTTCATGCCAGGATAGAGCACTACATATGCAATGTTTGCTCTAAAGGTTGTTGATGGAGAAGTACAGAGAAGGCCAAAAGGAGTGGCATTGTGTCTTTGTGCACTTAGATGGAAAAAGGTGATCCACTGTGGCAACCCAAATCGGGAGCAGCCATAAAAAGAATGTGAGTAAATAGCCGACTTGCCTTTTACATAATGTTTTGAGAAAGTATTGCTAAACTTCATTTCACGAGCAATTTTACAATACTTAACTCACTAAAAGGTGTGTTTTGGAGTTTCAAAAGTTTTTTAATGGGGTTGAAAGAAATGAAGATTACTTCTTAAGGGTTTGGCAACAAACAAGGTGCACCTGTTTTGGACCTGTATACTTCTCAGAAAAGGTCTAGAGCAAAATAAACATGGAAAGCCTTTCTTTTGAAAATTCAACAATACTAAACACAACACACGATGAGATAAAAAACTACTGCATACTCTTAAACAAAAACTGTAATCCAGTGAGGCAATGACATTGTTATTCAGATTAGCTCATAGGAAAACATTGTACCTGTACTCTTAGATGAGATTCTGCTTAAGTCAGTACAAAACTATGTGTGTGCTGAAGTTGTTCTCCCAAAAGCCCCGGGACACTCCCATTGCCTGGTGGAAATTGTAGTGGCCTGCGTTGGCACTGGTTTTTGGGTTACTCACACCCTATTACAACCATATACTGTATATTTATATATAGTGACGCGTGAGTCCCTGTCTTGCACCCCAAAACACGAGGCTGAGTCTCATTACTTTAGCAAAACCAACTTTATTCAGCTTGAAACAGGAACAGCATGGTTATTTATTGTAATGGGATCTATCACTCTCCTGTACACAGACATAGCAATTGTGGTCATGTTAGTGGTCAAGTAATACCTGTACTGTTCCCTGCATTTTCAATGCTCCTTGCATCACCCATCGATGGCAGGTGCCATCGATAAATAAACAAGTGAACAAACAGATTTTATGCATATATACTGTCAAGCACATGCACTTAGAAGATATCTTCAAGGCTCTGAGAAGACAGGCAGTGCCACAGAGAAAGAAGTGCTGCCTTTAAATTCAAATTTATTTTCATTCACAGTTCAGAGGCTTGTCAACTAAAGGATGAGAGACACAGTTTCCAATTTTGGTCATAAAGCTCCACCCTTTCCCATGTTGGTGTCACAAAAATCTAGAGGGTACCAGAAGTTGCTGTTCAATGAGAAACTGCAGCTGAGGAGGATGGAGCATTTTCTTATAAGCATTCTTTATCTTTAAACAGTATTATGCTGTGTTTTGCACATGCAAATGCATTTTTCTTTCCTATTTATTCATCCTACATATCACACAGGGTTACTGCCTGGTAGTCCAACTCTTTGTTTTGTCCTGACCACTTTCATTTTCTTGACAATATATAATTCAGAGTCACCACTAACTGACACATCTGAGATTTAGCAGGAAACCATATTACCTAGAAAAAATCCATACAAATACTGTGAAAACTAAATTACAATGTAACATCTGTTTACTTTATGACGTATGAATACGTAATCTGTGAAAATTTATATTGAGGTACTGTTGCAGCTGCAATAGAAAATAATGGAACTGAATGCTAACTTCCTTAAAGACAGGTTTTTAGGTTCCACCTAAAAAGTAGTAGATGCAGATGGATAGATCAATCGCTGTGCATTATATAAATGAATCTTCTAATTTTATGATGAATTGTAAAACTGACAGACCAGCAATCACAAATTGCATTACCTGAGCAATGCAGTGACTCTGAAGTTATTTTGGTTGAAATCAGTTTCTTAAATAGAAGATAATTAAACATTTTCTTATGTCTATTTGCTGCTTCAGTAATTCTTACCTGTGAATACTGTACTTCTCTGAAAAATATCATTAAAATATCTGGTCAGGTAGATGTAGACCAGATCTTCTCAATTCACATTTGTCTTTTATCTCTTTCTAAATTTTTTATGTATACAGAGATGAACACATGCTGAACAAATAGAGAAGAAAATGTGAATAAATTAAATGTAATTTGTCACCTGTACTTTTTTACATGAAGTTCAATTTTAATTGATTAAGGTACAGAAAGTGATTAAGTTTCCAAGTTTAGACAAAGCAACTAATACGTGTGTAGACAAACTAAATATCTGAGTATTAATACTGTAGCTTTGACTACAGTAAGAACCATTGCAAAATTCATATAAGAAATGATGGGGCCACTCTATCACATTCATATATCAAAAGTGGGTTCCATGTATGTAACTGGAAAGCCCCTATAGTTACTTAAACGAGAGCATCACAAGTAAATATTTGGTTAGCACCCAAGAGGAAGGAAATGATAAAAAATGATAACCCCTGCAAAGCTGTTAGGTGACAACAAAAGCGGCCCACATGGAGCAGGAAAGGCCCTAGAGCTTAATGCAGACAACATGATCTTGGAAGTCTTAAAAGTCCTAGCCCTGGAATCTAGAAAATTGAGGCGTAATAGAAATTCCAAGGATTGTCCTTGAAGATAATCCCAGAGTGGGGTTTTAAGATTACTGCCTGCCAGGTGGCCATTAAACATGGAAATGGTGAGTGAATGAGTTGCAGCAAAAGTAGCAGGTCCAAAGATTACAGAGGAGGAAAGAAATAGAGACATTTACTAGTGTTGTCTGGTAGTTGTGGCATGGTATTATGAATAACCCTAACCCTAACTATGAGGTGTAGAATGGAATTGGGTTCTGAGGTGATGATATGTATGAATGAATGAGCAACATCAATTGATACAATTTATCTAATGCAGCCCTGTGTTCATTTGAGTTTGAGTCTCCTACTCTGTAGTCACCAGATTCTAAGTAAAGCTCCAAAGTACGCCTTATAAAGAAGTTCGCTGATGGTTTTTCCATTGTAGTCCAAATGATGATGAGGAGGAGGAGGAGAAGTATTTAAAGTTGATGGGAACATATGCATGTGATAAAAAAATGGAGTAGGAGAACCTTGAACTATGAATACCCTGGATACAATGAGGACTGATTGAGGTCATTTATGTTAGGTAGAATGCCTAGAGATTGATAATACACACAACAATAATACAATTCAAATAAATTGAAAAAAGGAAACATTCTTGTCTATGATGTTTCGTGTGAGGCAGGGTTTCTCAATTTGGGATTACCGGGGTGTGACAAAGAGGAAAGCTGCTTCATGATTTGCCAAAATTGAGCAAGTTGCATTGTGTGACTTTATCATGGTGCAATCGATATCTTACAGTGTGTCATCATTTGTAGGTCATTTATTAGTTAGTGCTGCAGCTCTATGATATAAAAAGAATCAAGCATTGCTTGCAAAGTTGTGACCTGTGAATGAGCCACAGAAAAGTGCGCTTTCACTGGTTCCTTACTGTGGGCGGCAGGTTCATAAAGACAAATAGTTTTTTTATGATACTGGAATTTGGACTATGCAATGATGTATATAGATGGGAGAGATCTTGTTTTCTGTGCAAACCCTGATTGTGAAACATCACTGATTTTGAAGGTTTGATTGAAATTTTTGCCAGGGTGGGAATAAGGGGGACTGAACTGGAAGCAATACCTGCAGCTTACACTCAGTCATTCCCTCCTGCTGGAGGTCCTGGCAGTAGGGCAACCATTTTAACAGTGCGCTGCATCTATTTTAAATGGCAGTACAGGTGTTATCGTTTTGTCACAGGAATCCCCAATCCCCCAAACCCCTTGATCATTCACCATCATTGATTGTCATTTACTTGTGGCCCTTGATACTTTGAGGGATACCCCAACCCCTGATTTTTAATTGAATGTCTAAGCTTCACTGAGGACACATTTACAGGATTATTAAAATGTATAAAGGAAAATATATATTATATTCAAATTTTATGCACTGAGTTAAAATTTTTGTGTGTATGTGTTTAGTTTGTTCACCCGTCATACTATACTGTATGTAGTGCAAAATTAGAAATTTGACTTTGTTAGGTGCATTGGCGATTCTAAATTGTCCCTAGTGTGTGCTTCGTGTGTGTGTGTGTGTGCGCCCTGCGGTGGGCTGGCGCCCTGCCCGGGGTTTGTTTCCTGCCTTGTGCCCTGTGTTGGCTGGGATTGGCTCCAGCTGACCCCCGTGACCCTGTAGTTTGGATATAGCGGGTTGGATAACGGATGGATGGACTTGTTCAAATGGGATATTACTTTTGTAGCGGGTGCAAACATAAATCAAACATTTTATAAGACATAGAAAAGGTTGGAAACAACTGGTTTGCTACTTAAGCATATAACTTACATTTCTTAAAGTTTCTATATGCCATCACATACAGTACACTAGAACCATTCATTAACATAATTGTCAGAAAACTGTGTGCCTTTATGCCTTTCTATTTAACAGTCCATGTTTCTTTCTAGCTGTCTACCTACAGTCTAAGATTATTCTATTCTCACGCAGAGATATAACTGAATATTAAGGACATTCCATTAAGTTGTTAGCTAGGATGTTCCATCATATATTTGAAAACTACATTTCATTCAAATTAAGCAAAGATTTAGATAAATTTATCATTAACATTAAGTTAAAAGGTTTGGCTCTTACACATTGTAATAAACACAATCTGCACTGATTTAAAAAAAATGTCCCCTATGAAACATCTACTAAGTACTGTATATTAAAAATGGCAACATGTAGATGCAGATAAAATAGATGTTTTGAGAGTAAATACAAATTTATTATAACCCTGCTTTTTAATTTGCTTTTTGAAATCAAAAATATAAAGATGTTTGTTATTTTTTTCTTTTCTTGTGTATGGAAAGCAATTTTCGATAACAATGAAGTGCTACCTAAGGGCAATTGAAGAAAATTCTGGGACATTATTATATCTTTTATTTTTCTTTCATGTATCACTTCTTATTAAGCAGCATAAGGAAGATTAGCATTTTATGATTAGGTCTGGGGTTTGGAAGCAACTAAACAGTACCTAGTTTATTGCAAATGCCCAACATAATTTTGTTTAGCACGTTTATTACACATGGACTTGCTAAATGAAAAATGGTGTTTCTTTAGTCAGCAGAGTTTGGCAATGAAAGCTATGAATCACAAAAGATATATTTGCATAAGGCTGAAAAATGTTCTGCTACTTGGAAAATGACATATTATTCTGTGCATGAAAGCTTGTAAACAAAACTTTGGTACTTTTATTGCACTTTGAGTGTGTTATTGAATGTTAAACAGCCACTTCATGGGAAGTCATCTGGAATTTCACACAGAAGCCTTTAACATATTATTATTTATTGAACATTTCCATTTGAACAGCAAAAAAAAAAAAAAAACGAACACACTGGATGTCAATTTTGCATTAAAGAGAAAATGTCTTCAGTACCTTTACAGTGATATTTAAGCACCTGAAACAACAGATACTTTGCTTTTCAAACAACTAAATCAATATAATAGTAATTACTGTGGCATAATAATTTTACACACCTTTAATGAACATAATCTTCAAAGCTATTACTGAAAATACATTCTCTTGACAAACACTGGATGTTAAGCAATATAAAATTCATTGTCATTCTGATGCTTACTTTTAAAACAGGATTGATGTATAGAACATTACAATGAAAATAACAGAACGGGAAGAAACTACTCTCTGCTCTACTATGCTACAAGGTATTTAATCATTTCATACATGTTTGTCATTAAGGGAATTTTGAATTAAATTTAAGTTAAATATGATATATTTTTGTACCATTGCTATTTCAGAAAAAAAGACCCAAAGAATACATTTGCTTATTGCATTGTCTATTTTATATACCCATTGCATGGGCCTAGAATATATAATATAGACATTTAAATAATTCTAATCTAGTCTTTATGATCAACCAGTTTTGCAAAAAAGTATTATGATTGAGCTGTGTAAATGTGTAATACATACAGATTAATCATATGGCTTATGCAAGATAGATAGATAGATAGAATTGTATCTGTCCCCAGGGGAAAATTCGGCTTTTTACAGAAGTTCTTTAAATAAAAAAATACATAAATAGGTAGATAAGTAAGTACATAAATAAATAAATATTCACACACAATTTGGTCTGAACACACATCGGAATGACTATAAAGCAAGAGAATTAAAAACAAAGAAAACCTCTGACCTGGCTGTCACAGTCATAATGAGGCATTATGCAGACATATTCTTGACACATCTTTTGTTGACTAATTCATTGGCTGAACGTACTCAGTGTAAGTATATCAGAGAGAGGATGTGCAGCATTGTTCATAATGACACTCAATTTTGTTCTAAGTCTCTCATTTGCTATGATCTCCAGGGGGGTCCAGAGTACATCCTATAACTGAGCCTGCCTTTTTAATTACGCTGTTGATTCTGTGGCCTCTCTTGAAGTGATGTTACCAGCCCAGCAGACCACAGCGTAAAAAATCGCACTGGCCATTACAGAGTTATAGAAGATGTGAAGGATGCCAATACCCACATTAAAGGACTACAGTCTCCTAAGGAAAAAAGCCTGCTCTGCCCATTCCTCATATAGTTCCTCTATGTTCCGAGACCAATCCAACTTTTCATTGATGTGGACCCCTCAAGTACTTGTAGCAGTGGACCACTTCTACATCCACCCCTTGAATAGTAACTGGATGTAGAAGCTCTTTGGTGTGGCGAAAGTTAATTTTCTTTGTATGAAGAAATAAACCTTTCCAACTTATTCCTATATTCTGTCTTATCCCTTTTATCAATATACCCCATAAATGCAGAATCATCTAAGAATTTCTGCAATGACAAGAGTTGTTATTATATGTATAATTCAGTGTGTAAACTCTGAAGAGAAAATGAGACAGGACTGTTCCTTCAGTGCTTCTCACATCCATATTAGAAACACGGTACTTGAGCCTAAGCTCTGCCCAACACATAGTCCATAATCCAGGACACCATAGACTCATTGACCTGCATATCTCTGAGTTTACCCTTTAAAAGAAATGGTATTAAAGGGGCTGCCAGCTTTGTCCAGGTAGTCTACCAGAAGTGGACTCACATAAGTCCAGGACCAGTCCATCAAAGGTCTTCATGATCTGAAATTAACACTAGAATTCCTGAAGTCTACGAAAAAACATGTAATCCTGTGCCACCTTAAATTATTTCACACCTCTCCATCAGCGTCTTTTGTTTTGTAAATGTGTCGATTAGTACAAGCAGTAAGCAGACTGCTATTCCATCTCCCCACCACTGCAGCTTAACTCGGACAAAAAGTTCTCCCAGCTCAAGTCTGTTTATCTCAGTGTGTGGTGCCTGGAGTTGTATAATAAGGTAAATAATATATCGTTATTTGGAACACATTCATTTCATGTCTGTTCCGTGTCTACAATGATCTGGGTAAATGTAGGATAACAGGAAATTTTGAACACATACCTAAAATAGAAACTTTGTTCATGTTATACTACTAACTAGCAGAATACCCGCGCTTCGCAGCGGAGAAGTAGTGTGTTAAACAAGTTATGAAAAAGAAAAGGAAACATTTTAAAAATAACGTAAGATGATTGTTAATGTAATTGTTTTGTCATTGATATGAGTGTTGTTGTCATATCTATTTATATATATATATATATATATATATATAGCAAAATACCCGCTTGGCAGCGGAGAAGTAATGTGTTAAAGAAGGAAAGAGAAAGAAAAGGAAACATTTTGAAAATAACGTAACATGATTGTCAATGTAATTGTTTTGTCACTGTTATGAGTGTCGCTGTGATATATATATATAGCAAAATATCCGCGCTTCACAGCGATGTCATGTGTTAAAGAAGTTATGAAAAAGAAAAGGAAACAATTTAAAAATAATGTAACATGATTGTCAAAGTAATTGTTTTGTGTATTTGGTGGCAGCATCACAAAGTTATTTTCGTCTAGTTGCATCAGAAAATGTACCATGACGTCTGACACGCCTCCTTTTTACTGTTTTCTCACAGCTTGATTGCTGCTGTCATATACACACACACACACACACACACACACACACATACATACATACATACATATACATACATACATACATACACACACACACACACATATATATATATATATACATACCTATCTACATCATATATACACACACATACATACACACACACAAATTATATATATGTGTGTATGTGTGTGTGTGTATATATATATATTGTGAACGCTGGCCCCAGCACAGACAGACGGACGAAATATTTTTCACCACACACTGTTTATTATCCACTATATACAAGTTATGCACTCACGCAACCCCAGTGCCTTCAGCACCGAATTCCCCAAAAGTCCAGGGCCCACAGTCACTGTGCCTTTCCTCTGGCCGCCTCCTGTCCTCTCTCCAGCTCCGTCTGCTTCCTCCCGACTTCCACCAAATGACTGGAGGGAGGCGGCCCCTTAAATAATGCCCCGGATGAGCCCCAGGTGTTTCCGGCCTCTTCTTTAGCCACGCCCCAGCGGGCGGAAGTGTCGGCTGCTTTCCTGGCGGCTCTCCGGGCGCCACCCAAAGTCTTCCCCCCGGCACTTCCTGGTGTGGCGGAAGTGCCGGGCTCCCGGGATAATTAGGCACCGGGCGCCGCCTGGCGGTGGCCACGGGTCCCTACAGGTCTGGGCTTCCAAGCCCTGTACCCAGGCCCCTGCCTAACCAGGACGGACGCCCCACTCAGTCTGGAGGAGGCACACGCCCTCCTCCGGTCTTCCAAGGCGTCCCGGCCGGGCTCCATCCCCGGCCAAAGACCACGCAGGGTAAACCGGCATCGGCGCCCCGGCGGTGTCCACGGGTCCCTACAGGGCTGGGCTTCCAAGCCCTGTACCCGTGGTCCCCTACACAACCAAGACGGACGCCCCCTCGCGGTCTGGAGGAGGCACGAGCCCTCCTCTCCTCCTCCTGGGCGTCCCGGCCGGGGACCACAATATACACATACATACATACATATATATACACATACATATACTTGTGTGTATGTTTGTATGTGTCTATATGTGTGTGTATAGCTTTGGTCACTGAGTGCAAGGGAAAAATAATAAAATATGGTCTATAAGTTATTAAACAGTAAAACATTAACGTTTTAAGAAGTACAGGTACATTGAGCTGCAGTGGGTTGGCACCCTGCCCAGGATTGGTTCCTGCCTTGTGCCCTGTGTTGGCTGGGATTGGCTCCAGCAGACCCCCGTGACCCTGTATTCGGATTCAGCTGGTTAGAAAATGGATGGATGGAGGTACATTGAGCACTACTGGAGTGGTTATGGTAAACTACATTTTAAAGACTGTGTAACACAACAGGTAAGTAACTAACAGCAGCTAAAATGTATATGGATCATCTCTCGGTAGTAGATCCCTTTTGAAAGGCGCTACACGACGGCTGTGGTATAGAAATTACATTTTCTATGTGAACGCTCAAATTTGTGCCTCTGGTAATGTGCCTTACCGCAATTAAAGAAAATTAGTTTTGTGTCCTCTGCAGTGTTAAGAGAGAAAGGCTTTGGTTTGGGATAAAAGGAAAAAGGTGTAAAGAAAGGAAAGTTGCCTTTTCTTTTATATAGTATAGAGAGATGTGTTCGCTGACGTTATGATCGCCTTTTGGGGACAGTCGCGGTGGGTCTTGTGTAGACTGATGAGACGCCCCGCCATTAATCGGCTGTGATGGCACTGTCAGTCCTCCACTCCTGTGCGTATCTTCATAATCCGAGCTGAGGACCTCATAATCGTATAGATGCAAAAGAAAGTGTGAATCGCCTTAATATTATTTTGCCGTGGTGTAGAAAAGGGGTCCCGTGTTTGCACTTGTCTGGGCTATAGCGCAGGGGAGGAAGAAAAAATTAAAAGTGCTCACTTTGACTTAAGGCAGAAGCGCAGTCAGCGCCTCAAAGGCCGGCACAGCTATGCACGCGCTGGCTGCTCGACTTTTGCTGGGCAGGAGACCCAGTTTTGCAGACACGTTCATGATATCAAAAGTCTCAGCCTCTTTGGAGGTAATTCATATATTATATATATAGCAAAATACCTACCGCAGCGGAGAAGTAGTGTGTTAAAGAAGTAATGAAAAAGAAAAGGAAACATTTTAATAATAACGTAACATGATTGACATTGTCATGAGTGTTGCTGTCATATATATGCCTGCCTAAATAAGTCACCTCGCTTTGCTCTTACTTTTTACCGCTCATTTAATCATGGCTAGTGGCGGAAAAATTATAAAATGGAAGGAGGATGGCTTTACCAAAACAATTATTGATGGCTTAATCGATTATTCATAAAGCTTGAATTGGTGATCTGTTTTTCTGTGTTAACCTCATATTTTTTCATACTTCTTCTCAAACTAAGGTGGTGCGAGGGTAAAATGAATCGGGATCGCTGATCAATGTAATCGTGTACCAGGAAATCATGCATTGACAAAAGCTCCCTTTGCTTGTAATGCAAAGTGTGATTAAATGCATTATTTTTAACGCTTATGGAGCACATGCATCAAGCTTCTCAGCTGTGCTTGTGCTAAGAAAAGGAAAGATTTTAAAAATAACGTAACACGATTGTCAATGTAACCTTTTGTAAGTAGTGCCTGGAGGATTCAGTGTGAAGAAACTCTAGAGACAGAGTGTGTATTAACTTGTGGATTTTTCTGTGAGTATTTGGTGGCAGTGTGACGTTGCTTCGAAGACGGCGTTAGCTGCTCAGCTCAGAGCAAAATGAGGTAAATGGGAGGGGAGATGATGACGTGACTCCCCACCCGCCTTTAACTGTCAATCCCCCACAAACACAGTCTCGGAATTTGCATAAGCACACCCCTTCACCTACAATTTTAACTTAGTTACAAAGTGATCAAAACTCTCGCTTATATCCCGCGCCCTCTCATTAAACTTGTATCCCGCATTACCTGTGGGCATGTGAAACGCCAGCGGTAGCCTGTCTATGAACTTAATTTAAAGTTTAGGTTTACACCTTGCTTTCTTTCCGAGGTAGCAACACTCATGAATATGGTAGTATATGTCACTCGCTCGCTTCTTATTGTTTCGCTGCCTTCTCAATTATATAATGCATGTTTTCTTAAGCGCTTTTGGAGGTCTTCCTGGTTTTCTACGCACGCGCTGACAGTCAGTTCACGTGATTACGGGAGGCGTGATGATGTCACACGAAACTCCGCCCCCCACGTCATTGCAGCTCAACTCCATTACAGTTAATGGAGAAAAATACCTTCCAGTTATGACCATTAGGCGTAGAATTTCGAAATGAAACCTGCCCAACTTTTGTAAGTAAGCTGTAAGGAATGAGCCTGCCAAATTTCAGCCTTCTACCTACACGGGAAGTTGGAGAATTAGTGATGAGAGTGAGTGAGTGAGTGAGTGAGTGAGTGAGTGAGTGAGTGAGTGAGTGAGGGCTTTGGCTTTTATTAGTATAGATGACAGAATTTTGACATGAAGTGTATAATGTGTGAAGACTATAGTCCAAATATCAAATAAACACTTTCACAAAAGGACAAGTATAACAGACTTTTATTCAAGAATATTACCGAAGAAAAAGAAATCGGGTTAGGGTACAATGCTGACACAACTGCTTGGGTGAGACAGTGGTAAGAACTGCTGACTCATAATCAAGAGGTCGAGGTTTCGATTCCAGGCACTTCCTAGATTTCCTGTTTTGAGTAGTGAGCTGCTCTTATTGTTACTATTATAGAATAGAAACGTACATTTGATTTGAGTCTGTAACAGTCAGTGTAATTTAATGGTACTTGTAATGGTTAGTGTTTTTTTTAATTCAGTGAGAAGAGATCAGAAGACTTCCCCGCAAAAAACGTCCACTCACACATAAGAACAACGCAGCTGCACCAGGCATAAAGGTGAAATATGGCACTGTTTAGATGCCGCAAGAGGTTGGCCGTCATCCTGCCAGTGAATCTGCCACACGCATGTCCTTCAATGAAACAGCAGGGCTTACAGAGCTCGCCAAGGTATTGTGCAAAGTTCAGTTTGCAATTATATTTCTTGATGGTCTTTATATTAAAAACATTTATATGTTACTTATATAAACACCACATTGAATGTTGTTTACCTACAGTATATTTACTTACTTATCTTCCTACAGCATAAAGTCTCAAGTAGACTGCAGAGCTTCCTGCGTTTGATCGACACAGGCATGCTGGCAAAGTACATGTGCAATTCAACTTCTTATTCAGAAAAAGGTCAGTTACAAAACGTCAGCTTCCACCTGCAGCTATAGACTCTTCAGTACGCGAGCGATTCTCAACGCTAATGTTTAGATCTGACAGTGCCATGCTGGCACTTCAGTACGTGAGTTCTGCAGTCAAGCTTCTTTTTTAGGGAACATACACTGTCAGATTTAAACAATAGCGCGGAGAGTCTCTTGCTTTTCCTGTGTATTCTATCTGGTGCCACAGCTTTTTCTGTGTATAGCTTCCTCGGTTTTCTGCTTACTTGGTCTTCAGTTATGGACAGTCCACACTGATGGTCAGAGATAGACTTGTCACTGGCCATTCTAGTTGATGCGGTAGGAGTTGTTGATGTAGTAGGGAATTGGAAGAAGGTAGCAGCAAGAGGGAAAATCTAATAAAAACTTGTTCAGGGGTTTAGCTTTGTCCACTTACCCTTCTACCCTGAGATCTGGATCACTTGAGTCCAAAAATTATTCCCAGTCCATTCCAGACAGCCTTATTTATTCTGAGTTTGTTTTCTTTCTTTTTTAGCTTTATAAACTTCCTTTCCCTTACTCAGCTTTTTCTTTAGTACATCCTTCAGAGCTTCTTTGTCAACATATTTGAATAGTCTCTTTTTCTCATTTAGGAAACCTTATAGCTCCTTAGTAATCCAGGCCTTTTTGTTTAGAAAGCAACACACTGTCTTTGAGGATAACACTGTGTCGACAAAGAAATGAATATAGTCTGTGATGCAGTGACAGAGTCACTCAACATTGTCCCCGTGTGTCTCGCGCATCATTTCCCATTCATTAAGAGCCATTTCAACCTCCAGGTTCCACTTCCTTACTATTCTTGTAGTAAATGGTTGCTGGCTAATAACAGGCTTGTAGATGGAAATAGGATGAATCAGGTTGTGGTCAGATTTACTTAATGGAGGCAGCATTTCTTATTCACATAAGACCAATACCCCACCCCAGGCCCATCTGTCTCCTCACACCATACTGGGTCTGTGCTCGAATAAGATGATATCCATCAAGCATTAAAACAGTCTCAAGTACATCAGGTTTAAGCCAGTTCTCCTTAAAGCACAAAATGCTACTGTACTTGTATGCTGTATGTACACTTGTATGGCCCACTGTTAGCGCAGGCAGTTCATCCATCTTATTTGACAACAATCAAACATTTCCCATTACAATAGATCGTAAGCCAGTTCTAAAACCTTTTCGCTTTGCTTTTACTCTCACCATCTCCATCTCTGGACAAACACCTTTGCAGTAAAGTGCGACTGAGCTGCTTAGGTACTCACGATCATGCAAGTACCTGATTGTGTGTGTATTTAATATGCCTCACTTTAATTTTCTCAGTGTCTCTTACTGTTTCAGGTGTTGTAGACACAAGGCAGCCTTCAGGTCTACTATGTGATTCTACCCAAGTTCACAGCCTTTTGGAAGTGCAGTCATAACAAGCCGAAGCCTGGGTTTGTGTACACTGAAGTTTGTCTGTAAATTTAAAATCCATTTAAAGTCAATTTTTCTGAATTCTAGTAGCTACTATCAGTGACAAGCCATTTCAATTCGAATTTTAAATAAGACTAGTAAGTAGTAACTATCCATCCATCCATTATCCAATCCGCTATAGCCTAACTACAGGGTCATGGGGGTCTGCTGGAGTGAATCCCAGCCAACACAGGGCACAAGGTAGGAAACAAACCCCAGGCAGGGTGCCATCCAACTGCAAAAGTAGTAACTAAGTTCAGAAAATAAAAAAAGCAGTGAGAAATATGGAGCTTCTGTAAATGGGTGCCACTTGCACACATTGTCTAAACTATAAAGGTTTGAAGCTTTAATTAAAATAACTCAACAACATCTTTTCTTAGTACCTTGGGTGAAATTTTCTGTTTTTTCACCTAAATACTTTATTTGTAATTTTTATAAAAGCTTGTTTTTGCAAAATATCTAAAACCATGAATTTACTTATATCAGTGTTCATCTTCTCAGCCCTGAATTCTGTCTACCTTCATCTGGAATGATTTTACTTATTGATTATTAACTTATTTGCCAATCTCTAGCTTAGTGTCATCTGCCAACTTTACCAACTTGCTAGCAACATTCTTTTATTGATCATTTATATAAACTAAGTAGCCTCAACCCTGATCCCTGAGGTACCACACTTTTTACATCATCAAATTCAGAAAACGTTCTTCATAAGATTAGAAGCTGTTTTTTGTTTTAATACCATTAATATTATTATTACTGAATAATATTACGATTATTTAATTATAACAGTCATAATTTGGATTATTTAAACAAATGTTCTTCATGCATATTATTGGCACATCATTTCTGATTTTACACAAAAAAAAATTAATAATTGTTCATTTACTAAATAGTGAATTTCATGTACCATGGTCAACCTAACCAACAGACAGCAGTTTATTAGGCTGAGGTACTGTGTGTCAGAAAAGGTGGTGTGTAATACTGGAGCACCTCAGGGAACTGTCCTGTCTCCCTTCCTGTTCACCATCTACACCTTACTGCCAGTACAATACTAGCACTTGCCATCTACAGGAATTTTTGGATGATTTGTCTATCATAGGCTGCATTAATAATGGATATGAGTCAGAGTACAGGAAAGTCGTGGAGGACTTTGTCTTGTTGTGCAGGGTCAACATACCTGCATCTCAAAATCAGTAGGACAAAAAAGCTGTTAGTGGACTTCTGAAGTGCCAAGAAGCCTCTGGGACAAATCACCATTCAGGGGGAGTACATAAAAATGGTGTACAGCTACAGGTACCTCAGGATTCACATAAACAACAAACTAGACTGGTCTGAAAACACAATGGCACTGTACAGGAAGGGTCTAGAGCAGACTGTACTTGCTAAGGAGACTCCGGTCTTTTGATATATGCTGCAAGATGTTGGAAATTTTGCACCAATCCATAGTGGCCAGTGTGGTGTTCTATGCTGCAGTCTCCTGAGGAAGAAAACTGAGCTCAAAACAAGTACAGTACCCGAAAAAACGTATCAGAAAAGCCTGCTCCAACACAGGGCAAACCCAGAACATAGTGGAAGCTGTTGTGGAAAAAAGGATGATAGCAAAATTGGATGACATCATGAGAAAACCCTTTCCATCCACTCCTGGAGGCACTGGCTTGGCACACTTTTAGCCACAGACTCATTCCATCATGGAGTGCTAAGAAGCACCACAGGGGGTCTTTTCTTCCCACTGCTATCAGGCAATTCAATGTAACTTATTTAGTTTATTTTTATTTATTTATTTACTTATCAAGTGATTGATTGATTGGCTGTATTACCTGTCATGTGAGTCTGTATCCTTGTTTTTTATGTTTCTGCAGTTTTATGCATCTGAATTTCCCCATTGGATTAATAGTGTATCTAAACTAACCTGCACACAAATGACAGTAATGACCCCATAAGCCTTTAATGACCCTTGAAAATACAAATAGCTGTGCACACTAGTGCAATGTTGACCATTTAAATGCATAACCCTTAGCTTTAGTAGAAACATTTATTACAGCATTTTTGGACAATTGCTTTTTTTCCACTCACTGGTCACCACTGGCTGATACATTTTGAAACATGCCACTGGATAGTAAGACATTAGTAATGTCTCTATTAAACTACTGTGTACAGTTTTGATCTCCATATTACAACAAAGGTATAAAAGCACTATTAAATGTTCAGAGAAGAGTCACTAGGCTGTTTCCGGGACTGAAAGGTTTGAGCTACTTTGAGCTGAATCTTCCTTGCTTAAGCAAATTGAGATCAAGAGGTGAAAAGATTGAAATGTTTAAAATTATGAATGGAAGAAATACATTAGATCCTTGCTCTTACTTTAAAGTAAATTCAACATGACCACATGGACAAGTTGAAAACTTAAGAGCAAATTTTGCACAAATCTTAGGAAGTTTTTCTTGACACATAGACACATGGAATGAATTACCAAGTCTAGGTAAATAGCATTGGCAAGTTAGTTTGAATGACTGGTCTGTTCTAATGTTCTAATAACGCATAAAATCAACTAGTACGAATTTAGTTGTAATTCATCCTGAAACCTAGACTTATTAAACACAGTTATTCAGCTTTTTCCCTTCCCTTCTAACTGCTCATATTATGATTTTTACTAATGTGTCACTTCTCCATGCAGAACATATTAAATCTTTACTACTCTTAGGTTTACACTTGTTGACTGCCCTTTTCAATTCAGATTACAAGTTTTCAGTAGGATTCAAGTCAAGAGATTGGGATGGTCATTGCAAACTAAAAAATGTTTTGGTTCCATTAACCAATTCTGTGTTGGTTTTGATGTATGCCTGGGGATATTCTCTACCTGAAAAATACTTTTATGGCGAAATACACTACACTGGTTGGATTCCTCTAACTACAACACATGATTCCAATTGAAGTTTCAGTGACACTTGCCAATGTTCAGATGGGTTAGTGATAGTGGAAAGTAAAGTGCATGAAGAAGAAAATGTGATTATTTATTGTATGATAATACTAACAGTTCCTTAGAAAATGTCCAGTGGCAGCAGGGTAACAACTAGTTTTAGTGATAAGGAAGCATACAGAAGTGATGATGTTGCTTAAATGGTAAACCAGGCCACTTCTATATGTGTGTCATATCATATATGTGTTGAGCAATTTTCAAAGCTGCCAAGGGTGTAAGATAAATGTATCAGATATAGATGATTTCAGTCCATTCACGAGTGATGGCATGGTAGCTATAATTGTGGCTGAGCCCATCATATGTGCACAGCAAATAATTCAGCTGCACACACTGAAACCAAATTACAAGGCACAGATTTGGTTGGATGTCCGTTATGACAAGTGTTGGCTTTATTTGCACTTCTTATACATCAAGCCAAAATTCAAAAGCTGTAAGTTGAAATGTACTGGTCAACAAAACCTTTACTTGAAATGTCTGATAGACAGCAGATCATGAGTGAAAAACATTACATCTTACTTCTCTGGCATTTACAGTACATTATGTTGACAACAACTTGAACTTTGCACAGTAGTGAAAAACTATTTTAAAAAACTGTTCATTGAGACAACAGTAGAAAAGAGTTCTGCATACTTGAAGAGAATGTTGTTGATGATAAATGCCGTATATTTTGGAAAGGTTGTTTGGAAATGAAGCAATAAGTATCTTATACAATTAATGAGTTGGCAGTGTGCCTACTGAACAAACTGTAAAGTTTACTGGTAGCTTGACAAAAGTGCCTAGTGTCTGCCAACTGGTGAAAAACTAAACATGCTCATTTGTTTTTATCTTTATTTATATTTAAATAGATTTTTTCTTAGTTTTACCTTCATAAGGGAAAATACCTGATATTACAAAACATATTTACTGCTAGAGTAATGTTTTTTTTAATATTTAACCTCCCTCTCTGTTTCTATCTCTTTCACTCTATCTCATTATTGATAGTTGAAGGATATACTTTTGTTTGATTTTAAGATTTGACATACTGTCTCTGCTGAGGGATCACTTTCTGGTTTTGTGTTGTGTCTGATAAATATCATGTATAATTTTCATTATCTCAAATGCTGTTGCTATGGTTTTTGTGGCTATATATACCTATTGCATTGTCTCAAATTACTTTCTGTTCATCATAAAGTTTGGATCTCCTGTAATTGTGCTGCTGAGATTAGCTCAGTATGTTTATCTCACCAACACAAATGTAATAATTTCTAAAGAAATGAGATAGATTACTTAAACCAGAAGAAGAAATACTGTGATCATTTGAACACTTGCCTTGGAAAATGTAAGTTTGAGGATGCTTCCGACATTTTCTTCCCATGGCTGCTGGATACATGTGCAAACCAAAGACATGTGTAGGCTGTCAGAGTGCAGCAACAGAATGCACAGACTATGAAATCCTTAACTGCAACCCTGGTAAGGGTTTGCATGGCCACATAACTGGGTTGCTTGTAGAAAAATATATGTGTGTTAAACCAGTTTCTCAGAGGCCAATATTGTGGTTTCTCTAAAAGAAATAGGGGTATATGTGATATTTTTGAAATCGTGATTGTGTGAATAATCAAATTATTAAAGAGCATCTAAATACAATTATTGATTCAAGCTCAGGGGGCCCCATTCTTCCTAAGTCTTTAGAATATATTTAGAAACCTGACAAACAATGTGATGGATGGCTGGAACCTTTGCCCAGCTGGGATGCCCCTGTATCAGAAGGACCGGATGAGATACTGTGCTCTGGGCATTACCTTCCCTGAGACACTAGAGGGCAGCCTCCGTGGCTTGCTGTAGGGCCATGGGAATGGAGCTTGGAAGCTTCACCCTGCTGGGGCCCGTGGCCACTGTCAGAGGGCGCCTGGAGAACTGCTGAGCCGTTGTATGTAGCAGTATTGCCACGCCCGGATGTGTTGCCAGAAGTAGGTCAAACAGCATCTGGAGCACTTCTGGGTGCCTTATAAAAGGAGTCAGCAGCCACTACTCCAGAGGCGAGACTCGGTTGGAAGAGGACAAGCCTGCTGGAGCAGGAGTGGTGGAGAGAAATGGTGAAAGAAAGAAGAGAACCTGTATTTATCTACTGGAGAACTGCACTGTAAGAGTGGGAAGCAGGGGGAATCTGTTCCCATGTGAAAAAATAATGGTGTGTTGCACCTGCACTTTTATCCGTGCCTGTCTAGGTCGGGTTAGGTGGCTGGTATACCCCCTGGTGGTCCACACCATATTAATAGTGACATTATAAATCTAAGTATGATAAAATATATAAAATCTTGAAAAGAATGGCACCAAAATATTTCTCTCTACTGGGTTTATCTTACTGTGGTACATAACTCCGTCAAAAAAAAAAAAATTACAATACAGCTTAGAGATCCCCTGAGCAGGGACATGGGCAGACTAAAGATGAAATTTGAAAACTTCAGCCATATTTGAGTCAGTATTTATTCAGAAATTAAGGAAATATACAAATTGACCATAAAGGGAATTCTTTTTAATTAGAGGAGCAGTGATAGGGTTCAGTGTACCTTGGTGGCATATTTGGTGCTCCCGCAGATTCACTGTTTGGATGACTCTCCCAGAGGCAGACAGAAAAGATGCTCAGAACTCAACAGGTAAATGTATTTTAATTCATATGAAACATCAGCGGCGAAAGCTCCCTTAGCTGAGAGCACCGTCCTTGTCAAAGCTCAAAAGTTTTTTTTTTTTTTGTATGTGCTTTAAAGATACATAGCTTATCAGTCAGATTTTTTCAGTCCCCCCAGATGTGTCCTGTTTTAGCCACCAGACCTTAAAACTTACACTGGCAAATGTGCCCAACTTCTTAAGATGACAATACAGGTTGTTAAGTTTACAGATGTTTCCTAATCAGTACTTTAGTGTGTTTACCTGGGTAATCAGTTGAGGGGAGAAAAACCCATAAAAATGCCATGCTAATCATCCATATTAACTTGGGCACTATGAAGGCAAAGACTACAATTTCTCCTCTTTACTTTGTCCAGTGGAGAGAGTTTATGACCACAAAGAATGCAGAGGTCAGCAGTTGCAGGATGGTTTTTTTTTCTATTACCTCAAAATAAACTCATGAAAAAAGAAATGAATAGTTCTTTTATAAGGGCACTTTGCAAAGTCAAAGTCAGCATTTAATATAATGTGTTGGAGTGAGTGTCATTGATAATGTTTGGCTTAGTGTACTTACATGTATATTTCTTAACACAGGGCTTATAAGTATCTTGCAAAACTGTAACACAGTGTGTTTATGTGATATATAATATATATATCTGTAAATACTTTCATAACTTCAGTTTTTTATTTTTTTGTATTAATATTTACACCCAGAGCTAAACTTGTAATTCCTGAAAGTAAAAAAAAACAAGTTTTAGCCTCAGATGAAATATGTAAACCATTCTATTCTAAAAGTATTTTTCAATTTTGAGTCAATTCCTGTTATTGTCTTTTCTTGCAACAAACACTTATATAATCAAGATGCACAAAATGTAAAAATTATAATTTATATAACCTTTCAATTTGAATTTGCACTGGTGTGTTGAATTACTCTGTTTTCCATAATATTATTATACCTACATTTTTATTAGGTCAATAAGAAATGACTGGTTTCTACAAAACCATGAAATTGATCAAGATACATAATTTTACTTTTTGCAAATTCATTGAGCATCATTGGATTATTGTTGACACCTAATTTCCTTATTTATTGTTTCATTTCAAAAGAAAATCAGGAATATCTTTGAACTGCTCATTTCCATATGACCAATCAAGTTCACAGGGATAACAATATTTATGGTAAAATCAAAATAAATTAATATACATATTGTGCCAGGTTGTATTTCAGGAATAAGCTGTAGCTCTTGTGATCCTGAATTAAGTTTTCCTAGCAAGTGAAGAGCAATTTTTAGCTTTATGCTGTGTTTAGTTTAAGCATAGTTGTTCATTTCAAAAAATTAAAAATGGAAATAGAAGCACATATGCTAAATGATAAAATAACAAACACGTGTGATATTCTAGATTTACTGGTTTTGTTTCCTGACATAGGTGGTCTATGGTGTTGGGCAAATTTTAAATAAGTAATTGTAACTCAAAAAGTGCAGGCTTTAATCTGATAGGGGTGTGTGCAAAAGAATTTCATTCAGGGTTTATTGAGGTGATGGCTGATTGTGCCACATACACGTGCAGAGGCGGATGGATCAGTCAGGCACCTCGATGGCGCAGTTGATGAAGCAGCTCCTCGCTTCTGTGCCCAGTTAGGCAGGCAATATATAAAAGGAACCAGCACGGCATAGAAGACTGGGAGAAAGAGAAAGAGTGGCAGTTACAGGGGAAAGAGAGAGAAGAAGGTAGGCACAGGAAGGAGCCCATTGGGACAGGGTGCAGCTAACACTCAGAGGCTGAAGAGGTTTGCTCCAGCTGAGTGGTTCAGGGGGCTGGAGTGACTTGTTGGTTAAGCAACTCTGCTGCATAAGTCCAGGAACAGGTAGCAAGAGTTGGGGAGGGTTGGCGTGGCACCCTGCTTGGGCCACAGATGGCTGCTGGGACCCAAGGAGAGATGAGGTTCAGTGGGACACCCTACTGGGAGCCATGGAAGAGAAAATTATCTGTGCCTGTCAGCTGGGCATCTCCTCTACTGCTAGGCCCTGTGTGGGATAAGCAGAGAAAATGTCAGCTTTAAATGGCAACACTGGGATTTTTAAAAGACAGCTTCCTGCCTGGAACCTTATTTTTAAAGAATTATTTATTGGACTTGTTTTAATCTCCACCCCTTGCTGTTGAGGATTATATATTTATTATTGGAATTGGAGCACTCCACTATTTCTTTCAACACTGTTTGCTTTTGGAATTGTTTTTATTAAAAGCACTGAGAATTTTTTGTATCTACCCTTTACTGCATGTATGTGTCCTCATTTGCCCAGCTCATCCTTGTTTATTATAGATGGTGGTGGGTTCAGGAGCCTCCCAAACAGGAGTCAGGGTATGGATTCAGTCTGCACCATCACATTCCCTAGATTTAACTTTCAGTGTGGTTTCAACCTTTTATTGTAAAAAATATTATGTTAGATTCTTAAATAAAATAAAAGTTCATTTAGATATCTTTTGCTCCAGCATATTCCTGGGTTTTGAAAAGGATGCCAGTTCACTACAAGGCATAATCAAACAAATACCCACACTGGAGAAGTTCCATGTGAATACAGAGAAACCTGTAAACTCCACACTGTGGCTGGGCAAGATATTGTTTCTATCGTTTGAAGCATTAAACTTGTGTGGCACAGGGTGAAATGAATCAACACAATTTCTATCTAATCTCAGGGACATCTGGCTGTGTGGAGAAGAGAGAGCCTCTTGCCATATTTAGCTGATTTAGCTGGTGTGGCTGTCAAAATGAAGCAGAACAGCTAGTGACTGGTAGCCAGTTGGCTTGAAACAAACAAAAACGTCTAAACCAGTTTGTTGTCTTACTACTCAATCCATAGGATGTGATCAGTAAAAAAAAACAAAAACAAGATCTTTGTTTAAAAAACTCTCCTCCTCTAAAGGAGTCGCTCAGGTTTTGATTTAAAAGACAACAGTTTATTGTGAGAGCCTGTGTTACATTCTATATTAGTTCATGTGAGTGAAGCAAACTCTTGTGAAATTTAGTTGAATACTACAATTTTTAGTTGTTAGATTTCTGTTAAGTTCTCTTACATTTTTTTAAAACCAAGTGATATTTGTTTTGTATTTCCCTGCTATCCCTGCAAAACCCAGATGAGTCAGGGCCATGTTTTGTGTTTTCTAAATATTTTTATGTTTCACTGTTCATATTTGTTCAAATGTGACAGGGTCAACTGAAAATTCATTTAGATCATCCTTAGGCTGGGTTTATACAGTAGTTCACGCAATGCTATACATGCACACTACTGGTACACAAGTGGTTTGCTGTCTATACTTGCACACGTACTTGATGTTAATCTGGATGATTCCACTAGGTGACAGTGTGAGATATCATCATGGTGAGAAAACAACATTCGGCTTTGCTGTGTTGTGGATTGCCTAAAACATCTATTAAATTCCCAGGACACTTTGCCGCAATATCTCTGAAAAGGATAGATGTTTAATGATTACATCTAGCAATCCAGGGACATGCACATTCCAGCAAGCATAATCCCTGAACGAGGCATCAGCTCATTGCAATGTGAATAAAACTACAAATATACATTAGTGTCATTTTTGCATCACCAGTTCCCCAAACCTGCTGTCCTTGGAAGGAAAGTGGAGCACACTATTGAAACCCACCACATAAACATGCAGACTTCAAGCAGGGAACACCAGGGACGTGACTATCCACTGTGAGGCAGCAGTGCTACTGTTCCGCCACTGTGCCACCCCCACATGTGTAATTATTAACTGTATTACTTATTTTAAAAAGTAAACGATTTATCTGTAAAATGTAACATGCATGCTTTAACACATTTCATCATGAATGTGATATCAAGTATAAATCTAAGGATTCTAAATATGCAAAAAGCTGGAATGTCATAGATTTAATGTGTTCTGTGTGGCAATCGCTACCCCAGAAGCACATAGTAATTAACAACTGGGACAGTTTTAAGATGACATTGACAATGTTCTACTTTAATGACAAAATAAATTACAAGATTAAATGGGAAATTTCCACTTAGGTCACAAAAAAGACCTTTTCTCTGTGTCACACTTCCATGTATTTTGATGCTGTTGTGAAGGTGAAAAGAAAAAGACGACACAGAAGACAGTACTCTACATGAGACCTTGAAAATGTGTTGTGTCATTATGATGGGGAATATGTGACTTTTGAAAAGAAAATCAGAATTTTGCTTCACCACATCGAACCATTCATCAAACATCGAAGCATATACATTGATCCTGTAAATCTGCGAAGTGGCTTGCTGTCACATGTTGATAGTAGAGACAATTACATCACGTTCCAACTTGAACACACTGCGCTCCCCCAGATTTGTGGCTGGTACAGCAACTCGTGCACGTGTTGCATTAATTTCCGAGGATGTTCTCAGATGACACGTCAAATGAACGCTGGGAACACATAGCAGCCATCATGCATGCCCGTACGCATTCTGAGTGTGAAGTATAAACTGACCCTCAGTCTGATTACTCTACACAAATTGTGATCCTCACAAAGTAAAAGTAACACTTCATTGATCTCTTGAGCAAAAGATGTTGGTATGCAGTCACCTATATGTGCTGTATGCAGTCACCTGGGTGGTAGTGAACTGCACTTAGCGAGTAAGCCTTACTTAAACTGAGATACAAGACTTAGCTAGGCTGTTTTGGTTACACTAAACAGGATCAGGGAAAGTCACACTTGGTAACTGAGACAGCTAGTGTCATCTCTTTTGCTGCTCCATTCCAGGCTAAAGGTGAAGCTTAGTGGTGTATTGAGAGTTTATTACGTTCACCTTCAATGAGAAACAAAATCTTGGAGAAAGGTTCTGAGGCTTTTTTAACATATCCCATGATGCTAAATTCTCATTTAAATTTATCTTACATGTTTCTTAAAAATGGTAACCTAAACTATCCATTGAAGACAACAAACATGCACAAGAAACAAAAATACTCCACTTCAAGACCTTCAAAGATGAACAATGGTGTGCTTCTTTGCTTGAGTATTATGTAGAGCTTTTACACCACCCGCAATAATAAACATTAGAAAGAACGGCCATTGACATTTTTGATATACATTTTATTTGCCTGAGAAAGTTGGAGGAGCCCGCCCATTGGAATTGTTAGAGTGCCAACCAGGCAAAAATAGGCACTGAAAGACCATTTCAAAAGCCTCAGCTGACTAACATAAAGGTTGCTCTATGAACATGTCAGGTTGGGAGCTCAGTCCTGTAGCAGGCTCAGGTCCATTCTTGTAAGGCTATAACTAGAAAGGATGGGACGTTCTCCGGATGCTGTGGGCTGGTCATGTCATTGGGTGTCTTTTTATGGAGCTGAAGCTAGAAGTGATGAAACAGAGACACTGGCAATCAGAAGGTTGCCGGTTCAAATCCCATAAATGCCAATAAGAACTCTGCTCTTTTGGGCCCTTGAGCAAGGCCTTTAACCAGCAACTGCTAAGCGCTTTGAGTAGTGAAAAAAGCACTATATAAATGCAAAGAATTATTATTATTAATTCCCTTTCTCATCCCAGAATAGCATCACATGCCTTAGCTGAGCCATTAAGGAGATCCTCATGACAATATGTGTATGTATATTGTATAATAGTAAAGAGTAACATATTAAAAAATTCAATCACACAACTCAATCATTAATTGCATTCAACCTCCATTCTTATATATGAATGTCTATGCATAGAAGTGTGTGTGTCTGTCTGTCTGGCCCAGAAATGCGAGGCTACAGCATGAAGCTTGAAGAGCCGGCAAAGAGGCCCCAAGTTTACAAATCGGAAGAAGAAAGAAGTGCGAGGCTACAGCATGAGGCTGAAAGAAAGCGACTCCGTCACCAAAGTGAAACCACCGACAAGAGACAAACTTGCATAGCTGCTAATATACAAGCAAGGTGAGCACATCAGCAAAACAAAACCTTTGAGGTGAGAGAAACTCGCTTAGCCGCTGATAGACAAGGGGGGCAACCACGTCCACAAAATGAAACCGCCAACTCTGCATTGCAATTTTTCTTGTGATGATTTAAATAGTTTCTAGGAGCCTGGAATTTTTACAGCACGAGCTTGCGCAGCTAGTATTTTTATAATAGTCAATAATGTTTTTTCACTAAAATGATATTAAAAATTTTATTTTTTTTGTAATTCAGAATCGACCAATGGAATAGAAACACTCACTATAAAAATTGGCAAGTCTGATCAGGCAGTCGCCCTGTTGATTTTCAGAAAGATGTTTGTGGTTACTTTCAATGCATAAAAAGTCAGTTTGCTTTGAAAAAATCTATGGGATCATTGATGGTGTATTCATTTTTTGAAAACTTGATAAATGAGGGAGCTCAGATTGTTTGTAAGAAATTTCCTGGTGACTATAGTTCTGCAAAAAAAAACAAAAAAAACTTTATATGCAATTAGTTGAAGTATTGTGTTGAAAGGTCATCTTGCCACAGCAAATGCATAACCATTGTGCAATAATTTTATTTATTTTTTGGTAAATGTTTCTATGTGTTTATTTGAAAATTGCATTAGTAACACTACAGTAGAATATGTACAGTAACTTAGGCTTCCCAAACATCATAGGCACAATAGACTGCACTCATGCACTAATATTGGCACTGCCAAGCTAATTAGAGGATGATTATATAAAATTTCAAATCATTTATAGCACCAACGGAGAGGTCATTCATTTTAAATGACATTGATGCGCATGTCCTGTCACATTGTAAAGCGGGACATTCTGATGGGGGCAAATGTCTTTAGCAGGAGTGACATTGCGGCATCACACCAGTGGCAAAAGCTGCAATTTTTTTTTGGTTGCTAAATGCACAGTATATGTTTATGTATAAATGTACTTTATTTTATAATAATTCTGAAGCATGTTCTTGTATACAGTTTTCAATTACTGACAAATGTGCTTCATACTACTACTAAATAATAATTTTAAGAGTCTGAGGTATGAAATTCACAGACTAGTGTGCTTACAATCAAACTGAGCTATTAAAAGGAAAGTTTTTAAATTTGCATTTAGGCATCAGTCTGCTATGCAACCTCTCACACTTTTTTAACACATTTCCCTTTTACATTATTATAGAGCAAGTATTATTTCTTGGTCAACTGCTGAAAAGATTGCCACTGTCTTTAATAATTTACGAAAATGAAATAAACTTACTTTCCAAGATGTCTCAAAATAAACCACATATATACCATATATCCTCGTGGTTTTACAGTTAAACTCACAGGGACTCAATCCGCAGATATTGCACCCTCTTTTATACTTTTTGAAACATGATAGGTGTTGTTTAAATACAATAAGTGTTTGTATAATCATGAATTGCCTACGCCCAATTTGAATTAGAAACATTTTTGCATTCATGGTGCCGACTTAGCCTCAATTAGCCTTAGCCTTAGCCTCAATTTCATTAGAGCGCTTCATGGAATAAACCCCTGCTTGTGGTGTCATTAGTCAGTAGACAGTTTATGTACACTGATATAGAAGTATGATTACTACACATCAAATCAATGGTCTCTGGTGTTTAAAAGCACAATTTAATTTTAAAAATAAAAATTGCTCCAGCAAATCTGTATAAACCAGTTTCGAATGAAACCAGTTTTTGAATGAACTGAGTTCAGGATTTCCTTAGAGATGTATCATTAAAGAAAGAACTTTGCTAAGTACTTTCACTGTATATTTTATGTTTAACAAAAACAGACTTAAACCACATCTCTTCTTTAATGATATCAGCTTTATTTTGTTTACTAACAAGCATTACATAAAGTTTGATGATATATGATAACCATATTTTTCAGATGGTGCTTGTTTTTCCATTTCCTTTCTTCGGAGGCTTATTTCATTCTGACTAGTAATAAAAAATTACATTAAAGGCTGAAACCATTTAAAATTTTGGCATACAGTATATGAGGTGAGACAGAAAAATGACCGGACTGGGCTTGGGGCTTTCCTGGAAAACCACCTGGAGGTTGGCCGAACGTGAATCATAGAACTATATCCCCTTCTATATGCCCTCTCAAAATGCCAATTGGCTAGGTATATCCTGTGAATAGCCCAGTCAGTATTTGCACAACAGTCGCTACATGAGATGCTGCTATAATGTTTGGTGAAAAAATCGAACAGCAAATCAACATCAAATTTCTTGCGAAATTGAACAAAACAGCCAAAGTGTAAGGTGATAACAGTATGTCTCGCACACAAGTTTTTGAGTGTCATAAATGCTTCAAGGAAGGACAAGAAAATGTGGAAGACATTCAACGCCCAGGTCAAGAGGGGGGTGCCTGACAAAAACATTCCTGTCCTCGATCATCCTCCCAATTCACCCGATTTAGCTCTCTCTGATTTTAATTTGTTCCCAAAAATCAAAAGTGACCTGAAGGGAACACATTTTTCTTCAACGGATAAAGTGAAGACAGAAACAGCAAGCCTGTTGAAGAGCCTCAAGCAAGAAGACTTCCAGCACTGTTTCTATCAATGGAAGATACAGATGGAGCAGTGTAGAGATCGGGATGGGGAGTATATAGAAGGTGACAATATTTAGAATTCTGTAATTCATCAATAATTGTTTTTTTACCAATCTGGTTATTTTTGTGTCTCGCCTTGTATTGTGTTCAAATTTTATAATACAACTCAATTAATTCAACAAATATACATTTCCTGGAAAAAGGGTTCTGGGGGGTATTTTGATATACTGTATAACATATTGTGATGTCTGGGAGCTTGGTCTTTCAGCTAGCTACTATCTTCTGCTTGTATGGAGACCTGAGGGGTTTCCTCTCTCTCTCTCTCCTTAATCTGGGTGATTTTCTTGTGTTTATGATTGTTTTAGAAAATGGTAGTCAAGATTGAGTAAGTTGCTTGGTTATGTGCTGATTGGAGGTAGAATTTAAATATCCAGGAGAAAATTTGCAATTCTGTAATTCTGTAATGAGTTTATTGTAGTCAGAGGTTGAAGTGGAAAAATTAAAGAGGGACTACTAAATGTGTTTATGCTTTACGAACTAGCTTGTAATAAGGATACAAATCTAAGCTTTTTATTTTTTTAAACAAACTCGTAATATTTAATTTGTGTGTTTTCTTTTAGGAATATTTAGAAAGATTTAGAGTTTAAGTGAATGAACTGTGGTACTAAGACTGTACCTAGCTCTTAAGGGAAAAACTGACATTACTTTTAAATGTGTGTATTAATACAAGTTTAGCAGAAGGTAAGGAGAAGAAAATTTAGACACAGGACTGATAATTCATACGGCATTATAATATCAAGAGATGACCGAGTTAATGAATGACAAGCTGCAGAAACTGATTTGAGAAGTTGTTGTGAAAGAAGATAAGGTGCAAGGACCAATGAGAGAGGTTAGGTTTTAGAGGACACGGTGGGCCAATTTTGAAACCACTTGAGGGAAGGAGACCATTAGATCTGTTATTCTTTCTATTTTGAGCACGCTTACTGATCAATTGGAGGATCTCAAGGAGACATTCACAAATTGGATTCAAATGGCCGAAAATTTAGCTGCCAGTGCCGAGGAAAAAGCAGTAAATGTCAGCTCCGAATGCAAAGAACTCTGAGAAAAACTCAGAGACAGACTGGCTGCTTTGGAAGATGGGAGTAGAAGTTATAATGTCAGAATTGAAGGTCTGCCTGAGAATCGAGAAAGTTGAAACCCTGTGAAATTCGTAGCTGAACTTTTTTTTTAAATAATCGAGGACGACTTTAAAGCAGAATCTGAGATAGCAGCGGCTTACCGTGTACGTGGATCAAACACCGTTAGACCCAGACCAAGATCTTTTATAGTTCGTTTTGAACAATTATCATTTAAGCTAGAGGTGATGGCACTCCTCAGAAACAAGGAAGATATTATATATGAAAATAACCACATTCGTATCTTCCCTGACTTCTCTCCAGCAACAGCTACTAAACGCGCAGCCTTCTACAACATTAAACAGCGGTTACGGCAAGCCAGCGTCAAATACAGCCTCTTGTATCCGCAAAACTGAAAGTGGAATGGCAGGGTCAATTCCATGTCTTCGCTGCAAGGAAGAAGCAGAAAAGGAATTAAGAAAGCTGATCCCGGGATTATTCTGATACATAATAGTGAGTCATGGCGGTTAATGATAAAGCAAGTATTAATAATCTACTGTCTGATCTATTTTTTAAAATACGGGTTTTATCAGCATATATTCTCATTATTACTTAGTATTACTAGGGCGCTATCTGTTTATGTTTTATTGTGCTTAATTACTTTTTCTTTTTTTTCTCTTTTTCTTTTCTAATTATTTCATCTCTACCCTAAACGAGACTGTTCAATATCATACCCTTGGTTTATTGTTATTGCTATTACTGCATTAAGACTTGTTATGCTTATTCTGGACACATTTTTAACACCATCACCCTGGTTTATTATCTGGGTGTATCATCTTAATGCACTAAAATTGCTGAAGACTATATATATATTTTAAGTGCAAAATTCTTTTTTTTTTTTAAAGACTATATTGGTAACAGATATCTCTATCTTTTAACCCTAAAGCCACTGCATTGGGGCTTGTTTTGCTTTGGACGTGCTCTGTCTCTGGGTATGTCAGAGGACTGGGACTGTGAAGTGGGTTTTAGCCTCACTTGGGGAGGCAAAAGGGAGGGTGGGAGGTTAAGGGGGGGAGAGAAAGAGAGCAGGCTTGATCTATACCTAATCTATCCTCTCAATCTTTATAATTATAACTACCAACGTAATAATAAGCTGCATGGCAACAACTCTAGGGAAATAGGAAATTAAGACCTAAACTGTCTCACTTCCAGTTAAGACTATAAAATGACATCAAAAACTCAGAATCAGTGTCTCCATGATGGGACAGTTAACTTCGTAAGCTGGAATGTTAAAGGCCTGAATCACGAATTAAAGAGAAAGAAAGTACTCTCTCACCTAACAGGTCTAAATGCTAAAATAGTATTTTTACAGGAAACCCACTTACTAAGCAAGGATCAGTTGCTGCAAAAGACTGGACTGGCCAAATGTTCCATTCTAGTTTTACAAAGAAAACTAGAGGTGTGGGAATTCTCATACATAGAACAGTACCATTTGTAGCATCAGATGTAGTATTGGATCCTGAAGGGAGATATGTAATGGTCATGGGAGACTTATCTAACTGTAAAATGATTTTGATAAATGTTTATGCACCTAATGTTGATGATAAGGAATTTATACAAAATTTATTTGCATCCATTCCCAATCTGAACACTCATAAAGTTATAATGGCTGGGGACTTTAATTGTGTTCTAAATCCACTTTTAGATAGGACTTCCTCCACAGGGGAACGCATCTAACACGCAAAGATAATTACAAAGTTTATAACTGATCACAACTTATCAGACCCCTGGAGGTTTTTAAACCCAAATTCAAGAACATATTCTTTCTACTCACCAGTACATCATTGCTACTCAAGGATTGATTACTTCTTTATAGACAATAACTTCTTGCCTAAGATTAAATCTTGCAAATATGATGCTATTGTTATTTCTGACCATGCACCTATGATCTTGGAGCTAAAATTACTAAGCCCCATACACTCACCCGCAGATGGCCTCAACCCGCTTCTATTAGCTGACGAGAATTGTACTGAATTTATATCCAAACAAATCAAATTCTTTCTAGAGACAAATACATCCCCGAGATCTCTGCAGGAATACTCTGGGAAACTCTTAAGGCCTTCTTAAGAGGACAGATTATCTCATATCTTTCCCACAGAAATAAATTCGATGCCAAGAATGTAGCAGAGATAAAAAGCGAAATTACTAAAATAGATGAAGAACTCTAGGCTCTACATTCAGAATTAAACCTCTTGACAACTAAAGAAACTGAACAACTAATCTACAAATCCAGACATCATTACTATGAACATGGAGAGAAAGCTAATAAGCTTTTAGCTCAACAAATTCACAAGCAAGAAGTGCAACGCAATCTCGTAATCACTAACACGAACGGAGATAAAATCGAAACACAAAAATATAATGCACACTTTCAGAGACTACTATAAATCCCTATATACTACTGAGTTTAAAGAAGACAATACACAATCTAATGCATTTCTGGATACATTACAGATACCACAAATAGACGCTTTTAGTGTGGAGGAACTTGATAAACCTCTGGCATTATCAGAATTACTAGATGCTATAAAGTCACTCCAAGGTGGGAAAGCAGCAGGCCCTGATGGCTACCCTGCAGAGTTTTACAAGAAATTCTCCGCTCAGCTAGCTCCCTCCTATTAGCAACATTTACAGAAGCCAGAGATAACCAATCTCTTCCACAAACCTTTCGCCAAGCACTAATCACTGTCTTTCCAAAACAAAATAAGGACTTATTACAATGTGCATCATACAGACCAATTTCACTTCTGAATAACGACGTTAAAATACTCTCTAAAATCATAGCTAGAAGGATGGAGAAAGTGCTCACCTCAGTAATATCACAAGACCAAACTGGATTTATTAGGGGCCGACACTTATTTTCAAATCTTTGACGCCTGTTTAATGTAATATACTCACCAACTAAATCAAACACCCCAGAAATATTATTATCATTGGATGCAGAAAAGCATTCGACATGATTGAATGGAAATACCTTTTACTACATTGGAGAAGTTTGGGTTTGGCCCAACATTTGTGCATGGATTAAATTACTGTATACTAACCCAGAAGCTTCAGTTTGCATCAACAACATTTGCTCAGACTACTTTAAACTAGAACGTGGCACTAGACAAGGATGCCCTTGTCACCGCTGCTGTTTGCATTGCCATTGAACCACTGGCAATACATTGTTGAAATACTGATCAGATAAAGGGGATTAGCAGAGAAGGACTGGAACAGAAAATCTCATTATATGCAGATGATATGGTACTATATATATCAGAAAATTCTGTGCCTGCAGTCTTAGCAGCACTCACAGAATTTCAAAAGATCTCTGGTCTCAGAATTAATCTGAATAAAAGTGTACTCTTTCCAGTGAATTCTCAAGCATATAATATTAGATTAGATACCCTACCTTTTATCATTGCAGAACAGTTTAAATACCTAGGGTAAACATCACAAGTAAACATAAAGCTCTTTATCAACAAAATTTCGCGTCTGCATGGAAAAAATTAAACAAGACTTGCATAGATGGTCAACCCTTCATCTCACACTAGCTGGAAGAATTAACACTGTTAAGATGAATATTCTTCCTAAACTCCTTTTTTTATTTCAAAACATCCCAATATACATTAATAAATCATTCTTTAGGCAATTAGATTCAACAATAACCTCATTTATTTGGAATTCAAAACATCCACGCATCAAAAGAGCGACCCTACAAAGACAAAAGGCAGAAGGTGGCATGGCTCTACCTAACTTCCAGTTTTATTACTGGGCAGCAAATATACAGGCGATAAGAACCTGGACACAAATAGAAGAACATACACAGGCTTGGACCGCAATAGAAGTAAAATCCTGCAGTACTTCTTTGTATTCCTTGCTCTGTGCTCCAATAAACACACGTTATCGGCAATACACTAATAACCCAATTGTGCTCCACTCACTTGGAATCTGGAACCAATGTAGAAAGCATTTTAAGACGGAGGAACTTCTATCTGTGGCACCTCTGCAAGAGAACCTCTTTCAACCTTCACAAACATGCAGTTTTTAATATCTGGAAAAAATTTGGAATTAACTTGCTTAGAGATCTTTATATAGACAACGTCTTTGCATCCTATGAACAATTACATTCCAAATTTAACATTCCAGCTACACATTTCTTTCACTATCTTCAAATCAGGAACTTTGTTAAACAGAACTTTCCAGATTTTCCTCATCTTGCACCCTCATCCATGCTGGAAAAAATATTGCTCAATCTCAAGGATTTAGACTCCATCTCTACAATATATAAAATCATTTTACAATCACTCCCTTTCAAAGATCCAAGAGGACACTGGGAAAAAGAGCTCTCAATTAATCTATACTAATAAAAGGCAAAGCCCTCACTCACTCACTCACTCACTCATTCACTCACTCACTCACTCACTCACTCAGTCACTCACTGACTCATCACTAATTCTCCAACTTCCCGTGTAGGTAGAAGGCTGAAATTTGGCAGGCTCATTCCTTACAGCTTACTTACATAAGTTGGGCAGGTTTCATTTTGAAATTCTACGCCTAATGGTCATAACTGGAAGGTATTTTTCTCCATTAACTGTAATGGAGTTGAGCTGGAATGACGTGGGGGGGCAGAGTTTCGTGTGACATCATCACGCCTCCCACGTAATCACGTGAACTGACTGTTAACGCAGTGTGAAGAAAACCAGGAAGACCTCCAAAAAGGGCTTAAGAAAACATGCATTATATAATTGAGAAGGCAGCGAAACAATAAGAAGCGAGCGAGTGACATATACTACCATATTCATGAGTGCTGCTACCTCGGAAAGAAAGCAAGGTGTAAACCTAAACTTTAAATTAAGTTCATAGACAGGCTACCGCTGGCGTTTCACATGCCCACAGGTAATGCGGGATACAAGTTTAATGAGAGGACGCAGGATATAAACGAGAGTTTTGATCACTTTGGTAACTAAGTTAAAATTGTAGGTGAAGGGGTGTGCTTATGCAAATTCCGAGAGACTGTGTTTGTGGGGGATTGACAGTTAAGGTGGGTGGGGGAGTTACGTCATCATCTCCCTCCCATTCATCTCATTTCGCTCTGAGCTGAGCTCCGCGGCTAACGCCGTCTGCCGAAGCAACTTCGTCAGACTGCCACCAAAAATCCACAAGTTAATACACACGCTGTCTCTAGAGTTTCTCCACACTGAATCCTCCAGGCACTACTTACAAAAGGTTACATTGACAATCGTGTTACGTTATTTTTAAAATCTTTCCTTTTCTTATCACAAGCACAGCTGAGAAGCTTCGATGCATGTGCTCCATAATGCGTTAAAAAATAATGCATTTAATCACACTTTGCATTACAAGCAAAGGGGAGCTTTTGTCAATGCATGATTTCCTGGTACACCGATTACATTGATCAGCGCATCCCGATTCATTTTACCCTCGCACCACCTTGGTTTGAGAAGAAGTATGAAAAAATATGAGGTTAACACAGAAAAACAGATCACCAATTCAAGCTTTATGAATAATTGATTCGCCATCAATAATTGTTTTGGTAAAGCTATCCTCCTTCCATTTTATAATTTTTCCGCCATTAGCCATGATTAAATGAACGGTAAATAAAGTAAGAGCAAAGCGAGGGTGACTTATTTAGGCAGGCATATATATGACAGCAACACTCATGACAATGTCAATCATGTTACGTTATTATTAAAATGTTTCCTTTTCTTTTCATTACTTCTTTAACACACTACTTCTCCGCTGCGAGGCGGGGGTATATTGATATATATATAATATATGAATTACCTCCAAAGAGCGCTGAGACTTTTAATATCATGAACGTGTCTGCAAAAACTGGGGTCTTCTGCCCTGCAAAAGTCGAGCAGCCAGCGCTTCTTCCTTAAGTCAAAGTGAGCACTTTTAATTTTTTTCATCCTCCCCCTGCGCTATAGCCCAGACAAGTGCAAACACGGGACCCCTTTCCTACACCACGGCAAAATAATATTAAGGCGATTCACACTTTCTTTTGCACGTATACGATTATGAGATCCTCACCTCGGATTATGAAGACACGCACACGAGTGGAGGACTGACAGTGTCATCACAGCTGATTAATGGCAGGGACGTCTCACCAGTCTACACAAGACCCACCGCGACTGTCCCCAAAAGGCGATCATAACGTCAGCGAACACATCTCTATACTATATAAAAGAAAAGGCAACTTTCCTTTCTTTACACCTTTTTTCCTTTTATCCCAAACCAAAGCCTTTCTCTCTTAACACTGCAGAGGACACAAAACTAATTTTCTTTAAATGCCGGTAAGGCACATTACCAGAGGCACAAATTTGAACGTTCACATAGAAAATGTAATTTCTATACCACAGCCGTCGTGTAGCGCCTTTCAAAAGGGATCTACTACCGAGAGATGATCCATATACATTTTACCTGTTAGTTCTACTTACCTGTTGTGTTACACAGTCTTTAAAATGTAGTTTACCCGCAACCACTCCAGTAGTGCTCAATGTAGCTTTACTTCTTAAAACGTTAATGTTTTACTGTTTAATAACTTATACACTATATTTTATTATTTTTCCCTTGCACTCAGTGACCAAAGCTATACACACACATATAGACACATACAAACATACACACAAGTATATGTATGTGTATATATATGTATGTATGTGTATATATATATATATATACACACACACACCCCTATCTACATTATATATATACACACACACACACACACACATACATACATACATACATACACATATATATAATTTGTGTGTGTGTATGTATGTATGTGTGTGTATATATGATGTAGATAGGTATGTATATATATATATGTGTATATGTAGATATGTATATAGATATGTAGATATGAAGATATGTATGTGTATATATATGTATATATATGTATGTATGTGTGTGTGTGTATATATGACAGCAGCAATCCAAGCTGTGAGAAAACAGTAAAAAGGAGGCGTGTCAGACGTCGTGGTACATTTTCTGATGCAGCTACGAAAACAACTTTGTGGCTGACGCCAAATACACAAAACAATTACTTTGACAATCATGTTACATTATTTTTAAAATGTTTCCTTTTCTTTTTCATAACTTCTTTAACACACGACATCGCAAAGCGCTGGTATTTTGCCATATATATATATCACAGCGACACTCATAACAGTGACAAAACAATTACATTGACAATCATGTTACGTTATTTTCAAAATGTTTCCTTTTCTTTCTCTTTCCTTCTTTAAACACTACTTCTCCTGCTGCGGGTATATATATATATATATATATATATATATATATATATATATAGATAGATAGATAGATATATATATAGATAGATATGAGAACAACATATATATATATATAGATAGATAGAGATATATATATATATAGATAGATAGATATGAGAACAACACTCATATCAATGACAAAACAATTACATTAACAATCATGTTACATTATTTTTAAAATTTTTCCATTTCTTTTTCGTACCTTCTTTAACACACTACTTCTCCGCTGCGAAGCGCGGGTATTCTGCTAGTATATCATAAAAGGAGTGGAAAGTAGCAATGCAGAGAATTCACTCGAGCTCCATATGCGCAAAGCATACAATTATACAACTCAAAACTATATATCGAGCACATCTGTCTCGACTAAAACTGTCCAAAATGTTTCCAGGGCATAATCCAACCTGCGAACGTTGCAACCAAGCCCCAGCCTCATTTGCTTACATGTTCTGGGCCTGCACCAAATTAACATTATTCTGGACAAAAATTTTTAATTACCTTTCAGACAGCCTTGGACTCACAATCCCTCCTAACCCATTAACAGCTGTGTTTGGGGTTCTTCCAGAGGGGCTTAAAGTGGAGAAGGACAAACAAATTGTGATTGTATTCACTACACTCTTGGCACGCAGACTCATTCTGATAAACTGGAAGAACCCAAACTGTCCTCTTTTAAGTGAGTGGGAAACCGATGTGTTATATTATTTAAAATTGGAAAAAATCAAATACTCAGAGGATCCGTACAGACTTTTTTCAAAACATGGCAGGATCTAATCAGTAATATTTTAAAATAAGTTCATAAAGCACAGAGAATTTATTAATTTAGGTATGTTTACAAGCCTTAAATTTAATGCCGTTCGGCTTGCGCTCTCTCTCTCGGGGTGGGGATCGATCTGTTCTTAACTCAATTTTTCTTTTTGTAAAAACTTGATTGCTTTGTATGGATTGTAATAAAATTAATAATAAAAAAAAACTGTTATTCCTTTGATGCTGCAGCTAAACAAATTGTTGGAAATAACGTGTTTTTGAAAATGTGTAGCACTCTGGGATAGGGTATGCAGCTAAACAATACATTTTCAGAAAAATATGCAAATATAAAGAAAATGTTAAAAACAACTGTAATAGAACTTTAATAGAACTGATATGTAAAAGCTTAGATAAATTAACCAATATGTATATGCTTGTAAGAAGATGTAAAATAGGGGCTTAGGAACTTAATTTTTTAAAACTTTTATCTCAAAACTATTTGAAAAAACAAAAATTTAATTAACAAATAGCAAAACCAAGAGAAATTTAAAGTTGTCCGTCCTTTGACTGATGTACATGTAAATTAAGGATATTAGTTTAGGAATTTCTAGAATTAATATATCTAACAATATCAAAAAAACTTAGAGATTAAAGTACCTTTTATAAACTCTTTTTCTTGATAAAACAATGGATAACATTCCAAAGTTGAAGACTGTCTGCTCTCATAGATATATACTCTTCTGGATGCATGGAGTTTATGTGACTGGGGGATGATGTCCACCTAGCTACAATTTCCAGGAGATACTAGCCAATTAATAAGCTTCATAGCACTGAGAGGTACTGAGAGGTGCCAGTACTGCATATTGTGAGTACCGGCTGACTACAAATACTTCCAGTATGTATACTCAGAACTGAAAAAGCAAAATCAGGTTTTTAATGTCCTCCTGTGGGTAATTGTTCAATAGGATGAATATTGTCGATACTGTTCTTCAACCATGATGCATCAAAATGTGCAAGGGAGTATCAAGGTGAATCTTTATGTTAGTCACAAACTAGGGATATCAAAAGAAAGAATAAGAACTGTGCCTTCAGCTACATCTTATCATAGTGGTTCAGAGCTGATCATTTGGACATAGATTGTACTTATGTACAGGAATTTATGTTTAATGCATAGATCATTCCTTCTTTTTACAGTGAGACAGAGCTGATTGCAGGTTTGTTATCTTTCTCTGTGCTTGCTTGAGAGAGTTGTCTCCATGTCAGTTATTTGCCCATAGTGTAACTATGGTGTTTTATTCTATTCCAGATAGGAACAGTCGCCTTTTCCTCATTAGGATTTCTGAACTGTTTTTCTGAGTTAATTCCTATGCACCAGATGTAGAATCTGTATTCCAGTCTCCTCAAATCTTTTGATGATTACTCAAGATTGTTTAGATTGGCACAGGATTGCTGTACCATCTATATACTATGCCAACCTAGTTTCTCCTGTTTCTGGCATGTCGCTGACATAGATATTAAACAGTAGACACATGCTGTACATTGGCAAGTTTTAACAACATGCATATGTAGCCACATATTAAACAGCAAACTGTTTATACAAGGTAACATTTTCCTTTTTGTTTTTTTTTCCTTTTAAACAATAGATAACAGAAGTACAAAGTGAAGCTTTAAGTCCCTACCCTGATCTATGGTCATGAGCTTTGGCCAAAAAGAATGACCAAAAGAATGAGATTGCAGGTACAAGTGTCAGAGATTAACTTTCTCTGCAGTGTGGTTGTACTCTCTCTTAGTGATAGAATAAGAAGCATAGACATCCAGGAGAGGCTCGAGTACAGCCCCTAAACCACCACATTGAGAAGAGGTGGTTCGGGCATCTGATACGGATGCCTCCCAGCTGGGGTTTTACGGGTACCACCAGCTCTGAGGAAACCCTAGGGAAGACCCAGTACTCACTGGGAGGATTATATATCCCAAATGGCCTCAGAATGCCTTGGGATCCAATATTATGAGTTGGCAAGTGTGGCTGGGGAAAGGGACGCTTGAGCCTCACTGTTAGGACTACTGCCCCACGACCTGGTTTCAGATAAATGGTGGAAAATGAATGAATGAAAAACAAGTGGAAAACTGGGTAGAAATACATTAATTCCAGAGCCAGCATAAATAGTTTTTTTACCTGTATGAATGCATTGTATTTACAAAGTAGTTGCATATGTAAGTGTCCAATCATTTGAATAACTTGGAGGGCGAAGATACTCATTGAATCTCACAGGCAACTGAAATAGGTTTAAGGAAGGTGTTGTTTAAAATTTGGTGGAAAATTTTAAAATTCTATTTGACTTCAAATATACAGACAAGATTCAAGATTTTGTAAAATGGATTTACTTGCTACATAAACAGAAAACTGAAAGATATTTTTTTTGTCCTTGTATTCAGCTTTAAGGTGAAATGGATTTGTTCATAAAATTCATCTAGAGAGCAATTATAGGTATAAAGCCTGTCCTCATCTGATTCGGAAGGAAAATACAATTTCCTTGTTCAAAAAATAAATAAGGTAAATTTATTCAGCCCTTTAAGATTTTCTATTCTAAGGGAAGATGGCAAAACTTCTCTGCCTGATGCTTTCTGTATCGTTTTAGGTGGCCTTTTTTCTGTGAGCCTACACTGAAGTCAAGCTGAGAAGAAACAAAGAGTGAAAAGAAAGAGTTGTCAATGTTATAGTACTTGCAGTATAGATATTGAGAAAAACTGAAAGGTTAAAAAGGCAAGCTGAGAAGAAACACAGAGAGAAAGAAAGAATTCTCAATAATGTTTATATTGCTTGTATTTGTTATGATTCCAGCCACAATGAAACACAAAAGGGCAGCAAACCTGAAAAAAAAATACACATAAAAGGCCAGGCCTTTTTACAGGTCTGGGTCCACTGGATAGACCTCAGCCTAGACATCTTATCCTCAGATGGCAACCTTCCTGGCTGAATAGGAAGGCTAATGCTTTTAAATATCAAAAGCTCAACCAAGGAGAGGTAAACTATGAAGTCTCTGGTTCCACAACAATAACAAAAAAAAGTTTCTTTAAAATTAAAGATTTATTTATCCATAAAGGAGAACAAAAGGTAAGCCAGGAAAAAGGTAAAAAAATTAGACACCTAAAAGGCAAAACATAAATCAAACAAGTCCAATAAAACAGCAAGCTAAAAACACTACCTTTAGACAAATGCAATGGGCAGAGGTCAGGAAATCCAAACAATGTAAAAAAATAAAATACCAAACAGGAATCCTGAACACAAATGCAGTGCTGGAGCTTTTCCTCTAATGCTGGCAAGAGCAGTACCCTAGTTGCATAATTAGGTGGCCCTACCTCCTTTGGTTCTACAAGAATTAGACAGGCAGATGCACAAAACTAATAAAATGAAACTAAACATAATACAAAAATAAATAATAAACAACATAACACTTAATAAATGAAATGCAGAAAAGACATAAAAACATATTTAACAACGCAATTCAATATTATATTAAAAAAAACAACTTCAGGACAGCAACCTTGCCCTGAAGAATAAAAGCTATAATGTGAACAATATGTATTACCATTGTGATATATGGACGGCAGTTTATCCCGTCCAATACCCCCACAACGGCAGATGGAGTCCTTCTTGCGACATGAAGGTGACCCGAGTTCCAGCAGGGCATCATGGACATTGGAGTTTTACATCACAGCCCTGCTGGATACCATGGGGGCTGCCAGGGGACGCTGCAGAAAGACACGAGGATTTTTATTATAGCCCGGAAGTACTTTCTAGTCATAGGAACGGAAATAATGAAGTACTTCCGGGCTGAAGAAAAGGAGTTTTCACCTGACCCGGAAGTGTTATGAAATCACGTGGACTGAGGGACAGAAACACTTTGGAGTCAAGGACTATAAAGGACTCTGGGAAACCACAGCAAGCTGAATTGAGTTGGGACGAAGGGTGACGAATCGTCTGGGAGTGGAGGATTGTGTTTATTGTATTGATTGTTCATTGTGTATAGTGGAGGTGCTTTGTGCACATTATTATGATAAAAAAGTCATAATTGGGACTTTTACCTGGTGTCTGACGGTTCAAGGGGACAAGAGCGCCCCCTATCTGTCACACCATGAAGTTCATAGTGGGATTAACCAACCCTACTGTTTGGTTAAAAGAAGACTCTAATAATGAATATTCACATAATAAGAGAAGTGTCCCGGAATCATCCATAAATGTAAGTTAAAGTAAAATTAGCCTTGTGTGTCGTCTTAACTCAATGCACTCTTTCTCATCTTAAAGAAGTCAATGTCTTGTTTGTAGCGTCCATGAATTACAAACAGGACACATTTGTATGTGACTGAAACTATCTAAACTTTAAAATGTATGAGGTTCAATAGGAAGGAGTGTGTGCTCCCATCTAGGGAAAAGCATTTTCTTTGATCTGTCTTATCATTTTCTCTCCTTGATATCAGTTATCAGCATTGCAAGGTCCACCTTTTCCCGCCAAGTTGAGCTCTTTTTAATCGTTGTCCACAGCAAAAAATAGGCTTTTGCAGGTTGCATTTCTTGGTCTTCTTTTTCAAAAAGAACATGTTATTTTGGACTATTTTTCAACCCTGCTCCAACACATTTTTACCATGATTTTCATTTGTCTGGCACCTCTTCCCCTGCACTTGTATATGTTCTTTACCATTGTAAATCCACCCCCAGCATCCTGCCGCATTGTGTGATGGTATATACCTATTCTATCACTCTAAAATATTTCAGAAGGGACCCCCCCAACTCGGACTTTGATTCTATATACCTAACTCTTGCTCTAACACTGCCCCTCACTTTCCGGATTGTCATTTTGTATACCTCAGGCATTGGGGTATTTTTTTGAGAACATTCACTATTTTTAAGGTGTCATTTGGCTATAAATGTATTTGTTGAGTTTCTCCAGTCTGTGAGTACTTTTCTGTCTCCCTCTGGGAGAATCGTCCTGACAGACAATCTGTCTGGGCATCAGGCAATCACATTGTTATACTGTCCTTCATTTTAAACATTAAAAATCCCTCTATAAAGGTATGTAGTAAACCAAACTATAAAATATACATACTTACTTTTTCAGAAATTTAGATTTAACATGGTACAGAAAAATATTACAGACTTGTTTTAACTACAGTAACATTTGTGTTCTGTTTAGAAATTGTTGATAAGGATTTTATTCATATTTTGGCATAAATACCTGGATCAGAATTACTAATTGGCAGTGGTACTAATTGTACTGTAGCACAGTACTTTCCATTCCAATTTGCTTACCATGAAAATTACTTTTACTTTTGTTACTATACTTGAGTAGATTGTGTCGTGGTAAAAAATTTGTCACCAGAAGGATTTTTACCTGAAAATGAAGGCTATTAGAACTCGAGATAGTCAGACAGTTTTAAAGCTTTATTGCAATAAAGCAACACAAATAACACGGACTCAACCCAATATGGCCAAATTGAACTGAGCCCCGTACAGTTTAGCAATCAAAGTTTATATAACAATTTCTTATCACTTTGACTTCGTTCAATTAGTTCATTCTGCAGCTGTCTATACTGTCTATTGTTCATTTCTAATTTCTGTTTTGCTTATTTTTGATTGGTTCTTCAACTGGGCAGATGTTCCTTCTTCCATATTTGGGCTTTCATGGTGTCACTTCCTTCTCTAAGTCTTTCAAGCTATGTTATAATGGTGGCCTGAAACTAAGGTTTAATTAAAAGGAAATATGGTATATACTTTTATTTAATCATTTGCTTGGCATGCTTGATTTGCCTTAATTTCTACGCTAAAGTTAATTTCTAATATATTCTTCTATATTTATTGCTAATGCCTGAATATACTAATGTTTCTTTCATGCATTACATCATTGTGACCTTGCTTACAGCAAAAGCCTTTTGTTGCCTTTTTGCTGATTCACCAATCCAGCTGGTTTCTTACGTGCCTACCTACGAGCCATTTGTTTTCCTCCATGGTATCGTTCCTTAGCTTCCCAGCCTTGAACACAGGTGTTCTCATTCTCCTTATCCTGTTCTCTGCTAGTTTCTGCACGTCATTTTTGTTCTTGTTCTGTTCCTTTCCCACACTAGCAATTCTGCTCCAAGCTTAAAAAATAATGCAATATGACTGATTTTTTAGTTAACTATTTACTTAACCTATCTTATTTGCTTAACATTCTAATTTATGCTTAATCGAATTTTTTAGAAGCTTTTAATTACTTTTTATGGCTATTTATGTTAATATGCTATTTATGCTAATAAGAAAAAAAAAATTCTCTTCTACATTCCTCCCTTTGAGGCTTATTTAAGCCTCACCACCTAACCTGATTCCAAAAGAAAGGTAGGGGATGTCAGTTAAATTCTTCTTTGGAGCCCAATATGGACCCCTCACAGTTCTTCTCAATCTTCAACATCCATACCCCTCCTCTGGTGGCACAGGAGCCAAACATCTCCCCTATCAATCAACAGAGAGGAGTAAAAGACTTCCATGCCCTACCCTAACAGTCACAAATGTGCATAATCAATCGCAGGTGCAGATAAAATTAAACATCATTGGGAATATCATATAATCCATGAAGGTTACTAAGTAGTACAATTATAAAGCAGAAAAAAATAGTAATAAAACAATTGTCCATAATAAGTGCTTTTGTTCTTTGGTTGGAGAGATATATTTTCCTGTGAAATTACATTTTTTATTCAACCCAGGTACTTTGCGCACTGTAGAGGGTCACCTCCCTGGGAAGCGGTTACTAGCACTTCCTTCACCCAAGGAGTTTCTTCTGGTTTAGTATTTCATTATCCATGTTGTCATCAAGAAGAGAATCAAAATCTGTAGCTGAAGATGTCCATGGTTCAAGAACTTGGATGTACAGTGGAACCTCGGTTTGCGAGCATAATTCGTTCCGGAAACGTGCTCGCAATCCAAAACACTCGTATATCAAAGCGAATTTCCCCATAAGAAATAATGTAAATTCAGATGATTCGTTCCACAACCCAAAACTATTCATATAAAAAGGATTAATACAAAATATAAAGTAAAATACATAATACAAATTAACCTGCAATTTACCTTTAAAAAGAATCATGGCTGGTGTGAGTTTCTAAACTCATGTGGAATTCCACCCAACGGGACGACACGCTGAAGAGTGTCCCAAAGCAATCGCAGTCTCCCAGCGCTGTAGCAGTTCGCCGTATAAGCGCATCCAAAAAGATCAAGGAACATTATAAAGATCCCGCTGCAATAAATAAATGTTGCTGTTTCAAACTGAATAAACTGGTGTTTATTCAGCTGGTGTTAAAGTACTGAGACTCAGCTTCGTGTTTTGGGGAGCAAGATGAGGACTCGCACTTCACAGCGTACACACACACACAGTCACAATGCTGTAGTAAACAGAGAGAGGCTGGGCGAGCGAGATAAGAAGAGAGAGAGAAGCTGTAAATAGAGAGAGCTGGGCGAGCAAGATAAGGAGAGAGAGAGAAAAAAAGACGCACTGGGCGGCGGCGAGATAAGGAGAGAGAGAAAAAGACGCGATGAGCGAGCGAGCAAGATAAGGAGAGAGAGAGAAAAAGATGCACTGGGCGAGCGAGCGATCACATGACGCACAGCAGACAAAGTGTATCCATACTACTCGTATTGCAAGACATCGCTCGTTTATCAAGTCAGAATTTAATAAAAATTTTTGCTCGTCTTGCAAAACACTCGTAAACCAAGTTACTCATAAACCGAGGTTCCACTGTACACTTGTTTGACAACAACTCTAGTAATAATTAATTAGAAAACTGGCAATAAGCAGCAAAATACCATTCAAGGACATAACAATACCATCAAAACATTTACTTATACACCAACCATTCCCCCCTTATTGACACTTGTGTCAATATTGCTGTTATTATCTTATAATTAGAGGAGATGTGGAGCAAGAGGGTATCTGAAACTGATCCCATTAATTTAATAATTTAATTAATGCCAATTTTTATAGCTCTCTTACAGGGAACACAAATATGTCCAGGGATGGAAAACAAACAAAAGCAAAGAGAAGGTTGAGTATTTATTAGTTAAAGAGCCATGCTCTGTGGAGGTTGGTGTAAAAAGCAAGAAGACTTCAGCCAATTATTATAAATTTGTCTTAGTATTCATTGTACCCCTCCCTTATATGATCGTCAATGTATACCAGCAATCTCCAGAGAATATCTCATAGTTAGCATAACAGGTAGAGTCAAGAAAGAAATCCACATTCTGGACAGGTAAATTCTTAATTGTTTTTTGACATTAATTATAACAAGGACAGTTAGGCTCCACATTTCCTCTCCCATGTATCTAATTATAAAACATTGTTCAAATGTGTAAAGTCCTAAAAACATTTTTCCTTTTCCCTTTTACACTTTTTTACACATTTTTCCTGCTCAGCTCTAAACAGCGCGGGTTTCTAGATCAAGAGACTCCATTGGCGAAATGACTCAGCGACAACAAGGAATTGCTTCCATTCCTGGCGATCCATATCAAGAAATCATCATCAATATCAAACTGTAAATACGGCTCTTATTATTTTTAACAAAATTGCTTCCGTGGCGAGACTAAAACGACAAATCCAACTATCAAGAAATCATCATCAATATCAAACTGTAAATACGGCTCTTATTATTTTTTAACAGGGTGTAACATGCAGCACAAGTATTTGAATCAAGTTAACTTTTTACAAAACTTCATATTTTAATATCCAAATTCAAATTATAATAGTTTTCTAATTTACCAATTGCTCGCACTTCTCCTAATTCCCCTATGCTTACCTCAATTATGCTTCTTGATAATTTTACGTAATCCTACCACTGCAAGGAATGAAAAGCATGCCAACTGAAAGTGTTTAAATCATGGCATTAAATTTATTTTAAGAAATCTTGTCAAGTGAACTACATTAATGCTTTTCCAGATATATTTTTGTAATATACTCTTTCTCTGATCTTTAGTTTATATTCATCTCATTGAACTACTTTGGCTTTCATATATTTATTTGCTGTAACTCCTAGCAGTTACACCGTCTTGATAAAAATTTCTCAATATATCTCTATGACAGAAATACTTGATTACAAAATCTCACTCACACTCGTTATGTGCTTGATTACTGTGTCTCTCGTTACCCACTATTTGGGTCCGGAGCTCATTCACACTCACACTTGTCTCTGCACCTGTAGCTCATTTTTACTACCACTAAGAGATAACGGAGCTCATGCAGTCACTCACTCAATCATTCCTTATTCGGGGATGGGGCAATTAAAATATATGTGTGTTTGCCTATACTTCACCTATCTGTTTTATTTTTTAATGGTGCAAACCTAATTGCTGTACTGCTCTTTCATTTTTATTATTCAAATTCGACCACAAAATCAGTGTCATCCATTTTACTCAAATGCTTTTCCTGTCCCATTTCTTTTTCCTCTAATTCTTCCTACTCATTTCTCACTGTTATTTGTCCATTAAACTCTACTTTTCCTTCTGTTATGGTGTATAAAATCTGTACATTTTGGTTTCCATTATATTTTGTTCAAGACAAGACAACAGATGAAATTAAATTAAAGCAGGTTTTCTTCCCTTACACCTTACCTTTATAACACTTGTTCATAGCTTCATGCTAATTTGGTTTTATAGCCTGGGAAAGGATGCTGAGCTGATACCTCAGGCTATTGATGGATGGACATCTGGAACAACAATTTGCTTTATAGCCTAGGACAGGAAGAACTACTATTTCTCCGAGTACATCAAAGGTTTTGTTGTGTGGGAAAACAGACAGTGAATTAATTCATCAATCATTTGGACAGCCAGTCAATCAGGTGCATGTGTTTTGAAACCAAGGCTTGACATTTCATAATAAATATGCCTTGGTTTGGAAAGAAGAGGAGAGAAGCAAAAGAAGAAGAAAGAGAAGCAAAGGGAGAAGAAGAGAGAAGAAGAGGAACGGACGAAGACGGCCCTGGTCGTCAGAAAGGCATCATGAACATCGATTGCTAAATTACACGCCTCCCTGGGACATTCATCCTTGTCATCTGTAACTTTTTCGTAAGCTTTTTCTAAAGACTATATATATTCAGACTTTCCTATCACTACCTATTTTCTAGTATTCTTTGTTCTTGTGGTATTATTATTCTTGTAATAAATACCATGCTGCTTTTAACTTTCAGTGCTTTGTCTTAATGTCTAGAGTGATTGAAGTAATAAGTTAGATTTCTTTGAGCACCTGGTGACAGCCAGATTTTTGCCATTATTTCTGTGCTGCAAGGTTTATATGGCTGAGAGTGAAGAGCGCTATACTCAACAGAAGGGACAGATACGATAAAGAAGGTATTCTTGGCTGATGAATGACCTATAGTCAAGAGTGCTGAGTCTTTGTATGTTTAAATGTATTCTTGTAGACCAAAAGTAATATTAGGTCTGAGATATCACTAAAACATCGTATTGTTGTTCGTGCCGAAAATAAGTAAGTCTCTTGAAGTGCTGAATGACAGGCTGTTATTCCTATAGCACTTGTGTGGTTTAAAGTGCTAAGGGTTAATCAGCGTGTGTGTCATTCATGGAGCACTGTTGTGGTTAGGGTCTGTGTGTGTGTTTATCTGTGTGTGTGTGTGTTCATCTTAAAGTGCAACAGTAGACCAACCCGATAACGAACTTGACGAGAACCCTTACCCTTGAGGAAACAGGTAAAAGGGCAAGTGGAGGGAAATACCACGATAATACACCTTCTATTAGTGGGAACTCGTATGACACACCTAAAGGCAGTTTTAATGAGGTTCCACCCCCTATCTCTCTGTTACCAAAGCACCAACTCGCTCTTTCTAATGTGCTTCTTTTCATTGCTTCCCCATAAACATTTACATTATGTTTAGTTCCACTTTCCTTTTATTTTCTCTTTTTTTGTTAACATCTTCTGTTTAATAATTTTTTATGTGCTCTATCATTTCTTCGCACAGTTCCAGATTAAATTAACCTTTTCGGGGCCAGCAGTTTTTAAAACCTCTTGTTCTCTTATGCCATTTTTGAGATAATTTTTCAATAAGTTATTTGTGGATTGTTAAGCCCCAATATCTCCACAGGCAACTCACTCGCATCCATTTTAACTCCTTGCATCCGTGGGCTTCCTATCGCCAATCTTAATTTTGAATCTCTAATTAAATTAGGTATGACCATGACTTGTATTCCGCGTAGCAATATTTTCTCCACACGCGTCTTTGAACAGTATACAAAATCAAAATTATATATCTAAATAATATGCCTCCTTTTACTGTTTACTGAAGGTTTTTGCTCTACTCTTCCTCCTATAGGGTGAAATTTATTTACAGCTATTTTTACACGCAGGTTTTTTCTATGTTCTCTAAAACAATATAGTCTATTTTTGCACACAAAAAGTTATACACACTTTTATATATACTGTAAATATATATATGTATATATATATATATATAAACAACTTGGCGCGTGCTACACTGCGCGTTGGATGACCACAGTAGAAGGACTCAATCGTAATGACCTCTCGTCGGGTGTCTCATTGGCACGCTTTTGCCTTTTTCTTTCGTGATCAAGGCGTAATCTGTCTTCTCTCTCTGTAGGGGTTTCAGTCACCTTTCATTGTGCGGCAGAGATGCATCGTTGAGCTAATCTGTGTGAATGCTGAGTGTCCATTTCTTGCGAGCGACTGTGCCTCTTTGCTTTGTGATCACGCTGTAATGTGTCCTCACTGGAAGCAGCAGGTGTAGTTGCGTTTCGTTTCGGCATTGTTCCGTGAGGTCTCCTCCGTACAAGTGCACATGGGTAGCTGAAGATGGAAAAGCATAGTGGGCATAGTGAAACACACGAATTGGTGACCAGGGGAACCATCCGACTCAGACGCGAGGCTCGAAATACTCAAGTGCACATGTTATTTATAATTTCATTTTTTTTTTTGTTATGAACTTCCCCAAAAGAGTTGATCCCTGTAAATAGTTAATAGTATATGAACAATATAATCTGATGTAGTACGGGCGTTAATTAGCGTCACATCTTATAACTTGCATACACCACGCTGGACTCTGTAAGGGTAGGTTGTGGTTTCTGTTTCATGATTTTTTTATTTAATTTTATTGATTATTTAATAGGCAGAGGGGAGAAGACGTTAATGTGACGCTCTGTCTATTTGTTTACTTTTGTTTTGAAAAGATTTTCGGGAACAGGAAAAATAAAAGCAAAGGGGAAAGAACGGAGGGGGTAAGCAGGAATTCTGAGAGGGCTTCTGAGTGGGGCTTTTCTACGGGGCGGCTATACAGCCAAAAGGAACGCTGACACGGCGCGGGGCTTTTATTATATAGATATATATTATCACACATGTGTGCATAGGAGGCAGCTGAAGGGCTTAGAGAGGACTGATTATATATCTGCCCGGGGGGGCGGGGTATGCTGACGCTCTTTCTAAGTTCCCTACAGGTCTTTCCCGGGAAATCCCACCAGGAGCCACCACCTTGAATCGGGACACATTACTTCCGGTCCTGGCCTTGAGGATGACATCACCTCCGGTCCCAGCCCTGAGGACGACATCACTTCCGGTCCTAGCCCAGAGGATGATGTCACTTCCGCCCAACGTCCTATAAAGCCTCCTGCCTTTTCTCTGGGAAGCAGTTCTGTTTTGGATTCTGTCGTGTTAACTTGATTCTCATGAATCATTTGCTTTTGCAGCCAGGAAACCGCATTAAACGGGTGGCTGCCCCAAACCTTGCCATGCCTCGTGTCTCTTCTTGTTACAATATACACTTTGTTCATTCCCTAAAATCCACACTCGTACTCAATCACACTTTTTAGCATCTAGTATGCTAATCCCTAGTGCCCTATTTTTGCCCTATACTAGTTTGGCACCTTTGTGCCATTCATGCTTCTGCAGTCTGCACCTATGTGCTTCACTCGCCACGTCGCTGTTTAAAGCACTCCAAGCATTCTGGTTACCTGTACGTGCTTCTACAATTGCCGCAACACTTTTAAAAGCGCTCCATACATACAGCACTTGGGTGCCTCCCTAACCTTTCCAAAAGTAAAATAAAGATGACATAAAAATGATAAAACAGTAAACAAAAAGTTCTATTCCATTATCTGTTCCTTAATACTAGCACACTCAATCCACCTGTTCCCTCGAGCAGACCTTCCCCTTGCTCTCCCTAATGGCAAAGGGGAAGCGGTAACTAAACAGGAATTTTTACCTACGCATGTCAGACACCCATCTGTAATCCAGGGCGGTAATGATAGGCCTCCAATCGCACCTGAATTAACTCTTTTACTGAGGCACATATTAAGAAGGAACTGTCGGCAATGGTATGCCGTTAGCTTTTCCCAAAGATTGGCTCCCTCTCGAGACAAGCGGGAATTTTACAACATCCCGCTCGTCTCATGGGTTTAGATATACGAAGTATGTACAGAGAATGTTTTACAAGCACTTAAATTACAAACACTTAGATATGATTTTGAAAATGGTGGTTAAAACTTAATAGGCACATGTGTTGCATTTATGTGAATAACATTTTTTGTTGTATAAGCAAGGATATGATGTCTTTTGATTCAGATAATGATATTCAGATCAATCAACATATACATGACTGAATAGTCTTTGTGGGTGATAATGATAAAACTGGTGATAGCGAATTATCTTTTAACCGAGCCGAGTCGTGAGAGAGGCATTGGAGAACCAATGGAAACTTGTTTTCTCTTCTGCTACTTTAGACAAACATCTCACTGTAGCTGACGGGCCTTACCTTGAGTACAGAACAAAACACTTGAATGCACAAAAAGCTTGTAGCAATGTTCGATTTTTATGGTCATCTGAGATGATAATTAAATTGCGTTGAGAAGGCCCACTTCATTGTCACGACATTTTGGCATACATATATTCGTTAAACAATGGTTGTGTCTTTCAAAATTTAGCAAAAGCATGTTGGAAAATGAGACAGATTTGGGAAACCCAGTGTTTTAATTTGTCTCCTTTTATATAGAGTATAATCCTTCTCAATTTAATTCAGTGATTGAGTAATGAAGAGGCTTATATGATTATTTATATGAGTTGGTTATTTCGTTATTGAGTTTTATTATTGAATTGAGGATGCATAGTTCTTGAGTCCTAAAAAGGGACTTTTTTTTTTAACCATTTATTGTATTGTTAATGCTTATATTGTGGACGAACAATAGTATGAGAACAATGTCTTTGACAAGGTTTGCTGGATAAAACTGTGTAAAGAAAGCCACTTTGTCTTGTTTTCACGCATACATAACACCTCAGAGTTTATGTATTTAATCATGTAGTCCCGGTTAAATATGTATTTAGTGATTGAGTCATTTAAGTATTATTAATTACTTTAAATCTATTATTTATTGTAAATATTTCTTATTCTTTTAGATGCTCTTTGTGCAGATAGAACAAAAACCTTAGTCATCTTACACTACAAAATGCAACTTCAATGCATAGATCAATCAGAGGACAATAATTTCACCTAGGTTTAAATGCCCATGAGGGTATGGCGTCAGTGTTTGCAGTTTATGTAATGCCTCTGGGTTCAGTATGGAAAGCCATTAAGTTTTTAGAAAAATCATTGTAACGCAAATAATACTTGTGTTAATGGGTTAAAAAAAAATATAGAAATGTGTGTGTGTGTGTGTGTATATATATATATATATATATATATATATATATATATATGTGTGTGTGTTTATATATATATGTGTATGTATGTATGTGTGTATATATATATGTATATGTGTGTATATATATATGTGTGTGTATATATATATTTCATTGTTATCGGTATTTATATATATTTAATGTAGTAATCTTTAAATAATTGTGATCTGAATATTGTCCAAAATAATTATGATTTAGACGTTTACTATAGTCAAAGTATTTTTTTTTTTGTGATTTACTATAACCTGGAAATTTTCACGTTTTCACCCCAGCCCTATAAAACAAATTAATTTTGGCCAAGTTTACATTTGATCTGATGGTATTGTTGTAAATAGTTTTAACAGTATATTACTTATTTTGTAGAGCAAATTCTTGTGGAATTGTAAGAACTGTGCGCAGTCATTTAAAAGAAGATGTCATCTTCTTAAACATTACCAACTTGAGCACAAGCAATATGGACGAAGTCAACCATATCCATGTACTTATTTGAACTGCCCCTGCAGCTTTAAATCATGGAATACTTTATTGAACCACTTATCAAAAAGACATCCTATTGGAAAATCTTCCCAAGAAGTTGAAACAGCTATATACAAGTTTGTGACTGCAACCAACTTCTAAAAATGAGCACTTTCAACACATTGGTATGCATCTTAAAAACCATGAGGCTGTCAGTTGCATGTTCTTGGGCTGTTCATATAAAACCAACATCTACTGTATAACAATTTTAAAACTCACAAGTACAGAAAGCATAATTCAAGTGTAACAGGTGTCTGGTCACACTTTCAGGTAATCTAACTAGACACCATCCAAATATCCGACTACGCCACCCAGTTTTATTAAGAGACTGGGAACTCCTGAAATTTACCAATAATAGCACACAGGTTTCTTTAAATTGGGCGGTGAGTAAACACACAATGAAAGACACAACAGCAATTTCAGGAAGTAACAGTAACTTCTATTACACTAGACAATAATAAGTACATGAAAAAGGTAAATGAACATAAACCAAATCTAACAGTATCATGAAGAAAATTTCTTATCTTAGAAAGGAAAGCCCACAGTCCACACTCTAAAAGTCCATTAAAAACATGAATTGGATGATACAACCTGTAGTGATGCAAAGTCCTGTTTGTTCTCAGTGTTACCCCAACACTTAATTGTTCAACTGTCCACGGATGCACTCTGTTCACCGGACACTCGTTTCCAAGAGAATCGTGGAATCCCTGTCGGCGTCTCTTCGTTGTTCCTTTTTTTCCACTCTGGGCTCCTTGTATTGCTGTGAATTAGGCGCGCCTTATTTCTTGTCTGCCAGCTTTGCTCGGTCCTTTCATGCGGCTTCCCTCTCTCGCTGGACCCACAACTGACGTCTCCTTGTGGAGCTGTCTCTTCCTCCCTGGAAGTATTGCCAGCCTTGTGCCTCACGTCGTGCCAGCCACGTACCCTTGTCAGCCTGCGAGCCTCTGTGCTCTGTCCGAGTGTCTTGGCAGTGCTCTCAGTGGACTGTCCCTTCTTGTTGCCTTCTCCTGGCCAGAGCTTAAATCTCCTTCAGTCCCTGCCATTATCAGTTCTGGACAATCAGATTAAACAATGGAACATCTACATTTCCTGGGTTTAACAATTAATGAAAGCACAAGTCAACAAAATGTATTGTTACCAACCATTAATGAGTAAAGATCTGCTGTTTAGCAACCAATATTGTCAAACATGTTAATTGCCAAGTCAGGTAAATGCAGAAATCCTCCAAGAAAGGAGACAGTTCTGTTATCACACGTGGTATTGTTTGTAAATCTCAACCAGCCATAAACTTCAAAATAGCAACTCCTTTGCAAGACAGCAAATACTTACATCCTGCAGACAGCCATGTCACAATGAGTAACTGGATTATCCAGGAAATTGAAAAAAAACAAGGTCCCCTTCTGACACAAGTACAGTAAATGGCTTTAAACCTGGCATTGTTGTTAACAGAGACTCTGATCCAGATTTCCCTTTCGAGGTTGATGACACCTTGGATTTTGAGGAAGTGGTATCCACCACTGATGACAGAGAAGAAAATGAACTTGCAATGAATATTGAAGTAAAACTTGCTTTGATTTTGCTAAAGTTAGAAAACATATTTCTTATTTCTAGCTCAGCTGTAGATGATCTTATCTGTGAACTGCAGTATTTAATCAGCTCTGCTTCTGTACCAATTATACAGACCACTATTGCTCAGGTATTGGAGCTTCACAAATGCCAAATTAATAAGTCCATCGTGCAGGAGTTAACAACAACACTTTGCAATACCCATCCTATTCATCTTGCAATTGGAAATCGTGGTCCACTTTCTACTTGTTGGAAATGAAAGGGTTACTACAAGAGCCATTTCAGTATTGTTGAACCAACTGAATATGTCTTAGACTCCAAGAAAAAACAAAAATTTTTCAGTATATACCCATTCTAAAGTCTTTGCAACAGGTTCTCAATTCTAAACCTATCCTGGATAAATCTGTCACCTTTAATGAAAATGCATCAGAAGTGGAAAGTGGAGAGCCCGTGTACAAATCGTTCCGTGATGGCATAATTTTTAAAGAGAACCCATTACATTTCCAAGATTTTGTTGTTTCTTTGATACTTTATTTGGACGATTTTGAGATCTGTAATCCAATTGGCACATCAAAGAAAAAACACAAAATTTGTGGAGTTTACTAGGTGCTAGGCAGTCTTCCCCCTGATTGCCATTCATGTTTGTCGTCAATATATTTGGCTGCTTTGATTAAAAGTGATGATGTTCGGTGTTACAGTTACACTCAAAAAAATGAATCTTGGCATATGTAGTTATTATGAAACTATTTTAAGTTAACTCTACCCAAAACGTATATGTTTTCCATCGCAACATATTATTTTCTATTTAAAATAACCCAAATGTCTCAGATATCATATAAATCTGTTTAATTTATGTTCAAACAACACCAATGAACTTCTTTGTTTTAAAGTAAGGCATTGGACGCCCAAACACGGATGTGCAGAAAAGTACGTTGCATTGCAAACGTCAGTAGGGCGCCGTTTCTTTTCCACGTGGCGTAGAGTTTGGTAAGTGTTGCAGTCCACTGTTTAACGTTATTTTTTAACTGCATAAATATATTTTCGTAATTTATTTTGTAATCACAAATATAAGTATTGAACATTGATATTCAGTTTGTACTATGTTACTTTTTATTTTTATTAAAAGATGCTTTTATTAGAGGTACTGTTTGGTAAAAGGTTTTCGTACTATGAGTGTTTATTTTCCTCCCGGTTTTATTTTCAAAGTAGTTTCTGTTACGAACTTTCTAGCAGTAACGACTCTTCTTTTTGAGGAACTTTGAATTATTTTCTAAAATAATTCGTCATTTGCCGTTGACATCAACTATTCTCTAATTTGCCTAGAGGCACATTTTCCAAGAGTGTTGATGTATTTGAGAATTTTCCGACTTGTCGTTGCTGTTTTCTTCCTTGCAACTATTCGCTAAAGGTTAACAATTCTGATTAGATGAATAGAGTTATGCATTTTTATTTTTCAGCAATCTAAAATATATTTAAAATGTTTTAAAAATTTTTAAAAAGTTTTTTCGGAAAATTTCAGCCTTAGAGTAACTAATTTGAATTATTACTAATCCGAATTTTATAATCCTCGTCAGTAAAATTTCTGTATAGCAACTAGTTTTAAGGAAAAAAAATGTTACCTTTGTATGTGTTTGTTAAAAACAATGTTTTAGATGCCCTTCAAATATTTTCCTTGTCATCATAAATAAAAGTATACCTCTCGAGATGTCTATTAGTAAAATACATTGCTTCATGCATAGTGTTTGATATAAGGATGGCAAATATGAACGAAATAATGAAGTAAAATACTTTGAATAGATGTCTAATTTGCAAGATAATTGGTCTCTTGTGTTGTGCTTTTTGACAGGTTTCTTTTCTGTCTTTTTTTTTTCCAACTTCACAGTAATTTTACTTTATTAAGGGCAACCTCTCACTATTGGTAAGTATACTTGTATTTTAAAAGACTGCATGAATAATAATTTTCATTGTTTTTGTTTTTATAAAAGAATAAAGGTTAAAGTACCATTTCCTGCGAACAAAAAACATTGTTTTTGGTATTCGTGGGTACTGTAGGAAACAATCAAATATTTGGGACAACTTGTCAACTGTAATTACCAAATATCTCTAAATTTGGATGAACATATTTTAGGAACTTTACTGTTTATTTGTAATAGTAACAAATTGCATTTCCCATTGTATCTTTGTTATCATTATGGGATGTGAGTAATAAGCATGTCTTTACAAGTGTACAACTTAAGTTTAAAATATACATTGTTGTTTCTTAGACTACATTGTGGTTTTGTTTTGCTAAGAAGTCCTGTTATCATTGAGGGCAGCTGCACTTAAAACCAGTTTAGGAAATTTGTTTTAACTTTCCCACTAATCAAGCAGCAGGTTAAGGCTGTGTTAAGTTGTATGTATTTTTGTTAAACTTCTTTTGAGTGTGATATTCTTCATTGGAGATTGATTGGTTAGTCATATGGGAAAGTAGGTAAAAACGTAAGTGTGGATGATTACCTGACTGATATTTTCATCAATGCAAAATCGCCTCTTTGTTTTTCAGTGATTTAAATGTGGAAGTGCAAGGACTGTGGTGCAACATTATCAAGTAGGTACCACTTGCTAAAACATTACAGACTAAAACATGGGTATTATGGACGCAGCCACCGTTATCCATGTATATATACAGATTGTCCATGTACATTCAAAACATGGAAAAATGTAATGTGTCACATATACCGTACCCATGGCACGCAAGAATCACCTGAAACTGTAGAAATATGTTCGTTCCACTGTGATTTATGTTCGTGTGATGAACTTGCCTCAGAGCGTGATTACTTTATTCACATCGGTTCACATCTGAGAAATAATGAAATGATTACTTGCATGTTTCTTGGTTGTAAGTTTCAGACTAACATTTATGGCACTTTTCATTCACACAAAAATAGAAAGCACAACCCACGTACTGTAAATGATTTTAAACCTGGGGTTGTTTCTGTTACAGCACAATTACAGAAAAGAGATACTCAGTTAATTGCAGATCAGTTAGTGACTGATCAAATTAGTTCTGCATGTGATAAGCCAGAGAACTCTGGTGATGCAGGTTTTGAATGTGATTCGTTCTCATGTGAAGTTGTTGACCCTGACCCTATAGAAGATCTGCCAAAAGTTATTGAGCAAAAGGTAGCATTAGTGTTATTAAAATTAGAAAATCTTGTACATGTTCCAGCCGTAGCTATTGATGAGATCCTGGATGAGCTTGCATACTTACTAATGTCTGCATCTGCTCCTGTTACCAGAAACATTATTTCTGAAATATTCCAGAAAAAAAATGTACAAGTTGATAAGTCTGTCATTCAAGAGTTTGCTACTGCTGTATGTGCATCAAATCCATTAGTAAAAGCTATTGGAAAAGGGAGTCCCCTTGCTTCAAGTTTCAAACGTAAGCAGTACTACAAAGAATTTTTCAGTGTTGTCGAGCCTGTTGAATTTGTTCTGGACACTAATATAGTAGTATTTCATTATATTCCAATATTACCATCTTTACAGCAGTTACTCAATCATAAAGATGTGATTAAAAATTTAGTTGAAAGTCAAAAGGCTCAGAAGAATGTAGATCATGCAAATTACATGCAATATAAGACCACATGGGATGGTCAATACTTCAAGGAAAATATCTTTCTTTCAGGGGAGGAATTGCGAATTTGTTTAATATTATATATTGATGATTTTGAAATTTGCAATCCCTTAGGAACATCTAGGAGAAAACATAAACTCTGCAGTGTATATTGGATCCTCAGTAATTTACCACCAGGCTCACATTCAGCCCTTTCTTCAATATATTTGGCTATTCTGTGTAAGAGCAGTGATTTAAAGACCTATGGGTATGACAAATTGTTAGAACATCTTTTACAAGATTTGGTTACCTTAGAAGAGCAAGGCATTTTTATTTGTCACTTTGGTGAACTTGTAAAAGGAACAGTCCAGTGTGTCATAGCAGACAATCTAGGTGCGCATGGTATTGCTGGCCTTATTGAAAACTTCTCAGGGGAATATATTTGCCGATTTTGTATTGGAAAGAAGTCTGATATTCAGTGTAAAGATGTTCAGACAGGTGCTTTCAGCCTACGAAATAAGGAGACCTACAAAACCCACATTAAATCTGTAGAGGAAAATGGAACAATGCTTTGTGGAGTGAAAAGGAAGTGTGTATTAACACAACACCTTTCTCATTTTCACGTTAGTACAGGCTATCCTCCAGATATTGTACATGATCTGTTTGAGGGTGTTGTTCCAGTTGAATTAGCTCTCTGCTTAAAGGTATTGATCTCGAAGGCATTTTTCACACTAGACAGTCTGAATAGAATAATTCAGAAATTTCCATACAAGTGGAGTGACAGAACCAATAAGCCACATGTGGTTTCCAACACTTTTACTTCCAAAAACACTATAGGTGGAAATGCACCCGAAAATTGGAACTTACTCAGATTTCTTCCATTTATGGTTGCACATCTAGTTCCTGAAAATGAATTAGCTTGGCAGGTTCTTTTAGACCTTAAAGATATTGTGGAACTTGTCGTTGCCACTGTTCATACAAATGAGACTATAGCATACCTGGAAAGTAAAATTTCTGAACATAGACAGAGGTATCTTGAACTATTTCCTGACGTAAAACTCCTGCCAAAACACCATTATTTGGAACATTATCCTCAGCTAATTCGATTCTTTGGGCCTTTAGTGAATTTATGGACAATGCGGTTTGAGGCTAAACACAGGTTCTTTAAACAGGTTGTTCGAAATACAAATTGTTTTAAGAACATAACACTTTCTTTATCGAGTAAACATCAGTTCATGGTTGCTTATCATTTGCATTGAAACCCTCTCAAGAATTCCATGTTGAAGGTCACTAATATCTCAACAGTTCCAGTTCATATATTAAAAAATGATGTGATACTAACTCTAAAGCAAAAGTACCCAGATGTGTGTCAGGTTCATCTTGCTAAATGTGTGTCCTTTAATGGGATCAGCTACAGAAAAGGCATGCTGGTTGCTTATGGTTCCACTGGCGGATTACCAGAATTTGCAGAAGTTCTCCAAATTTGCCTTGTTCAGAACAGGTTAGCTTTTATAGTGAAGCTGTTGTGTGCATGGTATAAAGAGCATTTCAGAGCCTTTCAGTTAACAATGTCTCCTAACGGAGAGGTTGCCCTAATAGAGCTTGAAGAATTGACTGATCCTTATCCACTTAATGACTACATTGTTGGAGGGAACCGAATGGTGATGTTAAAGCGACATATAGTAATCTAGGGTTGTTGCAATATCATGTAAATGTGTAAATGACATGTGTTTTTTAAAGTCACTTGTATTAAACCCTTTCATTAATTGAAATTTAGATTTTTAATAAACCCCGAAAACTTAATTTATCTCCCTTCTTATTTCAGCATAGTTAAAAATGGCAGTGACTCTAAGAATTGTCTTTGGAGAAAATGATGCCAGAAAGCTGATTCTCAAGTCTGGGATTCCAGATTCTTTGGAAGGTGTGATGTTCGAGATAACTTCACATTTTGGGCTGAAAGAAAAATTTAGGCTGCAGCACATAGATGTCGACTTCAACAACGCATACATTAACTTGACATCAGTACATGAAATTGAAGATAAAAGCACTTTAAAAGTGATATTCTTAACAAGTGAGTCTGCAGGCTCTTCACCATCACAAAGAATATCAGAGGATTCTGTATCGGTTTCTTCTTGTGATACTAATGACACTATTTTATCATCTCCCGAATCAAGATCTAGTTCTTGGCCAAATGCCATTATCATACCTCATTTTTCATATGATGCAGAGTTACAGCTTGAAAGAGCTAATGCACATTTCAAATCCGATGGCACACATTTAATTCCTAACCCAAAGCTTAAATCTGATATTCTTGATGGGCTTGCTGAAGAAATTATAAGATATTCTGCATACCCAAGTGATATGCAGATTAGCAAAGTAGCTGCAGCATTGGTTCAAACCCATCCATGCTTGAGGGAGCAAGGCTCACACACTGGCTATGAAGGCTGGAAGCTGAGCTTAAAGTATAAGATGGCCAATTTTCGTACAAAGCTTTGTAAACTTGGGTGCCCTGAGGTCTGTGTCAACTCCCTGAAGCACAAATTGCAAGGCCAGAATAGACCTGCGCTAAATATTAAAAAACCAAGGAGGGCAGAAGTAAACTACTGTCCAGATTTTCCAAATGGTGAAACCAAAGAGAGCTTAGAAAATGAAAGGGTAGCACTTCTATTGAAAGTTAAAAAAAGGAAAAATGATAATGTGGTGAGGCAAAAAATGGAGCTTACTTTCTCATACAGAAGGCAAGAGGTTGTTCGGGACAAGCCTATGATTGTAGAATTCAAGAAGAGATGGCCTGCTCTGTTTCAAGTAAACAAAGTAAGTATTTTTTTTGATGTACGGTATAACATTTTAAAGTGTGTGTGTGTATATATGTTAAATGTAAAATTTTAATACTTTTTGTACACAGTATGTTATACACATACACAATTCTTCAGACTTGCTCACTCCTACTTTTGTTATGACTTGTGTCCATTGTTACAAGATCTTATTTTGCAAAGTATTTGAAATTTTGGAAGATTTTATAAACATAATTATGATTGCTACATGCTTTGTATTTTCAGATTAATGCAGAGTTTACCAGAATTACCACTTTACCGCTGCAGTCAAAGTTTATGGCTCAACTTCATCAGTACTCTGATAAGTTCATAAAGGTGTTCAGCAGCAAAGGAGGGATTACTGGAAGGAAGATCAGAAACATAATGGCAGTAGCAGCAAAGGTGCTATTATTATCCCTTATGAATTATTTTGTTTTGTTCTGTTTTCTTTTCTGGATGACAAAATCCTGAAATCATCTATGGATTGTTGCCATTTTGTTGCTTAAAGACTTGCAATGAAATGTTACCAAGCATCCCGTATTTTTATATTATCAATTAAAATATCATCAGAATCCACATACTATAGCCTTAAGTTTTTGGAAGTCAATATAGTTATAAAGGCCAGTAATATGCTTGAGTAAATTCTCTTTTATGAGGAAATAGATTGTTGAAGGTTTAGTGAATAGTAGCTCTTGTATTTAGAGTTGTAAGTTATCTCAGAAAACATTTTTGCTGTTCATGTGCTGTAATTGCAATTCTTCCTGAGCAGGGGTGTGAATTCTCAACTTTCTATGTAAAGCAAAGAAGAAAGCCAAGAGAATTTGTGATTCAAGGACAAGTGCTTCTTACAGTTCACACATACAGTATATATTGTGTGTGTGTGATGAATTTCTTGACTGATTTGTTGAATAGCTACATCTGCTGACAAACTTGGTGTGCATTGTCCTTGTAACTTGAGAATTTCATTGTTTTATCAATATATTCATACACTGTAAGTTACTAGTCAACACGTTTTATTTCCCTATAGAGTGACAACATTGATTTAAGAAGAGAGTGTGTTCTGAAGAGCCTCTGTGTCTATCTTAATGAAGATATCGGAAATGTTGTGAAGGAGTACTTGGTAAGCAATATAACAGTAAAGTCAAGTATAAAATCTGAGAAAAAGCACAAATTGAACATTAAAGTGGAGTCTGTGTTTATAGCCCAACTCATTTGATAATTTATGTCTGTCTGCTGTGGTAATTTTTTTTTTCCTCTGCTTTTCTTTTGTAGTCAGACATGGTAGGTTTGTTAATAGAAATTTAGAAGATCTTGCATTTATTACAGTAGCTTTAAAAACATGAGGGTTATTTAATTTTTGGTAGGCTTTTCATGCTTAATTATGCACACTGTTAAAGATCGGAGAACAAAGATGACAAACCACATAGCGTCATTTCAGTGGCATCTACATGTCAATAAAGCATATACATAATTCTTATTTGTTACATTCGTATGTATGAGTCCATTTAAATAGTTAGGAATGGTTTAAGTGAAAACCACTAGATCTGTTGGTTTCCCAGGAGTACACTAGAAGGTTATTGAGGTAAAGGCTATAATTCATACATCTGAGTATTACTAGTCTTTAATTTTGTTTGTGTTTCTGTGTTCTTAGAATGGCAACCCAAATGATGCTGAGAGGGAGATTGAACAAACGGTCATGGGAATATATGTAATAAAAAGAGAAGGTGAAGATGCTACTGAGGAGGCAGAGGATGTAGGTGTTGACGTTCTCAATGAACTGAAGAACATTGTCTCTGCTTTTATCATGTTGTTTGGCCTGATCTATGCACTCAATCTGAGCTACCCTCATGATTTAAAATTCACATTTGAAGTTATTCAGAAGATCATAATGAACATGGATGGGCAAAAGCTTTCTCCAAAAGTGCAAGCACTTAAAATTTTTTTTTTTTATACAAATTAGAAATGGTTAAACACAGAAAGGCAGAGCAAAACTTTTTGGTTTCCTTCAAAAGTATTTTTATTGTGCAGCTTTTTGCCTCTGACCATTGACGGACATTTTTGAATTGAAGTTTTTCCCCAGGAGAAAAAATTTTTATTTTACTGGCCTAATTATTAGACATACTGAAAGCTTAAAATGCTTGTAAAATATTTGTGATTGTACTTTGTGTTAATTGTAAACCGATGTGAATTGTGTATATTGAAAAGCAAATATTCATTGAGATTATTTAAAGATTGTACTGAACATTTATTCAATACTTAAACAATCATAATGTTAGCTTCTGTCTGTTTGTACATTATTTACACTTTATAACGGAATTGTAGATGTTATTCTGAAAGTAAACAATAAGTAAAGTTCTGTTATTGAGACATAAGTAGCGATTTATGCAAAAAAAAATATTGACATCTGTTTAAGGAAATATTTAGGAATTCTTGTATGTTTTCAAGCAATGTTCATCAGACTGATAGTAAAAACACTGTTCAATGAAACTGTTATGTACAGTATAACTGTTTAATCTTAATATGTAATTGAGTGGTCTTTCAGCCTTATCCCCTAAATCTTTTTTTTATTTTATTTTATTTGCATATTTTTGATAAAGTAATAAGGGAAGAAAATAGCAGATGACCAGCTGATAAGCTTATGGCACTTTAATTTCTCAAATCTCTGTTATTATAATAAAGTGTTTGAGTTACTGTTGTATGTGTGTCTGTTTTTTGGGTGGAACTGGGTTAATTAATTTTATTTAGTTGGAGTGACGTGATATAATTGGATGGAAATTTGTCATGTAATTAGATAGTGTAAAATTACCATAAACTAAATATGTTGAATTAACATGTAGTGATTGGTTTAAGTGAAAATGTTTTATTTGAGTTTGATCAATACAATTTAAACAGTTCGGAATAACTACACTAAATATAATCAATCCAGTTCAATTCTTTGGGATTTGAGTAACAAATATGGATGGCCTTATATTAACTAAATTAAATCATCTTTAAATTACAAGGTTCATTCCTTTGAAATTACTCAATTCTGTTACGAGGAAATTTTACACATAATTGAATTATGTTAATCTAAAAAATCATTTTTTTGAGTGTATGAGAGAGTGCTGGAACCACTGGTAAATGATCTTGTAATTTTAGAGCAGCATGGTGTTTATGTTAGCAAGCTTGGGAAAACTATAAAAGGTACAGTTCAGTTTGTTGTTGCAGATAACCTTGCTGCTCATGGTATTGCAGGTTTTGTAGACAACTTCTCTGGAACATATGTGTGTAGATTTTGCACAGCAGAAAAGTCAGATATTCAGTTGAAAGAAGTTAGGAGTGGTGCATTCTCTCTTAGGTCAGAGGAGATTCATGCAGGACATCTTAAAACAGTTAAAGAAAATGCAGTGGCCAGCTACTATGGAGTTAAAAGAAACTGTTTTTTCAGAGAAGCTCTCATTTTTCAATGTAACAAGGGGGTTTCCACCTGATATAGCACATGATGTGTTTGAAGGAATTGTTTCAGTCGAACTAGCTCTGTATCTGTCTCTGTTGATCTCAAAGAAGTATTTTACTTTGTATGACCTAAATCAGTCATTACTCAATTTTCCTTTCAAGTTGGGAGATCGAACAAACCACCCTCATGCTGTTCCTATCAATTATGCATCCAAAAAAACAGTTGATGGGAATGCTCATGAAAATTGGAGTCTCCTGAGGTTTTTACCATTGATTGTTGGTTGTAAAATTCCCACAGATGAACCAGCTTGGCAGATACTAACAGACCTAAAAGATATTGCTGACCTAGTGGTAGCTCCTGTTCATACTGAAGATTCTATAGCCTATTTAGATTTCAAGATCTCAGAACATAGAGTAAGATTGAAAGCGGTTGTTCCAGATTCAGCTCTTTTGCCTAAACACCACTTCTTGGAGTACTATCCCCAACTTATTCGTCAGTTTGGTCCACTAGTTGCTCTTTGGACAATTCGTTTTGAGTCAAAGCATAGCTACTTTAAAAGGGCTGTGCGGTACATTAAATGTTTTAAAAATGTGCTACACTCTTTGGCAGAGAGACACCAGTTTCAGATAGCATATTACTTGCATGAAAGCTCTCTCCCCAAACCATGTTTAGAGATAACAGATGTTTCCAGACTTCCACTGGATGTCCTTAACAAGAATATTGCAGAAGCTTTAAGGCAGAGCTATCCTGACATACATGATGCATGCTTTTTAAAAAATGTTACTTACAATGAGGTGAACTATAGAATTGGGATGATTTTGACACACGTTTCATTAGGAGGACTCCCTGAATTTTGTGAAATTGTTCAAATGGTTGTTCGACGAGACACATTTTCTTTTGTTGCGAGGAAATTAAGTGCATGGTACCTGGAACACTATAGAGCCTTTGACCTTAAAACATCACCTGGTAGAGAAGTCTTTCTTGTACAGCCTCATGAATTAATGGACACATACCCACTTTCAGCCTACTTGGTTTCAGGCATGCGGCTCATAACACTTAAGAGATACATTCATTCGTAACATAAATTTTTTTTCAATACCTAATTTGATAAATTTAGTTTATCATTCTTTATATTTAATTAAATATCTTAATTTTGTCTTTTTTTTTCACACCTTAGATTTTGTCGGCAAGGCCGAGACTGGGAGGATACGTCTTAGGGTTGTTTTTGGCAAAGATGATGCCAGGAAAATGATCCTGCCAGATAGTGCATCTTCAGTAGACAAATTCGTTGAAGCTGTAAAGCAGACCTTCCAGATAAAAGAAGCCATAAGGTTATAATACTTGAAAAATGATTTTGGGGAGTTTGTTAACATAACTGACATCTCTGATATTCAAGATTTTGGCACCATAAAAGTGATTCAATTGAAAAGTCTAGATTCTCCAGCATTAGAGGACTTTGTTCAAAATTTTCAAGATCTTCAAGTGGTGATTCTTTTTCTGTGGTGTCAGCTGATTCAGATGACACTCTGATCCTTCAAAAACCTAAATCCATTTCATCTCGAACCATGCCATGGCCACACATTTTCCCCATCTCTCATTTCTCTTATGAGACTGAGCTTCAGTTGGAGAAAGGAAATGCACAGTACATAGCCAAAAAAACAATGTTGATGATCAGGTCAAAAATGAAATCGGATATACTGCAGAAATTAGCCTAAGAGATTTTCAAATTCAAAGCATATCCACCAGATGCTGACTTCTGTGAAGTTTCAGAAGCCCTAATACAGTTGCATCCCTGTTTAAAGGAACCAGATTCATACAATGGTTGTAATGGATGGAAACAGAGAGTCAAATGTAAAATGGGTATCTATAAAACCCAAATTAAATTGTATGGTTGTGCTGAGCTTACTGTCAATTCACTCAAGACCAAAAGCAGATGAAGACGCTTACCCTGCCAGGAATATAAAGAAGCCGAGATGGGCTGAAGCAAACTACTACCCTGCTTTACCAAGTGATCAGACCAAAGAAAGCCTTGAAAAAGAAAGGACATTGCTACTGCAAGAAATGAAGAAGAGAAACAATGAGAAAGTGATTCGAGAAATGATGGCAAAGATTACATTTTGCCTACAGGAGACAAGAAGTGGTAAATGAACAGCCAAGGATTGTGGATTTTGTGAAGAGATGGCCTGCTCTCTTTCAAAAGAATGAGGTTTGTTTTCAGAAGATTATATTTGTACATTTTACTCATACTTTCAATTTAGCTGTGCCTCAATCTTGTTTTTTTTTGTATGTGTTTCAGATTAATGCAGAATTTCTTCGAATCACAACTGTTCCCCTTGAGTCCAGGTTTTTTTCAGAGTTAGACAGACATTCCAGTCAGCTCATCAAACTCATTAGCAGCAAAGGTGGAGCCACACAAGTCAAAACTAGCAACTACATGACTGCTTTGTATCAGGTACAGTGAAATGTGGCCTTATCTGAAAAGCTTCTAAGTTTGTCATGATACAAACCATGCAAAATAAGACATTGTTTAAAAAATAAATATATATTAAAATCATAGTACTGTTCTCATTTTCAGACTAGTGACATCAACACAAGGAGAGAATTACTGCTTAGATCCCTTATTCTCTATCTTGGTGAGGGTGACAAGTGCCTGTTAAAAGACTACCTGGTAAGTACAAATAAACATATCTTTTACAAAGTGATTAATATTGCTCTGTAAAATTTGCCTTCTACTTAATCATGATATTCATTCTAGTGAAAGTTCTGTTCTAACATCTAGGAGTCTTAACACTGATGATTTTATCATTCACTGTGCATCCACAATAAAAAATATGGCATTAACAATTGGCGCAGACGTCTGGGACATAATGAAAAAAATCTGTTGTTTTTCTAACCAATGTTCTGATCCATTTTCAAGTTATTGACATTTTTCTGACGGATTTTTCCCTTTGACTTGATGAAATGTTCAGCAGCAGGGTGGGCTATTACCAGTGTAGCATTACTTGTGCAATGTATACATATAGGTTACTTTCTGGAATTGTGTCCCACAGGATTCTCAAGTTGAGAAAGCTGAACAAGACGTGAAAAGAATGACCACGGGCATCCTTGTCATCCGGAAGGAGGGTGATGAACTTTTTAGTTCACTTGCAGATGGGATCATCATTGAGGGTGTTGAGGTGATGAATGAACTCTCTTCAGTTGCCTCTGCTTGTGCAATACTCTTTGGACTAATATACACACTAAACTTAAGTTACCCAAATGAATTGAAAGTGATATTCAAGATGTTTCAAAAAATCTTCATGCAACTAGATGTACAGAAAAAATTTTATGCACCAAGCTACTTAACAGTGAATGAGAAAATGTAGAATGTAATGTATGTTCTGTCTTTCGAGTTTTTGGTTTTCAGTTTTGATGTATTTAACTTTTAATAGGTCTTTACTCTCCAGATTTAAAAAAAAAATGGAGTTGCATTTGCATGAATTGGAAGTGTTCTCTGTAAATACATAGAAATAGCGTTTGAAGGAATATGTTGCAGTTTTTGATGCATCAGTTGTTTCAGTGTCACCATGTTTGCATATGGTCAAGACTGGCCTTGTGTTTTATAGGCTTAGAGCCAATTGCCCAAGTTTTCTTTGCACTAATCGACAACTAAATGAAATTTATGGGAACTATGTGTGTGAACGGGGTTATAAAATACTACCTTTAAATTAGCTTGTAGAAAGCACAAGTTCACATATAAAGGTTTTTCTTTATATTGATAGCCGTAATTGTCGGAACCTTGTTCTGGTGAAATGTTTCATGTTCGAACACTGTACAAAATGTACCACTAATTTTTAAATAAATTTGCATCCATTGTTTAAAGCAAAACATTGTTGTGGTTTGTTTTATTAAAAACAACCCTAACAAACAGTGAATTCAACACCTTATGAAGAACATATTTAGTTGAGTCCAATTAAGAATTTAAGTTGGCATTACAATGATGGATGAAATTTTAATTAGAGTTTTTATAGAAATTTGTACATAAATTGTACATGTAAATAAATACATTTTTTGCTTTTATTCAAGTTTTTAAAAAGGTTAAAACAAACTCAAATGAATTAAGTTTACTCAAATACTTTTTAAAGTTTGAAAGAAATCAATTAAATTGCTTGTTACCTTGTGACCTAATTTATTTAGGTTGATCCAACAAAACATTTTTTACAGTGCACTCTAAAAAATGGACAAGCACAGTTTTTCATTTCAAGTATTTTTTAGATTTGGATTGATAAACAGTAATAGTTTTTTTCATCTGATATTTAATGTTGCTTTGGTTTGACTTAAATCCATTCATGTTTGAGCCAAATGAAATATTTACATCAATAGAAATTAAATTTTTTCTTTTCTCATGCACTATAGGGGCTGTCAAAAAGTTCCCGGAAGTGTGTTATAATGGGTTAGTGACAGATCTGGTTATGCGCACATCATTGTGGAGGAAAGCGCAGCAAGTCTGTAGCCCAGTTACAACAGGTCTGGATTGATTTTGGCTTTTGGATTTTGGATCCAGGAAGACAGACGCCATTTCTTTAAGTAGCGACATCAAACTTTGAAGAGTTATTTTACGGTAAGTTTTCAATATTTTTTCTTATATACAAGTTCATTGTTATGGTGAAACATATATTTAACAAGCAAAATACCCGCGCTTCGCAGTGGAGAAGTAGTGTGTTAAAGAAGTTATGAAAAAGAAAAGGAAACATTTTAAAAATATATAATATATATATACAGATCTACATATATATACATATCTACATATATACACACATATATATCTATATATATATATACTGTGGAGGACTTCCGGCTTCCCATGCCGGTCCTCACCCCCAGGCCGCCTGGAGGAGCTCTCCCGACAGCAGGATCGTGCCCCGAGGTCCAGCAGGGCCTTATGGACTTTGTAGTGTTTATACACAGCCCTGCTGGATACCTTGGGGACCACCAGGAGTCGCTGTGGGGGGCTTATGGGCTCTGTGATGCCGTATGACCCGGGAGTACATCACGGTCACGTGACGGGAAGAAATGACGTGCTCCGGGGTTGAAGAAAAGGACTGTTTGCCCTGACCGTCAGGGGCTATAAAAGGACGGTGCCTCAGTCCAGACACCGAGCTGAGCTGGGAGGTAGAGGAGCAAGTGTCTGGGCGAGGAGGAGGAGGAGGATTGTTAGAAGAGTTTATTGTGTTTATTATTGTTGGTTTATTATATGAGTAGTGTGGAGGGTGCTTGGTGCACTGAAGAACAAAATAAAAAGTATTGGACTTTTACCCGTTGTCTGGAGTACTACCTGAGGGTTCAAGGGAGCACTAGCGCCACCTACTGCCACAATACATTTCCACATATATATACATATCTACATATTGACGCCCAGGAGGACCAGAGGAGGGCTTGTGCCTCCTCCAGACCGCGAGGGGGCATCCGTCCTGGTTATGTTGGGGGCCTCGGGTACAGGGCTTGGAAGCCCAGCCCTGTAGGGACCCGTGGCCGCGCCCCGGTGCCGGAATATCCCGTGTGGTCCCCGGCCGGGCTCCAGCCCTCCAGACCGCGAGGGGGCGATTGCCCTGGTTGTACTGGGGGCCCTTTAGGCGGCGCCCAGGTGCCTGAGGAACCCTGGAGCCCAGCACTTCCGCCACACCAGGAAGTGCTGGGGGGAAGATGACAGGGGACACCCGGACGGCTTCCGGGTGCGCAGCGGGCACTTCCGCCACACTGGGGTGTGGCTAGGACTGATGCCGGGAAGCAGCTGGAGCCCATCCGGTTCCCATTTATAGCCGCCCCCTCCAGTCAGAGACAAGAGTCGGGTGGAAGAGTGGCAACGTCTGGAGAAAGGAGGAGACAGAAAGAAGAAAAGAAAGAGAGAGAGAGAAAAAAGAGAAGAAGAAAAGAGAAGGCATTTGAGTGGCCTGGACTGAGGGGTCTTGGGGATTAGTGAGCTGAATTGTAAAAAGAGATGAAGAATAAACGTGTGTTTGTGGGGGACATTAACGTGTCTGCCTGTCTGTGTCCGGGGCAAGGGTCACAATATATATATATATATATAAACATACATACATACATATACATATTTACATACTGTATATAGCAAAATCCCCGCGCTTCGCAGCGATGAAGAACTGCTTTTAAATTTTTATTAAGAAGAAAAGAAAACCTTTTTAAACACTGAGGGAAAATATACCAATAACTATCTGTTAAGGATCTCTTTGTATACCACGTTGTCAGTTCAGCAGTCCGGTTGTAATATGACCAAGCTGTGTACTGAGATTACTTTTGAGAATGCAACGTATAGTTTTGTCCAGGAGGAAAGCAATGTTTGCCACAAATCAATGGCAACCTTTTGTAGGATGTGTCCCTGAGACTTATTAATTGTCATTGCGAAGCAAAGCCTTTGAGGCATTTCAATTGAAATGGGAGATAGGGTATAACGGTGATGCCAGGAATACATTCAGAGAGTGGAGCTCTGCTGTTTTTTTTTGTGTAGCTGCCTTCACGCAGTTTCTCCGCTGCTTTATAAACGAACGCCATATAAGGCCATCGTTTCTCCTTGCTTCACGGTTCTGTATTGTTTTATTGTTCGTTTATTACGATTCTTATAGTTATTGTGTAGCTATTTGAGACTTACTTTACTGTTCAGGTACCCATTTCCTTTATTTAATCCGCGGCTTGTACATTATTTTTTTGTTCGTTTATTATGATTACAGATATTTATTGATTCCCTTCTTTAGATGACTGCCTGCTCATATAAGACGCTTCGCTGTTTTTTTGTGAAACAGCCTTTACACAGCTTCTCCGCTGTTTTATAAACAAACGACATATAAAGCCATCACCTTGTCAATTGTGTAACAGGTTTGATGCATGGAAGTGATCACTTGTACTGCGTTCAGTCAGTTCACGTGAGCTTCTCTCTTGTGTGATGTTGCGATGTCCACGGCTTTAATTAATGTTAGCTAAGACCCTGCACTTAAAAGTTTCTCGCTACAGCAATTTTAACTCCATTACAAAGTGATCCGAAGTCTCGTTTATACCTCGTGTCTTCTCATTAAACTTGTATCTCGCGAATAAAGTATTTGCGTTTTTCTTCAGCGCTCTTCCTTCTTTTCTACGTACTGTGGTCACAGTCAGTTCACGTGATTACGTGGGAGGCGTGATGATGTCACACGCATCGCCTCCCCCCACGGCCATCGAGCTAACGTCCATTATAGTATATGGAGAAAAATAGGTTCCAGTTATGACCATTACGCGTAGAATTTCGAAATGAAACCTGCCCAACTTTTGTAAGTAAGCTGTAAGGAATGAGCCTGCCAAATTTCAGCCTTCTACCTACACGGGAAGTTGGAGAATCAGTGATGAGTGACTGAGTGAGTGAGTGAGTCAGTGAGGGCTTTGCCTTTTATTAGTATAGATAATATGCAATATAATGTTTGGGGCTGGACTTGTTAGTTAACCGTTACAATATGTCGGCGTTCACTGTGGTGTTATTGCATTGTACGACTAACTTGCATCAATGTTCTAAAAATATGTATTTTGAAAAAAATCATGATATAAGGGCAGTAACTTCAAATATCAGTGTGGGATATCAGTTATAGCCACAGCAAGGGGTGCCAATTCAAGAATTCCACACCCATTTATACACGGTTCACCGTTGTCACAGCAACCTTAGTATTTGACAGGATTTCCAACACTACCCATTACAATGCAGCCCCTGACTCGCCTGGGCCAGAGTGTCTTAGATACTGCACCGTGCAGCCCACCGTCTCGCCTGGGATCGGAGCATCCTATTTACTGCACTCTCAGTCATACAAACACATTTATATTAGCTGTACAGTCTTCACACATTCTATTTAAGTCTGCCCATCCCTTATTCCTACCTGTTCATTTTAGAAAGTCCAAATACTGCTTGTCTCCTTTGGAGGGGCGGATGCTCTCTGAAGCTTTACACAAATTAGTTTAGCGAAAATATCGCTTACCTTTTAGGTGGCCACCATCTGTGTCCGTTTCGTAGAGCATCGTCCCTGCCGCTGGATTCACGTCTTAGGGTCACCAATATGCCATGGAGAAAAATTCGTCACCAGAACGTTTTTTACCTGAAAATGAAGGCTATTAGGACTTGAGATAGACAGACAGAGTTTTAAAGCTTTATTGCAATAAAACAACACAAATAACAACACGACTCAGTCCAATACTGCCAAATTGAGCTGAGCCCTGACAGTTCAGCAATTGAAGTTTACATATATATATATTTATATTTATATATATATATATATATATATATATATATATACAGAGAACCCTCGTTTATCACGGATAATCCGTTCTAGACTCTACCGTGATAAATGAATTTTCGCAAAGTAGGATTCTTTATTTTTGCAGTTAGAGTATAGAAAACCTGTTTACGACCTTCTAAATACGTTTTTTAACAGTATTAGAGCCCTCTAGACATGAAATAACACCATTTAGTCACCATTACACTCGTATTACCCAATATATTAGACAAAATAAGAGAAAATAAGACATATTAGACGTTACAAATATATTATTACTAGGCTAACCCGCCTTTTAAGTCGACCGACTTTTATCCTCATTTGTGTGCGCTCCATGTGTACATCAGGCATGTAAGTGTAGGGAATGAGAACATCAAAGTGCCCATTCATAACATCTCCCGAAAACCTACGTTTTTTTATCCCCTCGAGTGCCTGTCCAAGGTCGTACAATGTCAGCCCGAATCTCTACCGCTAAAGACGGAGTTTCATGCACTAAATAAGCTATAAACGAGAATAAGCAAGCAACATCTCCCCTGATATTTACTACGCGGTGAAGCATTTGTACTCCATCAACATTAATTATTTCCAGAGTCATAATTTTGTCTATTTTTCCAGCGCATCATGCACAAAAGCAAGGGAACGATGGGAGCACCAGAACTCTGCTCACATCGCGTCGCTCACGCAAGCCGCAAGTAGTAAGTCTGTGATAAGCGGAATACCGCTACGCTTTGCACTCACGGGACTGAAGGACAATCCCGACCGCTTTTATATAGTAGATTATTGTACTGTACATTTAATTACACACACACACAGTTCTTACACACAACCACTAACCTATGAAGGCACGACCTCAGTAGGAGAGTCTTCAGGTGGTGCAGTATCTTCAGCAGGTGCATCATTGTCTTCTTCGGTTGAAGGAGTACTAGGAATAGGCAGTGGGTGTCTGGTTGCGCAGGTGAAGAACATCTTGATAGGCAGTTGCTGGCGCTGTCTTTTCATATGCGTGAGGAGGCTTTTGTAGGGTATTGCCATCTTTGATCATATCCAAGAGTTTCACCTTCTCCTGGATAGTAAGCATCTTCCTCCAGGGCTTAGTTTTATTGTCAGAAGGCTTGGAAAAAGCAGCACGTTTAGGAGCCATCGTGGGGCTTAGATAAAAGTTCTCAGAAAGTGCATGCGTAGTGGACGTGTGTATGAGAAAAAGTCGTGATAGAGTGAAGCCGCAAAAGTCGAAGCGTGATATAGCGAGGGATCACTATATATATATATATATAAATATATAAATGCCTACCATTTTTTTTCCTCCATGGTATCATTCCTTAGCTTCCCAGCCTTGAACACAGGTGTTCTCATTCTCCTTATCCTGTTCTCAGCTAGTTTCTGCACGTCATTTTTTTTCTTGTTCTGTTCCTTTCCCACTCTAGCAATTCTGTTCTAAGCTTAAAAAATAATGCAATATGACTGAATTTTTAGTTAACTATTTACTTGACCTATCTTATTTGCTTAATATTCTAATTTATGCTTAATCTAATTTTTAGAAGCTTTTAATTACTTTTTATGGCTATTTATGTTAATATGCTATTTATGGTAATATAAAAATGTTTTCTCTTCTACAATTGTATAGGGAATTTTACTTTATAAAGTATTTTTAAGATATCAAGATGGCGCCGACTGTTGAGGCACGTTGTCAGCCGCTCTGGCTTTTTTGTTTCTTATTAGTCCTGCTTTTTCCTCGGCTTACCTGTTCCTGTGATGCTCTTCTTGACTCAATCATTTCTTATGATTGCCTCACCCTTCTGGCTCTTCGAACGAGTGTGGGGATTTCTCAACATCTGACCCCTGAGTTCATGCAAGCCTTTGGCCGACTGTTTGAGGAAGTCCCAGCTTTCCTCATCACTGCCTACGGCTTGGCCGGTTGCCGATGGAAACGCCTCCGCCGGGTGAAGTGCGGTGGCACCAGGGCTCGGCTCCGAGCTTCACGGATCCTCTCTAGGAACAACTCTCCTGGCTCCCAACATGAGGTAATGTTGCCGGAATGCCATTTGCCCTCGGACGCTCCGGTGTACCTCCCTGCCTCGCTCCGTCACCGCCGCTGGGGGGTTAACTTTAACAACCTACGGCATATCTTGACAATATCAGCCGCCACAGCTGGTACGTCTCTGTTAACGTCCTCCCAGCTGGTTCGTTTCGCGCTGATAAATGCCAGATCGGTCGTGAACAAAACTTTCATCCTGAAAGACTTTTTTCTTTCTAATGGCCTGGATTTTTTATGTACCGCTGAAACCTGGATTTTACCGGCGAGACGCTCCCACTCACTGAAGTTTTGCCCCCGGGATGTTCCTTTATCAACACGCCGAGAGCGCAGCACTGCAGCGGTGGCTTATTGACCTTATTTAAATCTGATTTTATTTGCAACCGCCCTTCCTTTCCCCTTTCATTTTCCCCTTCAACTTTTGAGCTCAGTATGTTTGAACTAGTCTGCTCACCACCGCTGCTGTGCACACTCATTTATCGCCCTCCAAAATACAATAAGAACTTTTTAGATGAATTTGCAGCTTTCCTGGCTGATATTACCTGCAGATATGATCGCTTCCTTTGTTTGGGTGATTTTAATATCCATGTCTGCTGTCCCGCTAATCCTCTAGCAAAAGACTTTCTGGACATTATTGACTCCTTTGGTCTCTCTCAACTAGTGAACGGACCAACACATGGACAGGTTCACACACTGGACCTGGTTCTTTCTCACGGTCTCAGAATCAGTGACTTGGACATTCTGCCTCCCAGCTTTTCTGATCACTCGCCTGTTCTGTTTAATCTGGATTTGGTCTCTGTTGAGCATGGTAAATCCACCACCACCCGTCCCTCCCGTGTCATTCCCCCCTCTGCTGCTGAAGATTTTGCAGCTGCTTTTTTACCAATCTCCACATCATGTGAATCCACGGATGCTGATGTTTTATTGCAAACTTTCCACACTTCCTGCTGTTCTGTGATGGATGTCGTAGCCCCACTCAAACGGAGACAATCCAAAGTCAAGCATGACCCATGGCTAAACGAACAAACTCGCTCCATCAGGCAAAACTGTAGGCGGCTAGAACGTAAATGGAGGAAAGATGGTCTCACTGTTACCTTCGACTGCATGAGAGACGCGTGGTCCCAATACCAGAGAGCAGTCAGAGGTGCAAGGAACCGTTTTTTCGCTGACATCATCTCAAAAAACTCTGGCAATCAACGTGTCTTATACAAAACACTAAATGCTGTCCTCTCTCCAGCCGTAACTGTTTCTCTTCTGCCTCCACTGCTCTTTGTAATCAGATCCTCACGTTTTTCTGGATAAGGTCACGAACATTAGATCCCAGATCTCCATTTCTTCTTCTGGCTCTGTTGATTTAGCCGCTCCTGCGCACGGTTCCCTCACCAGCTTTGAACCCATTTCGCTCCCCCATCTGGAAAAAATCGTCGCCTCAATGAAGCCTTCGGCTCTCCGGACGATGTGGTGCCGTCCAGACTGCTGAAAGATGTGTTTCCTGTGATTCGATATGATGTCCTAAAGATCATAACTAGTAGTCTATCCTCGGCTATAGTTCCTCATGCTTTCAAACACGCAGTTGTACATCCAATTGTGAAAAACCTGATCTTGACCCTGCCGTTCTTTCCAATCTTCGTCCAATCTCCAAACTACCTTTCTTGTCAAAAATACTAGAAAAGTAGTTTATGAGCAATTAACTCATCACCTACAGGACCATCAGGTAATGGATCTTTTTCAGTCAGGCTTTAGGCCCCAACACAGCACAGAAACCGCGCATTTACGTGTCCTAAATGACGTCCTTTTGGCATTGGACTCAGGACTCCACGTGGTTATGGTTCTTCTCGACTTATCTGCTGCTTTCACACAATCGACCACGACATCATGATCTCCGACTCAATCCTGGGCTGGTGTATCTGGCTTAGCCCTCGACTGGTTCAGGTCATATTTCTGCAACAGGACTCTCAGAGTCATGCTAGACGATTTTTCATCTGAATCAGTCCCACTCCCATGTGGGTCCCCAGGGTTCCATTTTAGGGCCACTACTTTTTCAATCTACATCCTGCCTTTAGGTGCAATTTTAGAAAACATGCAATTTCATATCACCTATATGCTGACGACTGCCAAATTTATTTCTCCCTCAAGCCAACTGACTCCACCAAACCTCTCCTCGACTGCCTATCTGACATTAAGGACTGGCTGGCTGTAAACTTCCTTCACCTGAACGATTCAAAAACCGAGGTCATTGTTTTAGTCCCGACTGCAAACAGGCTCCACCCCTTGGCCTCGTTTCTCTTCCCATTCCAGTAACTTCGTCTGTCTCCAATCTTGGAATCAAAATGGATACGTTCCTGAAAATGGATGCTCAAGTCAACAGCACAGTAAAATCCTGCTTTTTCCATCTAAGGCGAATCGCCAAACTCAAGCCTATTCTGTCTAACCACCTCCTGGAATCAGTAATCCATGCATTCATTACGTCCCGGCTTGACTACTCTAATTCCTGCCTTTTTGGTATCAGTAAAGCCACTCTTTCTAGACTCCAACTGGCTCAAAATGCGGCTGCAAGGCTTCTAACTGGAAGTAGCAGAATCCAACACATTTCACCGATTTTAAAAACCCTACACTGGCTGCCGGTTAGATTTAGAATCGATTTTAAGATTCTCCTTCTAACCTATAAGGCATTAAACGGTCTAGCCCCCGCTTATTTGAGTGTCTTGCTCCATTGTCACAATCCCCCTCGTGTTCTTAGATCCGCAGATCAGCTGCTCCTAACCATTCCCAAGGCACGTTCTAAAGCTCGTGGTGAAAGGGCTTTCTCCGTCTGTGCACCCAGGCTCTGGAACTCCCTGCCCTTAGTGGTTAGGCAAGCCGCTTCAGTCGCCACATTCAAATCTCGCCTAAAAACGCACTTCTTCACATTGGCTTTTAATTCTTAACCTGTTTCATTTTCCACTTGCCTTTTGCTATTTTCTCTATTTTATTTGGTCCCTGACCTGTTTTTAGTATCTCTGTTTTAATTCTCTCTTAATGTTTGTTTTTAATATTTTCCTTTTAGTCCTGCTTGTTGTAACTGTACAGCGCTTCAGTCAGTTGTAATGCTGTGTTTATAAGCGCTCAACAAATAAATATGGTATGGTATGGTATGGTACAAATACTTTAACTCTTTAAAAAGTATATTAATTAAGCAACAATACTAGTTTGTTACATTTCCAAAGTGGCTATGTTCAAAATCCAGAGTTCACGGTAGCCATTTAAAATAAAACTATATCCAAAAATGTTGGGGTTGTATGACAAGAACTGGAAGCGAAAAAAAATGTAATATGACATAATGGTCATACAGTTCTTGAGATCTCTGACTCAGTAAGTGGATTAATCTCAGCATATAATGACAGTCCAGTTTGTTGGCCAACTACTGAGTATTTGTCATATAAGTTTTCACCTCAAATCTCATCTCTATTGACTTTATGTTTCTGCCACACGTGCTGTTCAAAAGAAGAAGCAGCGGAAAACGACTATCTTTATAAAAAAAAAAAGGAACGTTACTGTATATCACTGGAGGTGTTACAAAAACTGTTTTGTCTCACAAAACTGCTGAATTATGTAATGTAGACTATATCCCAAAAACTGTGAACTTACTTACATACAAGAACTGTTCCTGAAATATACAAAAACCCATGTGAATTTTTTGTATAAGAATCAGGGTGCTTGCAAAATTTTGGGTTCAAAAAGCTCCATGATAAGAGTTGTAATCATAACTCTCTAATGGCTGTGTCATACACGTGCGCATGGGAGGCAGCTAAAGGGCTCAAATGAGAATAATTCCACATCAGACCAGGGGGTGGCGAGGCACACTAATCCTTTTCGTTTGTTCCATTGCAGACCAGTTATAGGAAATTCCGCCTATCTTTGATGATGTTACTTCCTGTAATGACCCCAAGGACGCCACTTCTAGTTCCGAAGACGTCACTTCTGGTCATGGCCCTGATGATGTCACTTCCGGTTCCGGCCCCAATGACATAATTTCTTCTGCCATCCCTTAAACTTGCCATATTTGCCTCATCCAAGCAGTTCTGTTTTGGACTCAAACCTGTACACAACTGTACACCATTTAACCAATTTTGCAGCCAAGAAACATTATATGGATGGCTGCCCAAAAACTTTTTATGGTTCCTGTCTATTCTTTTGACACATGCCATTCATATTGCGTGCGACACCTAAGAACTTGACACACAAAGGGCTCAGCAAAAAACTCCCTTGACATTACATTGACGACTTGTGCTGTATTTGTTACTTAAATTTCAACTTAGCAAAAATTGACCAAATATAAGTACCCCTGCTTTTCTTCCAATAACTCCTGCCTTCATGCTTTTATTTATATTTTTTTCCTTTTTATGTACTTTAACAGTGTGCAGCACATTCACAAGAATTTTACTGGAGCTTGCCAATTGGTATTCTACTTTGACATTTAGAAATACCATATTAACTATAGTTTCAGACTGTCAAGTCAGAATTTTTCTTTCTTTTTAATTTTCTTGCTTTATAGACATTCTGGTGTGTGTTCAGACCAAAGTGATTGTGTATGTTTATTTTTGTTACTTACGTATCCACCTATTTATGTATGTGTTTGAAAAGCTTCTGTAAAAAACAAACTCTCCCCCTTGGGTACAAATATATCTATCTATCTATCTATCTATCTATCTATCTATCTATCTATCTATCTATCTATCTATCTATCTATCTAAATTGTACTTTAACTTGAAAAATATTTTCCAAGTCTACTTTGTTACTTTACATAAGTAGTTTCAATATAAGATACTTTTACATTTTTGCCTATGAATTAATATTTATACTTGTATAGCTTTTTTTAGTACTTCTTCCACTTCTTCTTATCACACTATATAACTGGACATACACGTCAGCATCATTAAACAAGGACTTACCTGTACACTAAGGCAATGGCTATTTGCTTGGCTAATTTTAAAGGGTCTTTGAGAGAAATCAGACTTTTTGTGCACCAAATCTATTCAAAAGCACACAAGTACTACCACACCATAATTCCCATTTTTATAATGAATGTTTTAATTTCACTGACAGATACTCAGTTACAAAACATTTTTATTATCTCACTAGTGCAAGAGAATAATATGGACCACTATAGAAATAATATAGAGGCTATATAAAATTAATCACTGTGGTGTGTAAAGACTCTACTCACAAATATTGTAATGCCATATTTAAAAAAAATGACGTTTTATTTGTAATCATGATTTGTGCTGGTTATAGTAAGAAATACATGAGCTCAAACACCAATAAGATTTTCAAGGAACAAAGCTCCTACATATAATTATATAAATGAAAAAGGGCAGCAGTCACTACAGTTATCCCTGAAAGACCTTAATTTTAACACCCCCAGTACAATAACTGTTATTTTCATCATAACTCATTGGTTTCTGAGTTAAAAGAGATTTTGCACTGATCTGCCCTGTGTACCTTGAAATTTCACTTCTTGTATTATGATGATTAGCCTGTTTGTAGTTGCAATAGCAAATGTCTTTTTTTGAAAAAAAAAAAGTATGCACCAAATGCTTTGTTGCTGCAACAAATTCTTATATTCAAGTGAAACATGACCTCCTCCAAGTAACCCCAAAGTAATTGTTCATGAACACATGTACTGTACTTAATATATTCGGCTGAACTTAATGAATGTCTTCCCCAATTCTCCTGTAGTACACGCTAAGTAAACCAGCCTACAGTTAGCAGGATCATTCCAAAATCAAAAGTTAAAGTATTTTCTTATTTATAGAATTCTGTTATCAGATTGCACACAGCAAACTTTTCTGCCTGGCATTATGACTTAGCCCTGCAAAGGACCCCGTACGTGTGCATTATAACCAGTGCTGCAGGAATAATAATAATGCAGGTAATCTCACGTTAATAAGATATGTATTCTGTTAGGTTACTCGTTACTTTAAAAAGTAATCTGTGTAACACACATTACTTTTCATATGTTACCCTACTTCTGTCTAGATTGTTTAGCAATGTACGTTCAGCTAATCATTCATCTGTGGCAGAGTGACGGGCACTGAGCAGGCTCCTGTCAGTCATGGAGAATCCACTGCATCCACTGAACAGGATCATCTACAGACAGAGGAGCTGCTTCAGCAACAGACTGCTATCACTATCCTGCTGTAGACTGCTGTGGTTAAACCCCTACTCAAGAAAAACAATCTTGAGCCCTCTGCTTTTGAAAATTTTAGACCCATTTCTAACATGCCTTTCTTAACCATCTCAATAAACATGCTGTCCTTAATAAATTTCAGTCAGGTTTTAGAACAAATCACAGCACAGAAACTGCACTCGTTAAAGTAGTAAATGACTTTCAGGTAAATGCAGACAGAGGCCATTTATCTGTTCTCATCCTCTTAGATCCGACTGCTGTATTTGACACCATTAATCACAACATTCTTAGAAATCTCCTTAGTCAATGGGTGGGCATCTCTGGCAGTGTCTTAAATTGGTTTGAATCCTACCTGGCAGGTAGAAAATTCTTTGTTAGTTGTGGTAATTACAACTCAAAGACACATCAAATTCTATATGGTGTTCCGCAAGGCTCTATCCTGGGTCCACTGCTCTTTTCAATCTATATGCTTCCATTAGGTCAGATTATCTCAAGGCAAAACGCTGATTTACCACAGCTATACTGATGACACACAGCTGTATTTATCAATAGCACCTGATGACACAGACGCTGTTAATTCACTAACACAATGTCTTACTTGTGTTTCTAATTGGATGAATAGCAATTTTCTCAGAAAACAGAAATATTAGTGATTGGCAATAATGGAGACAATGAGATTATTAGAAATAAATTTAATGTATTAGGATTAAAAGTCAAGACGGAGGTAAAGAATTTAGGGGTAACTGTTGACTGTAACCTGAATTTTAAATTGCATATTAATCAGACCACTAGGACAGCATTTTTTCACTTAAGAAATATAGTTAAAGTAAGACCTCTTATATCATTGAAAGATGCTGAGAAATTAGTTCATGCTTTTGTTTTCAGTCGACTAGATTACTGTAACGCACTCCTCTCAGGACTACCCAAAAAAGACATAAATCGTTTGCAACTAGTGCAGAATGCAGCTGCAAGAATCCTAACTAGGAAAAGAAAATCTGAGCACATTTCTCCAGTTTTGATGTCACTACACTGGTTACCTGTGTCATTCAGAATTGACTTTAAAATACTGCTTATGGTTTACAAAGCCTTAAATAATCTCGCTCCATCTTATATATCGGAGTGTCTGACACTATATATACCAAATTGTAACATTAGATCCTCAAATGAGTGTCTGCTTAGAATTCCAAGAGCAAAACTTAAAAGTAGTGGTGAGGCGGCCTTCTGCTGTTATGCACCTAAAACCTGGAATAGCCTGCCAATAGGAATTCGCCAGGCTGATACGGTGGAGCACTTTAAAAAACACATTACTTTAACATGGCTTTCTGATAACTTCATCGTCATTTAATCCTGATACTCTGTATATTCAATTCATTATAATAACTATTCATGGTGGCTTTAAAATCCGTACTGATCCCAACTCTCCCTTTTGTTTCTTTTCCCGGTTTTCTGTGGTGGCAATCTGCGCCATCACCACCTAATCAAAGCACCGTGATGTCCTACATTGATGGATTAAAAGCCAGAAGTCTACATGATCACCATCATTAAGTCCTTTCAAGAGAACCCTAAATAAAAAGAGGACTGTTTCATTTATGTTAGGTAGAATGCCCAGAGGGGACTGGGCGGTCCCGTGGCCTGGAACCCCTGCAGGTTTTAATTTTTCTCTCCAGCCGCCTGGAGTTTTTTTTGTTTTTTCTGTCCTCCCTGGCCATCAGACCTTACTCTTATTTTATGTTAATCTGTGTTGTCTTATTCTAATTCTTACTTTGTCTTTTATTTCTCTTTTCTTTATCATGTAAAGCACTCTGAGCTACATTATTTGTATGAAAATGTGCTATATAAATAAATGTTGTTGTTCCTTCCACTGACAGACTGAGGTGATCGTTTCACCCCCCCCACTATGCGACTCTTCAGTTCCACCCGGTTAGTAAATGTTAACATTATTCAAAGTTATTGGGTGTTATACCTGCCTTTTTATCGCTCTTTAATTTAATATTGTACTTTATGTATGCTGCTGCTGGAGTATTTGTATTTCCCCTTGGGATTAATAAAGTATCTATCTATCTGTCTGTCTGTCTGTCTATCTATCTATCTTAACATAAATACAGCTACTTCTAAACTATTGAGACAGATAATTTTAGCCTGCAGAAGGAATAATTTGCCTCTGGAAATTTATTGGACGCTACTAAACATTGGTGCTGAAAGTATGTGCAAAGCAAATAAATGTGTAACAGACAGACGCAGACTGCAAATTCCTTAACAGTAACCCAGTTACGGTTTTACATGGCCATATAATCTGTTTTTTCATTGAGAAATGTACCTCTGTTAACCAACTTTTCTCAAAGGTCAATAACCCAGTTTGTCTAAAATGAATATTGGTTACATGGCATTTTAAAAATCAGACTTCTTTGAATAACTGGGTTATTGACACATATGCAAAAACACTAGTGTCAGTATCTGGATTTGAGTGTCAGGATAGTAACCCACAACCTCAGATTTTGAAGTCCAAAGCTCTAATCATACTGCTGGATAGTTAATGCAGCAAAGTGCTCCCAGGGACTGGTCAAGGTTAGATGGGGAAAGCCAATTGTTTTGGGTTTCAGTAGAATCCATAAAACCTGCTCCCTTTAATTTATTTTTTTTTAAATATAATTAATATTTGTGGTTTTTTTAACTACAACAAATTTATATTAATACTTAATTTTCATTTGAAAATAAGGTATTTAGCACATATTTTGTCTTTCAGTTCCTGCTAAAAGCTTTTGTGACTCATTGCCACATTTCCATAACGATTGTCTTATGTGCATACTTGTCTTGACCAAAATTTATGTTAAATTTGTTTTGATTTATACTTTCATATACAGTGTGGCGAGTCGCTGGGGCTACGACCCGGCCGGGACACCTGGAAGGACCGGAAAGTGGCACATATGTCCTCCGGGCCACGAAGGGGCAACCGCCCTGGAACAGAGGAGGACCACAGGAGAGGAACAAAAGGCTTATGCCTGTTTTAACCTGTGGCCACCGACAGGGGGCGCCCTGAGTCTCAGGGGTCTGGGATGGATTTACTTCTGCCACACCCGGGAAGATGGAGGAAAATCCCTCCAGGGTCGCCCAGAGTGCTTCCAAGTGCTCTTCCGCCACACCAGGAAGTGACGTCAGAGGGAGCACCTGGAGCACATCCGGGTGAAGATAAAAGGGCCCGCCTTCCTACAGTCTGGGAGGGAGTGCGGGACTGAGTTGTGTGTGATGGAGGAAAAAATAAAAGAACTTTTCATAAAGATGCGGTGTCTGTCTGATGGTGTCCAGGCATGTCTCACAACATTTAATGGTTCTAAGGAAGTCCATACTGAAGAGTAATAGGTACTGTAGAAATAAAAACAAATTTAATTTTTTAACGAGAAATGATGTTTAATATACACAACATATTTTAAGAAAATTAAATAATGTCAGGGGCAGGACAGTGGCACAGTGGTAGCGCTGCTGCCTCGCAGTTGGGGGATCCGGGTTCGCTTCCCGGGTCCTCCCTGCGTGGAGTTTGCATGTTCTCCCCGTGTCTGCGTGGGTTTCCTCCGGGCGCTCCGGTTTCCTCCCACAATCCAAAGACATGCAGGTTAGGTGGATTGGCGATTCTAAATTGGCCCTAGTGTGCTTGGTGTGTTTGTGTGTGTCCTGTGGTGGGTTGGCACCCTGCCCAGGATTGGTTCCTGCCTTGTGCCCTGTGTTGGCTGGGATTGGCTCCGGCAGACCCCCGTGACCCTGTATTTGGATTCAGCAGGTTAGAAAATGGATGGATGGATAAATAATGTCATTTGATTAAATTACAACTAATTATTTAAGACATAATAAGTGTTCATGTTTATTTAAAGGAATAATGAATGGTAATGGTATTTTGTTTACATTAATTGAACTGCAATAGTTTAGTAACAACACAAAATCATTTTATTCTGAAAATAAGACATACAATGTATTCAAAACCTAATATTAACATCTTAGCATTAAAAACTGGTTTAAGTAAGTATAGAGCTCATTAATGCTCAGGTTAAATGCACTGTCTAGTTTCATTAAGTGTGGGCTAATCACCCATCCACAGTTCACAATTATTTAATTCTGTATAACAGATGTTTGGGCAGTCATCTAGAAAATGGAGCTGTGATAAGCAGTAGATTCACTGGTGAGTCTATGTGAGATTCACTACATATCCATTCCATCAGCCAATGTCTTCTTTCATTATTTTTCAGTTTAAATTTGCCCTTTTTACTTCATTACGTTGTACATTGATTTACATAACTGATGATTTTCTGCCAACTTGGCTCCCCATGTTTACTTGCCAACTACTGAGCAAGTTCATAATGCTAATCTTAATTTCTAATATTAATAATTAATTTTAAAACTGAGAATATATATATTTTGTATGCTTCTTATACTCCCTCACACCTGCTATTATCACAGAACACAATACTTAAGTCTCTGTAAATGGAATAAGGCTGTATATTGTATCATACTTTAAATCATTACTTGAAAAAAAAAAAAAACGATATCAAAGAATATTTGAAAAATCTGAAAAAAATCAGTTGAAATACAGTAATCCCTCCTCGATTGCGGGGGTTGCGTTCCAGACCCCCCCACGATAGGTGGAAATCCGTGAAGTAGAAACCATATGTTTGTATGGTTATTTTTATATATTTTAAGCCCTTATAAACTCTCCCACACTGTTTATAAATATTCCCCGCACAGTTATACAGCATAAACCCTCTAAACCTCTCTTAGATTTTAGGTAAGATTAATTGAAATTATGTATGTAAACACACTGTTTATATACAGTAAAACATAAATATTATTTTAAAGATATCGAGTGTCTCCGATATCACATATGTTACAACCATTACGGTAGACCGGCCAAAAGCGATAAATACGTACAATGCAAGAAAAATTGTATACAGTAAATGTGTGTACAGTGACACTAAACGTACGTACATGTACTAAGTACTGTAAGTAGAAAATTAATTATGGTTACTCACCAACAATGACACGATGACTTGTCCGATAACGATGAGTTTAGTTTTACTGCACAACAAAGGAGAGTGTTACAGTTCTTCTAAAGGAACCTCTTCAGGCGACTGTGTAGCACTGCCATTGTTCTTCTTCAATCCAAATCCCTAAAGCAGATTCCATCCAGACTACTGCCTTATTACATCCACTTAGAACTCGTTTTGCACCCTGGTTAAAAGGACACTGTGGCCGTAGATCTTATATTCCTTTCCTACTTTTTAAATAAAAGAATCATAGCCTCATTGATGCCGTAATGGTTTCCTACAGCGGTGTAGCTTTCCCTTCCTTCAACATATCCAAAACGTTTACCTTTTCAGCAATCGTTAACATCTTCCGTTGGTGCTTGGGCACAGCCCCTGAAGCAGGAGCAGATCATTTTGGAGCCACAATGAAGGGCTTGACTATGCACAAAGATAAACACAAAAGAGCACAAAAGTTAACTCTTTACACAGCGAAACATGTTGATGCTGAATGAGCGAGATAAGACTTCCTGGTTAACACCGCAGAATTGAATTTGGCGCTCCTTCACTGAGCCATTCAGCACACAGGAACTTAACTGCATGCTCTAATTGGTTAGCTTCTCAGCCATCCACCAATAACGTCCCTTGTATGAAATCAACTTGGCAAACCAACTGAGGAAGCATGTACAGGAAGTAAAAAGACCCACTCTCCGCGGAACCTGCGAAGCAGCGAAAAATCCGTGTTATATATTTAGATATGCTTACATATAAAATCCGCGATAGAGTGAAGCATATCAATATCTGAAACAGCATTTAACACTTAACAGCTCAATCTTAGAGGTGTTTATGAATATTCCAAGGAACTGATAAAGACAAAAATATAGAATAAAGTTGAGTGTATTCCATCTTGTTCAATTGTAAATTACTTTTCAACTTTAATTGTATTAAATTAGCAAAAATAAATTAAAAAATGGAATGATAAAAATTATGAAAAGTGTTGACGATGGTAGTATTTCAAAGTCAAGTCAACAAAACATTCTGTTGGACAAACAGGAGGAACAGTTTTTGTAATGAACAGCAGACATATATTTAATTCTTTCTTTCAGGTGTAGGCAAAGCAGTATGGTATATTTAGCAAGTTCACTGAAAGTGTTGCCAATCTTTGGACAGGTTATCAGGCCAAAATGATATTTACAAACATAAATGAATCACAAGTTAATTCCACTAATTTATTCTGTAATTGTTTTTCTTTCTTTTTTTTATTTTTGTTTAGTATTTGACAACTATATCTCACAATGGCCTCTCCTTTGTTGGTCAAAGTCTAGATATTTCAGTGTTCCAGCTATGTTTAAAGTGTGGACACATCATAAACTCTAGTACAGCTTTGCACATCAACCTCACATACGTGTCTATTTATCTATATACCAGTAACGGCGCGCTGCATGATAACTTGACTTGAGCATTCCTAGTTTTCATACTCTTTCTCTGTACGTTTAACATTTGTTTGCTCAGAGGTTTATGCTCTTGCTGCTTCCTGAGCAGCTCTTCTTTTCTCCACCCTAGCAGCCCACTTCTTCTCTTCTTTCGTTGGCATTTTTTCACGTTAAAAGTAATCAATTCAGTGTTTGTGTTGCAATTACTTAGTATATTTTCTTTAATTTTTCACTTAAGCTGGCACTTAAGTCTTCAGTCTGCATCAAGAATGATTTAAGATATGAAGAGGTAGAGGAAGTGAAGGCGATGGTGGTAGGGATGAGAATGGCACCCATACGCATGCGCCACACGGTCTCCCTGCTGGCCACTGCCAAGAGTTGATTCTGCAATTAAATAATATAAAAATAAAATGAGGAATAACTTTGGAGGTCAATCATCATCCCGAAAACGGATAGTAGATGTCATGTAGTATATGAGTACCAAATTTCAGGTCAATAGCTCAAACAGTTTGTGAGCTACAGGTGATTTAAAATCTTGGACAGACAAACGAACAGCCACGGTAGCGTATTATATAAGAAGATCTATATATTTATGTATTTGTTTATTTAAAGAGCTTCTGTAAAAAGCCAAATCCCCCCCAAGGACAAATAAAGATCTATTTATCTATCTGCATTCACAAAATAGCAGAGCCCACTGAAAAACATAGAGAATGAGAATAAATCAAAACAACAAGAAATAATAGTTAATAATGGATGCAAATGGAAATCTAAAAAGATAGATAGATACTTTATTAACCCCAAGGGGAAATTCACAAAAATATCAAATACTAATGTTTTCCTGACAATGGCGCCGCTAATAGTAATGAAAAATAACAAAATTGAAATAAATTAGTAACAAACTGAAAAAAACAAATGCAAAAAAAAAGGATCGACAACACATTCCTGACAGCCAGGCTTATGCTTATGTGATCTAAACAAATGCTGTAATACTTAATGCATGAAAAGCCCATTTGAAATAATTTGGGATGCATATAAATTTGAATGAAAAAGATGATGATAAAGTCTTCCAGGTAGTATCAGAAGCAAAAAGCTTTTTATTCTTGGCATAGTAATCCTTATAATATTTTAAAAATACTTTTACTGAAACTCTTAAAATGAAATTTTAAATTATTAAGAAAGTATGAAGGAGGAAATATAGCACAGCATGGTACAACATTGGTCCAAAAATGTTTAAAATATGGCATTATCACCAAGGGCCTTAAGTTATAGTAATGAATGTTGTAGTTGCAGAGGAATGTGATGGGAGAAAAAACGCACAAATCTTGCATTAGAATCTTCTATCATTCACTAAAAACAAAATGAATAAAGATAAAGGCTGAAGTAGGCACCTTGATAATACAGAGAAGCTATGGTGTAAACAGTGCATCCTAGGAAAACTTATGATAGTTGCTATCAATCACCAAAGAAGACACATACAATAGCTGCTAGTTTTATTTACTAGTAATACCAAGGATATATAAAAACTACTGAATATATATAGTGATGCACAGTAAAAGCAGAGAAGTTGAATAGATGTAAATTGAGAATATTATGTTTATGCTTTATGATGTTTAAAAACTACTTAAGTTAGTTTATTTATGTATTAAAAGTAAAAGCAGAGAAACCAGTCCTAGAGGTCTTTGATATCATATTGATAGTATATTGTAGAGCAGGGATGGCGAACTCCAGGCCTGGAGTGCCGCAGTGGCTACAGGTTTTCATTCTAACCCTTTTACTAATCAGTGACCAGTTTTCACTGCTAATTAACTTTTTAACCATCACTTTAATAGCCCCATTAGAAGAGTTCAGCCCTCTAAATGGATTCCTTTCTTCATTAAATGATGGCCAAGCAGAAATGAGATGTGAAATGAGCTGCAGATGACCAGCTAAACTGGGGCTTCAAATTTCAACCAATTTCACTCCAATCACTTTCTTAATTTGAAGCCAATTCTTGCTGTTAATTAAACCCGTTATTTAATTCAGTGGCTTGTTGCTGCTCTCATTCTGCCACAGCACACATTTCGAAAACTGTTGTTTTTCTGTTCTTTCTCAGAGCACCTTTAAAATGTTTTGGTGACCTGAGAGATCAACCTTACCACGGCCATCAACTCTTTTTAATTTCAGATATTGTGTACTGGGCACAGGGGAGCTGGTCATGTGGTGGCTTGTTTTGTGTCTCATTATTGTTTGGCTGCTAATTAAAGAAAAAGAAACAACTATGGGGCCTGAGTCAAGTTAATTAAAAGAAGTAATCAGCAGCAAAAACTGATCTCTAATTAAGAAGATGGTAAAAATGAAAACCTGCAGCCACTGCAGCACTCCAGGCCTAGAGTTCGACACCCCTATTGTAGGATATTGCTATGAATGAACTGCCAGTGAAGCTGGGATGGATATTACCTGCCTACCTAGCTGAGATGCTATAATAATTGACAGTCAGAAGGAATGGATGGGCAACCTGATAAAACTGCATAACATTACCATTTCCAGCCAGGAGGCCATCAGGGATGAATGGACATCACAACAAAGATTGCTGATTCCCAGTTGGGAGGCTAATATAGGGGAAGAAAACTTGGGGTTCAAGTGTTTCTCAAGTGTCAGTACTCCACTTGGCAAGGTCCCATTTGGAACCAGGGCATGGAGGAAATGTAGCTGTCATGTAGTTGGGGTCTATGGGAGCCATAGGCAGGATCTCCCAGTGAGGGCTTTACTGTTCTAGTGAGATTTTGTCTGTTCCAGACATGCTTCACAGAGGCCATATTGTTGCACTGGAAGTATTCCTGGGTCCAGTTTGAAAAAGGAACCCTCCACCTCAAATAGAGTCACATCAGAGTTGGGAGAAGAGGAGGACAATGCTTGTCTGGGACAGGTAAGAAGAGAAAGAAAAGGTTTGTGGTAAACTGTGGTAAAGAAACCTCTTGTAAGGTATAAAAGGAAATACAAAATATGAAATTGAACATGGGTTGTAAGTGTAGTTCCATCTTAGGCTTTGGCCCCCTAATGCCTGCAGTTTAATAATGTGAATTATTGCCTTATGTATAATTGTTTATTATTGTTAGAAAATAATAATATATTTTATTTATATAGAGCTTTTCCCATGCTCAAGGCAAAAGCATCCATGTTGAGTCTTAACCTGTCTACACATACATGTACAGTATAAGTAATTATTTTATACATTATTATATCCAACATAATGTTAAAAAAAATAACTTAGGAAAGATGATTTAGAGATGGACAATATGTATCATTTTACTAAACGCCAGCAAATGTTTAAATCACAATTTAAATTAAGATCAACTCTGAGAATTTAGAAATAATTTAACACTACAGGCATTTAATTTTAAACCATATAATAATTAAAATGGTTAAATATCTTCTTACAGAGGAACAAATAAATTGACAAAGAGATGTATTGATAGGACAAATGGATTCACAGAAGCTGTGCAATGTGCAACAAAACATGGAGTAAATACAATACACAAAAGAGAACACAAGTAGTCATGTTCACAGAGCTATGGTGGCAGTTTATTATTACCACCTCAGAATAGTTCAAACTATTTGTTTTCTTGCACTAGTGCAGGTACGGAGCCTCATGTCAACTCTCTACATACAACAGAAAGAACATACAATACAAACTGCAGGAGTGAGAAGCTCCCGTCAATGTGGGTTGATGCTACATTGTCTAGTGTCCTAAATAATGGACTGCATAACTGGCAGACCATAGTTTGTACAGCTTAAGAACTGTGGAAAGGTCATGGAACTGTATTATTTCCCTTCCTGTTTACCCTGTACACCTCAGAGTTTAGATACAATATTGAATCATGTCATTTGTAGAAATTTCCTGATGACATAGCCATAGTTGGATGTATCGATGGTGGACAGGACATTGAATACAGGGCACTAGTAACAGACTTGAGTGGTGCAGACTGAGCCCAAAATCAGTTAGACAGAGGAAATAATCATACACAAGCAGACTCTGTCCCCATTTCTCATTGATGGTGTTGATGTGGAGGAGGTGATGATATATAAGTATCTGAGTGGGCATTTGAATGACAGGCTTGTACAAGTGAAGTACAAACATATTCAAGAAAGGTCAGATTTGCCTCTAAATCCTGAAGATGCTGAGGTCATTTGGTATATGCAAGCCACTCTTATATGTTTACATGTTTACCAGTCTGCAGTGGTTAGTGTAATTGTCAATGTGGTTGAGTGATGAGGAAATGGCATTAGTGCAGGTGATGCCAACAGACTAAATAAACTGATTAAAAAAAGTTGTCTCAATCTGGGTGTCAGGCTTGACTTAATGGAGGAAATGGTAGAAAAGAACAATGATTCTCAACCCCTGTATGAGGTTTGGCTAAACTGTGGAACACGTTTAATAACAGACTAAGACAAGTGTGTTGCCCCAAGAGTTGCTGTGTGAGGTTGCTGCCACCCAAAGCCATCAGGCTGTGCAGTGAGTCACCCCTCGGCTAACACTAGAATTACCAGAGCCTACGAGAAAACTCATAAATCCGGCCCACCTTAAATCCATTTGCACCTCTCCGTCAGTGTCTTTTGTCCTGTTAATATGCCAATTAAGACAAGCAGCCCGCTATTCCATCCCCCCACCATCATAAAGTTCACAAAGTTCACAAAGTTCTCCCAGCTCATGCCTTGTTTGATTATCTGGGAGTGAACTGCTGAAGTTTTAGAGTGGAAATAATAGATCGTCATTTGGAACACATGCATTTCATGTGTGTTACGTTTCTACAGTAATCTGTGTAAAAACATTGTTAAAACAGAAACTTTTTCATATTTTTTATAAAATGTAGGCATAAACTATAGAATGTGTGAAGCCTGAAGTCCAAAGATCAAATAAACACTTTCACAAATGGTTCAAAGGTGCTACAACAGCTTCTGTGGCAGAGTGGTAAAATTTGCTGACTTATAATCAAAAGAGTCCCCAGTTCAATCCCGACTGCCTCCTATATTTGCCATTTTAAGTAGTGAGCTGCTCTTATTGTTAATATTATACAGTGCACACATACATTTGGTTTGTGTCTATAACAGATTATGTACATTTATAGTACTGTAATTATAAAAGTTACCTTTTTTTTCACTTTTATTCTCTCAGTCACGATACATACTACAGCCCTAGGGATCTGATGCTGTTAGTTTTTATTTGAAACTGGGAGTAACTGTAGATGTGAGTGGTGTTTTGAGGCAATGGAACTGGACATTCTTTGATCTGGAGGGATAAAAGCTGACACACAAACACTAGCGAATCTGCCTTCTTCGTATCTCACCGTCACTTTATTTTTTTTAATTCAGTTTTATTGAGTGTTCCTACTCACGCAGAATTAGTATGCACCTTATAGTTTATAATGTCAAAAAAAACCCAAAAAAACAGAGACGTAAGTATATATGATATATGGAATTATTCATTTTATGACTTTTTATCAGGTCAGTTCAGCACTATATGCAATCATCACATTCAAATGTTAACAGTTCTCACACACGCAAAGACAGTCCTTCCTCTCTATGCTGTGGTTTCTATTACACACCTGAAAGAAAGAGACAATATATGTGACATTTTGAAGAAATCATTTTATGACCTGAATAGTACCAATCAGAAAACATCATTGCACTAATGCAATATTATTTGAAAACGAACAGCGTCAGATTGGGTGTGAATTTATGTTGGCACTGTTAATTAGAGTCTGATCAGGAGAGGTTTGTGGTAGGCATATTGTGCCCATATTTTACAAGTACCATAAATGTATACCCAATGTCCATAAATTTGTCTCTTTTTTTCTCCTACATTTTGTAACATTTATTACTAAAATATGAAAAAGTTTCTGTTTTAACAGTGTGTTTACACAGATTACTATAGAAACAGAACACACATGAAATGCATGTGTTCCAAATAACGATCTACTATTTCCATTCTAAAACTCCAGCAGTTCACTCCCAGATAATCAAACAAGGCATGAGCTGGGAGAACGTTGCGAACAGTCTGCAACAGTGGGGGGATGGAATAGCAGGCTGCTTGCTGCTTATCTTAATTGGGACATTTACAGGACAAAAGACACTGACGGAGAGGTGCAAATGGATTTAAGATGGGCCGGATTTACTTTTTTTTTTACTTTTTTTTTCTTGTAGGCTCTGGTAATTATAGTGCTAAGGAGGTATTGCTCCACGCATGCTGAATGGTACTTAGCTGGTCTAGCAGACATCTTAACAGACAATGCCTGATGTCCTGCACTGTAAAAATTGTAACCAATACGTATGTGCAATTTCTGATCACTTTTTTAGTGTCTACACTTCTATTACCTACACTTTTGTTGATAATGCTTGTTATATGTATATTTGTACCTTGTTTAGCCTACCAAAGATTACTATAATTCATGTTAAATGTATATTCATTTTTTCTTGTAACCCTGCAATTTACCTTCAGGATTATAAAATTAGGATTATAATAAAGTATTGTAAAAAGGCACTATATTCGTGCCTGACCTTGCACAGAGCGACATGGAGGCACATTAAAACAAATTAACTTTTTATTTTTCTTCAGCTGTTGGGCATGTCTTCCCCGTGACCCACACAGGCACAACACAGTCCCAAGTATACCAAAAACACCACCACACACTTCCTTTCTTCCACGACCACTCCTCTGTCAAGCTTCATCCTCCTCTTCCCGACTCTGGCCATTGAGTGGTGGTTGCTGGGCCCTTTTATAGTCCATCCGGAAGTGCTCCAGGTGGTTGATTGCCGAGTTCCGGCTCTACTTCTGGGTGTGGCGAATATGCTGCCCATACGGGCTCAGGTGTCCCAGCTGCAGCACACTCTGGCGGCGCCTGTGGGACCCAACAGGGCTGCACCCAACTCCCATGGAGCCTTGCGGGAAACCGAGGCACCGCTCCAACTCAGGGGGGCAGTCATCTAGCATCCAGGGGAAGGTATCGCACAGTTCATGGCTGCTCCTCCTAAACATATAATGAAGGGGAGTCCCGGCCGGGCATGGACCCCGGCCTCCGCCCCATATCTATCTATCTATCTATCTATCTATCTATCTATCTATCAAATTGTAGCTAATGGCAGTATTGATTAAGTAGTTTCTCAGATATGTACAGAATCTAAAACGTTGATCCACAAACTTTGTACGTTATTTTTGAGAATGCTGAATAGTGCTTATTGTCAGAATTCATCTATGTGTTTTTCATAGTGAATATGCTGTGTTTGCCAGTGACCTTTATCACCAGAAATTTTCATGTAAATTCACTGTACCACAGGTTTAGATTAACTTTTTTTCCTAGTGCCTCATGATGTTTTGCAAAGTCAGTGCAACTTCACAGAGCTGTAGCAGCCATTCACAGAACTTTGAAGCATGTATACTGTAAGCACTCTCCAGCTTTAAATTTAAGTTGCTGCTCAATCTGCTTCAAGCACACATAATGTCACTACTCTAGGCAAATTTGCACACCAAAAAAGAAAAGAAAAACTCACAGTATTTTCATTTTAAGGATACATTAGCTGACCATAATGTTGTTCCGAATAGATTAATTGTATGTTGTATCTTTACTACTAAATTAAATATGTTACATTCCATTCTATTCAGGGCAGATCGGTTAATGATAGGGATGGCCCTCTGAATATATATACAGTATATATATATATATATATATAAATATAAATATATATATATATACTGTATAAGCTGTCTGTGTGTGGGGGTATGCCGTAAAAGCTATGCAGAAGACAGCAAGTCTGTTAGCCTTAAGGAATTAATTCTGTTCAGTCTTGAGCAGAGAAGGCTGTTTGGGGACTTATTCTTCTTCAAAATTCACATAGTCATTGAAAAGTTGTATAATTGCAGATTGTCCTAGAGGACAATAACGAAAGCAGATGGGAAGCGCATTTAAGACAATTACTTTTTCACCCAAAGTGCTGGGAGAAACGGCAATAAACTGTCAGGTTATGTAGTTGAAGCATAAACCTTGACAACTTTTAAAAATTACCTTGATGGGATATTACCACACTTTAGCTACGGGCTAAACAAATTGACATGTGTTATGATTTGCCACACATGGAAAGAGAGAGAGAGAGAGAAAAACCACCTAATTACTTTTCCCATGATGAAATTATTAATTGTTTAATTCACAATTTAAATAAAGAGTTAATAAACAGAAGAAACTGTTACATTACAAATTTCAAAAACAAGAATCAAAGAATACAAAATTCAAAAACAAAAGCACCATGATTCAAAAAAAGAACTAAAGAAGCATATCAAAAATATTAAAGGTATTGATTGAAAAAACATGGTAGGAGAACAATATCTAAGCCCAAAATTCTAAGTAACAAAGCCAAAAGGTCTAAACCAAAAAAAACAAACAATCCAAACTTACAAAAATCTAAATTCTCAAGAGAACAAATTGAGGCAGAAGAACATAATACTGGATTAGTGTCACTGCATTGTGGCTAAGGAAACAGGTGCATTACATATGGCTCTAAAGTAAAAGCAGCCTAATTGACCACAACGTGTTAGAGCATTATTAGCCAGTTATTTATATTTTATAGACCCTCCTCTCCTCCTTATTCATTGGTCATGAGTCATGTCTTCAATTCAAAAACACAGAATAATGGAAATTCACATTTCCTGTTTACTGTGAGTGCTGCTTTTCCAGGAAGTAAACATTTTGAGCATATGACTGGATAATGGATATATGGTTTAAGCAAATGAGTAATGTGATATTTTTTTCTTTTTTCCATGGACTTTTTTAGATCCTTCGCAGCACAGGTTGCCATTGGGGTGTGTTACATCATAAATGTTTTGTATTTGTACTGCCTGAAAATCACAACAAACTACATAAGATAAGTAACATACTGTATTGAAAATATTTTATATTTTTTACGTGGAGTATTTATTTGCTACTTCAGTGACTGTTTATACACTTTATCATTTTTTTAGCATTGTTTATTTGATATGTTTACAACAAAATTATGTTTACCAATATTTTTCCATTTACCACAATTTGGAGCTGTTTTCTTGTGGCTGTGGCAATTATGTTGCTACAGTAACACCCTGTTGTTATGTGTGACATGACTGCACACACGTTGCTTAAGATGGCAATATAGAGCATCCAAGCTTTTGGATAATTTAGTACAATCAATGACAGTGCAGTTATGCTCTGATACCAAATGAGAGATGAAAGAAAAAAGTTTTTGGAACTGGAAATAAATGAAAAATCAAAGTCAAACTGGTAGAGGTCAAAACCAAAATGAAGGAAAAGAATTATACAGCCAAAGGCTAATATGCAAAACAAAGGTCAAACGTCATCATTTTTACAAAAGGTTTGTGTATGTTTTAGCAGATTAAACTGTTACCTATTTACCTGTCTGTTTATTAAATTAATTGCCTATTTGTGACCTCCACTGATGCCTTTGGATTCCAATTTACTGCTATCAAATAATTAAATAACAACTATATTTTCAAGAATGGCTGACTTCATTCTATTTAGTCAGTAAGCATGTACAGTATAACCAAAGCTATAGTGTATACTTTTACTGATAATGTCTTCAAATGTTTTAGATTTCCCCTGTTCCATTTTAATGTGTTCATTAATTTTTTTATTTCTGGAAGAGATTTAAGGCTAAAGTTTTTATTGCTTTAAGTTTCTAATTGTGATCAAGAACCCAGTCAAGGCTTGGATGTTTCTAAGTTCAGTAATGACCAATTATCCACTTGGATTTTCCCCATTTGTTGTCCAGTATAATGTACATAACTTTTCAGATTATGGACTGCTAACAGAGAGATCCTCTCTGTACAATGAATTTAAAACACTATCACGAAAGCTAGCTTGCATCAGTCTCTGTAATACAGTCAGGCAGATGGGCTAAACAACTTCACTAAAAGATCCATCTTCTTTTGATGTTGTCTTGAAGAGTCATGATTTCCAATGCTCTCTATTGCTCTGCACTTCAGCATTTATCATGTAGAGGCTGACAGAACTCCTGAATACTATAGCTGCTATTGAGGTATGGGAGAACACTGTTTTTATACTGGAAGAGATGAGATCAAGAAGAATGTTCATGATTCAGTTTGTCGTTTACATGTCTTCTTAATTACTAAACAAAAGTTGGTGTTTTTCAAATGATGTACAGTCTGTTTACTACAGTATAGAGCTGTCTCCTTTTCTGTATACTTTACTTATACTATATCCATTTTGCTGTAGTTATAATTGTGTGTGCAGAGTTGTCTATGGGAAAAGACCCCCTAATCATGATAAATGCTCTTAAGTTTTGTCATGTATGTGTGAGTAGAAGAGATCCTTAGGGCTCAGACAAATAAGCAATACCACCAGTGGGATGATAGGGGTTGCTGTTTCTAATGCAGCATCTCATTTTCCCACAATTCAGAGGGACATATGCCAAGTGGCCTCATGTCTGGTTTTCTATGATCAAGTCCCATTCCTTCCAACAACCAGCAACTGAAAAGTAACCCAGCACAGGAAGGAGACATTCTTGGACTCAACAGCTATGAAGTCAGAACATTCAGCACCACCTCTTTCTGATTTTGTAGCACCCTTGTATGCTTTTTAATTTAAAACATTTTGCCGTTTCCATTTGCTGGCTTTGAACTGTCGACCACTGATTGCCTATCACATTTTTGGTCTTAAACGTCATATATTTGAAGGTTCACTGACAAAAACGTGATAGACATATGCCCCCGACAAAACCGCGACCGACAAATGAGCGCCGACAAAGCCGCTAACTGGTTTTCGACAAATGCGCGCCGACAAAATCGAGAGAGGCCAAGAGAGTGGGACGCCCTTGCTGCAATCCTTCCTACATATGCAGGGCGTGATCTTAAGGACTATCTGCGTGCTGTGCCGATGGCATGCCGCGTCTCATAATATTGACTTCTAAAATAAACATTATTATATATGCTTTAAGCTAGTAATTCATATTCAATGAAACTTTCGCAATTTTGTCGGGGTGATTTTGTTGGCCCGATTTGGACGGTGCATTTTAATCGATGCTATTTTGTCGGCGAACATGTCTATCGCGCAAATGACGGGTCACAATATTTGACAGTATGTATACATACAAATATTTGCACATACCTAATGTCAATGTGTTTCTGTAATTGTAATTTTGTTTGTATCTTGTTTCTGTAGAAATACCTTTTTGGTTGTACAACCTGTGTGAAACGCTAAGTTGAGTTGTGAAACAAGTAGTTTCACTTAAATGTGAATGTGACATGTCCACCTAGTAATGATGCTTGCCGTGATAGGTGCTAACCCAAACTCCTCTTCACTCAGTGCCATTGGAAGTATACTACAATACTATTCCATGTACACAGCTCCTAAAACCTCTGCACTGAAGTCCATCAGTTAATATTTTTAATTCTTGTGTCTGTTCCTCTGTGAGGAACAGGCACCCTGTCAAGGGCATTGTTATGCTTGCTATGAAAAGCACTAGCCCCCTGAGACCCTGCTTAGGTTTAAGCAGACTTAGGAAACAGCATGGTATGGTACTTGTATCTATCAAATAATAAGTTTGCTCCAAATAGAATACTTGTGAACCCACTCAGTTGTTTAAAGCAATTATTGTGCTATTATACATGTGTTTTTATTATCATGCCAGATCAAATATACAGTAGCTCTTTTCCTTTCAAAAACATTTAAACTACGGAATGTAACACCAGTAGTACATATAGACAGCAACTGTCAAAATAGGTGTTAATTTGATTAATGACTTTAAGCCCCGCCCCAAATATGATTGATGACATGAAGCCCCGCCCCAAAATATGATTTATGAAAATATAAAAATGATTTATGAAAATATAAAAATGATTTATGAAAATATAAAAATATGGAAATATAAAAATAGTATTTATGAAAATATAAAAATATAATTTGTGTAAATATGAAACTATAAAAGTATGAAAATGTATTTATAAGCTATAAACTTAGGACACGGGGGTTTATTTTATAAGCACTAGGTTCAAAATTAATATTAAGAAATTAAATATACACTTATTTTGCAGTCATAGCTATGTGCAACTTTCTAAAAATATTCACACACCCGCGCTAAGATATAAACTCACGACACACACGCCCTCATTTTATAAACACTAGATTCAAAACTAATATTATAAAATTAAATATACACTTATCCTGCATGCAAAGCCACGCATATGTACGACTACATAAAAACGCTATAAAATATTCACACACCCGTCTAAGTTATTTACTAATAGTAAGAAAATAAATATACTGTAATATCCCTTCCCAGACTGGCAATTGGTAGTAAATTATCAAATAAAAGAACTAATCAATGGTTTTTTATTCACTTTCCTTCTTACTTCAACAAGTTGACAACCACAACGTAGTCAGGACAAAGAAAAACACGCACCACTAAAAACCCAACCCACATACAAGAAAATAAATATACAACTTTCTAAAAATGATATGGACTCTCTGCTCTAAGTTATAAGATCACAACACAGCCATAACTAAAAACGATTTTCACTCCCCCTCTAAGTTATAAGTTAACGACAAGCATCTTTATTTGATAAGCACTTATCTTTCATGTATAGCCATAACTGAAATATTCACCCCCTCAAACGAGACTAAGTTATAAGATCACGACACAGCCATAACTAAAAACGATTTTCACTCTTCTAAGTTATAAACTAATAGTAAGAAAATAAATATACAATTTTCTAAAAACGTTATAAGCTGCATTAGAATCAAAAGGAAGAAAATACATAGCCACTCCTAATGCCTGCGCGCCTCTTTGTAAATTTCACCAGTTCAAAACAATTAAGCTAAGACTTGTTTTTCAATTACTTCCCAGCTAAAAGACTTGTTTTTCAATTACTTCCCCCATCGTAAGGCGCCGAATACGGTTTTAACCATATGATCGATCAGGCTTGTTTTTCAATTACCTCCCCCATCGGAATGCGCCAAATATGATCGATCACGGCCTGTCTCTTTAATTTAATTACCATGCCGTGACAAGGCAGTGCCTTTCTGATTACATGATAATAATCTAAAATGCTTACCTGTTGTTTTAGGCCCCAGCCAGACGTTGTAGCAGTTATGTCCCCACAGGGAGTCGGCGCCTTTCACGTTATCAATTAACAAAAGTCTTAATCTAATTTAAACGTGTTCTATTTTTTTATATCATAAAGTAAAATACTTATTCTCATCCCGAATCAAAGCGATTAAGAATATATACACTCCTTCTGATTTTTAATAAAATTCTTAACATGCTTTTCAGCACTGCCTCTGTGAACTTAATCACAACACTTTTTACATTCTTATGGTCTAAGAACAAAGTTATTAAATGAAATATTTTCCACTAACGACTCTTTCTTATATTCACAATGATTTTTACAAGCTCACAAGAAAAGTTATTAAAAAGGGTCTCGCAGCCTATATGCCGAGTACAAACACAGCTCTTTCGCCGGTATTTTAGCCGCGTAAATCAGGCAAATGTCGAAATTGATCTCGTTTCACATTTACAGTACTATATATTAACCTAGAAATACATGTGGCGATCTAAGAAAGGGCTCTTTCCAATACTGTATTTTAGCCGTGTTAATTGTGTAAATGTCAAAATAGACTTTATTTCACATTTACAGTATATAAACTTTAAAATACGTGTGGCGATCTCGGTAAAATATAAAGTATTTTCTTAGATGTGAACCTTACAGCGGGGTGTGTTTAAATGAGGCTTCTTTGCCGCTAGAAAGGGTCACCGCCCCTTAGAGGCGGAACATCAACAGCTCTGAACCTATGAGCTTTCTCACAAATGTCCACGTGTTTTGCTCCGCCCTTCCAAGGCGTTACGGGTCCCTAGGTGCTGCATAAAGTGTTCTTCTTCGCGGGTGTTACTACAATAACTATTCAAACATTCCGAGTGTCTCCAAGAGCTTTCCATAAGGTAGGCGTTTTCGCTTTTTCTTCTGCAATGGCTGGCATGGCAAAAAATACTTTTGTGGTTGAGGGTAAGTGTAGATTATCGAAATATATGCCGTTAACGCCCGTCTCATCAAACTGTTGAAATGATATTCTTTTATATCCGCTTTCAAATCAGATAGTTCCAGTGACGAAGCGCAATCTCAAAGTAGCCTCTCACTCGGAGGTATGTTTTCTGCTTTTAAATGAAAAAACTGTATCTAGTCGTAACGCCCAGAGTTTATAAATGAATTATTTTTCTTATTTCAGAAGGCTGTAGTTTCTGGCCGGTTGGCTGTTCAAAAAGTAAGTCAGATCTTCTTTCAGCCGTACTTTTAAATCGAAATGTTGTTTATAAGACCGCGCCGATTTAAAACTTTTAACGTCTTTAAGTATGTACAAACTTATTACTTTTAATGGTAATGCACGTTTCATGCTAATTATAGTAGTTATACAGACTAACCTTTTATAAATCGAAATGTTGCTTATGAGACCGCTCCGATTTAAAACTTTTATTGTCTAAGTATGTCTCATACTAATTACTTTTAATGGAAATGCATAACCTTATAAGAACGTTCCGGCTGATTACTTTTTAATGCAATGGTCTTTAAGTACGTACAAACCTAGTCTTTTATATTTTAGAATCAGAGGGTGAACTGTTTGATTCTTTAAATCTAACTAGTTCGCAATTGGAGGATTTAATAGCTGAAACAAATTGTCGTTTTGAGAATAAAAATCCTGCCTCAGCCAAAGAGTCCCCAGAAAGTAAGTATCACTTTCAACTGAGGGTTTGTGTGTGTGTGTGTGTGTGTGTGTGTATGTTTCGGGAAGAAAATAAGGCGTTGGGGTTAAATATGTACTTTTTAGCAGAATACTCAACGCCCCCAAAGAGCGGGTTTTCTTCCGAAGTTTCCAGTCAGCATCTAGAATCGCAAGGCCCTCGGACAGTCTACTATTGAACATCTCATTCACGCAGCCCGGTAAGTTGAACTATTTGTGCGAAAAGCAGCAAATGTTTATTTTTAAAGAAAACTTAGTAATGCTTGTTTTTTCAGAACCAGCCTCTCCTGGCTTACTGACTCAGATACTCGGGGGTTCACCGCCGTTTGCATCATCACCTGGACTTCTCACCCAAATAATCGGTGAACCTGAAAGATTTGATCCCGCTGCTAAGGCTGCTGAGCTGAAGGCTGAAATCGAACCAATGCTGTTGATTTTTCAAAGTGCATTACCGGACCTTTTACCCCTGTCTCCGGATATACGTGGAAATGTTATTTTATTGTATGCAATTTTAGAAAACTTGTTCCCCAAATAATGTCTGGCAAAAGGCGTGCAAGCGAGGACTTGGATGCTGGGAGCGGTTCTCAAAATGCTGGTTTATTGCATGACATGGCAAATGAACTCTGCTTTTCTATTCGGTCCCCAAAAATGCCTACTCCACCACCCCGATATTTTAATGAATTGGAATATATTAATTGGCAAAATCAAAACCTGTTCCAAATGAATAATAGTGACCATGAGAGTTCCTTCACCTGTTACCACTCCCATCGACTTTGACCAGCTTGACAGCCTTTTAGAAGCCCTACGTCCAGTAGCCACCCCCGATGAAATGCAAACATTAAATAACTTGTTAGAAAGGGTTCAGCGTTCTTTGAACGAAAATGTGAATGCTCAAACGGATATTGGTTTAACAAACACTTCGAGTTCTGTAAATGCTGCCCCCTCTCACATTATGGCCACATCAGTCTCGGTTAACCCTTGGCTACATCTGTACCTTCTACTCAAGTCTCCTTGGTCTCTGTTACTTCAGCATCAGTTGCTAACACCTCTTCTTCAGTTTTGCCCTCTGTTTCTATCTCCTCTGTCTCTTTTATTTCAGCTATCCCTTCTGTTGCCAAACCGTCTACATTAGTATGCCCCTGTACTCCCTCTGTTCCAATCCCTGTTGCTCCCACTTCTTTTCCCTCTACTTCAGTAGGTCCCTGTGCCCCCTCTGTTCCAGTCCCTGTAGCCCCCACTTCTGCTACCTCTACTTTATTATGCCCCTGTGCCCCCTCTGTTCCAGTCCCTGTAGCCCTCACTTCTGCTCCCTCTGCTTCTGTCTTGGCTACATCTGTACCTTCTGCTCAAGTCTCCTCTGTTTCTGTCCCTGTAGCTTCCACTTCTGGGCCCTCTGCTACAGTCTTGCCCCCTGCTCCAGTCATGCCCCCTTCTGGGCCCTCTGCTTCGGCACCAGTTGCTAATGCCTCTATTTCAGTCTTGCCCCCGTTTCTATCCCCTCTCTTTTATTTCAGCTAGCCCTTCTGCTGCCAAGCCGTCTACTTTAGTATGCCCCTGTGCCCCCTCTGTTCCAGTCCCTGTTTCTATCCCTTCTGATGCCAAGCCTTCTAATTTAGTATGCCCCTGTGCCCTCTCTGTTCCAGTCCCTGTAGCTCCCGCTTCTGCTCCCTCTACTTTAGTATGCCCCTGTGCCCCCTCTGTCCCAGTCATTGTCTCCTCTGTTCCAGTCCCTGTAGCTACCACTTCTGCTCCCCTTGCTTCTGAGTTATTCTCAGACTATATCAAGCTTCATCTAAAAGGCAAGCAGGAGGCATCGGGCTATCCTGCCTGGTGTACGGATGAGGCTTCCCGAGACCGTTATATTTTAGGTTATTATCAGAAGGAAGGTGTATGATTGGACTGCGATAACATCGCCGTAAATCCAGCTAAGAGACCAATTTCAAAGTTGTTTTTAAATTCTCTTTGGGGTAAATTTGGGCAAAAACCTCTCCATCTCACTACTAGCTTAGTCAAGGACGGTGAGGAATTCTTGCAATACATTTTCTCCAAACAGTATAATGTTACTTATTTTGAATTTATCGTTGATGAGATTGCTCAAATACAATGGAAGTACACCGATGAAAAATATACCCTACCTGGTAGTGTTAATTTTGTCATCACGGCCTATGCCCGGTTAGAGTTGTACGATTTACTGGACAGTCTGGGAGAAAGGGTGTTGTACCACGACACCGACTCGGTCATTTTTACTTCTACAGCCTGGTCAGCCTCCTCTGGGTGACTATTTAGGAGAGCTCACCAGTGAGTTAAATCCTGGTGGAATTTGCTTCAGGCGGTCCAAAGACGTACGGGTATAAAACTGCTCAAGGCAAAACATGTATGAAGGTAAAAGGTATCACCATCAATCACGAAACCGGTAAAATTATAAACCTTGAGTCACTAACCAATCTAGTTCCGAATTTTGTGATGTCTCATGAAGCCCCTTCCTCAAGAGTTACTGGTTCACGGTAAGCAGATCCATCGAAATAAAAAACGTTTCACTTTAGAAAACAGACCACTAAGGAAGAAATTCAGAGTGGTGTATATCAAGAGGGTTCTCCTAAAAGATTACAACACAAGACCTTATGGCTACTAAAAGAGATTCTGACGCCCGCCTTCAACACCCCTTCGCTAAAATTATCTCGGGACCCACTTGTTCCAGGAAAACCTTTTATGTGAAAATATTATTGGAACATTCGAACCACGTTGTGTCTCACCCTTTTCAAAATATAATTTGGTTTTATAGTTGCTGGCAGAAAATGTACGACGAGTTGTCGGCTAAATTTTAGAAATTAAAATTTATTGAGGGGCTCCCAAAGTCTTTATGCGACGACGAACTTCTCCCTTCTGAGAAAATAAATTTGGTCATTATAGATGATCTGATGGAATCAGATAAAGCTTTCACAAAATATACTCATCATCGGAATCTGTCTATCAGTTACTTGGGTTCAAAATTTATTCTTTCAAGGAAAGAAAAACGGAACGATTAATCTTAACGCCAATTATATTACTCTTTTTAAAAACCCCAGGGACAAATTGCAGATTACTATCTTGGCCCGCCAAATGTATCCGAGGTGTGTTAAGTTCTTTTTGGAGGCTTTCGAAGATGCTACAAAACTACCGTACGGCTATCTCTTAGTGGATTTAAAGGCACAGACCCCCGACGAACTGTGATTAAGAACAGGTCTGTTCCCGCCCGACTGGCCTGTCGTACACCGTGAAAAGATAAAAGAAGGTGTTCTGAGTCAAAGTTACATATTCTATCAGCATGTCGGCCAGAATAAGCAGAAACTTAAAGCCTCTCATGGCCTTACTCCATTGCTCTTGTCGCCGAAAATTCTTATCAACGCCTCTTCTGACGATTTAATTAATGCTTTGTCCGAGATAGCCTGTAATACTTTAAAAGGTAATATACCTCTTTCCCCCAAACAGTTTAAGCGACTCAAGAAGCATAAAACATCTGTCCGAAAAATAAGTGACAAAAAACTAACCTTAAAAAAGAAGAAAGCTATTCTGAACCAGAAAGGAGGCTTTTTGGTAGCTCTTTTAAGCATCGCCGTGCCATTCATATCCAGTTTACTAGCTTCTAGAGCATAAACATGGAATACGCTCAAAAAATGTATTTGGTCCCGCAGCAACAAATGTCTCTTTTTCAGCAAAAGAGTGCTACCCCGAACGAACTCTTGAGTGCCACGGAAACTGAACTGGACAAAGAAATGAGAAACATCCTGCAACGCTGTGATATAGGGGCTGACGAGAAGGTGAAGCTTTACACTTCCATCTTGCAGAGATATCTGACGCTAGTTATAAAGGCCGATAAAGAAGCTAGCAGTCTGACGCTCATATTACCAAAAGGAACAGTCAAGGTGTCTGAGGACAAGGTTTGGCAAGAGGTTTTGGGAAGCGTGCCTGTAAAATCAAAGAAAAATGTTGAATTTGTTTTACATAAAATGTCCGTTAATCCCCATCACGCCTTCTGGAATAATCGTGGAGAGCTGTTGTTAGAAGGTAAACCTTTGGTCGGATCCAACATGGTGGATTTGGTCCGTAATCTGACCGCTTCTCATACAATACCTGAACATAGGAGACCGCGGGGGTGGAAGGAATTTGTAAACGCCATGGCCGGTTTGAACATTCCATTTTCTGTCGTACCTAATGATGAAACAAGAGAACTCCTTGAAAGTTTTAAGCCACCAGCCGCCCCCCATCTTGCTCATCAAACAGAAATTAGCCCCTACCGACTGAAACCGAGAAAAAAAAGACTGGAATGGATTGCTTATTAATTTGTAAAATTATTTGTTTATTAAATACAATTTTATCTCATTACAGAGTGTCTCATCCTTTAACCGTCTATTGAAATATTTATAGGTCTCTGATCTTTGCATGCAAGGGTACTGATAAAACAGAGTCCTGTGAAGGTAGCCAGGAGCGAACAAATTTAGAGACCATAGAGTCATTACTGTTCACGTCCTCAGAATACTTTTTTATTACAGAGGTGTACGGGAGACCTTTTCCTCTCTGATGCAGATAGAAGAGGCAGTGATGACCGCATTTGTCCGAGAACCAACTTTGAAGCTGTCGGTTATTGTAAATGATTTGTTTACAGTTTTTGCTTAAGAAATGGTAAATGTCTTTCGGAAGTAGATAAAGTCCGGGATTTCCATAGGAATCAAAAAGCTCCCCTTTCCGTCTTCTGTGAGGTAAATCCCCAGCCAGTGTTCTCCGGGTTGGGTTTGACGGTGAGTATTCACTACAAACATGGCCAGCAAGCCGTTATTTTTTCCGTAGTTGATCACACGCCACACACCGCGGAAATATCTTTCGTGTAGGGGTCTTGGGACAGTAGTTCTGTTAATTGTTTTGTATTCATGGTGTTTATTAGTAGTCATACAGAACATTACGTCTCTGGTTGATTTCAATGATGTTGTCAAAGACCGCATATACTATTAGATTGACGGTCCGAGGGAGAGGGACGCGAAGCGTAATTCAAATCTCATGTTTCCAGTTTTAACTAATGAAAATGATCGCCGATTCTTGATGGGGGTTAGATCAAAAGCGAAAAGAGTATATCCTTGCGAGAACTCTGAACGGCTGATAGCCAGAGCTTGATCCTTCAAATGCTTACCAGTGGCCAATACCAGGTTATAATATTCTCTGGCACTATTGCCGCTTACAAAGTCTGGTTGAAAGGTTTGGCAGGAATCTGTTCACCGTCCATGTACAGAGCCAGTAACTCTACATCATTGTGTTTGAAATTGAACGGGTTCCGTGTATAAGACCCGAAAAGGCCTCATTATCTACCATGCCAATCACCACATACTTTGGTAGTTGGCCCAGAAACAGGTTTTCTTGATTGCATACTCGGATCCCGCGGGCATACTGAATACTTTCATATTCACCCTTTCCACAGGGTATTTAGCATTGGCTGATGTAAGGGCATGAGCGTGTCCTAATTTCACGGCCGGTGAAACTTTTACTTTTTTTACAAACAGGGAGGCTGATGTTATGATTACTCTGTAACGCTCGCATCACCGGACATTAAGCAGAATTCATCTTTGTTCTGAACCATTTTAATCTTCAATAGACGGCCATTCAATAGTAGTTTTTCCTGGAAAAAGAGATCTGTATGTATGTGCCCCAGAAGTTCAACAGTCCTGCTACCGGCTGTATAGGCGCTTCTGTTTTAAAACCGATGTTTTCTCCGTCGGGGTCTGTCTCTTCCAATTTGTTAAGTGTATCTTTGTAAAAAAGTCCTGTAGCAAACTGAGAATGAAGAGTCTCTTGGCTGTAATTTAGCAGGCCTTCTAAGACAGCTCGGTAAGGATAACAATTTGAACTCTGGGATATTAGATGGTCCCCGAGGGTGACATCAACTTGGGAAAACAAACTGGCTATAGGGTAGTTGACAAATCCGACCTTTGCCCCGGTAGGTATGTTAGTCCCGTCAGCATTCACTATCTTTCCCCTTAGGTGTAGAACAGTGTTATTCAAGTCCAGGTAATCTTCCCCATTTCCGCTATGAGAAATTCTAGGGGCTACTTCAGAGAGGGCTGAGAGTGGTGGGACTTCAACGTATATACTTTTATCTACACTCGTTGAGTGAAAGGCACCGTAAACAGATCCAGTTCAGATTTGACACACTCTTCGACATTCTGTGTACGAAAGCCATCTTTTCTTAAAAAATGTCTGTTCTTTTTGCTTGCTTTAGTCTTGTTCCTCTTCTGATGACGTTTAGAGAATGCTGCAAAAATAGTGCGCCTGGCCTTTTAGCTGGGGGGCTGAGCGACCCGGTGGTCTCTTGCGTTTTGTCTTTCTCATGACCATCAAGCCCGCTCCCCTGTTTATCTAGGACTCCACCTGCAGCACTGGATATAGCCCCCGTGATCACATCTTTTACAATATTTTTAGCCGCAGATTTGATATGTGGTTTTGCGATGTCAAAGCCTTTTTTCAGGAGAGGTAAAGCTCTTCTAAACAATCCTCGAAATATACCTCCAATCCCCCCACCATACATTACAGGGGATCCAGAGAATCCTGGTAAGCCGTTACCCACTTGGGTCTGATAATATTGGATGTATGGTGTCGGGTCCTGGTAAGACCTCATTGTTTCAGTCGTGCATACAATACAAAAACTTCACTATCACCTTACCAAACTAAAATGGCACGTTTTTGTTCTGGTCCGTCTTTATTTCAATAGTCACAGTGTCAAAATGATTCTTGCTGACCGGCGCATAATGCGGTTTGTCATATGTGATGGTTGTAATTTTATTCGCCTGATCCTCTATATGAACACACCTCAAAAGGGGTACGTAGCTGTCTCCGACTCTCTGATGAGATACCATATCTCCATACATACAAAGTGTAAAAGCCGGCCCTGATGTCGGCGGGAAAGGAGCCTTATAAGTTAAACCCGAGTCTGATCAGGATGCGCCCTAATATTCGACCCAGCTGTCCTTTCAAGTGTATAGTTTCATCCTTTTCACCCGGTACCACGTAGACTCTTCTTCCACAGCATTATAACTGAATTTCGAGGGTTCTCAGAAGGGACAAATCCAGATGCAACATTGGTCAAAGTGGGTAGGCTTAAGGTTGTCGAATTCATAAAAGACAGTAGGTTGTGAATACCTTCGTAATACCGCATGGAATGTAGTAATGTTTTTTACCCGGGCTGAAACGTAGAATTCATTATCTGGTTTGTCTATGGTATTCCACGATGTGGGTACTGAACTTCTGCTAGACCGACTTCCCAAGAACCTTCTAATTCTATGGGTTTAGCAAGCTTCTTGAAATTGGAAATGTGTTGTTAGGGAAAATGTCTGAGGAAGCGTTGCTGAAGTGTCACAAAAATTTTTGCGCTCCATCGTATACCGCTAGAGAATGAAGAGTCGATTAGGAGCACTGTGGATTTTATTGAAGAGCTGTTACATTTTTCTGGCCAGCTGAGCCATTTGACTAAAATGAGTCGTTTTTTATTCTTAACTTTCCTAGTCAGTATTTTTTCGATCCTGTAAACGTCTGTGGACCCGACTTTAATTTTCTGTAATTCGGGGTCGTAAAAGGATCCTACAATCTCTTCACCATCGTAGTCTTTCAGTTTGTACACCGCCGGTGCCCTAGGTACAAGTTCAGATACGGTAAAGATTTCATCTGAAAATGTTTGTTCATAACCTTTCTCAAAAGGATGTCTTGTTTTAGACACCTTAACCGTGTCTCCTACTTTAAACTTAAACAATGGCGGACTGGGGTTGGCTACGCGTATAAATTTTGAAAACTTTCCAGGAATTTAACGTGTTTACATCGGAAGGAGCCATTTTTATGCTTCGATGATAACTTTTGTTGTAAGAGTATACTAGATCTGGCAATTTATCGATGTAGGTTCTCGTGTTATAAGCGCTGAAATATTTCCACAATTTAGATTTTAGTGTCCGGTTAAATCTATCCACCACGGAGGCCTTTAATTCGTTTTATTCCGATCTTCTTTAACAGCTTTTGAAAATCTCGGTTGAAAAACTCTCTACCCTTATTGGTCTGGAGCTTCTTTGGAGTACGCCCGGCGCTCAGAATGTCTTGGAAGGCTCTTGTCACTTCCTTACCCGTTTTGTTCTTGAGGGGTCGTACCCACGCGTACTTGGAAAGTCCGTCGATACATGTTAACAAATATTTATAACCCAGATTATGCTCGGACACATTTGTCATGTCCGCTAAATCCATCTGCCATTGTGAGTCTATATCGGATACATAAACCTTATTTCTCCTAAAATGCCTTCTAGCGGGTTTTTGAATTGTATAAGCATATTGACCGGATAACCAATCCGACACCTGTTGGTCATTACTTTTCTGACCGAAACCTCAAGAGCTCTTTTCAAAGAGTCTTTTCACCCAAAGCTACCAGGATTTGCCGGGTTATAATAAACTTTTTTCAAGTAACCCTCCATCGCCGACGGTGAAAGAAAAATGTCAGTTCTTTAAAAATCAAATGAGGCTTTATTGATCATTTTCAAAACATTATTAATATTTCAAAACAGCAGTATTAAAAACATTATTAAAACATTTCATAGCACCGGCACATTGAGTTCAGACACTTCGCCTGATTTTTCTATGTCGTACTCCCCGTAAAACCCCAAAGGTGCATCGGTCATGTCAGGTACAGAAAAATGCCTTTTAGAGAAAGCATCGGCTATTTCACGTATTTTCGAGTAAGATGGATGTCCATGTTGTGAAAGGCCTGTACAATAGCCTCGCTAATAGAATGTTCATTTTCCAGTTCATCTACAGCATTTTGAACAAATGAATGAACCTTGTGAAAAGGCGGAAAGATGTTGAAGCATCCCAGAGTCTTTATGACCAGGCTCCTGAGCCACGGTTTGCGGAAAACAGTCAGAACCTCTTGAAACGGCCAACCCGATAAAAAGAGTCAGGTTCAAACAGACAGGTATGCTGCGTCTGGCTGGGGTGATCTATGAAACAACCTTGACAGTTGCTTTTTAGGTCCCGATCGACTATTATGTCCAGCAGAGCCGCAATCAAACTCTTGATCAGTTTCAGAGTCTTTCGAAGTGTTTCACCCAGGGGCCCGTCAGTTTGTTCAATGTCCATGCCCTCATAATCAGAATCCTGGGACGATGGCTTCCAAGCGGCCAGAGCCTCTACCAAGTCGTCCACAGTCTCTTCTTGATGCATGGTCTGCATGGCTATCTCCTCAGTGCCCATTAGGCTCCCCAGAGTATCCTCAGCAGGGACAAAAAAGTCAGGTACTGTACGGTTCTCCAGGAGACTGTCCAGCCAATACATATCATCAGGAGTGGGTAACTGAGGTTCGGGCCAATAGATCTGGTCATTTGAGGGCATCAGAAGATCAGGCCAAGACGGTGGGTCTGAAGGAAAGTTGTTAGGAGCAGAGTACCCGGAGTTAGGTACGATGTCGTCGGGCCAAAACAGGTCGTTGACTGCCGCTGTCTGTTCCATAGACCAACAGGCCTGATCAGGTACGTAGCCGGCGGGGTGCTGGTTGTTACCCGCCCAAAACACATCGTTGTCTGTCAGCATCTAGTTTGCCGCAGAGTAGGGTCGATCATATCGTCGGGAGTAGAGTAGGCGGTGTTGGCTTGAAGGTTAGCTGGTCAAAACAAGTAGTCAGCGGCGGACGTATGTTCCATACCCCTGGAGCTTGGTTCTTCTGAGCGCATCAAAATGTCGAGGACTTCTGCCACCTCAGAGGCCGAGAGAATAGGGAGACAACCGGCCCAGATAGCACCAGCTTCGGAAGGGTAGTTAGTTGAAGACATCTCGATAGGGTTTTAGGTTAATGTAGACTATGGAAAAGACCTCTGTATTTATCTCCACTCACTTAGGGGGCGGTTGACTCCCAGTTTTCTTCCTCCTCCTCTGAGCATGAATTATTCAACATGCTAAACTCCTCCTCCAATTTTCTTTTAATTCTTTTCATCTGGTCGGATAGTTTTCCTTGGTAAATAGCTTCATCAATATTTGGCATAACAACAACAACAACATTTATTTATATAGCACATTTTCATACAAACAGTAGCTCAAAGTGCTTTACATATTAAAGAATAGAAAAATGAAAGACACAATTATAAAACAAAATAAATCAGCATTAACATCGAATAAGAGTAAGGTTCAATGGCCAGGGGGGACAGAAAAAACAAAAACTCCAGACGGCTGGAGAAAAATAAAATCTGTAGGGATTCCAGACCATGAGACCGCCCAGTCCCCTCTGGGCATTCTACCTAACATAAATGAAACAGTCCTCTTTGGATTTAGGATTCTCACGGAAGGGCTTGATGATGATGATGGTCACGTAGACTTCTTCCTTTTAATCCGTCCATCATTGTTGGAGCATCATGAAGCTTTGAGTAGGTGGAGGTGGCGCAGGCCACCACCACAAAGAAACCGGAAAAAGAAACAGAAAAGAGAGTAGGGGTCAGTACCGATTTTAGAGCCACCATGAATAGTTATTATGATGAATTGAACATACAGAGTATCAGGATTAAGTAATAAGAGCTTTAAAAAAAATAAATTTCACTCACTCGCTCCTTTATCACATTTTCTTTATCTTCCTCTTCGTGACCGGCCTTGTTATATTCGGGTAGGATAGGCTCCTTCTTGGAAACGGCGATCGTGAGCTGTGCCTCTGCATTTCTTTTTACCTCTACCCGGCATAAAGCACAGTTAGAATCCTACCAGACAGAGTTGACACGTGGTTCCCGTAACTCCCGTAACGTTCTACTGGACGCCCTGTTGGCTTTCAGTTTCTTAGGAGCATTCACAAGACCGTCCATTCTGTTTGCTTTTGTGTGTGGTAGCGTTTTCATTAAGTGACTAGAATTTTATACAAGAACTCTTTCGTCTCCTCCCACAGTCGGGGTTGGGAAGGGGTGGAGCGATACGCCTCTTCCTAACCCTATAGACGGATAGAGAGATAAAGGCGTACCTCGGGGGTGTGAGTATTGTTAATGGGGAGTGATAAGTTTCCGGTTTACGAAAGACCCACCCTAAAAGGCGGGGTTTAGAGATGATTAATTATGACGGTGGCCCAACCGCCCAGAGGCGGGGTATAGTTAATATTTTTATATTTTCATAAACCGTATTTTAGGGGCGGGGTTTCACGGCATCAATCGTATTTGGGGCGGGGCTTAACCTCATTAATCAAATTAACACCTATTTTGACAGTTGCTGTCTATATGTACTACTAAACACCTTTTCCTCCCCTCCGCTCTATACACATATAGTGAAGTGAGTAGCTCTATAGTAGTGTAGTGTAGCTCTATACACATAGTGCTCATTTTTCAAAATCTTTGTGTTTTTTATATTTTATGAGATGCCAACATTTATTGTGTTTCCTGTTAATTTTGATTTCAGAGGTACAACTTTACTGCAGACTAATTTACTCTGCTGTAAAATTCCTCATTGTACAGAAAAATGCTGTCATGGTGTTCAACTTTTTATCAAACATGCTTGTTTCACTAGTGTTCAAAATTAAACTCTAGCTGATTTTAACTGCAATATTCACAGGAGGGTATTTTACTAGAACTTTCAATTGCACAGTACAATACATTTTATCTTACAGACAGATTATTGCAAAGCCATATGTGTAGATTGTGGTTCTTCAAACAGAAGACATCCTGGCCCAGACTGAAATGTAAAGAAAGGGCAGAAGCTGACATTGATAATGCGGAATTCATATGATATTCATGCTCACTTATTTTCAGCGACGCATCTAATTCAAATTAATATCCTTATATTTTCTGTTAAAAAGAACTCATTTTTGAGTTGAATTTCACCTATTTTCAGAAGTTATTTTCTTTGTGAATATAAACGTTATTCTGTATGCAATGCATATTTCACATGTATTTACCAAAAATACTGTACATACACTGTAGAATCTGCATTGAGACCATTTATAACAATACATATTTAAGATACTGTACAATTTGAGAATACAATTCAAAATTGAGAATGTTTGACAATTACTACACATAATTGACAGTGATTTACATTTTCAATTGTAATTTATATTCATCTTGTATGTAACAGCCTTAATTCCAAACATAATGTGTTTGGTTTCCTACTGTTTGATTGATGTGCCATGTGCTTCTTCTGTAAGGAGAACAGATGCAGAAATTAATGTTCCTTTTCCTCACATTTTAACTATCTTTAATTGCAACCTTGCTTAATGAGCACACAAATTCTACCATGATTGATAGAAGCATCCATTTCCAATCTGATGTTCAGCCTTGCTAGTCAAAGAAAGTGCAATTTCACAGCACTACTATTTTAAGGATGCAGACTTGTATTTTAACTTTGTGGGATAAGCTTTTTTTTTTTTTTTTTTGCTTTATCCTAATGCTGTTAGATCATTGCAGAGCATTAACTTAAATTGATAATGAGATAAAATGTTAAGGCAGATTTGTTTTTCTGATTACTGTAGTTAAGTGCCTAAGGAATATTTAAAAAACACTGCAGCAATTTGAAATCATTTTTATAACGCTTAACAATACATAAAACTATCACATAATTGTTGATTTTTTGATGTTTTTTTATTTTATGGTATACTGCAATGATCATTTTTACTAATAACCTGTAGGCATATTCCACCCTTGTTTCTGTCAGTTACATATTACAAAATGGTGCTTAATTTTAAGGAGATGATGAGTTTTTAATGTTTTTGTCATTTCAATATCTCTAAACAGAAAGAAACTGAAATTTCCTGAAACTCATCACTGTCTCCTCTCTTTCTCTCAATTGCCCTCAGAAGCAGGGCCACCACTAGAAGTGTACTGGTACTATATATATATATATATATATATATATACTAATAAAAGGCAAAGCCCTCACTCACTCACTCACTGACTCACTTACTCACTGACTCATCACTAATTCTCCAACTTGCCGTGTAGGTAGAAGGCTGAAATTTGGCAGGCTTATTCCTTACAGCTTACTTACAAAAGTTGGGCAGGTTTCATTTCGAAATTCTACGCATAAGGGTCATAACTGGAAGCTATTTTTCCCCATATAATGTAATGGAGTCTTGAGTTGGAGATGGCCGTGGGGGGCGGAGTTTCGTGTGACATCATCACGCCTCCTACGTAAGTACGTAGAGAACAAGGAAGAACTCCAAGCACAAAACGCCATTTCACAATTGAGAAGGCAGAAAAACATTATGAAGCAAATGATGCATATGCAGAAACAAAGCACGCGTGAACCGTAAGTTTATATTAAATTAAGTTCATAGACAGGCTGCCACTAGCGTTTGTAATTTAGTGCCTGCCCATATAAGGCCGTCCATCAGCGGCAATCCAATACAAACACTGCCGGTAAATGTTCACGGGTGAAGGACTGTGCTTATGCAGAGGAAGATGAGATGGTCAGGGTGGTGTTTGGCACAAACTCATTGAAACTGCGAGAGAAACTTTTAAGTGCCGGGTCTTAGCTGACATTACACGAGATGGCACCAGTACAGCTGGGAACCTTCGATGCAAGAACACCAAGCGGCTCACGTGAACTGGCGCAATGCGCAGACAAAAAGCAACAGTTCCAAAGAGTGCTGAACAAAAACCGAATTACACAATTGAGAAGGCAGCAAAAAAATATGAAGCGTCTTATACATACAATCATATTCATAAGTGCAGCTACTGCGAAACAAAGCACACGGTGGAAAAAGTGAATGTCCTGCTAAAGGAAGACAGTGTAAAAAAACCCGTGCATGCAGTTTGTCACATCACAGATAAAAAGGAAGACGAGCTGTTTATTGATGCAGTAAGGAACTAATCGATGAATGAAACCTCTTATCTTTACAATGATTGACAAACACGGAATGTAACTTGAACACATCCTACAAATACGAGCCTGATTGAAAGAAATAATGATAATCAAATCCTTGATGACAGCAACATTCAATAACACTCACAAAACAATTACTGTATATTGACAATCATGTTACGTTATTTTTAAAATGTTCCCTTTTCTTTTTCATAACTTCTACTTCTCCACTGCGGTACACGGGTATATATATTATATATATAAATGTATATATATACCCCGATCTACAATACATACTTTAGCATAGACAAGATACACACTGTGGCAATTGTAGAGTCTTAAGCCTCTAACGCCGACATTCGAGGTTCGATTCGAGAGGGGTGTACTGACTATGTACGCGCGTTACCCGATTCATTTTACCTTCGCATCTCCTTGGTTTGGGACGTATGAAAAAATATTAGGTTAAAGCAGAATCATGTTACGTTATTTTTAAAATTTTCCCTTTCTTAGCACAAGCACAGCTGAGAAGCTTCGATGCATGTACTCCATAACGCGTAAAAATAACGATTTAATCACACTTTCAATTCCAAGCAAACGGGAACTTTTGTCAATGCATGATTTCCTGGTACATCCATTACACTGATGCACACATCACAGCTACAAAAATGTTAGAGTCGGAATAAAGCGCTTCCTACGACTGATCATTTCGACTTCCCGATAAGCCTTGATAAAAGCATGGTTTTGTGCACACTGAAAAGCAAGCAAAATTAGATGCATTACAGAAAGCGGACTTTGTGGCTCTTACTGGGGATCATTGGACTTCCGTGACCGTTAGTAATTCTAAATACATCTAATTACAAAATGTTCAATGATCACACTGTTTTAGCCTAATGTACAAAATAATTTTGGCTAATGTTACTCAGAGTTTAAAGAGTAAGCTGGTCAAATTACCTTTTATGTTTCTGACTTATTTTTTTAAGAAGAAAACTGCACTTTATGTTGAAATTTTGGTTATTATTATTTAAAGACAATACTATTCTGAAAATGTACTTAAAGTACTTAAACTACCACTTTATTTTTAAGTCTGCCCAATTTTAACCAGGGATGATATTTTTGTTTCTGTTTTGAATTCAAATGCAGTTTAAAAGCTTTTTTTCAGAAATTAAAACAGCTTCAGTTTACAATATTCATGTCCATGTCTATTATTTGATTCTGTCGCCCACTAAAACCGCTTTTAAATTAAAAAAAAAAACATTTGCGATTTGGGGCAAATTTACGTAAGGATTACATACAATTAATCAAGATTAATTCTTACACAGCCTCTAATTAATTGGATTAATTTTTTTAATCGAGTCCCACCCCTAATATATATATGTAGATATATATGTAGATTTGTATATATATGTGTATATACAGTATATATGTAGATATGTATATGTTGTATATACAGTATGTATATATGTGTGTGTATATATACAGTATGTGTATATATGTATATATATGTATGTGTGTATATGTATATATATATAACTGTATATATATATATATGTGTATAGATGTGTATATATATATATATATATTTATATATATGTTTATATGTATATATATGTTTATATATGTGTCTGTGTGTGTATACAGTGGTGTGAAAACTATTTGCCCCTTCCTGATTTCTTATTCTTTTGCATGTTTGTCACACAAAATGTTTCTGATCATCAAACACATTTAACCATTAGTCAAATATAACACAAGTAAACACAAAATGCAGTTTTTAAATGATGGTTTTTGTTATTTAGGGAGAAAAAAAAATCCAAACCTACATGGCCCTGTGTGAAAAAGTAATTGCCCCTTGTTAAAAATAACCTAACTGTGGTGTATCACACCTGAGTTCAATTTCCGTAGCCACCCCAGGCCTGATTACTGCCACACCTGTTTCAATCAAGAAATCACTTCAATAGGAGCTGCTGGACACAGAGAAGTAGACCAAAAGCACCTCAAAAGCTAGACATCATGCCAAGATCCAAAGAAATTCAGGAACAAATGAGAACAGAAGTAACTGAGATCTATCAGTCTGGTAAAGGTTATAAAGCCATTTCTAAAGCTTTGGGACTCCAGTGAACCACAGTGAGAGCCATTATCCACAAATGGCAAAACATGGAACAGAGGTGAACCTTCCTAGGAGTGGCCAGCCGACCAAAATTACCCCAAGAGCGCAGAGACGACTCATCCGAGAGGTCACAAAAGACCCCAGGACAACGTCTAAAGAACTGCAGGCCTCACTTGCCTCAATTAAGGTCAGTGTTCACGACTCCACCATAAGAAAGAGACTGGGCAAAAACGGCCTGCATGGCAGATTTCCAAGACACAAACCACTGTTAAGCAAAAGAACATTAGGGCTTGTCTCAATTTTGCTAAGAAACATCTCAATGATTGCCAAGACTTTTGGAAAATACCTTGTGGACTGATGAGACAAAAGCTGAACTTTTGGAAGGCAAATGTCCTGTTACATCTGGCGAAACTAACACAGCATTTCAGAAAAGAACATCATACCAACAGTAAAATATGGTGGTGGTAGTGTGATGGTCTGGAGTTGTTTTGCTGCTTCAGGACCTGGAAGGCTTGCTGTGATAGATGGAACCATGAATTCTACTGTCCACCAAAAAATCCTGAAGGAGAATGTCCGGCCATCTGTTCGTCAACTCAAGCTGAAGCGATTTTGGTTGCTGCAACAGGACAATGACCCAAAACACACCAGCAAATCCACCTCTGAATGGCTGAAGAAAAACAAAATGAAGACTTTGGAGAGGCCTAGTCAAAGTCCTGACCTGAATCCAATTGAGATGCTATGACATGACCCTAAAAAGGCGGTTCATGCTAGAAAACCCTCAAATAAAGATGAATTACAACAATTCTGCAAAGATGAGTGGCTCAAAATTCCTCCAGAGCTCTGTAAAAGACTCACTGCAAGTTATCGCAAACGCTTGATTGCAGTTATTGCTGCTAAGGGTGGCCCATCCAGTTATTAGGTTCAGGGGCAATTACTTTTCACACAGGGCCATGTAGGTTTGGATTTTTTGTCTCCCTAAATAATAAAAACCATCATTTAAAAAGTGCATTTTTTGTTTACTTGTGTTATATTTGACTAATGGTTAAATGTGTTTGATGATCAGAAACATTTTGTGTGACAAACATGCAAAAGAATAAGAAATCAGGAAGGGGGCAAATAGTTTTTCACACCACTGTATATATATATATATATATATATATATATATACCAGCAACACTCATGACAATGACAAAACAATTACATTGTCAATCATGTTACGTTATTATTAAAATGTTTCCTTTTCTTTTTACTTCTCCGCTGCCAATCGCAGGTATTTTGCTATATATATATATAATATAAATAGATAGATATGACAACAACACTCATATCAATGACAAAACAATTACATTAACAATCATCTTACGTTATTTTTAAAATGCTTGCTTTTCTTTTCATAACTTCTTTAACACACTACTTCTCCGCTGCAAGTAAGCGCGGGTATTCTGCTAGTATATATATATATGTGTGTGTGTGTGTGTGTGTGTGTGTTCGTGTGTGTGTATGTAGATATCTATGTGTGTGTGTATGTAGATATATATGTATTTGTGTGTATATATGTGTCTGTATGTATATGTATGTGTGTACATGTAGATATGTATATATACATATATGTAAGTATATATGTGTGTGTGTATATATATGTGTATATGTGTATATGTATATATGTATGGATATGTATATATATATATATGTTTATATGTGTGTGTTTGTGTATATATATATATATATATATATATATATATGACAGCAACACTCATCACTCACAAAAGTGACAAAACAATTACATTGACAATCATGTTACGTTATTTTCAAAATGTTTACTTTTCTTTTTCATTACTTCTTTAACACGCTACTTCCCCGCTGCGAAGCGTGGGTATTTTGCTATATATACACTGCTCACAAAAATTAAAGGAACACCTTAAAGAAACACATTAGATACATCAGATCTCAATATGAAGTTGGATATCTATACAAATAACGACAGTGCAATGTCTTAGGAACAAAAGGATGCCAAGTCTTTTAATGGAAATAAAAGTTTTCTGCCTACAGAGGGCTCAATTGTGTAGACACCCTAAAATCAGAGTGAAATGAAGATGTAGCAGGCTAGTCCATTTTTTCAAAAACTTAATTTCTGCTACTCAAAATGCTTTTCAGTATCTTGTGTGGCCCTCACGAGCTTGTATGCATGCTTGACAACATTGGGGCATGCTCCTAATGAGACGACGGATGGTGTCTTGTGGCATTTCCTCCCAGATCTGTATGAGGGCATCCCTGGGCTGTTGTACAGTCTGAGGAGCAACCTGGCGGCGCCTAATGGACCGAAACATAATGTCCCACAGATGTTCTATTGGGTTTAAGTCAGGGGATCGTGAAGGCCATTCAATTGTTTCAATTCCTTCATCCTCCAGGTACTGCCTGCATACTCTTGCCACATGAGGCCAGGCATTGTCGTGCATTAGGAGGAAACCAGGACCTACTGCACCAGCGTAGGGTCTGACAATGGGTTCAAGGATTTCATCTCGATACCTGCTCTGCAGTCAGAGCACCATTTCCTACGCAGTAGATGTCTGTGCGTCCCTCCATGGATATGCCTCCCCAGACCATCACTGACCCACCACCAAACCTGTCATGTTGAACGACGTTGCAGGCAGCATATCGTTCTCCTTGTCTTCTCCAGACTCTTTCACGTCTATCACAGCTGCTCAGGGTGAACCTGCTCTCCTGTAAAAGTACAGGGCCCAGTGGCGGACTTGCCAATTCTAGTGTTCTTGAGCAAATGCCAGTCGAGCTCCACGGTGCTGGGCAGTGAGCAGAGGGCCCACTACAGGACGTCGGGCCCTGAGGCCATCTTCATGAAGTCTGTTCCTGATTGTCTGGGTAGAGACATTGACACCAGTGGCCCTCTGGAGGTCATTCTGTAGGGCACGAGCAGTGCTCAGCCTGTTCCGCCTTGCACAAAGGAGCAGGTATCGGTCCTGCTGATGGGTTGAGGACATCCTACGGCCCTGTCCAGCTCTCCGAGAATAGCAGCCAGTCTCCTGAAATCTCCTCCATGTTCTGGAGATTGTGCTGGGAGACACATTAAACCTTCTTGCTGCAGCACGTGTGGATGTGCCATCCTGGAGAAGTTGGACAACCTGTGCAACTTCTGTAGGGTTAAGGAATCGCCTAATACTGCCAGTAGAGATGATTACTCAAGCCAAAACTAGCACGAGTGGAAAACCAGCCAAAAAAGATCAAGAGGGAGAAACTTGAAATGACCTCCACATGTAAAACCAGTCCTGTTTTGAGGGTTTTCTAATTGTTGCCACTTTAGTGCACCTGTCGTTAAGTCCATGAACACCAATACAGCTGAAAGTGATTAACAATGACCTCAGCTGCTTAACCAACCAGAAAATTATCAGACAGGTTTGGTTGATTTCATGCCAAGCCCAATAAAAAAAGTGTTCCTTTAATTTTTGTGAGCAGTATATATATGCCAGCAACACTCATGACAATGACAAAACAATTACATTGTCAATCATGTTACGTTATTATTAAAATGTTTCGTTTTCTTTTTCATTACTTCTTTAACACACTATTCTCCTATATATATATATATATATTTATATATATAGTATATATATATATATATATATATATATATATATATATATATGTGTGTGTGTGTGTGTTGTAAGTGAGGAAGGAGGTAAAGGAGATCCAATGAAAATTTGGGGCACTAACTGAACCAACCTGTTTATAGCAAGAGTCCAAAAAACAGAAAAGAGGTGCAACACAAAAGAAGTGTAACAAAAGCCTTTGAAGCCTGTAGGCCTCAAAGGAGCTCCCACATGTGGGTGTTGCTTTCCCAAAGTGAGATGCCATCTTTCAGGTGCAATTTGCTTTATATGATCCTGTCCATAGAAAACAGAGCCTCTGAGTTGGTGGGTGGGTTTAGCTGCCATCAGTAGGTGTTTCTCAGTATTGCAGGTGAGAAAAGAGACAACACGGTTAGTGACTGTACGCTCCCTTGACCTGGCAGAGTATTGCATACCTGGGTTGAGCCCAGATGGTGACCTTTAGACAACCATGAATAACACTGTGTATGTACGTCTTTAGATAATGTGTGTGTGGTATTATGTGTATATGTATGTACTCTGTGTTTAGTGCATTCAAAATGTATTCAGACCCCTTCAATTTCTTTTGCATTATATTATGTTCTAATCTTATGCTAAAATTGTATAAATCCATTTTCTCCCTCATCAAGCAAAACTCAATACCCGAGAATGACAGAGCAAAAATAAAATTTTTGAAAGTTTTGAAAATTTTATACAAATAAAAAAATTTAAATATCACATTAACACAAGTATTCCAACCTTTTACCCTTTTTGGGTATTATGTGACAAGCCAATCGTTTCTGTAGGTCCTGTCAAGCTCTTTCAGGTTGATTGGAGACTCTCAGTGGAAAGCTTATTTCAGATCCATCCAAAAATGATCCCAAATTTAATACATAAATTCATTGCACATTTCAAATTCAACATATAAAATTGTACTTCTAAAAATTGCAGATTGATACAGTTTACAGTTTTTTGTGAGTATAAAAACAAACTTGCAATAGCAGATGACATTGTAAATGGTGTCCAGTGAAAAACACAGAATGCTTCATAGAAATATTCTCCCAATTTTCCTAACCATCTTAGTTCAATGCAGAGCCTATTACAGCAGTGTGGACATGAGGAAGGAAAAAAACCTTGGTAGGACCTAAATACATAGTCTTTGGCATTTACAGGATTCGAACGGGCAACCTTCCGATTGCCAGTGCAGATTCCTAGCCTCAGAGCCACCACTCCGCCTCTGAAATTATGATATTATGAAAGAGAGCCCATAAATGATGATTATATACACTATTTGCAGTGCTGTCTGAAAGTCCTAAATGAAAATGAAAAATGCACACAAACTGAAACCCATATACACAAAAACAAAAATAAAGATGTCCCCCTCCATAGCAATCCAAATCAGAAAGCAGCACCCCCAAACAGTGTATAGTCAGGGTTTACCAACAAAAATATTCAAAATACAGAAAAAGAAATACGCGTATATACAAAAATAAACAGTGCACCATTAACCACAACCCTATAAATAACTCTACCAAAGCTAATCCAGAGATATTAACCAAAATATATACAAGAAGAAGAAAGATATTTACAAAAGTCAGGACACGAGCCAAAGTGCTTGGTAAATTCATGGCAATGCTCTACCAAGTACGCCCCTCTCCGCACAGTCTAGCCAGAAGACCCCCTCTCTAGAGGCTGGAAATTCCTATTTGTATTTCAGTGCCTATCGCGCCGACCAATTAAACTGTCGAACATCATCCTTCTACGGGCACATGATGACGTGTGTGTGTCTCCGAAGAGTAGGTTCTCCCGCCCCAAAACAATTCCTATGAAAATGCAGGAAAACGTATAGTTATGCTGGCATTTGAAATACAAACAGCGCTTTTCTCACAACTAAAAGTAAGCCCCTTTTTTGCCCCGTGACCTACTGGCCAGACAATTGCTGATATGGGATCCCTTTGTAAGCCAAAACTAGGATGCTTCACACTGTCTTTTGCTCTTCCAGTGCTACATGGTCGTTGGAGGCACTTGCACAATGGGGAGACGGACAACGCCATCCAGGCCGGACAATGGCAGAGCAGTCTTTCCACTCTCACATAAGACCCACCACAACTCTCCACAGTAGCCCTTCATATTATCAGTGAAGATGTTGCTCTGCACTTTCTGAATTAACAAAAAGGCAAGCTTTATTTCTTTATTTGTCCTTTTTCTCCCAAACTAATGCCTCTCAATCAAAACAGCAGAGGACAACACAAAACTAACTTTATTTAATGGCTGATAATGGCAGTGAGGCACATTACCGCATAACCTCAGTTAGAATTAAAATTCTTGATAACACTGCTAAGCCAGAGAGAATTAAGCACCTAACCTGCACAATTTATAATACAGTATATTCAACAGTATTTTGCTCATTATGAACTTACTTCAATTGACCTTGCAGTTAAGAGTTTTAATTGCTAGTTGTCACTGGCCTATGTTTTGCGTAAATAAATATTTGCTAAGCAAGTACATTTTTTTTATATATTTATTCATTTTGTATTAATTATATTGTTTGCATTTAACTGTCTATTTTCTGTGATACATATACAGTAATCCCTCCTCGATCGCGGGGGTTGCGTTCCAGAACCCCCACGATAGATGAAAATCGGCGAATTAGAAACCATATGTTTGTATGGTTATTTTTATATATTTTAAGCCCTTATAAACTCTCCCACACTGTTAACATTATTAAAGCCCTCTAGACATGAAATAACACCCTTTAGTCAAAAGTTTAAACTGTGCTCCATGACAAGACAGAGATGACAGTTCTTTCTCACAATTAAAAGAATGCAAACATATCTTCTCTTCAAAGGAGCGCCGTCAGGAGCAGAGAATGTCAGAGAGAGAGAGTGAGATAAAAGCAAACAATCAAAAAATCAATGTGTGCTTTTAAGTATGCCGAAGCACCGCGATAAAGCGGCATTTTGTAGAGGAGCGTCCATGTCTTCTAAGCAAATAGCCTCTGTGCAAACAGCCCCTCTGCTCACACCCCCTCCGTCAGGTGTAGAGAATGTCAGAGAGTGAGAGAGACAGAGAAAAGCAAACAATCAAGCACCGCGCGGGAAGCATATCTTATATTATTGAGGAGTTTTAGTTAATACATAATACATGCTCTGATTGGGTAGCTTCTAAGCCATCCGCCAATAGCGTCCCTTGTATGAAATCAACTGGGCAAACAAACTGAGGAAGCATATACCATAAATTAAAAGACCCATTGTCCGCAGAAATCCGCGAACCAGCGAAAAATCCGTGATATATATTTAGATATGCTTACATTTAAAATCCGCGATAGAGTGAAGCCGAAAGTCGAAGCGCGATATAGCGAGGGATTACTGTATTGTAAAGCTGGTGTGTTTGCAGCTTCAAAAAGCTTTTGAATCTTATGGAAACTGATCTTGTGCTTTTATGATAATGACTCAGTACTGTTTTCTGTATATTTTTTAGACAACTGCAAGCTCTCCTGATTCAATAAAAACATGAAAACCTGGTAGTCATTTTGAGCAAAATAGGAGGAAAGCGACTGCCTTTTATTTGACTTTTTTTTTTAAAGGAGTTTATTTCAGTACAGTAGCCATTTGTTGAAAAAATTGAGATTTCTGTTCAGTTGCTTTTCTTACACTTTTGTAAAAAACTCAGCTCAGACGCAAATGTAGACACTTGCAAGGAGCCTTTCTTTATCTGCTAACTAAATTTGGAAAGGAAGTATCCATTTCTCTCTCTGGCAAGAAATCTTTTGTTTTTTCATTTTTCAATTAAGGATATATAATCTGTAACTAGGGAACTGGAATACCTGGAGCATCTTACTGAACCCACCAAGATTGTATAAATCTTTGTACTGCTTATATTTGCTGCTATTAGTTTTCGTGAAAATAAAGGTTATTTAATATGATTATGGGCGGAAAGGTGGAGCAGTGGTAGTACTGCTGCCTCGCAGTAAGGATACCTGGGTTCGCTTCCTGGGTCCTCCCTGTGTGAAGTTTGCATGTTCTCTTTTCTGCATGGGTTTCCTCCAGATACTCCAGTTTCCTCCCACAGTCCAAAGACATGCAGGTTAGGTGCATTGGCGATCCTAAATTGTCCCTAGTGTGTGCTTGGTGTGTGGGTGTGTGTGTGCCCTGCGGTGGCCTAGCACCCTGCCTGGGGTTTGTTCCTGCCTTGTGTGGTTGTCATGTGGGAAGAGTTATTGTCTGCTCTAATAATACAAACCGGATTCCAAAAAAGTTGGGACACTATACAAATCGTGAATAAAAACTGAATGCAATGATGTTGAGGTGCCAACTTCTAATATTTTATTCAGAATAGAACATAAATCACGGAACAAAAGTTTAAACTGAGAAAATGTATCATTTTAAGGGAAAAATATGTTGATTCAGAATTTCATGGTGTCAACAAATCCCAAAAAAGTTGGGACAAGGCCATTTTCACCACTGTGTGGCATCTCCCCTTCTTCTTACAACACTCAACAGACGTCTGGGGACCGAGGAGACCAGTTTCTCAAGTTTAGAAATAGGAATGCTCTCCCATTCTTGTCTAATACAGGCCTCTAACTGTTCAATCCTCTTGGGCCTTCTTTGTCGCACCTTCCTCTTTATGATGCACCAAATGTTCTCTATAGGTGAATGATCTGGACTGCAGACTGGCCATTTCAGTACCCGGATCCTTCTCCTACGCAGCCATGATGTTGTGATTGATGCAGAATGTGGTCTGGCATTATCTTGTTGAAAAATGCAGGGTCTTCCCTGAAAGAGATGACGTCTGGATGGGAGCATATGTTGTTCTAGAACCTGAATATATTTTTCTGCATTGATGGTGCCTTTCCAGACATGCAAGCTGCCCGTGCCACACGCACTCATGCAACCCCATACCATCAGAGATGCAGGCTTCTGAACTGAGCGTTGATAACAACTAGGGTTGTCCTTGTCCTCTTTGGTCCGGATGACATGGCATTCCAGATTTCCAAAAAGAACTTTGAATCGTGACTCGTCTGACCACAGAAAAGTCTTCCATTTTGACATACTCCATTTTAAATGATCCCTGGCCCAGTGACAACGCCTGAGCTTGAGGATCTTGCTTAGAAATGGCTTCTTCTTTGCACTGTAGAGTTTCAGCTGGCAACGGTGGATTGTGTTCACTGACAATGGTTTCTGGAAGTATTCCTGAGCCCATTCTGTGATTTCCTTTACAGTAGCATTCCTGTATGTGGTGCAGTGTGGTTTAAGGGCCCGGAGATCACGGGCATTCAGTATGGTTTTACGGCCTTGACCCTTACGCACAGAGATTGTTCCAGATTCTCTGAATCTTCGGATGATGTTATGCACAGTTGATGATGATAGATGCAAAGTGTTTGCAATTTTTCGCTGGGTAACACCTTTCTGATATTGCTCCACTATCTTTCTGCGCAACATTGTGGGAATTGGTGATCCTCTACCCATCTTGGCTTCTGAGAGACACTGCCATTCTGAGAAGCTCTTTTTATACCCAATCATGTTGCCAATTGACCTAATTAGTGTTTATTGGTCTTCCAGCTCTTCGTTATGCTCAAATTTACTTTTTCCAGCCTCTTATTGCTACTTGTCCCAACTTTTTTGGGATTTGTTGACACCGTGAAATTTTGAATCAACATATTTTTCCTTTAAAATGATACATTTACTCGGATTAAATGTTTGATCTGTCATCTACGTTCTATTACAAATAAAATATTGACATTTGCCATCTCCACATCATTGCATTCAGTTTTTATTCACAATTTGTTTAGTGTCCCAACTTTTTGGAATCCGGTTTGTATATGTACGTATATTCTGTATTAGTTTTGCACTTTATAAATCTCAAAACACTTAGTGGAGTGGAAAGGCACTAATTTGAATGGAGGGGCTTCATGCATTTGATTTTGTCTAGAAATGGAAGTTACAGGAAATATTTACATGCACACATTTTGAAAAAGAAAATAGTAAATGGCAAATTCACATTTCATACAATGCGTTTTTTTATCCTTAAATCCTATCTTTTATTTCAAATATTGCAAACATCTCTCCAATCATTTTCCAAATGCTAAACTAGGGGGAGCTTGATCCAGTCTTGGCAACATTCATCCCAAGGCAAGCACTGGCATTGGAAGGGACTCAGTCCACACCAGATCAGTTTTACATTGTCATTGAACCTGACCATATGTCTTTGCAATGCAAGGAGAAGCCGAACTTGCAAAGTCCAGATGCCAGAAAAAAATTACCCCAGCACCTATACTGTATATCAGCATTATGCTCAAGTTCATTGAAGTTTATTTATTTTAAACAAAAAGACATTACAGTACATATACTTTAAGTCTCTCCTGCAAATAATTCCACCTATCAAGAAAACAAATTTACGGAATATATGAAATTCACCACCATGCCTAACTGTGCATAGTATTAAAAGGATTTTCTCTTTTTGTCCTTATGTTTACAAATTATCGCTTTGTGGCTGCTTCCTTAAATAAACTGTTGCTTATTTAATTGCATGCAAATGTCAGCAATGTAAAGTGATAAACTGACAAAAGGTGCTTTAGCAGCTGCAGCGAAATGAAAATAATGGGAATGAACTGCGTTATGGTGCTTGATGCCTGTGACTCCAGATGAAAATGGATTTTCACTTAGCAAGGGAATATAACCCGGGTCTCATGAGTAAATAAACTTTTGTTACTGCCAGAGTCTTCTTGATCTGTGCTCTCAGTCTCCTATCTATTGTCTTTTGGATGAAATAAGTGTCAGTTCATTATCTTAGAAGGGAGCCAATTTGTCATACCTGCCTCATGCAATCAGGGGAGTGCTGCATGAGTGCTGATTCACCGCTGGTGAGAGCCAGATGTGTGTGTGTTTTTGTTTTTTCTTTTTCTTTTTTGTGGCTTGTTTACTTCACTGTTTTTTCAGATAATGGAGAGGGGTAAGAGTAAGCTAGTTTCTTCTCTACAAAATGTAATCACTCAAGGGCACCAATGTGTCACTTCACCATAGAGTCTATTTGTGCTTTCCATCCTACCGATTTCTTATAAACATTTAAAAAGCATCAGACATCCTTTATCTTTTTTTGTGATTTCATTTATTTTTTTGATGAGGAGCTAACAAAGCGGCCAGATGCTTCTTATAAGTTGGAAGTCTAAAGCAATTTATTTGCTGAAATATTACACACAACAAATAAATTAATCATGGCAAAAAATAAATAAAAAAGTTCAGTGTAAAGTGTGAAAGTTGTCTAGAATATTGTAAGGTTCTGTTCAAAATAATGTGTAGAATGGCTTTTTGCACAAAAGAAGACATAATTTTCATGGACAGGCATTATGGTACATGAATTTTTAATGAGAATGCAAGAAGTAACATCAAATGAAAAAGTAATCAAATATTAATATACTGTATTTTGAAATAATCTAAATTATGACCATTAAGCAAATCTGGATAAACAGAGCATACTTTTCTTGGAAAATGTCACTTGAAATCTCTAGCAAGAAATGAGTGCATATTTCTTCACAAATGAGAAGCTGGGATTTTTGTTAAACCTCCCAATATTTCCAGCTCGAGGAGAATCTCAGTGTAATAAGACTAAAATTAATCTAACTGAATTGCAAATAAAAATATATTTATTGATGTACATACTGTTTATAATTATAATAAAAATGGTGTTTTTTTTTTGTTAGTTTCTCTTTTTTTGCTTTATAAACCTGAAAATGGAGACATGGAAAGAAACCATCACATTATTCAGTTGACATTTATGTTGACAGGGACACTGCATGGCTTGCAGAAGAAATGTCAAAGCTGCAGTATAGTGTAGGATATGTGTTAAATGTCAATAGCTTATTTGAGTGTTAGTGAAACATGAAAGAGAAATTAAAAGTGTAGCCATAGCAGTAATTTGCACCATACTACAAACAGTTTACTTTAATATTAGACCTCACTTGGCATAACCTGTTTCCATACACTAGTTACATGGGGAATGTCAAGACCGCTGGATATCATACTGTTGATTATTTATACATGACAGTAGTATGTTGAGGGAAATTAATTTAAGTTTCTCTAAGTCAATCAACAATTAGGTTGTGGATTAGGAGGAAGAGTTCATACATTTTTTGTAATAATGTATAAAGATGGGAGAATAAAGATCCTACTTATAGAGCTATATCTGCTTTAGTAATTTATGTATGTAATAGTTTATATTTCAATCACTATTTACAGTATATGATGGAAAAATAATATACGTTTCATGTTTTTAATTTTTGTCACAAATAAAAAATCTTAATAGCAAACATTTTCACAGACTGGTTACATATTGTCCATTTTTGCCTGATGAATGGTACACATTGCAATTAAGTTTGAGGTTTACTGTACATACCACTAGATAAGACAAAACCTTAAAGAACTGCAACCTCAGTGAGCCATCCTAACTCGAAATTTTTAAATGTAGAAAAATTGGAGATTTATAGGCTGCGGTGGGTTGGCGCCCTGCCCAGGATTGGTTCCTGCCTTGTGCCCTGTGTTGGCTGGGATTGGCTCCAGCAGACCCCCGTGACCCTGTATTCGGATTCAGCGGGTTAGAAAATGGATGGATGGATGTCTATCTATTATGATATCTCTTTCTAATGTCCTGGCTACTTTATGTTCAGAGCTCTAGGAGGTGGAGCCAAGCTGACATCACTGCTGCTGGATCCTCCTTCTGAGTCACTTTATGGGGCTACTACTTTTAGCACATTGGACTTAAGCAGTGGGTATTGAGAGGTGCCTGTGTGAAAGGGGAAAAAGATGAAGACTGCTGTAATAACTCTGGAAGGGCTATATCATGTTAAGGTGATGCCTTTTGTCTTAAAGAGCATGGATGTAAGCTTTCAATTTTGCATGGAACAGTTCCCGAAGCAATTCCTTGGGAAAATCTGTTTTGACTATATAGATAATATCAAGGACCTGAAAGACATCTTTAGAAGGGTGCATGTTTGTTGGGTTTTTGAGCCAAAGTAATATTGATTAGTATAACAACTATAATATAATGAATGTTGTGAGATCACATGCAAAACGATTATTCTGAGAGAAAGACATGTTTTCTCCAGTTATGAGTAATTCGTGCAGGTATGATCAGTCCAGTTCAGTGACTAATTCTGATTTATTATACACTAGCAAAATACCCGCGCTTTGCAGCGGCGAAGTACTGCCTTAAAATTTTTATTAAGAAGAAAATTAAACCTTTTTAAACTGAGGGAAAATGTGCCAATAATTATTTAAGGATCAATTTGTATACCACATTTTGAGTTCGGCCCTCCGGTTGTAATATGACCAAGCTGTGCGCTGCGCTTACTCTTGGCCATGTGAACAGTAATCTTGTTTCAAATCTCACAGCTTGGATTGCTGCTGTCATAATCGGTTTGAGTTTCATGGTTTGCTTCAATTACGACAGTATTTGCAGGACTTGTGTTGAAGTGACATTCGGCATCTGTCAAGCATTGTAAGTATACAACCCGTTTCATTGATAACTTCACATCCAGCTTTTGAGAGTTTAAACATTCATAAACATCAAAGTGTCCACTACTGAAATCGTCACCTGTGAATCTAAGATGTTTAAGAGGCATTGGCGGTTGACGAAAGGTGAAAAATATTTGGCCATTTCGGTACACTTGAAAGCGACAACCGAACAATTCAGTGGAAGCCATCAACTCACATGCAGAACCATAGGTGAAGGGCTTAAGCATTTCACTCTTATAGTGCTCCTATGTAGTATAATTATCTCCTGTACCATCATCAGTCCACACCTTGAACCTGTCCCAGTCATTCAATACATAAGACACAATGTTCCTCCGGATATCAAGAGTGAGCCTGATATGGCCGTGCAATATGTAACAAAGAGAATGGAAAAGGCAGGTGCCATCTCCGGGCATGGAAACCACTCGGTAAGTGACAGTTTTTTGATCGATGGTGATCACCTCAATAGACATGTTAATGGGGGTACGGTTGGAATGATAAAGGGAATGGGTACCTGAACAATGTAAAGTAACTCTAAAATACCTACACAATAAGTATAATCGTAATAAACGAACAATAAAGCCGTGGATTAAATAAAAAGGCTGTAGTTATCAGCAGGGAGACGTGAATTCCGTGGCGAAGCAAGGAAGGGAATGTAAAGACCAGAGCGACGGATGGCCTTATATAGGCAGGCAGCCAACAACGTGGGAGGTGTTGGGATAGGGGACGTATATATGTACGTAAGTAGGAATTCAGTTAGCGTTGGGAACCCGCGTACCAAATTTCTTGAAGATGGGCCCATAAGTAACAAAGACCGTTGAAAAGTTCAATATAGCAGCCGACAGTGGCATCATACCACTGAAATAAGTAAGTACATTGGTTTCGGTTAGCGCAGGGAAGCCACCTACCAAATTTCGTGAAGATGGGGCCATAAATAAAAAAGTTCAACATGGCGGATGTTGTTGACCGTTATGACCGTTACGCGTAGAATTTCGAAATGAAACCTGCTTAACTTTTGTAAGTAAGCTGTAAGGAATGAGCCTGCCATATTTCAGCCTTCTACCTACACGGGAAGTTGGAGAATTAGTGACATTGGAAAGTTCAATATGGCGGCCAACAGTGGCATCATACCACTGAAATAAGTACGTACATTGGTTTTGATTAGCATAGGGAAGCTGCCTACCAAATTTCGTGAAGATGGGGCCATAAATAAGAAAGTTCAACATGGCGGATGTTGTTGACCGTTATGACCGTTACGCGTAGAATTTCGAAATAAAACCTGCTTAACTTTTGTAAGTAAGCTGTAAGGAATGAGCCTGCCATATTTCAGCCTTCTACCTACACGGGAAGTTGGAGAATTAGTGACGTTGGAAAGTTCAATATGGCGGCCGACAGTGGCGTCATAAGTATGTACATTGGTTTCGGTTAGCGAAGGGAAGCCGCCTACCAAATATCGTGAAGATGGGGCCATAAATAAGAAAGTTCAACATGGCGGACGTTGTTGACCATTATGACCGTTACGCGTAGAATTTCGAAATGAAACCTGCTTAACATTTGTAAGTAAGCTGTACGGAATGAGCCTGCCAAATTTTAGCCTTCTACCTACACGGGAAGTTGGAGAATTAGTGACGTTGGAAAATTCAATATTGCGGCCGATAGTGGCGTCATACTATTGAAATAAGTATGTACATCGGTTTCAGTTAGCGCAGAGAAGCCGCCTACCAAATTTCATGAAGATGGGGCCATAAATAAGGAAGTTCAACATGGCGGACGTTGTTGGCCATTATCGACCGTTATGACCGTTACGTGTAGAATTTCGAAATGAAAACTGCTTAACTTTTGTAAGTAAGCTGTAAGGAATAAGCCTGCCAAATTTCAGCCTTCTACCTACACGGGAAGTTGGAGAATTAGTGATGAGTGAGTGAGTAAGTCAGTCAGTCAGTGACGGCTTTGCCTTTTATTAGTATAGATACTAAGCAGTAACATCATCTTATCCCATATGTGCAACATCTAAAACAACACATCAAAGGATGTTTTACAGAAATTCTCAGTTAGCTTATCAATGATAGGTTTGATTACATATAAATAGCCTTAAAATTTGAACAAATGGAATAAATGAGAACTGACTTTTGAAAATTAAGGCATCAGGGTTTTATAACAATAGAATAAAATTAATTTGACCTTCCCATTAAATATTAACCCTCAAAAAGGTGTTATTCAGTTAATATTCCCTCCGTATAGTAATGCAAAAATCAATCTCACAATAGCAAATGTCTGACTTAAAAAAGGCATTGCTATGAAATAATATGTATAATCTTGATATTTACCAATTTATGTATTATGTTTCTATTTTTGGCATTGATTTTAAGCAAAAGAAAATATCATTACATAAATTTAGAACATGCATATAGTAAGATAAACAAGATACTCCATGATGATCATATAATTCTTAATACATGCTATCCTGAAATCCCCACGAAGCCAATAAAATTACCCCCTTTGTTGATATACTGCAGGTTATCTCCATATTTGCCACAGATAAAATTCTGCCCCTGAAGTCAAAACCTAGATGTGGTATGTCTCTTCTCCAAAGCAAGGCTTGAAAGTGGCACTTCAAGCAAAAGAGAGAGGTACTCCGTGCCTTCAACCTCCCCACCTCCCTTTGCAATTGGCTGAATTCTCCATCCTTCCATCCATTTTCCAACCCGCTGAATCCAAACACAGGGTCACAGGGTTCTGCTGGAGCCAATCCCAGTCAACACAGGGCAGGAACCAATCCTAGGCAGGGTGCCAACCCACCACAGGGCAGACACCCACACACCAAGCACACACTAGGGCCAATTTAGAATCGCCAATCCACCTAACTGGCATGTCTTTGGACTGTGAGAGGAAACCAGAGCGCCCGGAGGGAACCCACGCACGGGGAGAACATACAAACTCCACGCAGGGAGGACCCGGGAAGCGAACCCAGGTCTCCTAACTGCAAGGCAGCAGTGCTACCACTGCGCCACCATGCCACCCTGGCTGTTTTCTCCTCCATCAAAATACTGGACAACAAAGTTGCACCACATTTGTGTTTTCTGTAAATTCACCAATGACTAGAGATAGTATATGTTTAACTGACATATTGTACCACATGACTTTTGATATTTTCTGTCAAAAACATAAACGGGTCGTAAAGCATTAGTAGCTGACAGAGGTATCTCTTTTATAGATTCAATAACATTATCATTAGTAAGCTTCGATAAGATGCCTATAATGCACTTTTTTAAATACTCTACATAAGTGAAGACTTTATTGTGTTTAAGCAGTATTGATGCAGTTTGCAGGGAAGCACTTGCTGCTGTTATGTACTAGCCTGGCTTTGTTTATTTTCTTGTTTTTGTCTATATTGTTGTTTTTGTTATTTTTGAATTATTATTTTTTATATATTATGTAATTATGTAATGTTATGTCTATCTATGTCCTGCGATGGGTTGGCACCCTGCCCAGGATTGGTTCCTGCCTTGTGCCCTGTGTTGGCTGGGATTGGCTCCAGCAGACCCCCGTGACCCTGTATTCGGATTCAGCGGGTTAGAAAATGGATGGATGGATGTCTATCTATTATGATATCTCTTTCTAATGTCCTGGCTACTTTATGTTCAGAGCTCTAGGAGGTGGAGCCAAGCTGACATCACTGCTGCTGGATCCTCCTTCTGACCCTATAGGTAGCCCAGAGGAAAGGAGGAAAGGATTCAGCAATTTTTCTGTGAATACTATGTTTTTCTTTGATTGATTTCTGGTTTCTGGATTTTTCTTGGTTTTTAATTTGATGCTGCTTGTGTGTTTTAGGATTTGGCTTGTTTGGATTGTCTTTTTAGACAATTTGTCTTTTTGATTTTTTATCTTTTGAGTCTTTTTGTTGTTTAACTCTGTTTTTGTCGTTAAATAAATTTTTAAAGATGCTTCTTTAACATACCTCTATAAGCAGTAGTTTTATAGTTCTCCCTCTTGTAATGCATTTCTGGGGTATATTTTGGGGACTTTCTTGATATTATTAACATTTAAAGCCAGCTCCTCTTTTTGGTCTCATGTAGGTCAGAGACAGCAAGTACTAAATTTATTATTACTTGGATAGGTATGAGCCTCTTCTAGGTAGGTCAGTGAAGGTTCTGGCCTGCTTTTGTATGTGTTTTTGAAGGCCTTGCAACCTTTTGCCATGTTTGAAACTCCAGCACATAACAGTGCCTAATTATTTTTGAGTTAGTGTTGGACAATGACTGATTGACTGAACAAATTAGTATTTTTCTGCTGTGATCATAGCTTACTTTCAAGGCCCGAGTTTCCTTGTGTAAGGCTTCAATAAGGTGGACAAGTTTAATTGGAAATTCTGTGTTTCTGAAAAAGGTGGCACCTGATATTGTACTCTTTTATTATAACGGCTGTATCATTGCAAGTCTGATGAACATTTTAGAATGATGCTATTATAAAGATATTGATATAACAGACAGACTAGGACCTCACTAAATCTGCCACCCAAAATAACCCTCATTCTAAGCAGCCAGACCTTAAAAATCAAAATGGGGCACTGTGGTTTTAAAGTACAAAAATACTTTAAATATTTACAATAACTGCCCTTCAAAGGAGATGATTAACTGTAAAACCTCTGGCTTGAAAGGCATGACATATTAAGAATCTTTATTACTGAAGAGAAAGATATTTATACACATAGGAGCACAAAAAATGGCACAAAAACATAAAAATCGGCAAATAAGACTAATTTACAAACCAAAGAGTCCAAAATAAAACAAAAGTATCCACAAACCAGTAATTAGATAGATAAATAGATAGATAGATACTTTATTAAGGGGAAATTCACATACTCCAGCAGCAGCATACATAAAGACTAATATTAAATTAAAGAGTGATAAAAATGCAGGTATAACAGACAATAACTTTTTATAATGTTAATGTTTACCAACCCCCACCGGGTGGAACTGAAGAGTCGCATAGTGTGGGTTTCAGTCTGTCAGTGAAGGAGGATAGTGTCAGCAGTCTGTCACTGAAGCGGCTCCTCTGACTGGAGATGATCCTGTTCAGTGGATGCAATGGATTCTCCATGATTGACAAGAGCCTGCTCAGCGCCCGTCACTCTGCCACGGATGTCAAACTGTCCAGCTCCGTGCCTACAATAGAGGCGTCCCTCTTCTTTATCCTGCCTCCCCAGCACACCACTGCGTAGAAGGGGGCGCTCACCACAATCGTCTAATTGAACATCTGCAGCATCTTATTGCAGATATTGAAAAATGCCAGCCTTCTAAGGAAGTATAGTCGGCTCTGTCCTTTCTTACACAGAGCATCAGTATTGGCAGTCCAGTCCAATTTAGCATCCAGCTGCACTCCCAGGTATTTATAAGTCTTCACCCTCTGCACACAGTCACCTCTGATGATCACGGGGTCCATGAGGGGCCTGGTCCTCCTAAAATCCACCACTAGCTCCTTGGTTTTGCTGGTGTTCAAAACCCTAAACCTAACCCTAATTCAGAACCATATTCACTTGATTGTTTACCAACTGCTGGAACCATCTCTTTCACCACAATATAATGGAGGAGGACGTTTCCAGCAGTAATGATGTCAAGATGGACCCACATTTTGGGGTTCCACCCACAGAATACAATGGATGCATTTAAATATATTAAATACACCATACAAAAAAAATCAAAATAATAAATAAACAGTATAGCATTAATAAAAATTACATAAATTTGTTATGACAGGGAGGGCGGCATGATGGCACAGTGCGGAGCTCTGGGTTCACTTCCCGGGTCCTCACTGCGTAGAGTAGGCATGTTCTCCCCGTGTCTGCATAGGTTTCCTCCGGGTGCTCGGGTTCCCTCCCACAGTCCAAAGACTTGCAGGTTAGGTGTATTGGCGATCCTAAATTTCTCTAGTGTATGGGTACCCTGCGGTGGGGTGTTGCGCTGCCTGGGGTTTGTTTCCTGACTTGCACCCTCTGCTGGCGGGGATTGGCTCCAGCAGACCCCTGTGACCCTGTAGTTAGGATATAGCAGGTTGGATAATGGATGGATGGATGACAGGGTCTTGCCTAAAGAGTATTTCATCTACAAGAATTTGGCTCTAGGTCAAATCTATTTGATGGCCTCTGGCTTAAGATTTGGGAAAAGAAATATGCAGCTATTGTTGAAGACATATATTGATGCAGCACACATCCAAAGTGCCAGAGTGACTGGATCTCACCTCCTGAGTTGTAATGTATTCCTCTCACCCAATTAATAGCACAAATCAGCACTATAGTTAATTTATTGATACCAGTCTCAGTGATGTTGTTATGCCTTGTGACTACTACTCTCTTGTAGTCCAGTATAAGTAATTACTTTTAATCAATTCATGTATTAATTAACTTGCAATATTAAAAACAAATGCAAAGATATACTGTAAAATTGCAAAAACACAGGTAAAATGTACAGTATACTTTCTTGTTAGGAAAAAAACAACATCAAACTGGCAGTCTGGCATTTTGCAAGACAAAAATAACTATTCCACAATGCTTTTAGGTCTGTTTTATAGTCAGCCAAACTAGCTAGCTGCTACAATCAAACATTATACTTATCCTCTACTATGGAGTAGTGGCATGGTTGCCATCTAAGGAGTGTGGTACAGAGCAAGACGGCCAGCCCAACACAACAGAAAATGAAAAAGAGTTAAATATAAACAAAAGATATGTTCGTGTATTTAATTACTATGTGGTCTACACATTATTTCGTACTTTTACACAATTACTTTCTGAACATTATAAATACATTGAAGATGAGAGAGCATGTCTACAGGTTAAGCGATGGGATGCTATTACCTTAATTTACTTACCTCGTGCATCTCTACAAATGTATGATTTTGGTTTTGAAGACCCTAAAAATGCATAATTTATTCATTTGCATGTACAGCACTGAATGCACTTACTATTCCAGATTGTAATTGTAATAACCTTTATAGACTGCTTTTTGCTCTGTCTATTCAGAGTTAGTTCTTTGCTTTCAATCATCGCAGAATAGCCTCAATAACTCTGAACTAAATAAGTGGCTTAGAAAATGGTTGAATGCATTATAGACATTAGCTGCACTTAGGCTAGCTTTCAGTTTCGTAAATAATACAGTTAATAATTTAGTTACTGATTATGTATTTATTTATCATTTAAGATGTCTTATGTATGTCTGCTGTTTAACATTATGTGCTGCCTGCATCCTTCTGTGATTTAGTTTTGGGCAGCTCTACTTACTTTTTATATATTGTTGTTGTTTAAACCTTGGCAGTAGACATCACATGCCGCCTAGGTGAGACAAAGGCTACTTTTTAAATGGTAAGTAGAGAAATGCAGAGGGTTTTCTTCATGTACAAGCTGATAAAGGAAGCGCTGTATTAAAAGCTGCTATTTTGCATTTCTGCCTTCTAATAAAACAAGTTATATACATTTTAAATGCCCTACTAATGATAATAACAAGAAGTTGAAACATGTAGTTGAAAAATAATCTAAATAGGGGTTCCAAAACAAAATTGTGTTCTCTAGATAAAATACTGCCATTTGTGAGTAACACATTATAGAAAAGGATTGAAATACTGTAAATAAGTAAGGCCTTCAGGAAAAATCAGCATATTGAGAACAAAATATACTGCATAAATGTGCCTAGTAGTAAGAGGATTTTACTTCATATAAGTAAACTCAAAAAGCAAAATATAACTGAATCATGTGTGTGGATAACTACATGCTAAAATTTATTAGTATTGTAAGCAATTACCTGTCTTTTTCACAGACTTTATCAGATAAGGCAATTCAATGACTTATTTGGTAAGTAGAAACTGACATATTTTAAACCACTTTGATTATTACATTTTACACGGACTGTGTAAAATGAAGACCATCCCAATGTGTTTTCCATGCACTATATATTGTAGATCAGTTGGTCCCATTCACTATTTCTATAGTTGCAGCATTTGCTCGTGGTCACTCAGTGAGTTATGCTGACTAAATGGTTGATTCAGCAACTTAGCCAGTAGGCGAGTGTTCCAACGACTAGTCCAGTTTTGAAATTCCACTGTCGTGTATTACATATACAAGATTAAATAAAAAAAAACAATGAACTGTTACAATAAACATTGCAGCGTACTTTATACAAGCAACCCACTGACTATAATACATACTTGCAAGTTGTCTTCCTAGATTCTTCCTTCATAATCTGCCTGTTTCACAATTATTTTTTTAAATTCAGTGGATTTGTCATGACTGTTGCAATTTTTTGTAAAATGTGTTGTTCTTCTAGCCTTCCTCAAGCCCTAAGCAAAATACTTACTCCACTTTCTGTAAGTATTTTCCTCATCCATAAACTATCAAAATCTGTGGTGCTGTGTAGCCATTTGACTATAAGTAAACACAAAACTGAGCTGTAATTAAAACAATTTTTTGTACTTTCAAGTAGAACATTGATAGAAATGTAGATCAAATGTAAACATTAAGAGCATTTACAATTACACACAATAAATATAAACATTTTAACTATCAATAATTAAAAGCTATCAATCATATGAAAATTAGAGGAACAGATAAATTAGAAAAATAATAATTTAGCAGCATCTCGAACTGTAACAGTGCTCCCATCAGTGCTGACTTGTCTTGGTCGACGGACACTGCCTTGGTTTGGTGAACAGTGAGTTGCCCCGATATAAATTTAATAAAAAGGGTTATTTATCATGTTAATCCAGTGGTTTCTTACCTGTTGTTGATGAGCTTTAACTTAGAAGAACTTCTGTCCACTTCTGCAAAGATAATAGGAAGGGAGTCTACAAATTGAACAGTTACCTACATGAGACAGGGCAAGCTCCTCTTGTGACGGAGACACTATCGTTCAAATACAGTCATTGTTCTGGAAGGCAGGTGAGGCAGATTTTGGAAGTCCTGTGCCATTTCTGCCCTGCTAATATCACTGTGTTGCTTGAAGGTCAGAGTCTTCTCAAATTCAATGCATTTACTCATTAAAGCTTCTTTGGTCATTTCAGAGACCCCACAGAAGTTGAACAGAGTCCAATATTGTTTTTTTTTAAAACCTGTGTGTTTTAAATTAAATTCTGATTTTGAATATTTCTGTGCGCACTACGCCAGACCTATCAGAGTCTACGTAAGGCCAGTCTGTATGACAATATGGCAGAACAATTCGTATGGTCTCTAAATCGATTCTTCCACCTGGTTTTGGCTGTTCATCTGGCTCTCTGCTGGTATTTAATTGATGATCTCTTCATAGTACTGGGCTCTGTGGAGGAATTGGCTGATGCTGCTTCTGTAGTACTCTGTGTTGATGTTGTAACTAGCTGTTGCTCTCTTTTCAGTACTGGGACCTGTGTGAAACTATAAAACTTTGAGCATTGCTCTTGTAAGAGGATACAGGAAAAAGTATTATATTAATCTAGAGGGTCAGATAAGCCTTTGAGTGATAAAATAAAAGGCCTTATAGTTTGACTCTTATCGCATATAGACACTGGAAGAAGGACATCAGAAGCTGGGTGAGCACAGCACAAATTGTTTGTGTGTCCCACCAAGATTCAGTGATGGGAGAGAATAAATAACCTCTACAGATGGAGCTGGTTAATCCATTAGGCAACACAGGTGGCTGTTTATGAAAGATAAGGTGCCAGAAACCCACCAGATTCCCCCCTACCATGCTATGGATACTAAAGCCTGCTGTTTTGATAACTCAAGGGCTGCCTGCTTCAAACACAGTGTGGTGCATCCCCACCACCCCCAGATAACAGTGATTGCGAGCTATGGGCACAACTTAAGCAACGCTTTCTCTGGAACCTTTACACCCACCCTTTATGCTATGGACACCAAGGAGCACATTTTGGTAACTAAGGGATATGCTCTACAGACACCAAGGGGGTCCTCATTTCCCAGCTCTGAGGGCCCTATATGAAATTTGACTGGCACTGTCTACAGACATTTCCGCTTAAAGAAGAAAGGAGGCCAACACTGCAGGTATAAAACCCTACTTCAAACAGTCACCACTTAGTTGAACTATGTTGAAGCTAGGGATGCTTACTTTTATTTTTACTTTTTATTTAATCTTTTTGTTGCTTAAAATATTTTGTAAAGGATGTTGATATTTCCTTTTATATTTTAGGTGAGTATTGTTTTGTAATATTTTATTTTGTTATGTTAACTGTGTACTTATTAGTTATTTGTGTAATGAACCTTTTTGTCTTTGCATTGAGCTAAATGGACATAACCCTCCATCACCAAACTTGGAGAAACCCTGAAACTCCTGCAGTACTGTGCATCATGGGAAGAAAAGACCTGTGTGGTTCATTTATGTAATCTTTTTTGTGAGTGGTACTTTTCTGGTTGTTTTTTTGTTTGTTTTTTTTTTTTATGCAGGTGTTTAGAATTCAGCTTGATGTTGGAATAAGATATTTGGACTGTGGATTAGTTTTGTTTGTACTTTGATTTGCCTCTTAGATATACTTTTTTGCCTTTGTTTTTATTCACTGTTTTTGAATATTTGTTAAAAAAGTTTCCAATATTTAAAGAAAGACTTTAACCCTGTATGATGGATTTGTGAAGGCCAAAAACGTGCTTCTTGATTTTTGGGGTTAATGTCCTCTTCTTATAGGCCTCTCTGGTTCGAGGCTTATGTCTTGTAGTGAAGCCTCAAATGTATGAGCCATTACAATCAAATTGTCCTTCTCCACTTTAAGCCCATCTGGGAGTACACCAAACACAGCTGTTAATTGGTTACAAGTGATCGTGACCCCAAAGCTGTCTGATAGGCTTTCAAAGACTATTTTCCAAAATGATTTTTATTTGCTGCATTTCCAAAACATGGTTGCACATTGTCCTAGATAGATTTTAGACAATTTTACATACAATAGATGTGACCAATGAAAGATTTTAAGTTGAGTTATTAAATGCTTTTTGCATATGGAGCTAGAGTGTATTTTATTCATGGCTGGCTTCCACTTGTTTTCTGAGATATTAATTCAAAGATCCTTTTACCACTGTAACTTCTTTAAAATGAAGAGTCTTTCAGATATTTTTATATATGTCAGTGTCAATTTATTTATATAGCACATTTAAAACAACATAGTAATGCTGCGGCCAAAGTGCTTTACAATAATAGAATAAAAGAAAAAACTAAAGCAATAAAACATAAATAGTAATAAAATATATGAACATAAAATAAGATAGATAATAAATAGAAATAATGTTATATGATCACAAAGAGGAAACCATCAGTATTACTGAAGGTCACTGAATGCAAGTGAAAAGAAGTGAGTTTTTAATCTTGTTTTGAACTGTTCAATTGTAGATGACTCCTTAATATGATGAGGTAGAGAGTTCCACAGGTGAGGGGCAGCAGCTGCAAAGGCCCTGTTCCCCTTGGTTTTTCATTTGGTACGAGGGACAACAAGAGACAACTGTCCAGAAGATCTAAGCACTCTGGATGGCTGGTGTAAAACACAAAATTCAGATAAATAGGCAGGAGTAAGCCCATGTAAAGATTTAAAAACTAGCAGCAAGATTTTAAAATAAATTCGAAAACTGACAGGCAGCCAGTGTAAAGAAATTAAAATAGAAGAAACAGAGTCATACTTCCTTGCCCCAACCAGAAAGTGAGTGGTAGCATTTTGGACCAGCTGTAACCTGTGTATCAGAGATTTGTTAATCCCAGAATACAGAGAATTGCAATAATCAAGGCGAGAAAAAATAAAAGCATGAGTAGCTTTCTCAAGATCTTTAGAAGATAAAAAGGCTTTATCTTACCTAATAGACAAAGTTGGAAAAAGCAACTCTTGACTACAGAATTTACTTGTTTCTCAAAAGAGAGGTTACTATCAAAGATAACACCAAGATTGCGGACTTGAGGTTTGGGAAAGAGAGAGAAAGAGCCGAGAAGTCCAAGACTAATTTGGGCTTCAGCTGGTGGACCCACTATAAGCACCTCCATTTTATTTTGATTTAGATCAAGAAAATTATTAGCCATCCAGGATCTTAGTTCAGACAGACAGTTGTGGAGTTGATTTATTGCAGAGTTGCAGACGGGAATATAAACCTGAGTATAATCAGCATAGCAGTGAAAAGAAATGTTAAATTTCCTAAAAATCCCTCCAATAGGGTGAAGGTATATAGAGAATAAAATAGGACCCAAAATGGATCCCTGAGGAACACCATATTTAAGAGGAGCAGTAGATGAAAAAGAGGAATTTAAAGTCACTGAAAAGTGCCTACCAGTTAAATATGACCTGAACCAGTTAAGAGCAGCCCCTTTAATCCCAACAAGATGTTCAAGCCGCATCAGCAATATTTCATGGTCAATGGTGTCAAAGGCAGCGGACTGGTCAAGGTGGACAAGGACTGCCGCATCACCTGAGTCAGTAATAAGAGAGATGTTGTTGAACACTTTCAGTAGTGACGTTTCAACACCATAATAATGCCTAAAACCAGATTGGTAGGTCTCAAATAAATTATTGGAGTTAAGGTGATTGACCAATTGATTATAAATAACTTTTTCTAGAATTTTAGTCAGAAATGGCAGCTGGGAAATTAGACGAAAGTTGGTTAAAACTCCAGACTCTAATCCTGTTTTTTTTAAATGGGGACGGACTGCAGCATGTTTAAAAAATGAGGGCACAACCCCCGAACTAATAGAATCATTTATAATGGCTAGTAAAGATGGGCCCAACACATCAAAGGCTTCCACTAAGAGACGTTTAAGGGTGTCAATAGTTCTTTTTAGCATTGAAAGTAAGACTTGATCAAAGGAATCTAGAACAATGTCATGATTAACAGTAGGAAGTTCATAGCCAGTTTGAACAATGCCACGGCGGATAGTATCAATTTTGCTGACAAAGAATGATAGAAACTGCTCACATGAATGAACAGTACTATTTAATCCCATCATAGAATAAGGGTGAATGGCTGCATTAATTGAATTAAATAAGACCCTAGGATTCTTTGAATGATGGGATACTAAACTGGCAAAGAAGTCATGTTTCGATTTCTTAACTTCAGCCTGGAAATTGAAAAGAGAAGTCATGAAAATCTGTTTAGAGATAGTCAGTCCATCTTTTTTCCAACGCCGTTCAGCAGATTGACAGGCGCTGCGCAGTGATCGCGTAGTTTCATTTAGCCAAGGAGCAGGTCTTACCTTATTACTGCGTATCTTGGGAGGAGCAATTGCGTCTAAAACCGTTTCACAGGAGGAATTAAATTTTACGACAGAGTCATTGATATCATTATTTTGGTCATGCATATAAAGACTAGAGAAAATGGTTTTAAAATCAGATATAATGGAAAAATTTAAAAAGCGCGAGCAGCGTGGTGGACAGCTATTAGTCGGGAGATCAACAGTAATATGCAGATCCATCATTACAGAAAAGTGATCAGTGAAAGAAACATCAATACTATTCACTGAAATATCACTAGTAAGAACAAGATCAAGGGTGTGACCGAGAGAGTGAGTTGGCGTATAAATATGCTGTATAAAGTCAAATGAGTCCAATAATGATAAAAAGTCTTTGAGCAAAGGTTTCGATTAACAACAAACGTGAATGTTGAAATCACCAACAATACAGTACATATTTTGTCATGGGAGAAGGTGATATCAGCCAGGAGATCAGAGAATTCAGAAATTAAAGTATCATTAATTACAGGAGGTCTATAAACCACGGCAAACAACAAAGAAAGGGAGCTGCACACTTCAAAAAGTTGAAGTTCAAAGCTGCAAAACGGACCCCTTGTAAGGCTCCGACACAAGATAATACTTTTAAAAACAGTGGCAATGACCCCCTCCCCCCCACAACGAGTCAGACGAGGAGAGTTTAAAAACAAATAACCTGAAAGAACCAAGTCAGTAAAACATGAAGAGTTACCATTTAAAATCCAAGTCTCAGTGATGAAGAAGAAATCCAGATTTTTTGATGTAAAAAGTCTTGCAAAATAAAAGTTTTATTAGACACTGATCTCACGTTCAGGAGAGCAGCCTTGATAGAAGTAGAAGAGCTCATTGCAGGATGAGCACGGGTGAGTGTGCAGAGATTAGCAGTGTTTTGCTGTCCGATTGCACACCGAGGAAAAGTGATGCTGTCTTGAAATGGACAAATTAAATCCGGTGTCCAGCACCCATGAATCAGTGATGGATTCCTGAGCAGGACAAGATGGGTCATAGACAACTCACAGGCATCGGGAATCAAAGCTCTGGGACTTGAGTCGGCTTTTTTTTAACAATTGTGGGGCGCACATAAATTAACTGATTCAAACTATTTTTGAAACTTGTTTAGCATGGTGGGGAATTACAATATTGTTACTGTTTTTTATATTTCATGATGAAAGTAGCTATTCTATTAATTGATTGAATGAAGTAATTTATGTGTGTCCCATGTCACATACAACCATGAAAATTGTGGTTAAAGAACTTTGCTTTTTAGTGCATGTATAACTAAAGTAATTAAAATCATTTTACTTAAAATGTTTCATATATTTTATTTTTTACATTTTCATTTTTGAGTATTTTGAAAATTATTTTTCTTTAATCATTTTTCACGAACAGGAAGCCTCTTTAAAAGTATGACATAATATATCTTCTTTGCAGAATTATTTGAATACTAAAAAAAAATTATATTTTGGTCTCTATTTTTCTGTTCAGGCACTAATTGGATTAGTGCTCGTTCTCTGAGCCAACAGAACAGCAACCTTACGGCAATACTTCCTCACCGTGATCATCAAGGCGACCCCTTCGCAAGATTAAACAAGTAAAGACAGCATGCATATTTACCCACTCCACTCACTAGAAGAGGCAAGTGGGGACAATCCAATCTCTCACTTGCTCCTATATGTCACTTTATTCTCTCTCCTTCATTGCTGTGTGTGCATTAATTGGAATCGCATAACTATTAATTACGGCAAAATTTGTTATGTAATTGCATCGGTTTTGATGGAGTATTGTACTGTCATCGATACTGAACACGTATGCAAAATTTAAAGAAATTCGCTTCACCAAAAGTGGGTTTAAAATCTGTTACAAGATTTGACCCAGACAAACAGAGGAGTCAAGTTAAATGAAATTTTTTAGTAAAAACTTAATACAGAAGAAAATTACTCATGTAAATTACATATTCATATTCCTTTTTCCGGCGCCGCATCCGAGTGGCAGCCTTTCCAGCAGCTCTGTATATGACTATTTTTTTACCTTTTTTATCACTATTTTTCTCTATTTCACTGATCACTTCTACCACTTTCTTTTATGTGGAATTGCTCCCTGGACACTTTTTACTATTTTTACTACTTGACATGGATTTTACTCCGAGAATCGCCTATTCAAGTAGTCAGCTTAAAGCACTGAGAAGAAATGCTTATGCCGGTGCGGTTCCTTATTTACCTGACGAGGTAAGAAGACAATATCGGGGCAGCCGAGCCGGCGCAAAGATAAAAGATAAGATTAAATCGAGACAACTTGAGAGAAAATGGCGTTATAAACCGTCGGTGCCTTCTGTGATCCTGGGAAATGTGAACTCACTGCTAAATAAGATCGACGAACTTGCTGTGCTGGTGAAAAATGTCAGAACCTACAGAGAATGCAGCTTGCTGTGTTTTAGTGAAACGTGGCTAACAACTACCATCCCAGATGCTAACGTGGAGCTACCTGGGTTTAGCACAGTTAGAGCGGACAGAGACACAAGTACCTGCGGAAAGAAGAAAGGAGAAGGACTCGCTCTCTATGTCAATACAAAGTGGTGCAACTCAGGACATGTAAACGTTAAAATCTCCAATTGCTGCAGGGACTTCGAACTGTTGGCCGTAAGTCTGCGTCCCTATTACTTGCCCACAGAGTTTGGACACGTGATTGTTGTTATTGTTTACATCCCCCCTCAAGCGAACGCGGAGATGGTGAGTGACATCATCCATTCCGCAGTTGCTAAGTTACAAACGCAGCACCCTGAGGCACTTGTGCTAATCGCTGGAGACTTTAACCATGTAACGCTGGACAAAACATTACCTGCCTTCTCCCAGTATGTGGATTGTAACATTCGGGGAAACAGGACTATCGATCTACTGTATGCAAACTTTAAAGACGCATACATCGCCACCCCACTGCCTGCGCTTGGGAAAGCAGATCATAACCTGGTTCTGCTTCAGCCTCAATACAAACCAAGAGTGAGGGCGCTACCTACAACTACACGCTCATTCAGGAAGTAGTCCCCTGAGGCAGAGCAGGCTCTGAGAGACTGCTTTGGAACTACAGACTGGGATATATTACTTGGGTCACATAGTGAGAACATTGAAGAGGCTGTTGAATGCACAACTGATTGCATCAACTTCTGTATGGACATTGTAGTTCCAGTAAGAACAGTACGCTGTGTGAACGATAGGGGGCGCTCTCGCTCCCTTGAACCCCTGTCCACGACTCCAGACACCAGGTAAAAGTCCAAATGTTGACTTTATTTTTCTCCCACAGTGCACAAAGCACTCTCTTCTCCACAATACTCATATAATTACAATAATAACCAATAAACCAATCCTCCAGCTCCCAGACGCGTTGCCACCCTTCCACCCAGCTCAGCTCATTGTCTGTGAGTTCCCATAGTCCTTTTATACCTCCTGACCCGGAAGTGTTTCTGCCCAATAGTCCACAAGTCCTTTTTCCTTCCGGGTCAGGGTAAATAGTCCTTTCTTCAACCCGAAGTCCGGTCGCTCTTCCTGTGACGAACCTCCGGGTCACAGGGCTCGAAGAAGCCCTCGGTCCTCCCTGCAGCTCCTTTCTGTGGCCCCCACGGCATCCAGCAGGGCTTTGCATAAAAACTCCAATGTCCATGATGCCCTGCTGGTCTTCTGGGGACCTCCACGCTGCAAGGAGGGCTCCACCTGGCGGCTTGGGGATATTGGCTGGGATAAATGGCCAGCCATCCTTCACAGCTGCTATGCTAACAACAAGCCATGGATTACAAGTGAAATCAAGGGCCTTTTGAACCAAAAGAAAAGGGATTTTAAAGGTGGTGATCAGCATGAGCTCAAGCGCGTGCAGAAGGAACTCCGAGTCCAGCTCAGGGCGGAGAAAGAGCAGTACAGTAGAAAGCTGGAGCAGAAGTTGCAGAACAACAGCATGAAGGAAGTGTGGGATGGGATGAAGATTATCACTGGCTGCAGCTCGAAGCGGGGTGCCGCCATCGAGACAGACGTGGAGAGAGCAAACCAAATGAACAACTTCTTTAATAGGTTTGATCACCCAAACCCACTCTCACCTCGGAGTACTGCATCCTCCAACCATCCTTCTGCTGATACCAGCATAGGTGAGACATCCCCACCCACAATTACAGCAGCCCATGTGAGCAGAGAGCTGAAAAGACTTCGTCCCAGCAAAGCAGCGGGTCCAGATTGTGTATCGCCATAACTGCTGAAGGCCTGTGCGTTGGAACTGCGGAGTCCTCTACAGCGCATCTTCAACCTGAGCCTGGAACAGAGGAGAGTCCCAAGGCTTTGGAAAACATCTTGTATCACACAAAGGTATCACATCCTAGTGAGCTGAATGACTTCCGGCCTGTTGCTCTGACGTCACATTTGATGAAGACCATGGAGCGGCTGCTGCTTCACCACCTGAGGCCACAGGCCACGCCCTCAACCCTCTGCAGTTCGCATACCAGGAGAAGGTGGGAGTGGAGGATGCCATCATCTATATGCTACACCGATCCCTCTCCCACCTGGACAGAAGCAGTGGTGCTGTAAGAATTATGTTTTTGGACTTCTCTAGCACCTTCAACACCATCCAACCTCTGCTCCTTAGAGACAAGCTGACTGAGATGGGAGTAGACTCACACCTGGTGGCATGGATTGTGGACTATCTTACAGACAGACCTCAATATGTGCGTCTTGGGAACTGCAGGTCTGACATTGTGTTCAGCAATACAGGGCGCCGCAGGGGACTGTACTTTCTCCGGTCCTGTTCAATCTATATACATCAGACTTCCAATATGACTCGGAGTCCTGCCACGTGCAATAGTTCGCTGATGACACTGCTATTGTGGGCTGAATCAGGTGTGGGCAGGAGGAGGAGTACAGGAAGCTAATCAAAGACTTTGTTAAATGGTGCGACTCAAACCACTTACATCTTAACACTAGCAAAACCAAGGAGCTGGTGGTGGATTTTAGGAGGCCCAGGCCCCTCATGGACCCTGTGATCATCAGAGGTGACTGTGTGCAGAGGGTGCAGACCTATAAATACTGGGAGTGCAGCTGGATGACAAATTGGACTGGACTGCCAATACTGATGCTCTATGTAAGAAAGGTCAGAGCAGACTATACTTTCTGAGAAGGTTGGCATCCTTCAACATCTGCAGTAAGATGCTGCAGATGTTCTACCAGACGGTTGTGGCGAGTGCCCTCTTCTACGCGGTGGTGTGCTGGGGTGGCAGCATAAAGATGAAAAACGCCTCACGCCTGGACACACTTGTTAAGAAGGCAGGCTCTATTGTAGGAGAAAAGTTGGAGTTTAACATTTGTGGCAGAGTGACGGGCATTAAGCAAACTCCTGTCAATCATGAATAATCCACTGCATCCACTGAACAGTGTCATCTCCAGGCAGAGGAGTAGCTTCAGTGACAGACTTTTGTCACTGTCCTGCTCCACTGACAGAGAAGATCGTTCCTCCCCCACACTATGCGACTCTTCAATTCTACCCGGGGGAGTAAATGCTAACATTACTCAAAGTTATTGTCTGCTTTTTTTTTTTTTTTCATTTTATTACTATTTAATTTAATATTGTTTCTTTGTATCAGTATACTGCTGCTGGATTATGTGAATTTCCCCTTGGGATTAATAAAGTATCTATCTATCTATCTATCTACATATATTAAAACTGTACAGTCTCTGGCACAAGTAACACAAAGAGCAAATATAAAAAATAAGCATATAAAGTAAAATCTAATATATACAGTACATATATCAAAATAAACTACAATAAATCCTCATTCATTATACTTGGTGAATTAAATATTATAGATACTATACATCCGAGTCACTTCCCTAGTATTTCACATAATAGTATTGCATATAAAAGAGAAATATTGCACAAACTGAGAACCAAAAAAAGGTTTTCACATGAGAAGAACAAACAAGTTATTGCACATCAAATTTGTTGAAAAATGTTTCGGGAAATCCATTAAGGATAGAGGGAAAAGCTTATTGTATGGATGAGTGACAGGAAGAGGAGTTATAGATTCTGAAGGCTGTGGGGATTAAGGATTTTCTGTAACGTTCAGTAGAGCACTTTATGCTAGTCAGCCTACAACTAAAGGCGCTTCTCTGTCCAACCACAACACTATGAAGTAGGTTATTAGCATTTTCAATAATAGACTGAATTCGACAACATACTCCAATCGGCCACAGTTTCCAAGCTGTCCAGTTTCTCTGCTACTACATAGCAAGTCTTTTAAATCAGTTTGTTAAGCCTTTTAATGTCTGCAATGTTTATGCTGCCTCCTTAGCATGCCAGAGCAGAGAAAAATGTCACTGGTAACCACACACTCAGAGAACATCGGCAGTATTGTATTACAGACCCTATAGGATCTGAGTCAGCATAGGAAATACAGCCTACTTTCACCATTCTTATATATATTATTCTTATAAATTGTTTGTTATTAACTAATCACAGTCCAATTCTGACAAGTTAGTAATTAGTATTAGCTTTTTGTCATAACTGTATTGCCTACTTGCTTTTATATTACCGGAAATCCACTAGTTCTCTGTTTTAGTCATCAGTTTCATCCTCCATTAAGTGCAATTGATCTTAAGACTTCTTTTGTTGCTGATCACCTGCCTTTTAACACTCCATTTACAATGGTCATTCGACAGTTGCCAGATTACTGCCTATGCCCTCATTATGTACTAAGGTAAAGTTTAAACCTGTGAGTAAGCTAAACTGCTGAACATAACTGTTACGTTAGATGAACTGTTGCCTAGCAAGTACTTGTATAGTTCATCTGTTTGTTTATCATATTATTGTTAGAATGCTATATTTTATTGAATTTTATTGTATATTTCTTTATGTTAAGAATTTCTGTATGTCCTGATGAAATGGGGGAATTTTCTTTTCTCCATTTCAGGTGTGAAAATTAGGTACATGGTGCATGATTAAGCTTACAATGTTGAGTGTTTTTAGTAATTTATATTTTCTGTGTTTTCTTGCTAATATATAATTTTTTGCTTTTAATTTCCCCTGCTTTTAGTTCCTATACAGTATTCTCACATCTTTGTTATTTTTGTTTGTGATATTAAATGCTCTATTTCCTTATGAACGCACAATATAAAAATAACATAGTGGATGTTTGCCATGCAGGATTTCAGTTTTCCTAAGGCAGAAATATATTACATAACAAAGAAAATCTGCACTGAAGGAAATAATTCTACATAATGTTTGCGTTAGTAACGAGTTTAGAGAATGTCTATAGTGAAATTCCATTTAATACTCTTTTGTTTAATAATAGTATTTATGCCTTTTCTTATTTTTATGCATTTTACTTATACTGAAGTTAATGTATGAAGAACTGGATAAAAATTTAATTTAAGAGTTCCCAAGACTTGCTGTTAATTCCTCAGACCTGAAGTGTAAGACCTCATTGTCTGAGTCTCACTTGCAATTATTCACGTCTGAGTCCAAGGTCCTGAAACAAATTAAAACAAATTTAAAATTACTGTGTAATTACAAAGTGTACTAGCTTGAATTGGCTGAATGATTTCTAATAAAAACACAGTGTTTTCAATCATATTTTATTAATTTTTATCATCCACTAATCAATCTTCTAAATTTGCTTAATGCATTACAGGGTTACAGAATGCTAGAACACTTCCATACAGCAAGAATCGTCTGATCAGCAGAATCTGAGAGTGGACAGCACATTAGTCTATTGTAGGATACAAATGTGCACACATACCCACACCCACTCACATACTGACACCCTTACTCATACTGGACCAGTCCAGAATTGAAAACATTTTTTTCATTTACAATTAACTGAATATAGCTAAAACTAGCTATAATAGTCATGACTTATTATTTTGTTTGAAGTATATTTTACAGTTTAGAAGGACAGCAAGTTGAACAAGCTAGTGAGACCGTACATGAAAGCACACATTAGTTTTGCTGAAGACAAGGAGCCAACTGATCACCTATGACATACTAGACTGTCCACAATAGTAGTAGGGACTTCTGTGTGTGAAGCTAATCCTAATGTGTGTATGGAAACATCTGAAAAACAGCAGTGAAATTTTTTTTTTTGTGGGAAGCCAGGAATCAACTATTGCGCTGTTTTTAAAATAGCAGGTAGATGGTCAAGTCTAAAAAAGTTGTACCGGTAAAACAAGGCAATATGATGTTTTTGTTCACAAATATGATGTATTACAATACCATATAATGTATTGTTTTGTTCAAAAAATATTTTTTGGACAATTAAACATAATTATTATTTTTGGGCAAACTTTTTTTGTCAAGTTTCTACATGTTATAAGGGCCCTAAAGTTACACTGACATTTACAGTGAAATTAAAAACACAGAAATAAAGATGGAAAGTAATTAGGATTAAAATGTAACTAATCCTGTCCCATAAAATGCACCCTTTTTCCATTTTTAAGTGATTGTCCACTAAAAGGTCTGTGCTATCACTGAAAAAATGTAGTTTTAATAAGGGATTGTAGATTTTGATATTTACTGTATGTAAAAACTAGCTTAAAAAGTAAAGATGATACACCTTTCCATTAACTATTATTCATCCATCCATCCATTATCCAACCCGCTATATCCTAAATACAGGGTCACGGGGGTCCACTGGAGTCAATCCCAGCCAACACAGGGCACAAGGAAGGAAACAAACTCTGGGCAGGGCACCGGCCCACCACAGGGCACACACACACCAAGGACAATTTAGAATCGTCAGTGCACCTAACCTGCATGTCTTTGGACTGTAGGTGGAAACCGGAGTACCTGGAGGAAACCCATACAGACACTGAGAGAACATACAAACTACACACAGGGAGGACCTGGGAAGCGAACCCGGGTCTCCTAACTGCGAGGCAGCAGCGCTACCCACTGCGCCACCGTGCCGCCCCCATTAAATAAATACCATATAAAATAATCCAACCAAGATGTTTAAAAGGCAACCCAAGCTCAATATCAGATACACACCAATATCAAAATCTATACTAATAAAAGGCAAAGCCCTCACTGACTGACTAACTGACTGAGTGACTGTCTGACTGACTGAGTGACTGTCTGACTGACTCACTCACTCACTCATCACTAATTCTACAACTTCCCGTATAGGTAGAAGGCTGAAATTTGGCAGGCTTATTCTTTACAGCTTATTTACATAAGTTAAGCAGGGTTCATTTCGAAAATTTACATTTAACGGTCATAACGGTCGACAACGTCTGCCAGGTTGAACTTTCTTATTTATGGCCCCATCTTCACGAAATTTGGTAGGCGGCTTCCCTGCACTAACCGAAACCGATGTACGTACTTATTTCGGTGGTATGACACCACCATTGGCCGCCATATTGAACTTTCCAACGTCACCTATTCTCCAATTTCCCGTATAGGTAGAAGGCTGAAATTTGGCAGGCTCATTCCTTACAGCTTACTTACAAAAGTTAAGCAGGTTTCATTTTGAAATTTTACGCGTAACGGTCATAACGGTCAACAACGTCCGCCATGTTGAACTTTCTTATTTATGGCCCCATCTTCACGAAATTTGGTAGGCGGCTTCCCTGTGCTAACACGAAACCAATGTACATACTTATTTCGGTGGTATGACGCCATTGTCGGCCGCAATATTGAACTTTCCAGCGGTCTTTGTTACTTATAGGCCCATCTTCAAGAAATTTGGTATGTGGGTTTCCAACGCTAACTGAATCCTACTTATGTACATATACAACGTCCTCTGACTTTCAACTGTTTTTACTTTCAGTAAACTTAATGTGTAAATATTTGTATGAACAGTAAAAGAATCAACACCATAAGACATAAACTAAAAATGTTTCACAATGTGTCCCTGAATGAAGGGAGGCTCAAAATCAAAAGTACCAGTCACCAGCTGCTTGAAGTACTGCAGTGCATCTCCTCCTCATGGACTGGACCAGATTTGTCAGTTCTTGCTGTGAGATGTTACCCCACTCTTCCACCAAAGCACCTGCAAGTTCCTGGACATTTCTGGGGGGAATGGCCCTAGCCCTCACCCTGCGATCCAACAGGTCCCAGACGTGCTCAATGGGATTGAGATCCGGGCTCTTCCACTGCGAGGATGATCAGCTGTCCTTCCTGTCTCCCTGTAGCGCTGTCTTAGGCGTCTCACAGTGCGGACATGGCAATTTATTGCCCTAGCCACATCAGCAGTCCTCATGCCTCCCTGCAGCATGCCTAATGCACGTTCACGCAGATGAGCAGGGACCCTGGGCATCTTTCTTTGGGTGTTTTTCACAGTCGGTAGACAAGTCTCTTTAATGTCCTGCATTTTTAGAACTGTGACCTTAAATGCCTACTTTCTGTAAGCTGTTAAGGTCTTAACGACCATTCCACAGGTGCATGTTAATTAATTGATTATGGTTAATTGAACATGCATGGAAAACATTGTTTAAACCCTTTACAATTAAAATCTGTAAAGTTATTTGGATTTTTAAAACAATATTGTTGAAATACACAGTCCTGAAATAGGGACGTTTCTTTTTTTGCTGAGTATATATACGTCCTTAGCCTGCATCTCGGTCACTGTGTGAGGTGGCGTTGGGTCCTGCATCCCAACACCTCCCACGTTATTGGCTGCCTGCCTATATAAGGCCGTCCGTCGCTCTGTTCTCTACATTCCCTTCCTTGCTTCGCCACGGGATTCACGTCTCCCTGCTAATAACTACAGCTTTTTTATTTAATCCACGGCTTCACCGCTGTTATTGTTCGTTTATTACGATTATAGTTATTGTGTAAGTATTTTAGACTTCCTTTACATTGTTGAGGTACCCTTTTCCTTTATCGTTCCAACCATACCCCTATTAACATGTCTATTGAGGTGATCACCATCGATGAAAGAACTGTCACTTACCGAGTGGTTTCCATGCCCGGAGATGGCACCTGCCTTTTCCATTCTCTTTGTTACATATTGCACGGCCATATCAGACTCACGCTTGATATCCGGAGGAACATTGTGTCTTATGTATTGAATGACTGGGACAGGTTCAAGGTGTGGACTAATGACGGTACAGGAGATAATTTTACTACACAGGAGCACTATAAGAGTGGAATGCTTAAGCCCTTCACCTATGGTTCTGCATATGAGTTGATGGCTGCCGCCAAATTGTTCGGTTGTCGCTTTCAAGTGTACCGAAATAGCCAAATATTTTACACCTTTAGACAACCGCCAATGCCTCTTAAACATCTTAGAATCATAGGTGACAATTTCAGTAGTGGACACTTTGATGTTTATGAATGTTTAAATTCTCAAAAGCTGGATGTGAAATTATCGAAGAAACCGGTTGTATGCTTACAACGCTTGACAAGTGCCGAATGTCACTTCAACACAATTCCTGCAAATACTATCGTAATTGAAACAAACCATGAAACTCAAACTGATTATGACAGCAGCAATCCAAGCTGTGAGATTTCAAACAAGATTACTTTTCACATGGCCAACTGTACGTTGCATGCTCAAGAGTAAGCTCAGCGCACAGTCTGGTCATATTACAACTGGAGGGCCGAAATGACAATGTGGTATACAAAGAGATCCTTAACAAATAATTATTGGTATTATTTTCCCTCACTTTTAAAAGGTTTCATTTTTTTCTTAATAAAAATTTTAAGGCATTACTTCGCCGCTGCGAAGTGTGGGTATTTTGCTAGTAGTTAATAAACCCCAATACAGAGAACAAAACTTGTATTTTTTGCAAAAATGTACAGTATAAATTATTTTTCTTAAAAATATAGAATAAAAAAATTCCCTAGCCAGAACACTGAAAAATATAGTGAACGAGAAGCTGTGGATTGAGTAGGAGCTCCCTGGAAACAGCTCTGTTTATTTATTTTAGCTTTGCTTTGTTTTTTGGGTCATGGGTTGTCTGTCCCACCATCAGTCAGTGTCTTTTATCAGGGGATGCTTTCTTGGTAAGCGTCACCTGTTTAATCACTCAGGAACTTTTGTGTTACTCGCTGTCTGCACCCTCAGGGCAGCTTTGCAGTAATTTCCAGTAATTTATATGTTTTTGTGTATGTGTGTTTAGCTAATTCCATTGAGAATATTTTGGTTCTGACCCTGTAACACTGTTGATTATTATTCTAGTTTTTTCAATTATAAAGACACCCTCAACTTTCAGCTGCTAGTTTTGATCATTGTTTACATTTGACTGTCTGGATCTATAGATATTGGATAGCATTTCTTTTCTCTTTTTTATATTCATGATTTTTCCTTTTTGCTTGCTGGCACATTGTATGACTGACATAACATTTTGGCAAGTCTGGGGATGTGGGCACATGAAATTTGCTGCCATTTTGGAATACTACAGTATATGAGATCAGGAAGCATGATCAACATGTCTGTTTCTTTCCTCTTAGTTAAGGAAATGAGTTGGGAATAATAGCTATCAACACCTACAAATCCTTAAACATGTTTAATGTTTTCCTGCACTTTCCAGCCTAAAATTGTTGTTTTGTTCATAGTGTACTTATTGTTCAGTTAATTTGGTAGTAACGAAATATGACTGAGGATTTATGGAATTCACACTTCTCTAACTTTGGATATAATGTACTGTATTGACACTTTAATGAAACATTACCTTACTTAGATATTGAATAGCATTTCTAAGTTTAGTGAGAAGTGCAGACCCAGTGATTTGATCCAGAAGCAATGAGATGAGTAGAAATTGGTGGTTATTTTCTTTAAAGGTTTAAATCCTTGAAATCTATATAAGGCCTTGAAGATACCCTCCTTTTTTCAGATGAGGAAACATCCAGATTCTATTGGACTGGAGGATAGTTTAATAAACCTGAACATATTTGTCCAAAGTGTATATTTCTGGATAAGAGACAGAGAGAGAATTCATTTTGCCTTTAGGAAGAGTGGCAATCATACAATCATCAGAATGATGTAGGGGAAGAATGAGTGATTACTGCATATCAAAAACATCCCAAAATGTTATTAACTTTTTTGTTTAGATAACATACAATACATTCAATGAAAATGGGTACATAATTGGTGGAATTACATACAGTGCATCCAGAAAGTATTCACAGCGCATCAATTTTTCCACATTTTGTTATGTTACAGCCTTATTGCAAAATGGATTAAATTAATTTTTTTCCTTAGAATTCTACACACAACACCCCATAAAGACAACATGAAAGAAGTTTACTTGAGGTTTTTGCAAATTTATTAAAAATAAAAAAACTGAGAAATCACATGTGCATAAGTATTCACAGCCTTTGCTCATACTTTGTTGATGCACCTTTGGCAGCAATTACAGCCTCAAGTCTTTTTGAATATGATGCCACAAGCTTGGCACACCTATGCTTGGCCAGTTTCGCCCATTCCTCTTTGCAGCACCTCTCAAGCTCCATCAGGTTGGATGGGAAGCGTCAGTGCACAGCCATTTTAAGATCTCTCCAGAGATGTTCAATCGGATTCAAGTCTGGACTCTGGCTGGGCCACTCAAGGACATTCACAGAGTTGTCCTGAAGCCACTCCTTTGATATCTTGGCTGTGTGCTTAGGGTCGTTGTCCTGCTGAAAGATGAACTGTCTGAGGTCAAGAGCACTCTGGAGCAGGTTTTCATCCAGGTTGTCTCTGTACATTGCTGCAGGCATCTTTTCCTTTATCCTGACTAGTCTCCCAGTTCCTGCCACTGATAAACATCCCCACAGCATGATGCTGCCATCACCATGCTTCACTGTAGGGATGGTGTTGACCTGGTGATGAGCAGTGCCTGGTTTCCTCCAAACGTGACGCCTGGCATTCACACCAAAGAGTTCAATCTCTGTCTCATCAGACCAGAGAATTTAGTTTCTCATGGTCTGAGAGTCCTTCAGGTGCCTTTTGGCAAACTCAGGTTGGCTGCCATCTACCATTTACTAAGGAGTGGCTTCCGTCTGGCCACTCTACCATACAGGCCTGATTGGTGGATTGCTGCAGAGATGGTTGTCCTTCTGGAAGGTTCTCCTCTCTCCACAGAGGACCTCTGGAGCTCTGACAGAGTGACCATCAGGCTCTTGGTTATTTCCTTGACTAAGGCACTTCTCTTCAATTTGCTCAGTTTAGATGGCCGGCCAGCTCTAGGAAGAGTCCTGGTGGTTTCGAACTTCTTCCACTTATGGATGATGGAGGCCACTGTGCTCTTTGTGACCTTCAAAGCAGAAATTTTTCTGTGACCTTACCCAGATTTGTGCCTCGAGACAATCCTGTCTCAGAGGTCTACAGACAATTCCTTTGACTTCATGCTTGGTTTGTGCTCTGACATGAACTGTCAACTATGGGACCTTATATAGACAGGTGTGTGCCTTTCCAAATCATGTCCAATCAACTGAATTTACCACAGGTGGACTCAAGGATGATCAGGGGAAACAGGATGCACCTGAACTCAATTTTGAACTTCATGGCAAAGGCTGTGAATACTTATGTACATGTGATTTCTCAGTTTTTTTATTTTTAATAAATTTGCAAAAACCTTCAGTAAACTTTTTTCACATTGTCATTATGGGGTGTTGTGTATAGAATTCTGAGGGAAAAAATGAATTTAATCCATTTTGGAATAAGGCTGTAAAACGACAAAATGTGGAAAAAGTGATGCGCTGTGAATACTTTCCGGATGCACTGTATGTGCCAACTGAATCCATCTGCAGTGGAACCACTATTAATACATTACAGTTTTGACCTGAGCAAGCCACTCATGCCAAATAAGCTGGCCAATGTTAAAGAAATATATGAAATATATCATTTTATTCTTAGTGGATTCTTGTATCATTCAAATTGACAAATTAATTCAGTACGTATAAAGTGCTGCTTAAACAAAGATTATCATATCCACTTTGTCTATCTGCATTGTTAGAAAAAAGGTAGTTTTAATTACTGATTGTCCGTAAAGGCTTGCATCACCAACCTCAACATAGGCATTTTAGTCTCTCCAGCTAAATACAGCGTGATGATACCAAGTGAACTAATTCTCCTCAATATACTATACTACATTATCTCTACTTAAAACCAATTTCTGTCTTGCCTAATTCCATTGGGATTATTTTTACTAGGTTAAAAGAGTGGCTTATGACTTCTTCTTTTTCCATTTTTTTCTAGATTATATCAGAATTTAAAGTACTTCACCCAAGGATTTGTGTAAAGCATACCTGTATACCTGTAAAACATCTTTTAATTTATCAGGAAGTCCACTTCTAAATAATAAAGTAAAGACCTCCAAAACTAAATCTGGAACAACTGTCCTAAAATTTATAAATAATTTTTCTATAGTCCTATTCCTGTGATTACATTAGTTTGCTATGTGCCATCCTTATTTACTCAGAACGACTGAAAATGTGGGCTAATCCCTGATGAATCAGTGAGGATAAATCTGCATTGGGGCTTGTTTGCAATAAAAAGCTAAGACCCAAAAAAAGTGTTTTTCAAGTCATAACTGCGTGATAAAAATAGATTTTTCCCTATCAATGAAGAAGATGCAAGGATGTTCATCAAAAATCAGTCCACATTGATACATGAAGCCTCAAAAATTATCCATGTATCTATTGAACTGTTAAGGATATGCAATATGATGTATTTATATAGTTGCAATATTGGGAGAAGCAGCAGAGATGTTACTAATAGTGACTAAATGCAGTTGTATAGCTATAATCTCTTCAAAACCATGCTGGAGGGTGGACCAAAAAATCACTGTCAATATCTTTAATAGCTTTATACTCTTTTTCAGACTGTTTTGTTTTTTTTTTTTTGAGGTTGTTCATACTCTGGTGTTATATTATGGGAAGATTGAAAAACCCAGAAATTATTGTGAGAAAAATTTAACAAAGAAATAAAGGAATAATACTGCATCTAAGCAAAATAAAGTCACTGTTAGGGATATGCAAGAGTTAAAACTAGGAAAAGGCATTAAAAGAAAAACGGGTTGTCAAAATTCTAAACAAAATCTGAAGTTAAAGCACAAAAAAAGAGCAGCCAAACTAAGGAACCTGACACTAAGTAGAATTTTACTGTTTTGATAACTGAACAAAAAATTTTTGACCATCTCTTCAGTCTACTGTGGCACGCTTGTGGCAAGCTAGTCATGCTGGTCAAAACAAGATGGTGGCCTCCAGAAAAGTAAAATGGCTACCAAAAACAGCAAGTGCAGTCAATATACAATACAGATCTCCAAAGGCACCTGCACAGATATACAGGTAATATAAGAGAGTATCAGCAGAGTAGCAAAATAGTGTTAATTCCAGCTTCTCAGAATTTGGCGTAAAATACTCATAAAATAATAAACATACCTAGTGCTGAAATTTGCACACCACAGTACGTGGCCAATAAATATGCTACACCTTCATTCAACTGTCAAATTAAACATTACATTATTATTCATATTTAACAAAAACAAATGCTTACAGGCAGTGCAAGACTGTCCACTATCATTGTCTTTAACTGTAATGCTATTATATTGTGGATTACCCGGAAATGTTGAAGAAACATCCTCCCATATCACATTGGTGTGCGATTCTTGCTTGCACTCTGTGGAAAACTTCCCATTGACCATTACAAATTCAGTGCTTACTCATGATGTCGATGAATCAATAGAAGAACCAATTCATTAGACATTGACACTAAGTTTCAAAGTTTCAGTAAAGGTTACAGCAGTGGCAGCTGGTGAAACAAATTTGGGGGCACAAACTGAAGCAGCATTTATCTATTATATAGTGCCTTTCACATCTATATATCTGTCTATTTATCTATTACAGTGTGCCTTCCACGTCTATTTATTATATAGTGCCTTTCAAATCCATCTATCTATCTGCTCATTCCACATTCTCTCATGGTCTTCATTATAGTGTAAATGAATATCTTGGCCAGTCCAGTACCAGACCCATAAGACAAATCCAGACTAAAATGTATTATACCCTTTTCACCCTGCTGCCCAATCTGATGCCAGCTTTCGCATTTCTACTGTGCTCCAAAACTTAAGTCCATGACATCCACAGTCCCCTTATTCTTCCCATAACTTGCCCTATAGATCTGGAAAGGAACAGGTGCACCTACCACCCAAATGTTATATTACACCTGTCTCTAAATTGCCAAATCCACTGCCAACTTCCCTAGCACCACATTCTGCTTAAAACTCACACCATAATGTAGGCACCCCCACCCCTGTAATCTTCTAATAATGTACACTTCTGTCTGTCCTACAATACATCCATAGCATAAGTGCAATCCAAATTTTATTATTTATTTATTTTATTTAAATTTTATTTATTTATTTATTTATTTGTTTAGTAGCCTGCCATACATTGTCTATTTCCACTAAAATCCATAAATCCACCTCATACCGTCACTATTCCTCAGATTTTTCTGAAGCCTTGCATGCCAGTTTATCATTTACCACACACACACAGAGTCACTCTCTCCTCTAATTTTAATCTACACTTGCTGCCAGTCTGCCCAGTCATATGCAAGTTTGTCAGGCTTATCTCACCTAGGCACAGATACACATTGTAAGACACACAAACTCCACCTTAAAAATAACTCACCCCCCAGCCTGTGCTGTACTACACCCAGTAAATTTTATTCTGCCTTTATGATCAGGATCCCTATGTTTCCTTGAACATAAATTTTGCCCTCCTTTCTTTCAGCCTGAAAATTTTGAATTGCTTTCTAATTAAATTTCACTGAGCCTGCCAAAAATTAGCCTCATACTATTGTCTAGATCAGTGTTTCCCAAACTTTTTTTCTGTAGGGGCAAACATTTTGTAACCAAAATCATTAAACACACCACTATTCTACAAACCACAAACACATCTATATCCCATCTGTTATTCTAGGCAGGATGTGTCGATTGTTGGTCACCACTTCGTTGTGCCTTCTAATGCCAATCCTGTAACCTTTATCTATTTGTTCAGCAATGCTAAAAAAATTTTGCTTCATGCAATTGTTTAGATGACTGCAGCTACTTTCATGCCACTTGCATTTTTCAGAAAGATGTTTTAGGTATCGTACTCTCTTCATTGTCCATAACTAATCGGAAGCAATACTTTCAAACAGTGAACAGGACGAACAAAAAAAAGGTATTACTTACACCACACCTAGTTGGCCAAATCTGCTTGTCATAGCAAGAGATGGAAAAAGTCCTTAGGTAACCTTGTCCTCGATCACTTGCTCGCTGCTGAATTCTTAAGTCAAGTCGCTCCAGTCCAAGCTCCCCTATATTCTTTTTTTTCAAGTGAACAATTTATGAAGGGGTGTTTTATTAAAGAAATAATCAAATTCTCTTTGATTCCTGAACTTCCACTCGAAGTTGCCATCTCCTAAGTCATGCTCACCCATCTATAGTTACATAATGTTAAAGATGGGTGAGAAATGTGAACCACTGATATCAACATGACATTTTGTGTCAACAATTGTCCTATCATATTAGATTAAAAAAAACTAAAAAAAATACTCTTTTGCTATTAATAAATGTGGAAGTGTCGGGGGTGCAGAGAGCTGCATCCCCAGAAAAATATGAAAGCAACCAATTAAAAGGCAACCTCAGGTCACCTACTTGCCAAAAGATCAGAGAATCAGATAGACTCTCATTTGGCCAGCATCCTTCACTCCAGAAATACAGGTATTCACACAGAATTGTTTTTTTTTTTTTTTACACAGAAATTAAACAAATACAAGTCAGAACCAATTTTTAATGGATGTTAGCATGCACTGACATCAGGCACGTTGTATTATATTTATTTCATGATAATTTCACATTACCCAATTCATTTAAGTAGAGTTTTTTAACATATCGGGGGGTTCACCCCATTGCCCCACATTACAAATTGCCACTAGGTTACAAATACAAGGGAAATCCAAGTGAAGAGCTACAGTATGTTAAATGCTAGTGCTAACTGTAGCAGCCTGATGCATGGATGTACTAGCTGTCCAAAGGTGCAGGGCGATTTCTTCCATTTAGGAGTAAAATTAATTAGAAATTTCTGACATCATTTAAATACACTCATTTTATATTCCTTGTCATATTAATAGTGAAAACTTTTTTTGAATGTGTGTTTAGACTCAGTGCCACGTGAGTGATTTATCAGCTAAGTTATAGGATTTCAGCTGAACCTTGAGTTAATTAACCAGTTGGGGAAAATAAAATTATTAGCTATGCATGGTAAGCATATTGGAACCAAGATTATAAATTAATTTACATCACTTAAGGAATGAACAACCTTTTTTTGGTTATTGATTCAATTTTTTGTTTCATTTTGCTTTGATATCTGTGATTAAAACAACACAATCCCAAGATTAATTTATTCACCAACAAACTAGAATCATGGTCTCACGATTATTTTTATGCCTTATTTATTGCTAGGAAAACTGCATTTTGTAACAATTAATAGTTTGATTCCTGTATGTGCTGACGTTAAATATGTCTTCAGGAAAAATAAGTCATAATTACCTTACCAGGCCATCCACTCATTCCACTGTTATTGCTTGGTATTCCGTTACTGAAAGGGGCGTTTATATACTTTACATGGCCTAGACAATAAGGCCATAGAGCACTGAATTCAGGAAAATGTGGCTAATGGATTAGATCTATCATTAGCGCAAAGATAAAATAATCTCTTTTTCTCCTTGACCAAGCATTGATTTTATCCCTTTGACTAAAGTAACCATAAAAAAATAATTATGCCCTTTTCATTCATGTGAGGGAATTCAACATTTTCACTAAGCTGGACCTAATGTGACTATGTAATTTAATCTGCATTAGAGAAGGAGATGATTCAGAAACATCTTATAATGCAACACAGGGCATTAAGAGTATGTAGAAATGCCCTATGGATTGGTCAGTATAACAGCTGTGCTTCAGTAATTTAATGACATCCTTAGAAAACTTCTGGCTAAATATATGACTATTTATATAACCAATGTCAAATTTGTTTGCTCTCTTTGAAATATATACATATTAAATACATTAAGCAAGTTTTATTACATGAAAGCAATAATTTCTTTTGCAAATTTAAAGAAATGTTAATTTCATAGAGTTATAATCACTAATAAAGTTTTATAAATAGATCCTTCTAAAGTTCAAGTGGTAATTATTGGGCCATCACCCACTTCAGTTAAATAGCTACAAAGTTTGTTGCTTTTGTTAATTACTACTGTCAGCTTATAGAATAACTTAGTGCTAGTGTAGATTGAAAATACTAGCTTAGCTAATATATATTATGGACTCCTAAAGCAAATCGTGGTAGGCAGGGTTGAGGAGCCCCAACGGGCCACCTCAAAACCAGTTCCCAAAAAGAGAGAGGTAGTGATAGTTGGGGACTCAATCATTAGGGGGATTGAAGCGCAGGTGTGCTCCAGAGAGAGAGAGTCTCGCACGGTGTGTTGCCTTCCGGGAGCACAGGTGGGAGACCTCCCTGGAAGGGTGGATAGGCTCTTGGCCAGAGCGGGGGTGGATCCAGTTGTCATTGTCCACGTTAGAACAAATGACATACATAAGGGTAGTTCTGCGATCCAAATTCAAAGAGTTAGGTACCAAGCTGAGGAGCAGAACTGACAAGGTAGTCTTCTCCAAGTTCTGCCTGTGCCACGCGCCAGTCCAGGTAAGATTGAGGAGATTAGAAGGCTTAACGCGTGGCTCAAATCTTGGTGCAGGGTAGAAGGGTATAGGTTTATGGGGCATTGGGACTCCTTTTGGAACAGATGGGACCTGTTCCGCCGTGACGGGTTACATCTGAACCGGAGGGGCACCAATGTATTGGGGAGGCGTATGTGTAGGCTAGTCGAGGATTGTTTAAACTAGGGAATGGGGGCAGGGAGTTTAGGACAGGCCAGATTTAGATTTATACATGGAAGAACAACCAATGGTGTAGAAATAAAAATGCATAGTAATGTAAATTTTAAGCAAACACGTAAAGGTAGAAGGATTAACACATTAAAAATAGCTTGCCTTAATGCTAGAAGTATCAAAAATAAGGTAAGTGAGTTGGAGTTGTATGTAGCAGAGCATAATTATGATATTATAGCAATAACGGAAACCTGGCTAAATAACAAAGATGGGGATGAGTGTAACATAGAGGGATACACATTTTTAGGAAGGATAGACAGAACAGAAAAGGAGGTGGGGTTGCTGTTTATGCCAAACAGGAATTAAATGTAAGTCATCTTCAGTTGGATGATGAGCCCCATCTTAGTGAGGACATGTGGCTTCGCCTGGAAAATATTAGGGAAAAGGTCTCATTTTAGGAGTGTGTTATAGACCACCCAATTCAGACAGTAATTTCAACACACATCTTTTAGTAATATCAAAAGGCAAGTTTACAGGGGATATTATAGTCATGGGGACTTTAATTATCCAAATATTAACTGTGATAACCTTACAGATGGAGGAGCACAAGAGCAGGAGTTTTAGAAGTAATCAGCGACTGTTTTTTAACACAGCATGTTAAAGCACCAACAAGGGGTGAAGCCTGTCTGGATTTAGTATTCTGTAATAATCAGGATAGAATTGAGGGTGTAGAGGTGATTGAACCACTAGGGTCAAGTGACCATAATGTAATACAATTCTCAGTATTTTGTAAGAGTACAGATGCAAAGACTAAAATTGTTAAGTTGAACTTTAGTAGGGCTAATTTTGAGCAGATGCGACAAAGTCTAAGTAGGATAGACTGGGATAAGCTTTTAAATGTGGAGACAGTCGAGGAGCAGTGGAACAGGTTTAAAATGTTTTACATGTAATGCAGGACAGATACATACCTAAATTTGGAAGTAATAGGAAACTAAAAAAAACTCCACGATGGATTAATAAAGATTTAAAAAAGAAGTTGCAAAGGAAAAACTGCTGTATAAGGCATATAAGACTAATGACTGCAAAGAGAACCGTGAGCGTATGAGAAAATGAGGGCAACCATTAAGAAGGATATCAGAGAGGCTAAAAGACAGTTGGAGAGGAATATAGCAGATAAGGCAAAGAAGACCCCAAGAGATTCTTTCAGTATTTTAGTAGTAAAAGAACAGTTAAGGAGGAGGTCAAGTTCATCAGGAATAGTAAAGGGAATTAAAAGATACAGACAATGAAATAGCAGATGCCCTAAACTTACATTTTTCTGAGGTGTTTACAAGTGAGCAAGTGGATAACCTGCCAGAGGTAAACGCAACTACTAAGGAGGTACTGAGGGATTTGGAAATTGTAGAGGGAGAAGTGCTGCTCAGATTAAATAAGATGAAATCAAACAAATCACCAGGCCCAGATAATATTTATCCTCGTGTTCTTAAGGAGGCTAGTGAGTACATATATAAACCCTTGACACATATTTTTAGGAAGTCACTGTGCACTGGAGAGATTCCAAAGGACTGGAAAATGGCAAATATCATCCCATTATATAAAAAGGGTGACAGGGCAGATCCAAGCAACTATAGGCCAGTAAGCTTAACAAGCATCACAGGAAAATTAATGGAAGGAATTATTAAGGATAAGATTGAGCAACACATGACAAGGACAGGAGTTATTCTGAACAGTCAGCATGGGTTCAGAAGAGGGAGGTCGTGTTTTACTAACATGTTGGAATTCTATGAGGAGGCAACAAAAGGATACGATCAAAGTGGAGCTTATGATATTATTTATCTGGACTTTCAGAAAGCATTTGATAAGGTGCCACATGAGAGGTTGGGCATCAAGTTAAAAGAAGTGGGAGTTCAGGGTGATGTTTTTAGATGGGTGCAGAATTGGCTCAGACACAGGAAGCAGAGGGTGATGGTGCGAGGAACCTCATCAGAACTGGCTGATGTTAAGAGTGGTGTTCCACAGGGGTCAGTGCTAGGGCGCTGCTATTTTTAATATATATAAATGATTTAGATAGGAATATAAGTAACAAGCTGGTTAAGTTTGCAGATGATACCAAGATAGGTGGATTAGCAGATAATTTGGAATCCGTTATATCATTACAGAAGGACTTGGATAGCATACAGGCTTGGGCAGATTTGTGGCAGATGAAATTTAATGTCAGTAAATGTAAAGTATTACACATAGGAAGTAAAAATATTAGGTTTGAATACACAATGGGCGGTTGGAAAATCGAGAGTACACCTTATGAGAAGGATTTAGGAGTCATAGTGGACTCCAAGCTATCAACTTCCAAACAGTGTTCAGAAGCCATTAAGAAGGCTAACAGAATGTTAGGTTATATAGCACGATCTGTGGAGTACAAGTCCAAGGAGGTTATGCTCAACCTTTATAATGCACTGGTGAGGCCTCATCTTGAGTACTGTGTGCAGTTTTGGTCTCCAGGCTACAAAAAGGACATAGCAGCACTAGAAAAGGTCCAGAGAAGAGCGACTAGACTGATTCAAGGTCTACAGGGGTTGAATTATGAGGAAAGATTAAAAGAGCTGAGCCTTTACAGTTTAAGCAAAAGAAGATTAAGAGGTGACATGATTGAAGTGTTTAAAATTATGAAGGGAATTAGTACAGTGGATCGAGACTGGTATTTTAAAATGAGCTCATCAAGAACACGGGGACACAGTTGGAAACTTGTTAAAGGTAAATTTCGCACAAACATTAGGAAGTTTTTCTTTACACAAAGAACGATAGACACTTGGAATAAGCTACCAAGTAGTGTGGTAGACAGCAAGACGTTAGGGACTTTCAAAACTCGACTTGATGTTTTCTTGGAGGAAACAAGTGGATAGGACTGGCGAGCTTTGTTGGGCTGAATGGCCTGTTCTTGTCTAGATTGTTCTAATGTTCAAATAGAGCCTTTGCTACTTGAAAAAAATTGTTGATATTTGCTTGATTCCTTGTGTCACTTATCCACCCTTTTCTTTTGAATTGGATGCTGTTACGTTAGGTGTTGGGGTAAGTGCTATATTTTTACAAAAACATCTAAACAGTCAAAAATTGCAACCTGGTGGTACCTTCAACAAAAACATAATACCTCTGTGTGATGAGGTGGGTCAACTCCTTGCTCCCTCTTCATTTTTGGGAGCCTCTTGAACCAGACACAATTAATAGTCATGACCAGGATGAGCATGGCAGATGAGGACAAAACACATCAAACAAGGAGATGGTGAAAAGTTCTAGTGTTTTTATTATAAAAATCCACAAAACAAGTGTCTCAGCTGCAGTGCTAAAAAAAATGCAATAAATAAACAAATAATCCATAAAAAATGTGTTCATGTGGTGTTTAAAAATCAATAAATAGAGAAATTTGTTAAAAATGAGGTTAAAACAACACAGCATAGGAAACTCATTTTAAAATCCATAAACACTAGTGCCTTCCTTTAAAACTGACACCTCCCTGGTTTATCCTATCCGGATCTTGCAGCCCAGAAAGATGTCGACCAGCCAGTGCAGACACCCATCTATTCTGGCCCATATCCCCTGCCGCCAATCCCACGGTGTCTGTGAGCAACCATCGAATCCTGCACTGCCTGAACAGCTGCCAATCCAGGTTCCATCTAGTGTGGACGCTCTACACTTCCACCACTGCCAATGGCTCCAGCTGATGAAAGTATCCCAGAGCATGATGGTTGCTCCTGCTCCCAAAATCCTCAAAAAGAGCAACCCACATCCCCATTTCTGAGAGATGGCCACTTGCTCCTCCTCGGGGCTCTATTCCCATCTACCTGCTTCTATTCTGTTCACCAGCTTGTTTTCTCTCTCATTTCTCCTGCCTGCTTCTCCCATCCTTTAATCTCCCTTCTCTTTTTTTTGTCTCTTCTACCTTCTTTTTGATCTTGCGCTCACCTTTTTTAGGCTGGGGAACAGTTGCAGGTACTATCGCCTAATTGCCGCCCTGGGCTGATAATAAGACAAATCAGACTGCCCGCACATGCCGGCCAGGCAATGCACAGACGGCTGACTGCCTTGCACCTATCCAGAGATGGGGCGTCTTCCCAGCAGATCGCTTGCACCTGCTCCCACTCCCCACTGTCACTCTTTTTGAGCCACAAACCCTCTATACCACACTCTGAAAACCAATGATATTTATAATAATTATTGCCTATAAAATTAGTTTTGGAATGATGGTGTCAAGTGGAACGTGCTTAACACTGTCATGGTTTTTACTTGGTCATTAAAAATTGTCTGTTGAAAAATTGATAAATTCCAGACAGTTATGTTAGGCATTGTCCTTTATCCAGTTTGACATTGTTACCTTACTGTTCTGGAAAAAAAATGTAAAAAAAAGAATGCATTCTCTGAACAAAATGGTAAATGGTAAATGTGTGAGTTTAATAGGTCTGAACAGGACACTATGGTTCTCACTGTTTCTGTTTTAATGAATCATGTTAAAATTGTTGTGGAAGAGAAAACACCCTCTAAGGATATACTGTAATTGTTATTTCTGATCTTGTTATTATTTGACTTGACATTGAATATTATATAAATTACTGTAACGTTTATAGTGTACAGTAATCCCTCACTATATCGCGCTTCGACTTTCGCAGCTTCACTCTATCGCGGATTTTATATGTAAGCATATCTAAATATATAATGGGTCTTTTTACTTCCTGTACATGCTTCCTCAGTTGGTTTGCCAGTTGATTTCATACAAGGGACACTATTGGCGGATGGCTGAGAAGCTAACCAATCAGAGCACACAGTTAAGTTCCTGTGTGTTGAATGGCTCAGTGACGAAGCTCTGAATTCGATTCCGCGGTGTTAACCAGGACGTCTCGTCTCGTTCATTCAGCATCAACGTGTTTCGAAGGGGTAAAGAGTTAACTTTTGTGCTCTTTTGTGTTTATCTTTGTGCATAGTCAAGCCCTTCATTATGGCTCCAAAACGATCTGCTCCTTCTACTGCTTCAGGGGCTGTGCCTAAGCGCCAATGGAAGATGTTAGCGATTGCTGAAAAGGTAAAGATTTTGGATATGTTGAAGGAAGGGAAAAGCTACACCTCTGCAGGACGCCATTATGGCATCAATGAGGCTACGATTCTTTTTATTTAAAAAGTAGGAAAGGAATATAAGATCTACGGCCGCAGTGTCCTTTTAACCAGGGTGCAAAACAAGTTGTAAGTGGATGTAATAAGTCAGTAGTCTGGATGGAATCTGCTTTAGGGATTTGGATTGAAGACTGCTGGTTAGAAGAACAACAGCGGTGCTACACAGTCGCCTGAAGACGCTCCTTTAGAAGAGCTGTAACGCTCTCCTTTGTTGTGCAGTAAAACTAAACTCATTGTTATGGGACAAGTCATTGTGTCATTGTTGGTGAGTAACCATAATTAATTTTGTACTTACAGTACTTAGTACATGTACGTATGTTTAGTGTCACTGTACACACATTTACTGTATACAATTTTTCTTGCATTGTACTTATTTATTGCTGGTGGCCTGTCTATCGTAATGGCTGTAACATATGTGATATTGGAGACACTCGCTATCTTTAAAAAACATTTAGGTTTTACTGTATATAAACAGTGTGTTTACATACATAATTCCAATGAATCTTACCTAAATATCTAAGAGAATACAAAGGGTTTATGCTGTATAACTGTGCGGGGAATATTTATAAACAGTGTGGGAGAGTTTATAAGGCCTTAAAATATATAAAAATAACCATACAAACATATGGTTTCTACTTCGCGGATTTTCACCTATCACGTGGGGGTCTGGAACGCAACCCCCGCGATCAAGGCGGGATTACTGTAATAAGTCCAAGTTTCACAGTGCTAGTTGTCAATTAATCATCATCCTTTGCCTATACCTAGAAGGCCTCAGACACATACTGTATTTACTGAAATTGTGAATGATTTAATGAATTCTACAGGAATTCTTGTAGTAGACAGGATCTACAATGCAGTACACATTGTTCAACTAAAAAGACTTCATTCCACCAAAAAATAGTGGGAGTATTTGTAACAAATGTGTTTAGGTTAGCCTCAGTAATTTTCTGATAAGAGTGCACAGTTTTGCAAATTACATTTACATTTATCTGCTTAGTAGATATTTTTTTTCCAAACTTGCTTACAAAGGAGGTCAGCATAACAACAACATTTATTTATATAGCATGTTTTTATACAAATAATGTAGCTCAAAGTGCTTTACAAAAAATATAAAGATAAAATTAGGTAATCCTTCTATATAAAAGCGGTCGGGATTGTCCTTCCGTCCAGTGAGTGCTACGCAGGCGCGGAGTTTCACACACGCCCCATCCATTTTACAATGCACGATGGGATTTGTAGCTTCGTTTTTCCAGGTAAAAGATGATTTTCTACTGCAGACTGTGCGATATCTTCTTCTTCTTTCTTACTATATAAAAGCGGTCGGGATTGTCCTTCCGTCCCGTGAGTGGAAAGCATAGCGGTATTCCACTTATCACAGATTTACTACTTGCAGCTTGCAGTACGAAGCGACATGATGTGAGCAGAGTTCTGGTGCTCCCATCATTCCCTTGCTTTTGTGCGCGATGCGCTGGAAAAAGAGACAAAATTATGTCTCTGGAAATAATTAATGTTGATGGAGTACAAATGCCACACCGCGTAGTAAATATCAGGGGGGTTCAAAAGGGCGACCTCAATATAGAAAAAAAGTTTAAATTTCATCACAAAAATAACAGAAACTACGAGTATTAAAGTAATACCGCTCAAATACAATATAACCAAATTAATGAGTTTGTATAAAATACCTAATTGATCTACATAATGAATTGCCTTAAGAAGTGGTCAACTTAAAATTCGGTTGCCTTAAAAGGCAGCCTAGTACTAATTAACAAAGAATAAAGTAAGGTCCAATGGCCAGGAGCATATCTGAGTAAACATCACTTTGGGGACTGATTGGGAAACAGGTGTTACAGGACAAGGGCATAAAATTGATCATCACAAGTGAAGAGCTCAGAAACAAAATGCAAGCTAGTTACAATTCCAAGATTTTCAAACCTATCAAAAATATCATTTAGAAAGAAATTCACCAAACGAGATTCTTCAAATGCTTCTCAAACACATTAAGAAAGTCAGCAGTTCTGATGGAGGTGGGAAGCTTCTTCCATCAGCAAGGGGCTACACATGAAAAAAGTGTCAAATGAAATGGATACCATGCAGAGGTGGCAGCACAAGTGGTCGAGAAGGAGCATAGGACATCAGATTTATCTCCATACATGTAGGTGCAGACAAAATGACTTTTCTATAGACAAGCATCAAGGACTTCAACTTAATACATGCCACAACAGGAAGACACTTTAGTGATCAGAGGACAGGAGTGACATTTGCCTTACTGGGCTGGTTACTGAATACCATATTTGCCTCTGCATTTTCAATCATCTGCATGAACTTGGTGAAACATGCCACTGCCAGCAGACAGTTGTAGTTTTCCAGATGTGACAAGACCAAAACTTGGACCACAACTTGTGCTGCATATTGTTTCAGATAAGGTGTGACCTTACAGGACTGATCCTCAGGGCACCCCAGTGCTGACCTGGTGCATCCTTGACATCTCTCCACACCCACAAGATGGGACTCAAACCACCTGAGGGCAGTCCCAGTAATGCTAAGGTCAGATAGCAGGTAGCAAGGAAGATATGGTTGTTTGACTGTGTCAAAGGCAGTATCGAGATCTAGCACAGAGGATGAGCACAGATGACATGTAGGTAGCTCTGGCCTGCCGTAATATTGACAACAGTGAGTAGAGCCCTGTTTGTTGAATGGCCTTCTTGAATTCTGACGGGTTTGGATCAATCAGTTTGTTTTGTAGAAGAAACAAAGAGACTTGGTTAGAGAGAGCATTTTCCAGTGTTTTGAATAGAAAAGAGAGGAGAGACACTGGTCTGTAATTTTTGATTGATATATCTCAACATATTTAGAATTAGCCACTTGTGCATTTTGATACAAAAAGTGTGCTTTACCATATGGATCCAGTACTTTTAGTTTTGATCCTACAAATATGTTCCTTTCCACCCAAAACCAAGAATTGTGTTACACATTTAACTACTACTACTGCACAGCTACTAATTTGCATTGCGGAAAACCAAAAGGAACACACTGCTATCATGTCTCTGTTTGGGTTTCTATTCGCAAAGGTCAGAATAAGAAGGTACAAAAAAATATATAATTTCAAACCTCTTTCTGTCATTTATTCCTGTTCTCCTCAGCCAAACTTGCTACAACTGGCTAACACATTAATTTTAAAAATTACATTTTACAAAAACAACAAAAAAATATTTATATTATGTTTGATGTAAAAAAGCATTTTTACATCAAACATAGTATAAATATTAAGAAACCAAAACCTACCTGAATAAGATGACAAAAAAATATATAATTACACAAGCAGCCTCTGATCATTTATCTCTGCTGCATATGTAAGACCTAGAAAAAAGGGAATGAATTACAATGGAAAAGTTAAATAAACACCATGATGAAATTACAGTAAATATTATCTTATTCATTGCATTTGTAGTACAAGTAAAATAATCTGAACAGGAGCAAATGCTTTACATAATTCTCCTCAGCAAAACTTGCCAAGGAGAGAGCATGCAAAGCTTGTAAGCAACGTAAGAGCAAGGGCAAAGGTTAACAATAAATAAAAAATATATAGAATAAAAATAATTTTATCATAAACTTAATTCAAAATAACTAAACAAACGAGAGTTTTAGGGGGAAATTAAACCACTGTTACATTCTGCAATATTTTGGTACAAATAAATAAAAAAATAGAAATTAAAAATAAATAAATACATTTTACTATAATTACTTAGAACATATGAAAGCATTAAGCTTTAAAACAATAAAGTGCATTACAATGAGTCTACACTAATGAATGTCTGCAGAAAAAAAGGGATTACCCAAAATTACACTACTCCACAAAGTGTGCAACTGAGCTCCAAAACAATAAATACAGTTCACGCTGTCTGGAATTAAAACTCAGTTTTTAACTCTTTGTTTTTTATTTCAGGCGTATCAGCAAAACTTACAAATGCTACAATGTAAACAGCAGAAAAATCTTGTACCTCATGTTTAGAGAAAATAGTATCATATAACACTCTACATGCCAGACACCAAATGGTATATTTGTTAGCTCTTTCCTGTAAGAATTTACTAATTAATTTGATTTTCTTCTGCCGGTCATATCAGCTAAAGTTACAGTTTTATTGCCTGAATGGTGTTTTGTTTGGTTATCAGAGATTTCATTTAAAACCACAGACTCACTGAAATGCCTAATGTTTGGCAATAGTTAGTCTCTTATCTTTCGATTTTTCAATTTCACTTTTCAGCTTATAATTAAACACACTTAGTGAGCCCAGCATGGTATACACTAGTTACATACATTACATGAAAAGAGAACTGCTTAAAACATAACATTGCAAAATAAACAAAGAAACATTATATGTCATATTTTATTTTTGATACTCTGTATATATAATATATTGTGACAGATGGGGTGCACCACCAAGACCCAAACCATGGACACAATTGACAGCAATACAGTCATTTTATTATAAAAATACCTCACAAAGGTCTCTCCAAGGTGCAAATATAAACAACATTCTTCTTTCTTCCTTGCTTCTTTTTTCCCTCTCTCTCTCTATCCCTCAATCCATCCATCCTTTCATCTGTCCGCCTCCCTTCGGTTAGTGTCGCCTTCTTCTTCATGATTCTGACTCTGTGGAGGTGGCTGGACGGCTTTCTTTTATGTCAGTCTCAGGAATACTTTATAGCCCAATGGAAGCATTTCCGGGTCAGATAGAAGTCCCAAAAACGGAACTACAGTACGCATCATGCCCCACAGGTTTCCACGTGGTTACCATGGTTCTGGGATTCTGTTACCTAAAATTATACCAAATCAGGAGCTTTCAACCACTGCTCCCTTATCTTGTCTTCCCCTCCAGATAAAGGTTACATACTCATCCCTGCTGGGATGCCAGATAATCCTTCCTGGCAATTGTAATCAGGTGGAGTTAATACAGTGGGGTTAATCCCACCTTCCATGGCATGGAAGTGAATTGTAGAAGTTGTGCTTCATGACTATTATTTTTGCTTGTGTAGTAGCACTTACACAAACAGTAAATACATATTGGTAGATAGAGAAACAAAATTTACTCCACCATCACCTTTCAGCACAATACAATAACATGTAAACTCACTCAAGATCAATGCCCTGACATGCCACATATATTTTGTTAAATTCCCCATAACATAAAACAGTGTTAATATGTAGTACATTTCAACTGATCAGCTAACATTTTAGACTGCTGAATTCTTGCTTACAATTTTTTTTCAGTGCCTTACTTTTATAGAAATAGAATAGTGATTAAGCCAATTCCCTGACTCAAAAATAAGATGCCTTCATGAATAGTATGGGATTTGGACTTAAAGCATTCTCTAAAAAGGATAAGCAATAGTACCAGCACACAGTGCAGCACTTTAAATTTGAAACTATTAGGTTTCTTTGTTAAAAAGTATGGTATTTCATCATGACAAATCAACACTACATAAATGTAAAACAGAACAGTATGGTTATATGATTAGAACTACAGCTCCATAAACGTGGGATGAATTAGTTCAGCCAACAACCATGGAGTCTGCTGCTTTTCCCGGTGTATAGTCTACCTACCAAGTTTAAACTTGATGTGGTTTGTATGCATGAGTGTGCTCTGAAATTAAATGGCATCCCCTTCTAACAATTTTGATGAAGGCAGATTCTGTAACACAAAATAGAGCGAGTTTTGTGTCCCCTGTCAGTAAGTTCAAAGTGTGAAAAGAGTAGTAAAAGTTTTAGCCAGTTGATACAGTATAGCCCATCCTCTTAAAAATGTTTTTTTTTATGTTGAACACAATCCCAGTGTAATTTACAAGTACATTATCAATCGTTTCATGTAATTTTTACAGGAGTCAGGTGACTTGCCCAGGACTCAACTTTAAAGGCAAGGAGGAACTCAACCAATAAACCTTCTGCTTTAATGTTCACCTTTCTACAATACTTTGAAAGTAAAATATAAGTAATTTGCACTCTGGATTAGGGTGAATGTAGAGACTGCTATAGTGTCACAAAGACACACACAAAAAGATGATTTCAAAAATTATTGTAAGAAAGCTTTTTAAATGAGTGAACATTAACAGTAAATTGTCAGAACAGTGTAGTGGCATATTGGTCATAATCTTTTTACTAGATTCCTACGTCTCAGGCGTGTAAAGTACAGTCAGGTTTATTAGACAGTGACATCATTTTCATAATATTAACTCTGTACACCACCACAACGGATTTGAAATTAAGCAATCATTATGTGATTGAAGTGTATAGACTTTCACAGATTCTTTAATTCATTTTATTTAACAAAAATATCATATGAGCCATTAGGAATGACTGCCGTTTTTCTGCATAGTCCCCCCGTTTTCAGGGGTAGAAAGGTTAATGGACATTTGACTGAGAAGCTGTCCCATTGCCAATTGTGAGCAGTTCCCCCATTATTTCATTAACTATTTACCAGGTAAAAGGTCTGGAATTGATTCCAAGTGTGGAATTTGCAATGGAAGCTGTTGCTGTTAAATCTCAATATGAGATTCAAAGAGCTGTCCATGCAAGTAAAAGCAATCCATCATTAGGCAGAGAAAACAAAACAAACCCTTTAGAGAGATAGCAGAAACACAAGGAGTGCTCAAATCAACCATTTGGTACGTTCTTAAAAAGAAGGACTCCACTAGTGAGCTCAGCAATTCCAGAAGGTCTGGGCAGTGATGGAGGACAATTGTTCTGGATGATAGCAGAATTCTTTATTTGGTGAAGAAAAACCCTTTCACAACCTGTAGCCTAACCAAGAGCATTCTCTGGGAGGTAGACCTATCATCGCCAAAGACTACAATTAAGAGAAATCTTCATTAAAGTAAATTTAGAGGATTTACCATAAAGTGTAAACCACTGGTAAACATCAGGCAAAGGAAGGGCAGATTAGACTTTGCCAGAAAACAATTTAAAAAGCTTGCCGAGTTCTGGAACAATTTGAATGTTGGACAGGGAACAGTATGGAGAAGGAAAGGAATGGCTCATGATCCGAAACATACCATGTCATCTGTGGATCTGTGGAGGCAGCTTTATGGCTTGATCATGCATGGCCATGAATCAAAGTCAGTCACTAGTGCTTATTGATGATTTGACTGCTGACAGAAGTAGCAGGGTAAATTCTTAAGTGGCCATACTATCTGCTCAGATTCCGACAAATGCTGAAAAACTGATAGGATGATGCTTCACAGTACAGATGAGCAATGAGCCAAAACATACTACAAAAGCAAACTAAGTACTTTTCATGCAAAGTAGTGGAATATTCTTCAAAGATCAAATCAATCAACTGAAAAAGCATTTCACTTGCTGAAGACAAAACGGAAGACAGAAAGTCCAATGAACAAGCAGCAACTTAAGACAGCTGCAGTAAAGCCCTGGTAAAGTATCACTAGGGTGGAAACCCAGCACTTGGAAAATGCTATGGGTTCTAAAGTTCAGGCAGTCAATTGACTGTAAAGGATTTTCAACCATATATTGAAAATGATCATCATATTTATGATTATGTTAGCTTGTCCAAATACTTTTGAGCCCCTGAAATAGGTGGACTACTGTATGTATAAAAATGACACTGTGTTTTCTAAACATCTCATACAATATTTTTGTTAAACACTTTGAAATAAAGCTAAAGTCCATGATTCAATGACAGAGCCAAAATTATTAAAATTGTGTCACTGCCCAAATACTTATGGACCTGACTGTATTTCTATTCAGGCCTTTGTATTGAGCCCCTTGACTGTGTCATTATGCATGGAGCAACATATAAAGTAAGATGCAATTCTAATTCCTAATTACATGTAAGAAATTGTGCATTTGTTATTAATTTATATCAGCCCTTTTCCTATATTTTTAATGCTTATATGTTAAATTAAATCTATCAAATTGAAGTTTCTAAATTTTAAACACTAAGGCACATTCTTAAAGTTACCTATTTTTTTAATGATGCAAATTGATACAATTGCAAAATTCAATTTGAATTAGACTGTGTTTCCATCTTAAATTAAAAAAAAGTGCTATGGAAGCCAAAGTTAATGTAACAGCAAAAAAAAATCTACTCATTTACCATTTCAAGAAGAAAACCCCTTTAATACAATGATGCTTTGAAGTTTGGCATTTATAACTAATTCCCAGTGGAATATGTGTTAAGAGCGTTTGGATCTTAGTTATTTCTAGTGAGGTTATACAGAACACATGTTTCATAAAATGTGCTGTTTTTGTTTTTATTGTTCCTTTGGTGCTGCCAGTGTTTACCCACAAGCATATCCATTTACTTCTGTTTTTGTGCAAGTCATTCACATAAAGGTTGAAAGAAAAAAAAAAGTCTTGCAAATTATTTAATGTGCAAGTATACTACAATTGTTTACTTCATAGCATTTGGAAAATTAATGCTGTACAGAGTACAGAGTATTCTTTATAGGCTGAGGTGCCAAAAACAACTGCATTAATTATGAATTACAGACCTATTGTCCAAACCAAATCTTAAGGTAGGCATTTTCAATTCTGTGGGTGGACACTAGTCAGTATTTATTTGAGGTAATCCCATGTTTTGGTTCCAAGAACTATTTTAATAAAGCACAAATGCCAAAAGAATTTAAATCAAACAAACATCAGCGTTGCTGACCCATTAGTCTGTTAAGCACTAAATTGAAGAGATGGTTCATAACAAGAGGTCAGTGCCACTATGAGCAAACAACTTATTCTCCAGTAGATTAACTAATATGAGCAGATGACCTTTTGCTCAAAAGCCACACAAGAGTTAACTAAAGAACAGCATTAAGTCCAGGCATAATACAAGACTATAATAATAAAATATTATATGAATAAAATGCTAGGGATTATATTAACTACACATTCATCACCAAAACACACCATCACCATGGTAGATGCGAAACTTATGTACAGTACATTGTAAGCACTTTAAACACTGCAGCAGGTTCAAGACATGCACTCACACACCAAAGAGGGGAGATGGATCCACTGTGTTTGGAACTCTCTCTGTGTTAGTTTAGCATAAATTATTCAGAATTGTCTATGTACATGTGATTCTCAGTGAACCAATTTGGCACATATGATTCAGTCAGACTCTGCTCTGTGCCTTTTTCATGGCTAATAGTAACACAATCCTTTCTCTTACTACTTGTCAGCTTAACTCTGTTTCCATTTGAGGATCTTTCACTATAAAGTGATACTGAGTTTATTCCAATTTCATCTGCAATTAATGTAGCAGCGTGTTGACTTCAGCCATTTTCTAATATTCATACTGTAATTTTTACAAAATGATGCTGTCTGATGTGTAATTATCAAACAAATACACTGATGGCGGGATGTACACACAAGCTCCCAAAGCTGAATTACTGAGAGTACCAGCTAACCAATCGGCTTATAAAATATGAGCATACCTGCTAGAAAAATCCCTTTCAATTAAAACATTACCTATCTCAATCTTTGTAAATTGACAAGTATGTATATTTTCATACAAAAGAGTATTTTTTTCTCTTTAAAAAAAAATCATGGAAGAGCATAGGAGTATGATTTCGCAGACACAACCCCCTGAATCCCACCCATAGTCATGGGTCTACTGTAATGAGTTATAAGATCTGGTTAAAGATGTTCACATAGTGTCACACAGTGCATGTGCATATACAGTAAATGTACAAACATAAGCACAACAGATAATTATATACAGTACACCGTACATTCACTGCATGTAAACAAATATATTTATGATGTGACAGTGTATGTGTAGTTTGATAATAACAGTTTGTAATACTAAACAATGCTACTCTGGGACTTGAGGGGGTGCTTTTGCAAACAATATTGTTTTTCCATCCACAGCTCAGAGAATCCATCCAATGAGGGCAACTGACTCCGCCCCTTCCTTCCATGGGACTATAAAAAAGAAATCCCTGGAAGGCGGCGTCTCATTTTGGAATTGGGCCAGCCACAGGACAAAGCTCTGCCCCAAAGACAAACCTCTTAGCCAAGTTTACTTGAATCTCTGACAGAGTCTCTACATACAGCATATGACTTTGTTTTTGTCTAGTGCCATTCATGTGCCTGTTTATTTTGTTGTTTAAGTGCACAATTATTAAAAGGGGCGATATGGTTGGAATCCCCAACATTTATTCTTTGGACTTGTCTCAATCCTTCAATTGACCACAGCTGTCACAATATAAATTTTGTATGCCAAAACATAAACTTTAGTAAGTAAGAATTTAATATAATTAACTTTTAAACATTGTTAATAATAGAAATTTATGCATAGCAATATACAGGACTCAACTGTTAAATATTTACATTGTCAGATGGTCAGCTGAACAGTTGCTTATTTATCAGAAGTATGTCAGTCATGCTTTTTATATTATAAATAATATGCCTGCTGATTTTGTGGGATTTTTGATTAAAATAAATTGCAGTCTAAGCACCTTAGAGTTTAAACTGGAAACTGGAATTAAGTGGGTGTTTTTCCAATACAACCACAAAAGAGAGGTATTAATTGTTCTGATAATAATTCCAAGATAGAGAAAATAATTGTTTTAAAAATCATTTACTCCTGTTATTCTCCTGCACTTTGCAGTATGCATTTTTCTTTATTATTCCCGGGCTGTGTTGAACACTGTCAATTAAGGCTCTAGTTCATTTTGTCCAAAGACTGAGTGTTCCAGAAAACATAACTTACTTTTATAACTAAAAAAGTACTGCAACAAGTTAAAGATGGAGACAAAAAACAAAATAGCCTGTAAATTTTATAGTTGGTTCCAGTAACATTTCAAAATAACCAATTTGTATCAAAATATGAATCAGAGTAAGACTGTTTCAAGCCGGTTGCTGGTATTTCATATGATAAAGGCATTATTCTGTCCTGTTGTGTAGCCATCTGCCGGAAGCTTTTGATTAAAAACAATATACAGAAGTATCATTCTTTAGAGACACTGGCACAGTAATGTAACTGTACAATGATGTGTTGTATTAGGATATCTAAGATTTCCCTTTCGTAAGTAATTGTGATAATGCATGCAAATTGGCCCAGTGCTGCCAGAATAGGCACCTTGATTGGATAAGTGAACTAGGATGAAACCTTTCTTTTACTAAAGCAACCCCTTCGATGTTGTCTCCATTTTTCATGTAATACTTAAATTCAAAAATTCAGTTTTTCAAATAATTTTGCAAGTCACTCCTAGAATTATTTCCGAACAAATTATACCAGCTACATAGCCTTTCAAAAGACAGCTCATGAATCATATTCTAAAATCCAAGGCTGAAATACAGCTATAAATCACTTTTACTTTCAACTGTTGTAGATCAACAACACTTTTCATTTATAATAGCATTTCAAAATATCAGCTACATCTTGCTATCAAATGTTACAGTAAAATGTCCTGTCATCCTATAAACGTATTTCAAGATCAGTACACTTATTCAAATATCCAGTTTGCATGTCATACAATTATCTCATATTCAATAACTCAATAATCATCAATAATTGTCCACACAAGAACTTTGTGATTTAGTAAGGGGAGCTTGCAAAAATTGCATTTTGTATTTTTAGACTCATTCATATACTATTTTAAATATCTTTATTTCTCAAACACTCCACAAATTACTATTAGCAGCAATTCCAGCTTTAAGGTTAAGCTTTTAGACAAATCATTCTGAGGATTTCAAAAGACATATGATCAATAACCAAATTGATAGTGATCATAAATCCTCCCCACTCAAGAGCTGAGCTCACTGAACTCTATGAAAAGCTGCAATAGCAAATGGGGGAGAGAACCCTGCTAAGTAAATTGTGACCCAATGGGTTCAGCTCCATCTATTTTCAATTCAGCTGGGCTGCATTCTCTTGAATACATGGCTTTAACTACAGACTGTTTCATTCATGAATTAGGGGTTGTTGTTATTAAAATTTATATAAAGATTAATTAAGGGTCTAAAAATAAGAAAATAAAAATTTGTCTTATCAGCCTATTCTGTTGTCTGACATTATACACCAGCAACAGCAGTGGGGTAGCGCATTTTTTGTAATCAGTCAGGCCATGGTTTATAGCTAGAATGCTAAAGACTGAAATCAATGGATAAGTAAAAATAATGAAAAATTAATACACACATTTGGAAACCAAAGCTTGGACATTACTAGGCTAGAGTCGCTAAACTAGGTCAATGTGATTGTGCTCATCGCTGCCTTTTCCAAGCTAAACACTTTGATTATAAGAGCTATCAGTTTGACAAACAAAGCTGAGAAGAAACAATGAAAATGGGTTGCTCTATCCAAAGAGGAAAAGGTTGCTGTTAGGATAAGGGATCGGGTACATATTATTATACCAGTTCAAATGGAATCAAATAAAAAAACATGAAGTCTGTGTTGACTACTTAGATTTCCACCCATCTTAGACAATGAGCACAGCTAGTACACAATAAATGAACAGTTGCCTTTGTATATGTTAAGTAAACATCATAAATAACTCCAAATAGGTATAGATATATGTAAACCTGTATGTATAATCGTAAAGACGAGTACAGGCCATTCAGCCCAACAAAGCTCGCCAATCCTTTCTATTTCTTTCTTCCAAAAAAACATCACGTCAAGCTTTGAAAGTCCCTAAAGACCTACTGTCTACCACACTACTTGGCAGCTGATTACAAGTGTATCATTCTCTGTGTAAAGAAAAACCTCCTAATGTTTGTGCAAAATTTACCCTCAACAAGTTTGCAACTGTGTCCCCATGTTCTTGATGAACTCATTTTAAAATTACAGTCTCTATCCACTGTACTAATTCCATTCATAATTTTAAACACTTCAATCATGTCACCTCTTAATATTCTTTTGCTTAAAAAGTCAGGTTAAAAAAAACTCTGTGTAGTTGCCCTGTAAAACATAGCAAGGATAGGGAGGGGTAAGGTATGTTCTTCTACTGGGCTGTTGTCTTGGCTAGAGTGGCAGTTTTGCGAAAACAAGTATGGTTGTCCATAATGTGCAAAGCAAGAAATTTAGTGCTGCTGACCATCTTCATGCTGGAGATGCTGATGTGCAGTAAAGAGTAATCAGAACAGTCTTTCCTGAAGTCTTTTATCATCTCTTTTGTTTTATCTGCACTAAAAGCAGATTTTCTTTGCAGCATTCAGCTAATAGCTTCACCTCCTCTCTATATGCTGATATATTATTCACTCTTGGAAATAATGGTTCTTAAATGGCACTATATGGCTTTTGACTGGGTTATATTTTTCCTCACAGTATTGCTTGACAGAGTTGTAGCAACTGCCGGATACAGGAGTGCAATTCGTACACTTCACAACCCGAGAGGGAAGTGGACAATATTTCTTTTGCGTGTGATTTTTTTGCCAGTTAATTAAGGGCGTGCATAGGGTGCAAGAGGGGCTGCGGACCGAATATGGTAATGCTATTTTATTCTTCAAATATAGTCCACTTCCCTCTTGAGTTGTGAATGGTAGGAATCGTGTTCCAGTATCTGGCGGTTGCTACAGAGTACCATTTCATTCTGGGAAGTGTTCTTTGCATATGAAGTTGGTTCTCTGTACTTTAAAAAAACTTCCTCATATGTAGAAAAAAATGCAAAATCATTAATTTATGGTAGGCTGCAAGACGCCAAATAATAAAGAAAACCTGAACTAGCCTATGTTACACGATGTATACAGGATGTGTCCTTTTAAAATCATGACTCATTGGTATTTCACAAATCTGTTACCATCTACTGTATTGTATTGAGCCTGTTATAGAAGTAAATAAATAAAAGTTCCTTCTGGAACCTTCATTTGGATAAGTCTTTTGGAACCCCCAATGGTCCCCCTATGGCATCGTTCTGAAGGACCATTTAGGCACCTTTATTTTTAAGAGTGTTGCTGTTTGTTAGGCTCAAGTAAACTTGATGATGTAATTTTAATCATACTTGCCAGAAAGTCATGAATGTGAATAGCAGTTGTTTAAGAACACAGTCCTGGGAGATAGCAGTGATTAACGTGGTGGTGGTGGTGATAGAGGTATTCCCAATCCCATTATCTGCTGTCTCTTAGTCAGGTAGCTCAGGATGTCAGAAAAATATATAAAAGCCCACCAGACTAAACATCCATGTCTGCTTCTGGGGTATGACTTTGTTAAATACTCAACATACAGTTAGGTCCATGCGTATTTGGACAGTGACACAATCTTCATAATTTTCTCCCTATACTCCACCACAGTGGATTTGGAATGAAGCAATAATTACATGATTGAATTGTAGGCTTTCAGCATTAATTCAAAGAGTTTAACAGAAATATTACAAATCACTCAGCCTTTTTTATACAAGGTTCTTCCACTTTCAGGGGCTAAAAGTATTTGGACAATTGACTGACATGTTGTTCCATAACCAGGTGTGAGCAACTCCCTCATTATTTCATTAACTATTAAGCAGGTAGAAGTACCAGACCAAATGTGGAATATGGATTTGGAAGCATTTGAGTTATCTCTCAATATGAGTCCAAAGAGATGTCCATGCAAGTAAAAACAGGCCATCATTAGGCAGCAAAAACAAAACAACCCCATATGGTACATTCTTAAAGAGAAGGAACACACTGGTGAGCTCAGCAACACAAGAATGCCTGGACAACCATGGAAGACAAAACTGTTGCTGAATGGTCGCAGAATTCTTTCCTTGGTGAAGAAAAAACAATTCACAACATTTAGCCAAACCAAGAACACTGCCTGGGAGGTAGGCCTATAATTGCCAAAATCTACAATCAAGAGAAGACTTCACGAAAGTAACTACAGAGGGTTTACCAGAAGATGCCAACCATTTGTAATTCTCTAACAGATTAGACTTTGCCAGGAAATATTACAAAAAAGAAAAACAGTCCAGTTTTGGAACAGTTTTCTTTAGACAAATTAAATTAAGATCAATATTTACCAGAATGATGGGTAGAGTAAATTATGGAGGAAAAGGAATGGCTCATGAACTGTAGTATACCACATCATCTGGCAAACATGATGGAGGTAATTTTATGGCATGGGCATACATGACAGCCAATAGAAATGGGTCACTGGTGTTTATTGATGATATGCCTGCTGACCTAAGTTGCAGAATGATTTCTTGAGTGTTCAAGGCTATACTCTCTGTTGAAATTCAGACAAATGCTGCAAAACTGATAGGACGATGCTATAATAAAAATATACTGCAAAAGGAAACCAAGTGCTTTTCAATGCAAAGTAGTGGAAAATTCTTCAAAGACCAAGTCAATCAACTGACCTCAACACAATTGGACATGCTTTTCATTTGCTGAAGACAAAACTGAAGGCAGCAAGTTCAGCAAACAAGCAGCACCTGAAGACAGCTACAGTAAAGGCATCACTAGAGTGGAAACCCAGCACTTGGAGAAAGCCATGGATTCTAGACTTCAGGCAGTAATTTACTGCAAAGGATTTTCAACCAAGCATTGAAAATCATCATTATATTCATGATTTTGGTAGTTTGTCCAAATACTTTTGGGCCCCTGAAAATGGGGGAACCATGTTTAAAAATGTCTGTCTTTTTTAAATGGCTCATTCAATGCTTTTGTTAAATGCCTTAAATTAAAACTGCAAGTCTACACTTCAGTCACATCATGATTGCTTCATTTCAAATCAATTGTGGTGGCACACAGAGCCAAAATTATGAAAATTGTATCTCTGTCCAAAATAATTATGGATCTAACTGTAAATATGTGAACAGCTTTTTCAAATCCTGTCTTTATTTAACCATATGTATGGCAGAGAATTTGAATGAAGACCCATTTTGCTAGAATCAGAATCTACTTTCTATAGCTTAGTGATGCTGGTTGCTAACTCAAACTGGATAAAATCAAACTTCCCTTACAAGGATCGGTTCTGAAATATTAGAGAATTTTCATGTAATTGTTAAGTAAGCATGCTGGGCCTGTGCTTAACCTTTTCGTTTTCCTTGCTGTTTTATTCTGTACAAAGAACTACTTCTCTTATCACATACCTCTTTGAGTCAGTTGGGTGTTAAGCGGTTAGTCTCATGGATTTTCATTTAATTTGATTTGTAGTTAAATAAAATAACATTTTATATGTGTATATGTAAAATTTTTTGCTTAAAATGCTTGAAGGCACATTTTTGTAGTTGTAAAGATGATTTGAATAGGGAAAGTCAAGATCAAAAGAGATTCAGATAAACCTTTCTATGCATAACCTTGTTGTTGTTAAGCTATCAAACTTGTCTTGAAGTAACAGTCACCAGATTTTTCAAAGCAATTTTCTAAAGACAAGGCATTATTATTTTGATATTCTTCTACCAGAAACCTAATTATAAAATAAACCCCCAGAGCTCATGAAGTATCGTTATTAGAAATTGTCACAAATGAGGAATACTTGAAGAATACATGCTGTTACTGTCAATGGAGTCATTCTTAGAGCATATGGTGAAAGAGTTGAGTCTGCATTTAGCTTACAAGTCCAGAAGAAAAGAATCTTTCTACTTACAGAAGCCTACTTGAAGAATAAATAAAAAAGCAAAACCCAGGAGGGTTGTTTATAGTTTGGCATTCATTTTACTCAAAAGCAAATGTGACATAGTGAATATTCAGATCAGTTGTTTTCATTTTCTCTAAATGACTTTTCAAAGACATCTTCAGAGGAATAATGTTCAGACAATTTTATATTTTAAGATTCAGAATGTGTGCTAGGACAAATTGGTTTACTGCTATAAAATAAACTTCCTATCAGGCTTCTACTATTGTACTTATTATAAGAACAATGCTTCTCTTTCCAGCTGTAAGAATGTTGAATAAAAAAAGCAGTTATATTTCCAATGTATTTTTGTGATATGTGCAATATTGTACTTTGGTAATGGCCTAATTATACAACATTGTACGATCTTAAAAAGATAACTTGTAATAAGCAAGATCTTGGAATATGTGAGACCTTAAATGCAACATTATAGTATGTTTTGGTACATATAAATTAGTATGAGTGGGAGTTATAACTGCAAAATAAATGCATTTAATTATGCAAACAACCTCATAATGATTACCAGGTTTACAGCTGCAACACGAAGTGTCATTTATGGTTGTCTTTGGAAAGCAAACAAAGCAATGCTTTAAAGTATGCAGATTACTGCAGGCTACATTCTTCTAAAATGAAAAACCTGCATTATTTCCCTCCACCCCAAAAATTATGTTTGAACTTTTAAACTTAAAAGCAATTTGCATTTCAGTGGTGTGCTTTAAAGCAGCACAATCCCTAGGTACTGAAATAACTATGTCAGAATAATCTTAATGAAATGGCTAATTATTATGAGAAGAACAAGACCTCTAGCACTTAACTTCCAATGTTGCCCATTGCATCTTTTGCTTGCCCTACAGCTTTATATTTCCAATTCAAAAACATTGATGGGGTACTCCCTTTCCTGCCATTGGGCATCTTTTTCCTCATTTCCACATGCATTATCTTTCTAGAGAAAAATGATATTTTTATGAACTTGTGAATTTCTTAAAAAACAACAATCAATTTTTACTATAAAATGTTTGATTTTGTCTTCATTAGAATAAGCAGAAAGGAAATATTTAAATGCCATTTCAAGATATGTTGATATGGTTCCTCAGTGTTTAGCGCAGTATCAGTCACACTCAGGTGTGGTCTGTGTAAAGTTTTCATGTTCATCCTTTTTCTGTGTGTTTTGTTTTCTCCTGATACTTATATTGTGGCAGATTTTCATCTGGCATTCAACAAAGACATGTTTTATTTAAGTTGATTAGAGATTCTAAACTGAGGGTGGGTGTTTGCATGAGTGGGCCCATTGGTAAAATGGTTCCCTGTCCACGGCTGGTTCCTATGTTGTGCACAACAATTCCAAGAGACGCTCCAGTAAATCCATGGCCCTGACTTAAATTAAGGAGATTGTTATGTTAGGTGTTAAACAAGAGAGGATATAAAAATTCCTGGAATTGTTTAAAATATATATTATTACAAAACTTACAGCAATTCCTTTTTAGTCACTTTCAAAATTCTTACCTTGAGATGCAACACACTTTCCCCAATGATTCTTCTGTTCCTTCATCTATTTGTTGCTGTGTCTACAACCTCCTCTGCTTTTTTTTCCTGGATATCCTCCATGGTACCAAATTTTCTTTCCTTCAGTCTCAGTTTTAATTTTGAGGTCAAAAAGAAGTCAGAGTCAGTACGATCTGGCAAATAAAACAGGTGTGAAGGTGTGAACCACATTGTTTTTGCCCAAAAACTCTTTGGCTGACAACACAGTGTGTGCAGGTGCATTGTCATGGTACATGGTGCAAAATGCAGTTATGGGTATGCCACTGCTATGGACATTTTTTCTTGAAGCTTTCCTGTAGATGCTGCAGTTTTATGTAAAATCACCAATTAACATTCTGACCATGGGTACAAACTCTTTACAAACAAGACTGTAATTGTGGAAAAAGTGTGATCATCATTGTCTCTTAAAACTCCCCCAAGGTGGCTTGGAGACAAAAAATTGCCAAAGTCATCTGCATGATAGTGAACACTAGGAAGATGCACTCAATCAATGCTGATTGACGAGACTGTAAGCATACGATACCTAGCAGTATGTTTGATAAGTTCACCCTATTTCCATGATATTGACAAATTCCAGGAATAACTGGGTCCCCCTAATATATCTATCTATATATATATAATTCACTAAGGCAAGACAACCATGGAAAGCACGCCGGAAGGGGTGTGGATTCACTAAGCCGCCGACAAGTAAGACACCTATGGCGCACGCAGGAAGGAGCCACACCGGAGGTGAATCGCCATATGCAGCATGTAAAACGGTTTGCGAGGGGTATCCAATGGGATCCTTAAAACAATCCTTTACAACTGAGGTTAAAACACAATGAAGTAAGCAATCTTTAAAAACCGAGTTTTCGGTTACAACGCACGACCGCGTGCACTATAGCAAACTGTTTTACACGCTACATACAGCAATTCGCATCCACGACAAACATGCGTCTTCTTAGATGCTCCTGCAGGAACACGGAAAGTCTACGTGAGTCACAGGTGCATCTGGACTGTGCAAAGACGACAACGACTCAAGTGATGTGTTGGAGGTGGGCACATAACCGATGGCGGTCTGCCAGTTTTCAGTCGCGGACGATTGTGTGTTGGTTCATTCCGTGCATTGTTACAATGTTGCTTTTCTTGCTGATTTATTACATTACCGATTTTTCAAATGTTAATTTTCTCCCTGTGCTTAAAAATCATTAAAAAACCGACCTGATTATGCGGTGTATGGTATGCCGTGGGTTGGCTAGTATATAATATTTTAACACATTGACTGCTGGAGCATTTAGTACCAGGACGTGGCAGTTTAGGTCTATGCATATATGATAAATATTGAACTCTATCATAACTCATAAAAAATGTAAAGAAATGTATTTATTAGAAAAGAAAGGTTTTATTATCAATAGTAACTGTCAAAAATGGAAAAACAGTTACTTTATTGTCTCCAGTAATATGACTAAAAGTCTCCTTTTAAATGAGAGTCCTAGAAGCATGGCACCTAACAAAGTGTAGGCTAAGAAGAACACATGTCCACATTTGGTAGTTGGTGACTGTTTGCACTGAGTGGGCAGCAGAATGTCTATATACTGCTATCAAAACATCAGTAGCTATTTACCCTTTCCGTGAAAACATAACTACAGACTGTTTATATTTACAGTAATATTTTCCCAAAACTGCATGGCACTAGATGGCAGCACTGTAGTAGATAAGTGAAATGCGGAAGCAAAGCTTGCCAGCAAGCTGACTGCGCTTATAGTGGCTCTATACTGAAATACAAGTTCTCTCGTACTGTATGTCAAATTTTGACAGGCTTAGTGAGATACAACTAAACTTGTACCTCATGTTCAAAGTGTTAATATATGGTAACATGGGAATGCAGTGATTAAGAGCAATGCCCGACTGCTCCAAAGACCTTATTTTGATTCTTAACCCAATCACTCTTTGTATTGAGTTTATACGTTTTGGTGTGGGTTCTCACCACAAGCCAACCAGGTAAAACATTTGCATTGTACAGAGGTAAAGAAAGCTGCGAGGTTATGCAGAAGTTTGGAGCTTAGTTAAAGAGAGTTCAACTGACACCACCAGGAAGAACTCTGCTTTGCAGCACTTAAAAGCAGTTTCTGGTAACAAAATAGTGTAAGTTCTATTAGCTCATACTATAAAGAGCTGCTTCTGAGACAGATGTCGCAGGATCATAGCTGACCACCTACTACAATGCAAAATGTGTGAACTGGGATGTTTGTGTTGGGAGTCCATGGCAAAGTAAATTTCTGTTACATCTCGTGAATGTTAGGTTTATTGGCATTGGCCTGCAAAAATTCATGTCTGGATGAAAGTGTCTTCTGATGAATTGACATTTCCCTCTAGGGTTTTTACTCTATATTGTCCCATAAGCTGTTAGTATGCCCCTACAATCTTAAAACACCAAAGGCAAAAATAGATGGATAATGTTATTTTTGTTAGTGACAAAGGTAAACAACATCATGTTTAAGATACATCAAAAATATGTATTTTCACACAAAAACAAAGATACAGTCTTAACTGAGTGCATTGTACTCATTTATTATAATAACTACTATGTGTGCATTGTTAGGATACACAAGTAACATGCAAGAGACTGGCTTATACAACACAAAGGAAAAGAAATTAATTCTTTCCATACAAACCAAGATGAGATTTAGGGCAAGACTCAGCTCACTGACCTTTACAGACATACTGCTTATGGGAGCTGCCCCTTGCATCTGATCATAAGCCCCTAATGCACATCACACTTCAAAACTGTGGGCCAAGGTCTCTTGCTGAAATCTCTAATGAATTAGCCACAAAATGCATGAGCTACTACAGTATGTGTATATAGATTTAACACTTTAACTTCTCAAAGTTAAATGAACAAAATGAACTGTACATTGCAATATTTAAGAAAACTTATAATATGATAACTTTCTATAGCTGGCTAATCACATTATTTGCTGGGAAGTTATTAATGAAAATTTAAGGAACTGAACAAAAAAAAACCAAATAAAATCAGAACACTATTTAAAGGAGTTCAAAGCGATGTTTAGCAGGCTAATATCTTTGTGTAACAGTCAAATTGTATCTTAACACACATCAGTTTGTCCCTCTATACCCCATTAAATATTGCTGTGTTTATATGTAACACTGTGCAAGTTTTCCTTTATTTCAAATGATTAAAATCACACTATTGAAAATATGATTTCCTAAAAGTAATATCTTCTTTATATTTCTCTCTCTCTCTCTCTCTCTTTTTTTTTTAACAGAGATGGTTGGTGGGCTGATTTCATTTATCACCTCACACTGTAGCTTATTCCATGTTTTGTACTATGATAAAAAAAAGCCTGGAGGTTAATTGGATTCTAACATACTCAAAAATAATGTACTCTGACATGTTCAAACAGCATTGCAAATGGATTGTACCTTGCAGGCCAGTGCATAATTTTAAAATATCATTACAGCTAGAGGGGAAAAAGATGAGGAACAATACCCAGCGAGCACATAGGTTACTTGCTGATATGTCTCTACTAATAGGCACTGTTTACAGGTTTCTAAATCAGTGGCATGAGGATTGATTGACAGTGTGTTGGAGATATTATTGCAGACACAATGTTAAAAAAGTTTGGGAGCAATACTGTACCACACTAAAGAATCTGGTGAAAGGTGAAACCACATTGTGATTTATTATGATTCTCCTGTGGGTCAATAAAAACTCTTTTGCCTGTGCAATTGGTGTTGTCTGTACATAATAAGAAAGCAAAGGCCCCGAAGGAGGTGCAAAGCATTTTTAATGTTGCAATCAAGAGTGGGGATTGTATTATTATTAATTTAGAAATAGTTCTCATGCAATGTGCATGTTTATACATACTGGCCTTGGTACATACTATCAATTTAACACGAGACATCAATACTTTAAACAGCTACCAAACAAGCAAGCAAAATACTTACCCGTCTTGACACAAATAAAAGTTTGATAACATAAAGCCTCCAAGGAGATGTATGAGGCTGAGTGGACTGACTCTGGCTTTGGTTTATGTTAAAGTGAAGAATCATTCTTGAATTAGAGTGCACTCATTTATCTTTGCTACTGAATGTTGTCCTTTGTCACTATCTGCTGTGCTGTCTTCCTTAGCTTGCTTTGAACAAGTAAGCTGATTTGTTTGCTCTCTGGATCTTCCTTGGGAGAAATATAACCCTTCCTAGCACTGATCTAACATGTAATATAGCTGTTTTTCACAACAGCTTAGACACATAGTTTTTGATTCTCGGTATATGCCTTTTTCGTTTTCCAGATTCGGATGTAGTTGTTGCTAGCACAGAGCTAAAGTTTTGGAGCTAGAGCTGATCTTAGCTAGTGTTTCAAAAGGTTTGAATCAAAGAAAAAGAAAAAACTAAGATGCATGTTTAATTTAACGAGATGTGGTGGCTTCTGTTGATTTCACCCGAGTTGCTGTTTGGTGCCCATTTTACTCTCAGATGCCTGAACATGATGATCTGAATATATGCAGATTGCAGAGACAGTATATTGGCTACTTAACTCTGTTAAAATTCCTTCTACTTAGAATCAATATTAGTTCTACTCTGACACTACCATAAAATATATTTGACTAGCCTGACAAACATTTTTTGTTTACCTCAGACATATAAGTCTGAGCTGATCAACCCAAATTACAGGTTCATGAAAGATCAAGACACTTCCAAAACTTTATGAGGTAACATAAAACCCCCAGATTCTGCAAAAAAAAAAACTACAAAAAATTTCACTTTGTGGGTATTTCAAAGGAGTAGGACAGTCATATTGATTGTATTTATGTCTATATTTTTCTGATATTTTTATAAGAACGTTGAAGTAAACTTAGTGGAAAGATACATCATTTTGTGTAACCAAACCAGGTTTACCAAAGCAAAGGTATGTGTTAATTTAAGATGTAATCATGCATGAGCACCAAAGGGTCACCTTCGAGGTTCACCTAAAGTAAATTGAACCACTGTGGGATGAGAGGGTGTGCTGATGCTAATGGACGTGTCTTCATTTTTCCCTCACAGCCTCAAGTAACTGCAGCATGTGGGCACTGAAGCAAAGGAAGCCCACCTGGTATAAAAGCAGAACATTCCTGGAAAGTGACGTCTCATTTCAGTGCTGATCTTTCTACTGTGCAGATCTAAGTCAGAGCCTTTTACCACATAATTCTAAGTGAAAGACTATACCTTTCAAATAGCACTCTAAAGTAAATTTTTTTTGTTCCCAGGTTGGCATACAAAGCATTTGGCTTTATGTTGCCTTGCCTTTCATTTGCCCTGCAATGTATATTAAATGTAATATACAGTATAGTTCAGTCAGTCATTGTCCAACCCGCTATATCCTAACACAGGGTCACAGGGGTCTGCTGGAACCAATCCCAGCCAGCACAGGGCACAAAGCAGGAACTAACCCCAGTCAGGGCGCCAGCCCACCAGAGGGCACCCACCCACACGGGACAATTTAGGATTGCCAATGCATGTCTTTGGACTGTGGGAGGAAACCAGAGCACCTGGAGAAAACCCACACAGACACTGGGAGCACATGCAAACTCCACACAGGGAGGACCTGGGAAGCGAACCCAGGTCTCCTTACTGCGAGGCAGCAGCACTACCACTGCGCCACTATGCCGCCCATTATAGTTCATATACATGTTAATAATATGTTACAAATATCAAAATGTCCATATTTGAATATTTCACTGTTTTATATCACATTTTTGTGGCCACTTCCTCTATATACTTACTAGTCATAAGACAATAGACTTAATTAATAAAAAAATGTTGCGTATGCAACATTGCAATCAATCTCCAGTCTCTCTTGGCCACATGTCTTGGGTGTCCACCAAATTAATGCTGTTTTAGACAAAAATCTTTGAATGTCTATCAGATAGTCTTGGTGACACAATCACTCCTAACCCATTGACAGCAGTGTTTGGTGTACTCCCAGATGGGCTCAAAGTGGAGAAGGATGAACAAACTGTAAATTGCCTTTACCTCAACACTAGCATGTACACTTGTCTTGTTTAACTGGAAGAATTCCACCCCACCACTTTTAAGTCAGTTGGTAAATGATGTCCTATACTATTTGAAATTGGAAAAATTCAAATTCTCAATTAGAGGATTTATTCAAACCTTTTTAATAATATGGCAAGAGCTAAACAATAACACTTTAGAATAAACTTCTATATCAAGGTAAAGGATTCTTTTCATTCCTTGCTGCTTCAAAGAATTACTTTGTTGGCTGATTCTCCTCTCTTTCTTTTGGATGGGGTTTGAATGTTGGTTTTGTTAAGTTTGATTGGATTGTTATTTGCTTTTAATTAAAATTAATAAAATAAAAAGGAACTATATAAATTAGGCACTTGATATGTATAACACTCATAATGTTCATAATTAGCTTTAATTTTTCTATCCATCCATCCATTATCCAACCCGCTATATCCTAACTACAGGGTCATGGGGGTCTGCTGGAACCAATCCCAGCCAACACAGGGTGCAAGGCAGGAAGCAAACCCTGGGAAGCGTGCCAGCCCACAGCAGGGTGCGCGCACACACACACACACACGCACACCACACACTAGGGACAATTTAGAATCGCCAATGCACCTAACCGGCATGTCTTTGGACTGTGGGAGGAAACCAGAGTACCTGGAGAGGTATGGGGAGAACATGCAAACTCCACACAGGGAGGACCCGGGAAATGAACCCGGGTCTCCTAACTGCGAGGCAGCAGCACTACCCACGGCGCCACCATGCCGCCCCATTCATTTTTTATTTTTATTATTTCTTAATGTTAAAAAAATACTCTTGTATGAAAATGCAACCCTGACCAAAGTGTTACCTGAGGCAATCATCTTGTTGCCTCACTCCACGTGCTGGCCCTGAGTTTACATATTTATAAGTTACAAGCACACAATGGTTTAATGATTTATTCAAATTTAATTTTAACAGTGTTTGGGGGCATTCAAAACAGAATTTTACTACTTAGTTCCATATCACCTAACATTAGATAGGAGTATGAACGTAATTATGATGACTATGACAACCAAATTTGTATATCCAGGTTTCTCTGTTTATATTCTGTACACCTAAAGATTTGTTAATATTTGATTAACAAATGAGAAGCAGTTATTACATCACTTTTTTAAAATAGGAGTAAGAAACCCTAGCTGAAAAAAAAAATTCTCAGTAATTGAAAGCAGCGGGAGACCTGGCTTTACCCGATTTTCAATCTTGCTTCTTTAAAGGGATCGACTGCAGTTTTACAGTCTGGTAGGAAACACATAACACTTAAAAGCACTGGCTACAATAAAAAATAGCCTGCATTTATTCTAGCTTATAGGCATTCTGTTTGTGATTATCCCTAAACTTCCATAAACATAGCATAAATCCTTTGGTTTAGACTTTTTGGGGAATCTTGTCAATCACTTTATATACTAAGTTTAAGTAAAATACACTGTATACAGTATATGGCAAACAAACTCAAGAGCTTTGAAGCCTTGTGTTCTGAAAATATTTGTACAATTTTTCCAAATATAACCTCTTACAAATATATTTCTTCTATTATATGCATGTCTGAGATTTTGCTAAAGCAGCATTGCTCACTTCAATAACCTTTTCTATTATTTGCTGTGGTAGCTTTGTTCAAAGGGAGCACTGCCACATGATCTGTGAGAGAGAGAGATGCTATCAGAATAGGCGGAGACATCCTGAGAACAGTACAGTACAGCACCCTTTGTTCAAATTTCTTTTCTGGAGGTTGTCTGTATGGAGTCTGTACATTCTTTTTTTTTTTTTTTTTTTTATTAATTTTATTGCAATCCATACAAAGCAATCAAGTTTTTACAAAAAGAAAAATTGAGTTAAGAACAGATCGATCCCCACCCCTGAGAGAGAGAGCAAGCCAAACGGCGTAAAATGTAAGGCTTGTAAACATACCTAAATTAATAAATTCTCTGTGCTTTATGAACTTATTTTAAAATATTACTGATTAGATCCTGCCATGTTTTGAAAAAGTCTGTACAGATCCTCTAACTGAGTATTTGATTTTTTCCAATTTCAAATAATATAACACATCGGTTTCCCACTGACTTAAAAGAGGAGAGTTTGGGTTCTTCCAGTTTATCAGAATAAGTCTGCGTGCCAAAGTGTAGTGAATGCAATCACAATTTGTTTGTCTTTCTCCACTTTAAGACTCTCTGGAAGAACCACAAACACAGTTGTTAATGGGTTAGGAGGGATTGTGAGTCCAAGGCTGTCTGAAGGTAATTAAAAATTTTGTCCAGAATGATGTTAATTTGGTGCAGGCCCAGAACATGTGACCCAGTGAGGCTGGGACTTGGTTGCAACGGTCGCAGGTTGGATCATGCCTTGGAAACATTTTGGAGAGTTTTAGTCGAGACAGATGTGCTCGATATATAATTTTGAGTTGTATAATTGTATGCTTTGCGCATATGGAGCTCGAGTGAATTCTCTGCATTGCTACTTTCCACTCCTTTTCTGATATATTAATTGAGAGATCTTTTCCCAGTGTCCTCTTGGATCTTTGAAAGGAGGGATTGTAAAATGATTTTATATATTGTAGAGATGGAGTCTAAGTCCTTGAGATTGAGCAATATTTTTCCAGCATGGATGAGGGTGCAAGATGAGGAAAATCTGGAAGGTTCTGTTTAACAAAGTTCCTGATTTGAAGATAGTGAAAGAAATGTGTAGCTGGAATGTTAAATTTGGAATGTAATTGTTCATAGGATGCAAAGACGTTGTCTATATAAAGATCTCTAAGCAAGTTAATTCCAAATTTTTCCAGATATTAAAACTGCATATGTTTGTGAAGGTTGAAAGAGGTGGTTCTCTTGCAGAGGTGCCACAGATAGAAGCTTCTCCGTCTTAAAATGCTTTCTACATTGGTTCCAGATTCTAAGTGAGTGGAGCACAATTGGGTTATTAGTGTATTGCCGATAACGTGTGTTTATTGGAGCACAGAGCAAGGAATACAAAGAAGTACTGCAGGATTTTACTTCTATTGCGGTCCATGCCTGTGTATGTTCTTCTATTTGTGTCCAGGTTCTTATCACCTGTATATTTGCTGCCCAGTAATAAAACTGGAAGTTAGGTAGAGCCATGCCGCCTTCTGCCTTTTGTCTTTGTAGGGTCGCTCTTTTGATGCGTGGATGTTTTGAATTCCAAATAAATGAGGTTATTGTTGAATCTAATTGCTTAAAGAATGATTTATTAATGTATATTGGATGTTTTGAAATAAAAAGGAGCTTAGGAAGAATATTCATCTTAACAGTGTTAATTCTTCCAGATAGTGTGAGATGAAGGGTTGACCATCTATGCAAGTCTTGTTTAATTTTTTCCATGCAGACAGTGAAATTTTGTTGATAAAGAGCTTTATGTTTACTTGTGATGTTTACCTAGGTATTTAAACTGTTCTGCAATGATAAAAGGTAGGGTGTCTAATCTAATATTATATGCTTGAGAATTCACTGGAAAGAGTACACTTTTATTCAGATTAATTCTGAGACCAGAGATCTTTTGAAATTCTGTGAGTGCTGCTAAGACTGCAGGCACAGAATTTTCTGGGTCCGATATATACAGTACCATATCATCTGCATATAATGAGATTTTCTGTTCCAGTCCTTCTCTGCTAATCCCCTTTATCTGATCAGTATTTCGAAAATGCCAGTGTTTCAATGGCAATTGCAAACAGCAGCAGTGATAAGGGGCATCCTTGTCTAGTGCCACGTTCTAGTCTGAGCAAATGTTGTTGATGCAAACTGAAGCTTCTGGGTGAGTATACAGTAATTTAATCCATGCAAAAATGTTGGGCCAATCCCAAACTTCTCCAATGTAGTAAAAAGGTATTTCCATTCAATCATGTCGAATGCTTTTTCTGCATCCAATGATAATAATATTTCTGGGGTGTTTGATTTAGTTGGTGAGTATATTACATTAAACAGGTCGAAGATTTGAAGATAAGTGTCGGCCCCTAATAAATCCAGTTTGGTCTTGTGATATTACGAGGGAGCACTTTCTCCATCCTTCTAGCTATGATTTTAGAGAGTATTTTAACTTCGTTATTCAGAAGTGAGATTGGTCTGTATGATGCACATTGTAATAAGTCCTTATTTTATTTTGGAAAAACAGTGATTAGTGCTTGGCGAAAGGTTTGTGGAAGAGATTGGTTATCTCTGGCTTCTGTAAATGTTGCTAATAGGAGGGAGCTAGCTGAGGGAGAATTTCTTGTAAAATTCTGCAGGGTAGCCATCAGGGCCTGCTGCTTTCCACCTTGGAGTGACTTTATAGCATCTAGTAATTCTGATAATGCCAGAGGTTTATCAAGTTCCTCCGCATTAAAAGCGTCTATTTGTGGTATCTGTAATGTATCCAGAAATGCATTAGATTGTGTATTGTCTTCTTTAAACTCAGTAGTATATAGGGATTTATAGTAGTCTCTGAAAGTGTGCATTATATTTTTGTGTTTATTGATTTTATCTCCATTCATGTTAGTGATTACCGAGATTGTGTCGCGCACTTCTTGCTTGTGAATTTGTTGAGCTAAATGCTTATTAGCTTTCTCCATGTTCATAATAATGATGTCTGGATTTGTAAATTAGTTGTTCAGTTTCTTTAGTTGTCAAGAGGTTTAATTCTGAATGTAGAGCCTGCCTCCTCCTATGTAGAGTCTCGCTTGGTAGTCTGGCATGTTCTTCATCTATTTTAGTAATTTCGCTTTTATCTCTGCTACTTTCTTGGCTTCGGATTTATTTCTGTGGGAAAGATATGAGATAATCTGTCCTCTTAAGAAGGCCTTAAGAGTTTCAGAGTATTCCTGCAGAGATCTCGGGGATGTATTTGTCTCTAGAAAGAATTTGATTTGTTTGGATATAAATTCCGTACAATTCTCGTCAGCTAATAGAAGCGGGTTGAGCGCCATCTGCGGGTGAGTGTATGGGGCTTAGTAATTTTAGCTCCAAGATCATAGGTGCATGGTCAGAAATAACAATAGCATCGTATTTGCAAGATTTAATCTTAGGCAAGAAGTTATTGTCTATAAAGAAGTAATCAATCCTTGAGTAGCAATGATGTACTGGTGAGTAGAAAGAATATGTTCTTGAATTTGGGTTTAAAAACCTCCAGGGATCTGATAAGTTGTGATCAGTTATAAACTTTGTAATTATCTTTGCGTGTTAGATGCCGTTCCCCTGTGGAGGAAGTCCTATCTAAAAGTGGATTTAGAACACAATTAAAGTCCCCAGCCATTATAACTTTATGAGTGTTCAGATTGGGAATGGATGCAAATAAATTTTGTATAAATTCCTTATCATCAACATTAGGTGCATAAACATTTATCAAAATCATTTTACAGTTAGATAAGTCTCCCATGACCATTACATATCTCCCTTCAGGATCCAATACTACATCTGATGCTACAAATGGTACTGTTCTATGTATGAGAATTCCCACACCTCTAGTTTTCTTTGTAAAACTAGAATGGAACATTTGGCCAGTCCAGTCTTGTTGCAGCCGGAACTGATCCTTGCTTAGTAAGTGGGTTTCCTGTAAAAATACTATTTTAGCATTTAGACCTGTTAGGTGAGAAGTACTTTCTTTCTCTTTAATTCGTGATTCAGGCCTTTAACATTCCAGCTTACGAAGTTAACTGTCCCATCATGGAGACACTGATTCTGAGTTTTTGATGTCATTTTATAGTCTTAACTGGAAGTGAGACAGTTTGGTCTTAATTTCCTATTTCCCCTAGAGTTGTTGCCATGCAGCTTATTATTATTACGTTGGTAGTTATAATTATAAAGATTAATAGGATAGATTAGGTATAGATCAAGCCTGCTCTCTTTCTCTCCCCTTAACCCCCACCCTCCCTTTTTGCCTCCCCAAGTGAGGCTAAAACCCACTTCACACAGTCCCAGTCCTCTGACATACCCAGAGACAGAGCACGTCCAAAGCAAAACAAGCCCCATGCAGTGGGCTTTAGGGTTAAAAGATAGAGCTAAATCTGTTACCAATATAGTCTTTAAAAAAGAAAAAAAAAAAGAATTTTGCACTTAAAATATATATATAGTCTTCAGCAATTTTAGTGCATTAAGATGATACACCCAGATAATAAACCCGGTGATGGTGTTAAAATGTGTCCAGAATAAGCATAACAAGTCTTAATGCAGTAATAGCAATAACAATAAACCAAGGGTATATTGATATTGAACAGTTTTGTTTAGGGTAGAGATGAAAAAAAAAGAGAAAAGAAAAAGTAATTAAGCACAATAAAACATAAACAGATAGAGCCCTAGTAATACTAAGTAATAATGAGAATATATGCTGATAAAAACCCGTATTTTAAAACTAATAGATCAGACAGTAGATTATTAATCCTTGCTTTATCATTAACTGCCATGACTCATTATTATGTATCAGAATAGTCCGGATCAGCTTTCTTAATTCCTTTTCTGCTTCTTCCTTGCTAGCGAAGACATAGAATTGACCCTGCCATTCCACTTTCAGTTTTGCCGGATACAAGAGGCTGTATTTGACGCTGGCTTGCCGTAACGCTGTTTAATGTTGTAGAAGGCTGTGCTTAGTAGCTGTTGCTGGAGAGAAGTCCGGGAAGATACGAATGTGGTTATTTTCATATATAATATTTCCTTGTTTCTGAGGAGTGCCATCACCTCTAGCTTAAATGATAATCGTTCAAAACGAACTATAAAAGATCTGGGTCTGGGTCTAATAGTGTTTGATCCGCTTACGCTGCTATCTCAGATTCTGCTTTAAAGTCGTCCCCGATTATTTCAGAAAAAAGTTCAGCTGCGAATTTCACAGGGTTTGAACTTTCTCGATTCTCAGGCAGACCTTCAATTCTGACATTATACCTTCTACTTCCATCTTCCAAAGCAGCCAGTCTGTCTCCGAGTTTTTTGCATTCGGAGCTGACATTTTCTGCTTTTTCTTCAGCACTGGTAGCTAAATTTTCGGGTAATTCAATCCTAGTCGTGAATGTCTCCTTGAGATCCTCCAATTGATCAGTAAGCGTTTCAATTTTACCCAGCACCTATCGCATCTCCACTTGCATTTCTTGTTGCAGCCTTTCCATTGCCTGTTGCAGCATCAGCCGTTGCATTTCGTTTGCTTGTTGCAACTTCTGCCACTGCGTTTCGTTTGCTTGTTGCCATTCCTGTTTCAGTCTCTCATGTGCCTTTGCCCGTGCTTTCTCATTTGCCTTCTCGTTTTTCTTTATTTCTTGTATGAGCTCAGCGAGCATCACCTCCAGTTTCGACATTTCAATTGTGCTTTCTTGTACCGTAGGTGAAGCGTCAGGCTCTACTGTAGCTGGTGTCCCCACTATTCCCGGCCTGCGTGGAGTAATTGAAATCGTGGACTGTAAGGCCTTTTCCAGTTTCAGGTGTTCTTCTTCGATCAACGAGCTATCGAGATCTGCACTCACGATCGTACATTCGCTCCCCTTTTCACTCTCAGCTGGCAACAATGTAGCGGACCTTGGTCCCGAAGAGTCTGTACTTTCGCCCAGCTGATCCAGGTCTCTCTTCTGAAAGGCCGTATCTTGAGCTAGGGCTTGCTGATCTTAGCTTGGGTGCAGCTTTAGTTTTCGATTCTTTCGGACCCCCTTTATTGCTGGCCATGTTTATATATGCTTACATATACAGTATACTATAGCAGTCTCCTTGGGTTGAATAGATACAGGATATCTCAGGATAATAAGCAAATAATATGAAAAATAACACCGCTGCTAGCGGAGCTCCACTTCAGACATCCGTCTCTCGAATCGGACGAGACCAAATTCGGAGTCTGTACATTCTTTCAGTGTCTGCTTTGGGTTTTCTCTGGATCCTCTAGCTTTCCTCCTGTACCCCCAGAGATGTGAAAGTTAGCTTTATTAGTGATTCTAAATTGGCTTTGGTGCAAGAGTGATTGTGGGTATGTGTGTGAGAGAGGTTGAACACTGTGTTGGAATGGCTCTCACTGCAGCAAAATGGGCTACAGATCATGTGTCATTGCATTGGATTAAGTGGGTATGAGAATGAGATGAGAAGAGATATATGCATTTATACCAAGAGTGTCCGCCGGTAGCATCTGAATACATATGCAATTGTGATAATAGTATAAAAATGTGTGGCCGGCTCAAAAATGTATTTAATACATGAAAAAAAATACTGTAAATGAAAAAAGTACATGAAATATCCATGACAAAGAGGAAAAAATGTTAAAAGGGCCTAGAACAAAAAAAAAACCCTGGAAAATACCATAAGATAATGGTGGAAGAAGAGCCTCCTAAATTGTTAATTAAACCATTGGATGGTTATGATGATATAATAGAGAAAGCCAAAGAAATGTTTTGGAAAGATGACAAAAGAAATGAAGCTCAGTACACACTATGCAATAAGGATGGATCAAGATGGCCCAAATCAGATTTTGAGAAGGAGTATTTCTCATTAAATGAAATTCCATATATATGGAAGAAAACATTATATTTTGGTCGTATAGATTTAGGTACTTCTTTTAATAGTTTAAACTGTTTCACGTACTGAACAATTAATAAAAAAACATGAACACAGAAATGTTACCTACAAACCAAAATGTGCAGTAGTAAATTAACACTTTAAACATCAACTGTATATTGGGCCATGGTTTCTATACAGTATGTAAACACATTAAAGTGTTGCTTTGACACTATAAGAGTTATTGTAACACTGGTAAATTTCCTGTGTAAATAAATATTGCTTGATGATGAGTGGTGTATATTGCTGTGAATTAAATAACCACAGAGAAGAAAATGTCTTATTTTGCAATTAACAAGTTGTTTCTAATTTTTTTATGATCAAGATTCTTGACAAGTGAAACATACTGTCAAATAATATTCAGAAGGAAGTCGAATATGGCATTTTTATTGTTTTTTGTTTTCTCCTTTGATGATGTGATATGTGTAGGACAGCTTTCTTTGGCATCTAGAAATGAAAATTTAAGACAACAGTGTTGTGTTCTATGCTGCAGTCTCCTGAGGATGCAACCTGAGCACAAAAGAAGCAGAATGCCTGAACAAACGTATCAGGATTGCCTGCTCCATCACCGGGCAAACCCTGGACACACTGGAAGCTGTTGTAAAAAAGAGGATTGTGGCAAAATTGGATGCCATCATGAAAAATCCCCTCCAGTATGCACTGTCTTGGAGTAAATTTAGCTACAGGCTCATTCCACCATGGTGTGCTAAGATGCACCTCTGGGGGTCTTTTCCGCCCACTGCTATAAGGCAATTTAATGCTTCCACCAGGGGCACTTGTTAAGTTCTTTTTGAAATACCTTTTTGAAATATCTGCACAATATACATTATATTTAGCTTATCGACTGATTGATAGTTTGGCTATATTAATTATCCTGTGAGTCTGCTGCTGTATGTGTTTGAATTTTCCCATGGGATTAGCGAAAAGTCAAGCAAAATGACACTTTATATTGGCTAACTAAAAAGCTTACAATATGCAAGCTTTCGAGGCAACTCACACCCCTTTATATCTTGCCTAAAGGTGAGCTTTTAAGCCTGAGAAATCGCCCCGTAAATGCACACGTCTTAATGCACACGTGTTAATATGTATGCTTACACAGTATTAAAAGACACTCAACAATTAACGTCATTTACCTTCGTTCCCACATTTGAGTCGTGCTGTAAATTCTTACTGTGAAATATAATTGACAAATAATTCAGGAAATGAACTTTTGAAGAAGGTGGAGCTGGAGTATTACGCCACTTCATTAACGAAAATGCGGGGGTCGGGGGAGTGTGGGGGTTGATGGAGAGCTGAAGGCGGACAATGGTGGAAGAAGGGAGGAGAGGGGAGAGAGGAGGGAGGAGGGGTAACAGGGGAGGAGGAATATTTTGTCAAAGATAGTAGGAAGGATGGTTTTCTCGGAGGGAGGAGGATGTCCTAAAATGGACATTGTATGACAGGAAGACTATGCAACATGTGGTGAGGATAGCTGAGAGGGTTATCAAGGTCTCTCTCCCCTCTAGTGAGGACACTTTTAAGGATAGATGCAAGAAGAAAGCCTTCTGCATTGTGAGAAACTCCTCACACCCCGCTCATGAACTGTCCAAGGTCTGGAAGGAGATATTGTTCAATATAATCAAGAACAGCCAGAATGTGCAATAGCTTCTTTCCACCAGTAATAAGACTGCGAAAAACTCTGTAACATGCACATAACATGCAAGTTTATATACATATAATTGTTTATTTTTAGTCATGGTATTTAATTGACTATTTTACATTTTACTATTTTTCAAGTATTGGTTGGACTCTGTGAATTTAGCACTGTCTTGGTATACTTCTTTGTGGTTTTTTTCCCTTTCCCTTTTTGCACATTTTCTGGTTTTGAATAATGCATTTACTCTTTGTAAGTGGGTAATTTTGCCATATTACTATATTCAGTATGCTCAATGTGTTAAGATCATGGGTGTTTGGTGCTGTTTCCAGTACTTTTGTGGTGGCATTTTGTTACTTTATTCTGTTTATGTGTATTGCTATTTAAGCATTTGCACATGTCAGTGGCATCAGTGTGGCATGTATAAATGCTGCCGCACATTCATTCCTATTTGATGTCACAAATAGCTTCTTTAAAAAGCAAGGGATAAAGGCGCTGTTTGAAAAAACAAAGAAAAAAGAAAAACACCTTCATCCTAATGCTTTTGTTTTTATCATTATGAACCTGCAGGGCTAATTCAAATAAGGCCTGCAGAGAATATCTAGCAAAGGGATTTTTTTGTTTTTTATCAAATACAATAAATGTTTAACTGGTAGCTTGTGCCTTCTTTTGCTAGAAATTTGTAATATGCACTTTTCTCAGGATTTCTATTGGTAGAGCCACAGAAATATTTTTCTGGCACATCATTGCAGTAAAAGCAAAAGATAAGAATTTATAATATGTAAGGTATAAAAGAATAAGCACTGTAACACAATAATAACAAGCAATTACAAATATACACTCGCCACTTTATTAGGTGTACCTTGCTAGTACCTGGTTGGACCCCCTTTTGCCTTCAGCACTGCCATCATTTTGCACGGCATAGATTTAGCAAGGTACTGGAAACATTCCTCAGGAATTCTGGTCCATATTGACATGATAGCATCACACGGTTTCTGCAGATTTGTCAGCTGTACATTCATGATGCAAATTCCCTGTTCCTCCACATCCCAAAGGTGCTCGAATGAATTGAGATCTGGTGACTATAGAGGCCATTTGAGTAAGATGAACTCATTGTCATGATCAAGAAACTAGTTTGAGATGTTTTGAGCTTTACAACATAGTGCCTTATCCTGCTGGAAGTAATCATCAGAAGATCGGTACCCTGTGGTCATAAAGGGATGAACATGGTCAGCAACAATACTCAGGTAGGCTGTGGCATTTAAAAGATGCTCAGTTGGTGCTAAGGAGCCTAAAGTGTGCCAAGAAAATATCCTCCACACCATTACACCATCTTCAGCCTAAACCGTTGATATATGGCAAGATGGATCCATGCTTTCAGGTTGTTGACACCAAATTCTGACCCTACCATCCGAATGTCATAATAGAAATCGAGACTCATCAGACCAGGCAAAATTTTTCCAGTCTTCTGTTGTCCAGCTTTGGTGAGCCTGTGCGAATTGTAGCATCAGTTGCCTGTTCTTAGCTGACAGGAGTGGTACCCAGTGTGGTCTCCTGTTGCTGTAGCCCTTCTACTTCAAGGTTCAATGTGTTGTGCGTTCAGAGATGCTCTTCTGCATACCATAATTGTAACGGGTTGTTATTTGGGTTACTGTTGCCTTTCTATCAGCTGGAACCAGTTTGGACATTCTCCTCTGACCTCTGAAATCAACAAGGCATTTTCGCCCAGAGAACTGCCACTCAGTGGATATTTTCATTTATTCTGACCTTTCTCTGTAAACCCTAGTAATGGTTGTGCATCAAAATCCAGTAGATCTGCAGATTCTGAAGTACTCAGACCAGCCCATCTGGCAACAGCCACTATGCCACGTTCAAAGTCACTTAAAGCAATTTTCTTCCCCATTCTGATGCTCGGTTATAACTTCAGCAGGTCGTCTTGACAATGTCTACATGCCTAAATGCATTGAGTTGCTGCTATGTTATTGGCTGATTATTTTAGTTAACAAGCAGTTGAACAGGTATACCTAATAAAGTGGCCGGTGATCATATATAGTGTACTAAAGAAAAATATTTCATAAGCAGATTATGGTTGAAAAAATATTATTTCATGAGTAGATTATGTACTGTATATTTGTGCAAAGTGTATTGAATACGCAGATCACCATGATGTGTTGAATATTGGTTGAACTTTTATACTTCGTACAGTGAATATTTTTAAGGTTTCTCTTGTTCAGATCTGCTATATCAACAGCTTTTTATGTCCCCATCTGCTCTGATTTTACTGTCTTTTTGTTGTTAGTTGGTCTTGTTTTCCTGGCCCATCCATAACACTAAACTTCTCATACTCTTCCTACTACTGTGTTCTCAAATGGAAGTTAAGTTTGCAATTTCTAGACAAATGCACAAATATACGTAGTTTTATGTATGTAAGTGGCCATTGACAAAGGCATCTGTAAAAAAAAAATGACATGCAGCTGCTTGTGTTCATATCCCATATACTGATATTGTAAGGAAAATAAGCATACAGTCAAAGGCTGTGTTTTGATAAAATTAACTACTGTATCTAGACTGCATGCTGCAAACATGACTCCAGGGTCATTTACTGTATTTCAAAGCCAGTGATCTGTGATGAGGCTACAAATTGCATCTTCTGTTAGCAAAGCGCTTATCCACCCAACAACAGAACATTTTTAATCTTCGATATTTTTTTTTTTGTCTCGAATGTAGTAAACCACTTTTAATCATCTTTTATTTCTAATCTAACATGTCATAATGTAATATAACTTTATCAGAACCTCAACTATGGGATAATGTAGGGGCTGACACTCATTTAAGCAACATAAGGTAAAAAAACAGAAATATTGTTTTTAATTTACTAATAAAAAATGCACCTGCAGTAAGAAAGAATAATTGGACAATCAAACAGCAATATAAAAAAACTGTTAAAGTGCTAAAAACAGAATAATACTTCAAACATTACCTTTTATTATTTCTTGCATTTGAACATTTGTATGATTCTCTTTGAAACACACATCCCTTCTGTAAGCACACTGTGCAGCCAAGGTGAACCAAATGAGAATTTGATATATTGTATGCAACAGGTTGCATCTTCAATAAAATAAAGCCAAGGAATCACTGCAGACTGCAAGCACTCATACATTGCTTATGCAGACATTTTGCAAAGACTAATAGATCTTGGTTTCCATTTACTGCTAGTGCTTGCATTAGACCTTTATTTTATTACCCTAAAATATATATGCACTAATTCAGAAAATTAATTCAGTAATATTTCCATGTACCAGTTTAAATTATTCATCAATGTATGGGATCCACTTAAGTCAGCGTTGCTCAATAGTGTGCTTACTCAGATGGAAAAAATAACCACATATGGTTCTTCATTCCCGCAAATTATTCTTTCTAATTAAACAAACCCTTTAGAGCATAAAATTGTTTGAATGAAACTATAGTAAAGTGACAGCCATAAACACACATTTAATATATACTTTAACAAGCAAAATCCGTCATACAAACTAACATTAAATGTATGTCCATTATCAAAACCAATTAATCCACTTTTTTGGTGGATACTAGATCTTTGTAGCGTCTAGTACAAAGCAAATACCATTCCTGGATGCCATTATTGGGCATACGCATATGCTCACAAACACAAGTTCATCTTTCCCCAAGCTGTTCTTTCAAATCTTCAGATGGTGCACATAAGAGAATCGAAAAAAGTGCTTTAACCAGCCGGCCTGTTAAACTAGTATATACTGACTCCATATTTACCAGCACATTTTAAATTAGAAAAAGAGATAATATAGTATAATATTTTAACTTCATATTTTGTTCTTTGACTGTGGTGAGCTGGCACCCTGCCCAGGGTTTGTTTCCTGCCTTGCGCCCTGTATTGGCTGGGATTGGCTCCAGCAGACCCCCGTGACCCTGTAGTTAGGATATAGCGGGTTGGATAATGGATGGATAGATGGATTTTGTTCTTTGATAACAATTTATATATAAGAAGTCCTTCTTTTACGAACCAGGTATTTAAACATGACTCTTAATAATGAACTATTTTGGATCTTTACATAACACTTAATCCTTGCGGGGTGTTTCTAAGAATATACTATTTATCTATATGCTGATTGGTGTAATTGAAATGGTTTCCAGGTATGTTATGTAAATGAACCTAGATGATTGACTGAAGTATTTCTGGTAGATTTCTTAAGTCTGCCATGTTGCATTAAACAAAAACACATAGGCCACTACAAGCTGTGTAGATAAAGGATGTCCATTTTGGAGTTCATTTATAACGATGGATCAAGATTCATTCTTTACTAAATATTGCATTTTTGCAACAGTGTGTAGTTTATTAAGGGCCTTTTTGAAAGATCAGTCAAGTCAGTTAACTGCCTAGATTATATTGAAAAAAGATGAAAAAGAGTGCAAGCCCATTACACACTTTTCAAAGCAATCACCTTATGAGTAGGCAGTCACATGAATGAGACATACAGTATATTGTAGCAATGTTTATTTGTAATGTCACAAAGCAAAAAAAAAACATTCTTAACTAACAAGTATAAGGCCATGTTATGAATCATTTAAGGTGTTCTAATTCTTGATCTTACAGCCTCATAGAGTTTGGGGGATCAATGTAAGTGCTCGTTTATATTCTTTTTCATTTTTTTATTTTTCCCACATTTGTCTACAATGAATATCACATCAAACATGCATAGCAGAACACTGACATTTGAATATGGTGTTTGCCAGATTGACAATTTTAAAAAATAAACACTCTGTTGACTTTAGGATATAGAGACTCTAAACCACTTTGTTGGCACATACTGTAGTTGCATTTTATCTTCTCCTTTTATATATTTGCCTTTTGTCAATTGTGATATTGTAAGCCAGTAACTACAGTATGTACAAGTTTTATATGCAAGTACAGTACATGACAGCACTTGAGAATACTTTGTAGCCCCTTAATAATATGCTTTTAAAATTAACATATATTTAGAGATTAACTATTATGTTATATTTTTTGCCAGCAGGATTTTGGTTGTTTCACGTACATGTTAATGAAGATTTTGTCATTTTGTTGTAATTAGTATCTGTGTGTGTCTAGGGGCTTATTGAGTCATGAAGCAGTACCATCATTAAGCACATGAGTGTGAGGTACTATAACTAGAATACTGCAGACATCATTGTTGTGCAAGTGCATCCACATATTCTCATATGTATCATCTTAGAGACATTTACTCTAAATTCTCTAAGCCTCTAATTTCACTTCAGTACTTAGTAGAATGGGAAAAGGGTAACATAGTGGTAATAAAATAAAAATGAGGAACCATATTCATTTTAATAATTGTTAGTCTGGTTTAGAATGACAAAGGGAAAGAGGAACAGTATGCAAGAGACTTGTTGACACTTGTGAAGATTCGATAGTAATTTGATTCTATGTAGCTCTGTAGTAGAAGACAGATATAAATACCAAGATATTTAAAGGAACTGACCTCTCAGTTCTTCTGGTCTCTCTTGGTTAGCACAGAGGTTTAAGGGAAGAAGATTTAGACCAGTTTCTTTTACAACCTGATAGATTTTTAACTGAACAGAATAAACTGAGCACATGTGGGAGATTGGAGGGGGCATTGCAGAGAAAGAGTAAAATATCATCAGCATAAAAATAAATTTTATGCTGAGAGCCATACAGTGCAATAGAAGAAATATTTTTTAGAGAATGAAGGGTGATGCCTCCAGGTTCAAGAGCAAGATTAAAAAGTAACAGAGAAAGTGGGTAGCTCTACCTAGCTACCAACCACCCTTGAATATCTGAAAAATAATTAAATGCATTTGAGTTATTGAGGAATATTGCTGTGGCAAAAGAATATAAAGTTTAAACCATAAATAATTTGATTACCAGAATCCATCACAATCATAACCTGCCAGAGGAAATTCTAGTTCAGGTGCTCAAAAACTTTCTCAGTAACAAATGAGAGAATAAAGTAGTGCTATGTCCAATATATGCAGTGGGCATCTCATATTGTCCACTACATGAAAGATGTGAATAAACCTAAATGATCAACATGAATTAACTTAAACTAAACCTTTTGAAGGTGTTTGGTCAAGAGGTTTGCCAGTAATTCAGCCTTAAAATTTATCATTGTGATGCGGTGATAGAGCAATCTATGTAATCTTTTCTCTGCTTTAATAGGAGACCAATCATAGCAGAGTTTATTGTTGGGTTTAGTTTGAAAGACAACATAAAATAGTTCAGTTGAATAGAGAGGAGCCAGCTGATTCCAAAGAGCAGAGAGTAGCTCTGGGGGCAAACCATCCACACCTAGTGCTTTCTTTGGACACACTGGATCAAGAGCGTCTTTTAGCTCTGATAGTGTTATTGGAGAATCCAGCAAGGGAAGCATAATCTGCTGTTAAGCAGGAGAGAGACAGTTTACCTAGAAAATAATTAATCTCAGTAAGTGGAGTGTTTGAGGATCTAGAAAAAGATTGAGTTAGAACTGTTAAAAAAAATCTTAATTAAGTTAGGATTATTAGTGAATGTGCCCATCCAGTTTATTTGTAATGGCAGAGACAGAAGCGAATGCTTCACACTTCTGCAGCTTTAAAGATAATAATTTACTAGGCTTAGCATTAGAAATATAATATTGGGTCGTGTTACAGTGAATTTCAAATTCAGCATTGAATTTAATTAAGACCTTATTTTAGATATTATTAGTTCATATTCCAGATCCACCATACAAGGACATGCTTCTTCCAAATACGTGAGATGTGACTATAGTTCCTGTATTTTTTGTTTCAGCTTATGGGCCTCTCCCATAACATATCTGATTGTAAAATCCTTTTATAACCAATGATAAATTTATGACAGTCCAGGTTGGCTCCAGCTGCAAAAAACATCCTTGAAAAAGGAACTGTCGGTAGTTATAACCGAGATGAGCCAGTGCAATTAAGACACATGTCAGAACATGAGTAGTGTGTTTATTTAACAACTACAGTATCAAAGTGCAAAATCTATGTTCTTCTATAAATAAATGAATATGTCAATAAATAATCTGAATAAAAACAGGCGCTAAAGAGGAGGTCAAAAGTCCATAAATAAATAAACAAGGTTAAAATCTAACAGGATCTGTCTTTCTCCTAAACCATAGAATCTGCAACACTTCCAATATTTTGGCTTCTAACATAAGGATTACCACCTTCCTCTTCTAAGAAGTGATACAGGCCTTGGCAGCAATGAATGATCACTTATTGCATAATCTGGTCACATCTCCTCCAAATAATTTGGATTCTGGAAAAAAGGCAACATCCACTTTTTTGTGCCACATGTAGTTAAGGCAAGCCATCCTTTTAATATTTAATCCACAGCTGTGGACATTCTACAGTGCTACTGATAGATTAACCACTTAGACCAAGCAAGAGAAATAGAAAGCATAGAGTTAAAAAAAAAAAGAAACTAAAGACAAATGAAGCATGACGGACAATGACAAAGTGCAACCATCTCACCAAAGACCCCAGCAGTCAACAATTACAGGGCTAAATTCCCAAAACCCACCCCATACAACCCCTGCCATAGCACCCATGAAGCAATCCAACCACTTTCCCCCACCCTCTCCCACAGAGGAGCAATCATGTACAAAAACAACAAAACTTTAAGTGCCATTGCAAAAAAGTGCACAAAATTGACAATCTCTGGGTTAAAGAATTAACATTAGCACCTGGCATTGTGAGAGTGCAAAGTACTTCAACCAAAGCTCTGTCCACCCCATGCCATTAACCTAAGCACAAGTAAGCATGTATAGTAAATCTCTTATTAGATTTACAATAAACAAATGGAATGTTTTAATTATCGACAGTGTACACCTTACTGACATGTGCAGTATGATTAAATGTTCTTTGTGAGAATCTTGTAGTATACCTATACACCAGACCAGCCATGAATCAAACAATGAATGAGCCAGAAATGAAGAATGTTTCAACTTCCTGAAGTTCCTCTTCTAGAGAACTGAATACCCAATGATAGCTATCATGACCAAGCTGGTAATTGTTTAGTTACATAAAGATCAAGCATAAAGAATCAGAGGTAAAAAAGTTTACTGTATTTGTCCTGTATAACAGGGGATCAGGAAGGAGATGAGCAAAGTTTGGTCAAATTGGGTTCATTTTGTAGACCTCCAAGTTGTGTTATATCAGTCTATTCCAAATAGCCTTGGAGGGACAAAACAGTAGCTCAATGTCCCTTAGTTGAAAGCTATCATGACAGTCCTTTTGGTGGGCACCTATTGTGCATGAAGACACTCTTCATGATTGTAGATGTCAGTTGGTGGCCTTCCATTCACAAGCATGCATTATATTGTTCATGTGCAGAACAATATAAGACCCACCAGGTAAACCCACTATTGAAGGACTATTTCCTTCAACTTTTGCTATCACTTGATGATGTTTTTTGAATGTTTTTCAAAATGGATAGCGCTATTGGCATTATACAATGACAGAGCACCTGTAGCACACTGTAACAAAAGAGATTTCCATGAGCTCTGGTGTATAAAAGCATATTGAGTCAGATCAAGGACAACATTTTACCAGCACATTAATTGACAAGTTGTATGATACTTGAGGAGTGAAGAATAAGCACTGCTTTTCATCCCCATCTCCATACTACAAAGTTTGAACAGGACCCTAATGACCATGTTAGCAATTACGACTGGGATAAGTGGCTGCCAGAGATCCAGTTTGCCTTGAACACTGCAGTGCATGAACCAACTGGCAAAAAACCTATTTGATTGTGCTAGGTAGACAGCTCAATGGCCCACTTCACTGAATTATTACTTCTACTCCTCCTATATCTGCTCAGAAGACACTGATCTTTGAAACCTCCAGACAGGTCACATATTAGAAGGCCCATCACTGTCCTAACTAAATTGGACTGCCAGAAGATGGTATTCTGGCATAGACTGACATGAACATTTCAGGAAAGGCGGAAACATTTGGAAATGCTGGACAACAATGAACTCATAAAAAGGCATAGATTTGACAGAGATGGAATAATATTTGTAACAAATCTTGTATGTTACTTGATCCGTCTATGTAGAGAAGCAATGCACAATTTGCTGAAATGAAAGTGTTGGCAATGTTACATGTAAAATGCAGATTTGCAAAGGTGATGATTTGGATATGTCACAACCAATTATTCCCCAAATTTTGCACCAGACTTGGAATGACCTTACAGTGCGTGAGGTAATACGCAGATTTATACATTTCCCAACCACTCCACATGAGGCAATGTTAAAGCAAGCTGTGTTCATGCAAATTGGAACACACACAATGATTACTGCACAAATTATGAGCACACATGCAAATCACAAGCGATATCACAGTAACAACACACAGGTCATGAATGCATGTGTTGTATGGCTTGCATAATACCCTGAAAATAACTGAGGCGGGATAGATAATTGACAGTGAAATGTTACAAAGGTTTGCATTATTAGAAAACTACAAAGTGTCATAATAATTCCCAAGGAAAATAAAAAACATCATCATGCCACTTTGTGGCTCAGGTTGCAATAAAACCGCAATGTCATTCATTCTCAAATGCAAACTATAAGTAATTCTGAGATGCTTTATAAATATGGTGCCTGTTCTGGATTAGACCTCATCACTTCTTTGATGCTTCCACCAAATTATCCACCAAGCTAACACCTAAGTGGACCTACAAAAATAAATAAGAAACTGTGACCTGTAAATTACCAAATACAGAGGGGAAATGGATCAGAATCAAAGACTGACAGCATACATGTAGCCAAAATCAAAAATTACAATGGGAAAATGTGTAGCGGGCTTCAAAAATGCAAAATTATTTATTTATGTCCAGTGCATAAATGTTGTGTGTAGCTGTCAATTTACATGTACATGAATGTATACATATTGGTAAAAGTCTTTTCCTTTATTAGATGGTGGAATGAGACAGTAGTGACTGCCAGCATTCCTATTTTGTGGTCTGGCTTTTCTTTTCATGTCTGTTCTTTTCCATTAGGATTTACCACACCACCTGACAAAGTATTGGTTTCCTCTTGAATTTTTGGACAATGTCAGTTTTCTGTCTTTAAATCTCAAAATAATCAGGTGGCATCTATCTGTAGCCCAGTAATCACATAATGTTTACCTGGTCACCCCAGGATTTTAACTTCTGCAGGTAATCAGGTACCTGAAGACATTATTTCAGGCAGTGCTGCTTTGGATTGTTGCTTCATCAACAAATTGCACAGAGAGATAATTCTTTCTTGGGGATTGTAACATCTCCCATTCAATTTTTCCATCCATTTGCAACTACTTCAGTTATACATAGGTTTTATGTGTGCAGTACAAAAAAATCAAAAACCACTTCATTCATTAATTGCTAAAACCTGGATTGAGATTTTTGCACATTATTTCTGGACTTTGTATTTTATTTGTTTTTTTTATATGTGTTCGTGGGTTTTAGTGGAGAGTCAATTATTTATGTATATATGAATTTTTTACATTATTTTATATGCATATCTGTGTTAATTTTGCAGATTTTTCTTACTGCAACATATTCTGGGAGTTTTTTTATTCATTTAGCTGTTGTTTTTCTTTATTGGTTAAGATCATCTGTGTTGATGCAGTTAGGTATTGGCTAAGGTCAGACCAGTTTTCTTAGAGCCCTTTTGAATTTGAGTGGTGTGGTGTCTCATTTTGGTTTTCAAGCGACATAACCAAAATAATGTTAAATGATAAACAATAAAAAATAAAATTAAAACACGCTTCAGACTCTCATCACATGTTAGAAATAAAATATTAACACATTCCTGAGACAAAGAGTAAGACTATAGGAAGACTTTTCTATTCAGGGTGCACTATGACACCAGTGATACCCTATTTATGGATGGATTCTATGTACAGATATTGAAATGTGCATTCATAATTTGTCAAGCTACCTTACTCCTTTGAAAGATATCTAATTCTGTTTATTTTAAATAAACTACTATATTTGAATTCAAAGTCAGAAAGAAACATTAATATTGAGAAATGCATATATACTTCTGTGCAGAGATTTATACTACAGTATAATGACAAATAATAATTGGCACAAATTAATATGCATTATTATTCATTAGTCCAAATAGTACTTTTGCACAGAATTAATCATTTCTCTTGTTGGCATTTTGATTTAAGATATGTGGTAGTAATACAACAGAAAAAGAACAACCCATAATTAGAGAAAGGTCTTCAAACTGAAATTTAGATATGCTAAATCCAAATATGACATTTCAGTATAGAAAATATCAGCCTTTAATAATACATTATCAGGGCTTCAATTGTTTTTCGGAGAGCAAAAATGCATTGCCATCTACATTTATTATTTAAACAACTGCCTGCCAGTTATCGGTTGAAAAATACAGCATTGTGCGACATCTTTCCCATTTTTAAAAAATGTAAATGAAGCTGTTAAATTGTATGGTATATTCAAGATAGTGCAGCTGAAAGAAGTTAAAAATACTCAATGAATAGGTCAAATGTTAGCAATGTGGATGACAGCTATTGTAGTACTGCTTCAGTTTTTAAATGTATGTAGGACAAATATAAAATGATGCAATAACCTATCAACAACATAAATAATACATTTTAGTTACATTGTTTTATTTTATCATAGTTCCAGTATAATAAGTCACCCTTAAAATGTCCTCTAGAAAATAAAGAAATTTAAAGTATGCAGAACGACACTAGACAGAGTTTGCGTGCATGAGATATTCCTACAAAATCATGTATTCTGATGGTTTATTATTAAAGCAGTCCTACCATGTATAGCCGTTAACACTGTTGGTGTGAGTTACTTTTTTCACAAAGGGTACCACAAACTACTCCTTGGCTCATTTTTAAAGGTAACATGAAATGCCTGTACTTTAGCTTATAAGTCTTGTTTTAGATACTCACCCAATTATGGGATGCGTGTTTTTGGGACTAAAGCATATAGTCAGCCTCACCCAGTTTCCTACCACTCAGAAGACTGAACAAGGGCAGTCCCGTTTCCCTGTAAAACCTAGATTAGGTATGAAAAAGACACCTAATTCTTCAGCAATAGCATCAGGAAAACAAGATAGTTTCAGTGAGATGTCAACAAAGTTCATTTTATCTAACTCTGTACAAGTTTATGAAGATGTCAAAGTCAAATTCGCAGAGCCAGTTCAGAATGATAAAAATACCTTTATTTGACAAGTGTCAAAATTCTGGCCTTATACTGGCTCTCTTATCAATACTTAACCTTGCAGAGAACTAGCAGCTGGACTGGGTCACATTATAATGCCACATTTTGATTACTAGTTGCTTTCCCAATTTTTTTCCCAATGGATCAAATGTTGACAGCAAAGAAAAACAGTTTACTTTATATGGTTAGGCAGAATATGTGTAGTTAGCAATATTGTTTAAAAAAAGTGCTGCTGTTATACAAGTCAGAGATCGACAATAGATAGACATGAAAACTTACAAAAGTATAGGTCAATAACTGAATGATCACAAGCAAAATCAATGTAACAAATGAAATGTAGTCCAAAGCTTGCAGATTTATATATTTCTGAAGCATGTGTAGCCTGCAGTCACTGGGTATTTCAGGTCTTTTACTGTCATATGCTGTCAGGCAAGATGGGGATGAAGTCCCAGCTTGTGTTAAGACACTTCAGTCCACAGATCACCCTTTCTAGTCCATAGCTACCTCTAGGCCCAACCTTTAGTCACAGGTTCTGAAGGTTTTGCTTTTGTGTGTGTCCATGTGCTTATAGCACAGATAACAGAGAGGCCAAAAAGAGCAAAGGAGAGAGCAAAAATCATAGAGGATAATAACTAAGAATCATGAATTTGTTGGGCTACCAACAGAAAATAAAACAAGAGAAAGGAGTAAATTAACTCAATAATAGACTACTGAACGCATTAAACTAATAAATCCAATTAGGCAGTACATTTTGGAATAGATCCAGCGGCAGTTTATATTAAACAGGTTTTCTTTTTCTCCAATATTAAGCATCAAGCATATCTTAAATTCGGGACTTTATTCATTTAATGTACTTTGCATCAGCAGCGTAAAATCCAGTGAGCAAAAACAGTTCAGTGGATATGAATTATGTCAAGATACTCTCTTACAACAACAACTATTTATTTCTTGTATACCCCAAAATCACACAAGGAATGCCTCAATGGGCTTTAACAGGCCCTGTTTTTGGACAGCTGCCCAGGCTTGACTCTTAAGCCTTGACAAGAAAAAAACTCCAAAAAAGAAATTTTGGAAAGAGCAAGTCAGAAAGATACCCCCTTCCAGTTAGGTTGGGAGTGCCATGGATGTCAAAATATGGGGTAAAGACAACACTGTGATAAGAGGTCCTTAATGAATTGCGATTTTAAGTAAATAATTGAGTCTCGGAGCATGCAGGCTCCAAATGGGTGTAGGTGCATATGTCACGTGCCACTCCTGGGTTGATTGGGATGCATAGCTGATCTCGCATTCACATGCAAATGCAAGCAGGTCAGTCAGGTGTCTCATTCACACCTCATACTAGGTAGAGTGCAGCATATGCAAACAATCAGCCATTACAGAAGGAGCCCACATGGTAGAAAGAGGATCAGATCACAAAAAGAATGAAAAAGAATTGAGAGAAGGACAGAGGTTAACAAGGGAAAGAGTGCCAAGATTGAGGAGGAACCCGTGAAAGGGGATGGAAGGGGTCAGTCAGGAAGATGACCCCTATAGCAGCACTTGAGATCTGGCTGCTGAGATCCCATCTGGAGTAAGTAGAGGAGACATTGGTATTTAGAAAGCTGCACGGGGTCATTGATTATATAAAGGACAGATTCTGCTTGGGTTTTTTATCTAATTTTTTATTGGCTTATTTATTGGATTTTACCTTCACATTTCACTTTGACTTTATGATTTATTTAAGATCTTTTGCACTACACTTCTTGGAACACTGTTTGGTTTTAATAAAAGCAATTTGCACATTTGCACCAAACCCTTGCCGACTGTGTGTGTCCTCACTTGCCAAGCTTATCTCAGTTTATGACTATTGATGGTTCTGGGTTCAAGAGGCTCCTGTAAGCAACCAGGGAGCGTGGAGCTGACATGGACCGTTACAAACATACAAAACAGAATACAAGTAATCCTTCTCACTGATCCTGATGGCCAATCTATCATTGACACCTCAGAAATACAATAGGATATAGTTTATTCTTTTACAGCGCTCCTCACCAAGTGCTGCGGCAAATCTCAAGGCAAAATGCACCACTCACTAAATACAGAATTATCACATATAAAGATACAGATTTGTTAAAATACATTAAAAACAAACTATAAACTAATTAACATGAATGAAAAACAATATCTGTCATTCAGATAATTGTAGAACCACAGCCAGATTTTAGAAAAGGAGTCAGGCAAGCCAGACACAGTCAGTCCTGAAAGACAGTCCTGAGTCCTACAAATTGTACCTGTCAAAAGAAGCGAAACAATCAGGCCTGTCCATAACATTTGCAGTCTAGATGTTGGCCTAGGCCAGGGTATACTAGCACATTGGTGTGCACAGAGACAGGATCATAGAATAATGAACAATAGCTTTCCATTTTTGTCTGCTAAGATTTCTGGAGGTATTTCTGAGTGAAGTTAAGCATCTAAAAATGATCTTAAACCACAATTATTGTCTAAAAAAAGCAGCAAGTCTTTTCAAAAATAAAATCTTTCAAGCTGCTGGAATTAAGTCACAAGACCGCCAGGCTGGCCAGAAACCAGCTGTCTGCTTTTAAAAGAGCAAGAGAGTAGGCACGGAGGTCTGGCTGCATGCCATAAGAACTTAATACCACAATTGGTAGCACACACTCCAATAGTGGTACTGTGCTGCCCACTGACATTCCTAAAAACAAACATGGTAACCCTGACAAGAAAGGGATAGTGTTATTCTGGAGCTTTACCAAAAAGTTACCCAGAGAATAGCATTAAACTTACTTCAGCTGAAACTAGAGTTCTGGAAAGGTTTAACTGAAAAAAATACTAAATACCAGGGTCATGAGAGAGAGTGAGAGAAAGGTAATATGAAAACAGGGAAAAAAAATTGGTGGTACATAGAAGGTGGGCAAGTGAGGCTAAGGAGGCCCATATTTATTAGTCTCAAGGTGGTGTCTGTCATAACATTGAATGTCCAGTCGGAGGTAAGTATCTTGAACACAGGGGCCTTTTATTGAATGCTGCACATACAAAAACATACATGCTACCCCCTTTCTTTATGATAAAACTGCTGTCGTAAATATCACTACATGACAGTGGCAAGGTCTTTTTTTATATAAATCTTGTGTTTTGCTACTTTATGTTCTCCAGTTGTTGATTGTTCACTTATGTGCTTCTTTCTGAAACTAACACATTATTTTATAATTTGAGTCTCTAGCTTTATTCATATGGTTTTCACAAGATGTCTGTTGAAGAAACAACATCCTCATATAACTCAGTTGTTTAACAGTATAACTCAACAACTTTCATATCTTTATTTCAATTTCAACCCACGTTTTAAATGCATAATTTGTGATATTTAAATTAAACTGTATGAAATGCTATAATTGTTTTAAAAATTTGTAGTTTTCAGCTAATTGTTGGATAATATAAAAAAAACTGGCTTATGGCAGCAGGCTCAGAAATATGCATCTTTTCACAACTCCATGACCAGAATTTGTTAAAGGTGTAGTAAATTGCACATGAAATTTTCAGCTATATGAAATCATAAGCATTTAACACTAGAATTCCTGAAGCCTACGAAAAAAGTCGTTTAAATGCGGCTGCCAGTCATGAACTGGGCCCTTCGTCGCACAGCATTATGATTTTTTATAAGGGAAACAAAATTACAAAGAAAACCCTTAATGATTCTTACGAAATAAAATGAAACCTGTAGCTCTTATAGAATTATGCTATAATAAAATGATGGTTTAAATGCTGATGTTTTGGGGGGCATATTCACATTAGCAGGTAGCTCATTGCATAATTTGGAAATTACAGCCAAGCTTCCTGCTTTTCACAGTAATGTTTTTACCCTAAATATTTTAAGTAAAAGATTTTAAAAATATCTGTCATTTTGGACTAATTTAGAGTCCTAGTGAACCTAACATGCTTCCCTTTGGGTTGTTGAAGGAAACAAAACAACTATTGAAAACTCAGAATCAGGAAGAGCAAAGTAAAGTGATGAAGCCAGGAATTGATCCTAGGCATCCAGAGCTCTGAATTTTGAATTTAAAATAGAATAAATACTGTATATTGTAGTCTTGTGATATATCATGTCCGGAGGGTATTTTATTGAATTAATTTATTAGTTATTTTAATGAGCCTTATTACAGTTACCTGCTGGATTAGCTGCCTCAGACAAGTGTATCAGATATAACTGCATGCAATCACATTTATATAGTCAATTACAGGATGAGAGTGAAAGCAGAATACCCAGAATGAGCTAAGGTGGCCACATTAGAGGCATGTTAGAGCTTAGAGGGTTAAAACAATAACGAAGGAGCTATCGCTCATGAAAAGATCATTTGGGCTGAGAGGTATTCAATGGCGAGAGAACAAAACTGATGGCTGAGCTTCTGGAGTGTGGCTATGTTCAAATGTGCTGATTTCAGAAAAAGAGCAGATGAAAATGAAGAGCCACCACAAAAAGAATCTGACTTGAAGATGCAAATCATAGCAGATACCGTGATAAGGGCAAAGCTCCAGGGTCAGCTGTGTTGACCAGCTGAGGTGGCAGCTCAAGAGCTGTTGTTACTGATGGAGGTGGCAATTCAGGTCTAAGGGTTATCAGTTAAGGTGGCTTACTAGGATGCAGTGGGCTACATGACGAGGGATCCATTATGATCTCCTGCGGAATGGAAAAGGGATTACCTCTCAATGGATTAATTTTAAAACTATTCACTTATGTATTTATTTACTCATGTATGTATATACAGTATGTATGTACTGTATGTATGTATTATTTTTCTACAGAGGTGCAGTGGTAGTGCTGCTGCTTTGGAGTAAGGAGATTGTGGGTTCACTTCCTGGGTTCTCCCTGTGTGAAGAGTGCTTTGAATAGTGAGAAAAATGCAATATAAATGTGAAGAATTATTATTATTATATTAGTATTATTATTATTATATGTTTTTATAGACACTGATTTGTTTTAAAAAACACTTACCTATTGAAGCACTGATGCACTTTAATTCTTTTGTTGTAAATAAACTTCTGTTACACTTTTGAGCTGAAAGGCTTGACTGTCTCCTTACTTGCCCTGGTCTGTCTTGGTAGATGACTACTGATGTCCCAGAATAAAATGATAGTCATGGCTGCAGGCACTGGAACTTCATAGCCTAGATAAAATAATTTGTTGGCATTTCTGACCAAAAAAAAATCTTAATGTAACATTTAACATATGAAAAACTTTTGTTACGATACTTTGTAACACTTGGGTGTCAAGACCTGATACATGGAGCCTCTGAACTTCACTACCTTGACGAATGAGCTCTAGAAATGTTATGAGGAAAGATCTACACCCAGCATTCAACTGTCAATAAAAGCAAAAATTGCAAAGCAGCAGAGTAAATCAATGTCATAACTTAATATGGAAGCATAAAATCAAAATTACCAAACAAAATAATAATTCTGCATCACAGTCACATGTAATAAACATATGCAATATATAGATGTGTTCTCTAGCCTCCTGAAGACTTAAAAATAACAGTAATCAATATCAAAAGCAGAACTGAGGGGTATTCCACAAAGTGTGCTTATGAAATTGAGAGTTAGCTAAGTACGCCTCACTTAAATAAGCCTCGTTTTTCAATTGAGATTCATTTAGTTCCATTAAGTCAAGGCGGGCTTTAGCAATCCTCAATTATGCGCATACTTGTGAGATTTAAGCAGCCCTGAGAACTGATTTTCGATAACATCAATCAAGGTTTCAAAAAGCACAGAGGATGGTGCAGTATCAGCAGATTGCTACATGTGACTTTAAGAGTGAAACCGATGTGACATATGAGGCAGCTTTGAAAAGTTAAAGAATTATTTAATTGTCATAAAACAGAAGAACATGCAGCAGAGATGGTGGTGGTCTTTTCGGCAGTTGATCAAGAAATAATAGTTCATTGATAATAATACAAAAAGGAAATGAGTCTGCTGTTGAGAAAGCTGGAGAGACTGCGAGGCAAACTTAGGCAGACCAATGCCTAAGTACATTAGGGTTCTGAATTTGTGCATTGCGAACTTAAATATAAGTGGTGTTATTCACATTAAAAAAGTAAACATGTTAGTTTGTGAATGTCATATTTGAAACACTTAGAACAAGTATTCAGTAGCAATATAAATTGCATTTGACAGCAATTGAAAATTACATACAAGAACATACTTTAGAATTCCTAGAATATACCTTTGTATGCAAACCTAGAATCTGCTACTGATGCGATGCCCCAATGTCACTCCTGCTAATTAGTTTTCCCTTATCAGAATGTCAGGTTGGGCAATACGGCTGGGCATTCACATTGATGTCATCTAAAAGGACTAAACTCTGCACTGATCGTATGATTTGTATTTTACATATTCAATTTCTAATAAGTTTGGTGGTACCATTACTGACACACAAGTGCAGTCTATTTATTGCACCATGACGTTTGAGAAGCATAAATATCATATACTCTCACTGATACAACTTTGGATAAATACTTTAATAAAGTCTGACCAAAAACAAAGTCGAATTGATGCAAATGGTTTGCACAGTGGTCAGGCCTTACTGACTTCACAATGTATGGCTTCAGCTAATTGCATATAAAGTTGTTTTTTGCAATGTTGCAGTCATTGGGAAATGTCAAAGGGCCTGTGCTGTCCTTTAATTCTTTGTTACAGACAATCCAAGCTCTGTTTTTCATCAAAGTTAAAAAAAACAGACAAACCATGGATTATTTCACAGGGTTGTTCAAAATTAACTGACTTTAAGGCATTGAATGTAACCACAAACATCTGTATGAAAATCATCAGGTCTGGGTACCAGGCCAGAGTTCACAAATTTTATAATGAGAGTTTCTATTTTACTGACATATCATCAGTTACAGAACATTTTGTATTTTTAATATTCTGTTAGTAGGAAAAATACAATATGGACTAATATAAAATAATAAAGAGTAATAAAGTATAAAGAATGTATTTAATTATTGAGGCATACAATCGAAACTATCATAAGCACTAAGTAAGTACGTAGTTACATGGAGAGACCTTTGGCTCTAAAATGGAAAAGGGGCACTTTCTGAAGCAGAGTTTGCTGTATTACAACATCTTTTTTTAATAAAATATTTTTTATTAATAGCACCGGTAACAGCTAACATGAATAATATGGTATTTCCATTTTTCAGGCACATATAGCATGTTACAGAAATGTATACAAGGATATATGTTATAGGAAAATGCAAAAATAGTTTTTATTGGTTTTGAAGTTCATCTGCCTTTTTCTAGCAAATCTGTCATAGTTGCTAAATAATTTTTCCATTTCCATATTAAATAAAATTACACAAATATATCTTTCAATTCACTCACCTATGTAGACCTTTTCCAGTTCATAGTCCCAGAGCCAATCCACGCACGGCTGCAGGACCTGACAACATACCTGGTCATGTGCTCAAAGAATGTGCCAGTCAACTGGCTGGTGTCCTCACAGACATCTACAACACATCTCTGAGCCAGTCGTCAGTCCCAGCATGCTTCAAGTTGACCACCATCATACCAGTGCCGAAGAAGTCATCAGTGACATGCTTGAATAACTACTGACCAGTTGCACTCACGTCAATCATAATGAAGTGCTTCGAAAGGTTAGTCATGTCACACATAAAGACTAATCTCCCTGCCTCCCTTGACCCTCTTCAGTTTGCATACCGCTCAAACAGGTCAACTGAGGATGCCATATGCTCTGCCCTTCACCTCTCCCTGACACATTTGGATAAAAAAGACACATATGTCATGATGCTATTCATAGACTTTAGCTCAGCCTTCAACACAATCATCCCTCAAACACTGGTTGTAAAACTGAGCAGGTTGGGCCAGAGCACCACTCTCTTCAATTGGATCCTGGACTTCTTGACAGAGAGGCCCCAATCAGTTTGGATGGGCTGCAAAACTTCCCGCAAAATCACACTGAGTACTGGAGTGCCGCAGGGTTGCATGCTTAGTCCACTGCTGTTCACCCTGCTGAGTCATGACTGCACAGCCACGCACAACACCAACCACATCATCAAATTTGTGGATGATACAATGGGGCTGGGACGGATAAGCAGGGATGATGAAACAGCATACACAGATGAGGTGGAACAGCTGTTTGCATGGTGTGACGACAACAATCTATCTCTCAATGTTGACAAGACAAAAGAGATAATCGTGGACTTCAGAAAATCACATCCTGCCCACATCCCACTCAGCATCAACAGTTTAGATGTGGAGACTGTTAGGAGTACCAAGTTCCTCAGTGTGCACATAACTGAGAAACTTACGTGGACACATAACACCTCACTAATCAACAAAGCCCAGCAGAGACTACACTTCCTGGGGTTGCTGAAGCGAGCAAGTCTTCCTCCTTCCATCCTCACCATGTTCTACAGAGGCACCATTGAGAGTGTTCTGACCAGCTGTATCACTGTCTGGTATGGCAACTGCAACATATCCAACCTCAAGCACCTGCAAAGGATAGTGAGGACAGCAGAGAAAATTATTGGGGTGCCTCTCCCTTCACTACAGGACATATTTTACAAAAGCAGTGTCTGCATGGCCTGCAGCATTGTGCAAGGCCCCTTACACCCCTCACATGGATTTTTCACACTTCTGCCACCCAAGAGAAGATACTGCAGCATCAAAGCCAGATCTGCCAGGCTGCAGGAGAGTTTTTACCCCCTGCTGCCACCTGGGATCTTCCTCACAGCTTCAACCACCTCTGAAAACAGAACTTTTATACATGCAAGCCACTTTCCTACAAAGACTAGTATGCATGTAAGAAAAAGAACTGAAAATCTTATACTGACCTTTAAGTATTTTGATATTCTTGATATCCTGCTGTGAAACATTCTGACCTATCATTGTTTACACGTCTTAAACAACTATTATCATACACTGATAATTTCTATATTATCTATGTCAATTTATTATTTATTTATTCTATTACATATCTTTTGGCTATATGTATGTATCTAGATTATAAATACCATACATTGCATCAATGTTCATATTGCTAACTACAAGTCAATATTACTGCTACTTCTTTGTCTTGTCTTTGCACAATGTCTTGTTTGTGTTTTAATTTTTAATTTAAATTTTAATTCTATTTTTAATTTATTATTTGCATGTCATATTACACTGTGGACCCTGAGCTTCGCAATTTCGTCTATCAGTATATTTGTATATGGTTGAGATGACAATAAAGTTCACTTTGACTTTGACAAGAAAGAACCCAGGACAGGACATTCAGTTCACTTAACCTAATTTCAAATGTACATTGCGGGCATTTGTCTGACAGTTTACTGATAATTGATTATCCCCATTCACACCCTTTACAATGGAATAAAACACAGGCAGGAGAAAGTGTCAATCATTATTCTTTATTTAAATCTTGCAAGAGGCAAAAACTTATGTTAGTGTTTTTGCAAAGAAAAAAGTGTCCTTTGTGCTATATTTACTGTATACAATCCATTGATTAGGTCACTACTCAAAAAAGGAATTCATTACATAAATAGAAAAACTTTAACATGATTGGTTACACTGAGTTGCTAACGGGACATGACAAAGTTGACACCTTAAATGACCACAATTTGATTGATAGTCCTGTTAGCTTAGGATGTACGTGACATTTTAAATGTATTATTTTTGTTCTTATTTTAGAAGTGTGAGTTCTGTCCAGATTCAACCTGTTTTAAAAGAAAGAAGATGAAGATGTATTTTTTTATGATTCAGCTGGGTTCAAAAACAGGAAACTTGGTACTAAGCAGAAATATAGAAAAATGATTATGCCATAAAATGAAACATTTTCTCTTAAGGGGCTATATAAAATAACAAGAAATGAATTTATCGTAGTGAATAATAAAATAACAGCATCAGCTTTTAAGCATTAACTCAGAAAGATATGAGACTCAGACACATGCTAGGTGCACATTGGAGCAGGATTCAAATTCAACCCTTACAAACCTTTATGTTGATAGATCTTTTGAGAACTAGGGTGAATTTTCATAACATGCATATGTAATTACCATTATTTTAAATGGAATAAATTAAGAATTCCCAACCCCCAATTTTTTTCTTCAAATAACAGCAAAATCCATGACAATTGTCAGAATGAATTTAATAAGATAATTAGACATCAAATCAAACTCTAATAAGATATTACCCTTTATTAAATACTGTTCAATTAATTTTTTTATCTGTTTTAAGACTTTCAAGACTTGAAGTTTCACATTCAAAGGAAATGCCTTTTAATCTATATTGTGCTTTTCCAAATATTTCATGATCATTTTTTGGACCAACATGCCAAGAATGCATGCAAGTAACACACATGACAATTTGACTGTAAAAGTACACATTTTGCTGTACTATATGGAAGTTGTTCTGTCACCTTTGGCAGGCAGTTACAAAGACTATGAACACAGCATAAGCTGTGTGAATGTGATTGCATGTCACTAATGTCCGGTCCTGGCCCCTTGCAAGGTGTACTGGAAGACTTGAAGATGATCAGGTGTTAATGCTCAAAAGGGTATTTGAAAATTTTACCAGACTTGGTGGTTCATAAGGGAAAAAAAGAAGGTATAAAAAATGTGAATACGCACGTCTTCAGTAATTTGGGGATGCCTATAGTTCGAACAAAACTAAAGTGCATTTTCAAATGAATGAATGAATAAATTAGCACTTTTTCATTACTCCATTTGATGTACATCTGCTATTATAAAAGTAAACCTGTCAACCTTGGCAATGTAATCAAAACTAGGGTTTGCAAAAACATTAATGAGTGCTGACTTGTTAAATTACACAGAGAATGTGGTATAGGAGCATAGTAGTGTTGTACATTTTTTAAAAGATAAATTAAAAACAAATATTTACCAAACATCACTCAATTACCAAGCATGCCAGTGAAAAATCTTCGATTTATTAATAAGTAATATCTTTACATTGTATTAGTGAGAGAGGTAAGATTTAAGTGTTTAGATAAGAAATAGAGAGTGAAATAATGCAATAGGTTGTTATTTTTTTATATAAACCAAATTATATGTATTCATTTTATTCATGATGTATATATACTTTTTTAAAGTAGATGTTCTTTCACTACAGCATACTATATATCTTTGTCAATACTTGGGCTTACTTTTCAAATGTTTATTTGGAAACTGATATGTTAGGCATTCTTGTTATCACCTATAGTGGTACCTTAACCTTACATGTCAGCCAGAAAGCACATAAAACCCAGGAATATTTTAAAGTCAGAGTGTGGCTGCTATGTTGTGGTATGAACTTTGTCTCCTGTGATCACTGTCTGAGGGTAAACTTCGCAATTTACAGATCCTCTGTCTCAGAGGGTTTTTATCCTCGCCTACAGCTGTAGAAAATAAATGAATTCCTCCTGAACAATTCTCATTACTGCCATCCTTTTACCACACTGGGACCCTAACAAAGTAAAGAAGTGACAGGGATAGCAGAGAAAAGGAAAGCAAAGCAGGCAAGAAATAGGACAAATTTGTTTTATTATTTTTTAGGTGTTACCTTTACACCCAGCACCCAGACAATATTTAGTTTATATAACAGGTTCTTTTTATAAACACCAAATGGGACTTTTTAGACTTGCTTGGAAAAGCAAGATTATCACAATATCTTGGATGTGTTTCAGATTATTATTAAAGATAACTACTGGCACTTTAATATTAGAAAAATGACTTGCTTGAGTGTTTTGAAGTTTTCCAGTGCAACATCAGTCAGTGTAAGTCAAACTACATTGTTTTTGACCTGAACAATATGTTGATTGTAACACATTCCCAAGTAAATTCTATACAGGAGTTTCTCTGTTTCCTCACTAATCGGTAAAATATTAAGGACTGCTAGTATAGCCACAGGAGGGCCCTTTCCAGCGCAGTTCTGTATCTTCACAAGATTATCTCTTGAGCTCAAGAGCTCATCTGCCTGCACTAAAAAGGTTTCAATTAGTTCCTGACCATGATACTCATAGCCACAGATGGGAACTCACTTTTAAATTGAAACTTTACCAGTAAGCTTTTATATGCATTCATTTCAAACTTAATATTTCGCAAGGAAAACTGTGGTTTAAAATATTATATAATGTGGCCAATACAAAATGCTGATAATTACAGCATTATATATAGTGAAACAAAATTCACAAACATCACAATGTTCTAAGATAAATGCTTTCTTGTCTTTTTTTCCAGAGCGATAGGAATCCAAAGGTACCTTTGAACTTCATAAGCGAAGATGTCAAAGATAAATTTGACATGTTTGCTTATAAGTATTAGTGTGTCACTCACCTTGTTGACTGTTATAACGTGTGTTTTAAATTTATTATTATGCAAGATTTTGCAACTTCTTAAAACTGTTTTTGTGCTTGTGTTGCACATTCTAAAGTGATTTTGAAAGCGGATGTTAAGCAAAAGGCTGTAGTACTTGTTATCATGTATGTGTATTATGTAATTCAATTCAAATAGTTATCAAGTTTATATGTACCATATGCATTCCTACATTTGCATATATATTATGTTTACTTGGATGAAAAGAAATAACTGTCAAAAGCATTTAGGAGATTAACTCAGGCGCACTCACAAACATAATATTACAAGTTTACACAATGACAAGGACAAAAGAGCAAATGCTTTGTAAAATATTCTTTTGAACTTTCAGTTAGTAGCTAGAATATTTAAATGCTTACAAAATATATATATATATATATATATATATATATATATAGTGACAGGGGCCACTGTCGTCCCATTGAACCTTCAGATCAGATGCTAGACACGAGGTAAAAGTCCAAATATTCACTTTATTATTAATAGACAGTACACAAAGAACCCTCTTCTCCACAATACTCATAAACCACAATACAAATCACACAATCCTCCACTTCCAGACGCGTTGCCACCCTGCCACCCAGCTCAGCTCAATGTCTGGGATCTCCCATAGTCCTTTTATAGTCCGTGATCCGGAAGTGCTTCTGAACCCGCAGTCCATTTGACTTCCTAGCACTTCCGGGTCAGATGAAAACTCCTCGTCTTCAACCCGGAAACACATCATTCCCTAAGTCCATGTGACTAGGATGCACTTCCGGGTTGTAGGAAAAATACTTGTTGCTCCTCCCTGCAGCTCCTTCTAGTGGCCACTGTGGTATCCAGCAGGGCTGTGGATGAAAACTCCATTGTCCATAATTCCCTGCTGGTATTCGGGGTACCTCCATGCTGCAGGGAGGGCTCCACCTGGTGCCCTGGGTGTATTGGCCAGGATGACTGTATATTATATATATATATATATATAAACAGGTTGTTTCTGAATTTCTGAAGATGGATTGTTATAGTATTTAAAATATTAGATTGGCCACATTTTCAACATGACAGTGATTTTCATTTCTTTATGTATAAATCGGAATTTAAAATACAGAATTTGTTAAACTCTACAACCAAACAAAAATCTACTAATATAAAACTACTGCATTATCACTCTATGGAAAAAATGAAATGAAATAGCAATAAGCAAAAATAAGTATATATTTGCAAACGACTAATAAGAATTTTTCAAAGGGTGGGTATCAAAACTAAAAAAAAAAAAAAGTTCTTTCTTTACAAGTTTTTAATTTGAACAATTGCTTAACAAAATAAATTCTTCTAACATTCAAGAGCAACATGCTAATCTATTAAATTATACAAATTTATCAATAAATGTAATGTGATCCCTTACATAATGGGTACAGTGCATTGATGGGACAAATTTAAAAGGATAGTATGAATGGTAGGATAAAGATGATCCGCAGTAGCAACCCCTAAAGGGAGCAAGAAGAAGAAGAAGTATGAATGGTTGGATTGACTCAGACAAGAAATAAAATAATACATTCATAATTACAGTTTGTTTAACTTGTCTTTGTGATATCCCGTGTAGTGGGAAGTGGCCCCAGCCTACACTCTGGACATCTGATAGTTCATGAACCGAACGGGATCAATGGAGAGAAGAGACACAGACAAAAATTGAAGGGTGAATGGTGCAAGTTTATTTACAAGAGTGCTGTACACAAAAAAATGCATTAGTGTAAGGTGGGCTTTGAGACACAGTCCTTTAACCCTGACACTTCAAAAAGAAAATAAAAACAAACAAAAAGGAAAAATATGGTGTATTTACAAAAACAGTGCACTCCTACAAAAACTACACACACACGTTCCAATAATGAAGGTTGTCATCTCTTATCCCGAGTTCAAGACGTTCCTCCAGCAGGAAAGTAAAATGCACAAAAACAAGTGTGTGTATATACAAAAATAAAACAATTGCACCAAACCCAAAATCAAAAACTATCCCAGCACCAAATAAGTATATATACCTCCACCAAAAATAATCACTAGGGGATATATAACTCTATATACAAAAAGAATATATGCAAAAGACGCCAAAATTACAACTGCTCCTACAAATAGCTCAGCAGTGCTTATTCCTACCTCGCTCTCAGGTCCACTGACGACCCCTGTTGGCCGGTAACTCTTTAAATATAACAGGCAAGATTGTCCAGCCAATCTGCCAACATGTCTACCTCATGCACCTATCCCGGTAGACGGTAGCGCATTCACGCCACACGCCGCGACACGCCCCGAGCAACTATGTATTTAAAACCAAACTCCTGCGGGTCGCTCGTATAAACCCTCCAGTACAGCCAACGGCTATGCTGAGCTTAAGCACGACCGTGGTTAACTCACAAGTAAGTAAAATCATTTCTCTAACATTATGGGATCCCCATCTCTGACTTATTTAATCAAATGCCGGCTTTCTCTTTTAGGCGCGCCGCACTTTAAACCGCCTGCACTAGGCAGGCTGCGAGGACACCGGAGTGTAAAAATGAACAAATGCAGTGGAGCCCGTACTGGCCATTATACCGACCCCACGTGTGTCCAACACCCCGCGCCTCACAGCGCTCACCCGCTAGACGGCCCCGCGTTCCCGCGACAGCGCCCTGAACACACCAACGATAAGTGCCCTTTCTTATAGCGATATACATGCTGCTACATGCTTAAATTTGGTAAGACGCGACCCGCGCATTACCACAGTCTTACATACCAGTCTAGCATCTTTAATGATAATAACTCATGTTATGGTGAATGCTGAGGGCTCCACTCTACAGCTTGCTTCACTCTTTAGATATTTTCTGGTGATCTGACATGTCTCAATGATCCAAGAAACATGTATTTTACACTACCAGCAAGTTGAAATTATTGAACCCCTTTAAAAAAAACTACTACACAAAGGAATTTATATCTTGCTGAGGTATTTTAAACTTAATATGAAATAATTTTTGCACCTCTGATCTGTTATCCATGGCTAATGAAACTTCATTTAGTATACAACATTACAACACCACTATACAGCATATACTCTAACCCTGTTCACCACCACATCACCCCAAAAATCATCCCATCTTCATGCCACATATGCTACCCAAAGAGTTGAATGCCAAGGGCATCTTGTTATTATTGAATGTTCTGCAGAAGTTCACTTCATACACACTGACACTTTGGGGTCAGAAATGAACACCAGTGGCCATTTATCAAAATCTTAACAGTATACAGTTTAGTTAACTGTGTTTCTGGCTAGTGCAAATATAACATTAGCAAACTAGCTAGTATACAAAATAAAAATAACCGGATGTGGGTCTGCGCCCACCCTGGATCACGTGGGGGTTGCCTTCCTGGTTGCTCTGGGGGCCACGGGTACAAGGCATGGAAGCTCTACCCTGTAGGGGCCTGTGGTCAATGCCAGGAGGCGCCCCAATGCCTTGGGGACCTGTTACCCCAGCACTTCCGCCACACCAGGAAATGCTGGGGAAGAATAGGGCGCCGCTCGGAGAGCTGCCGGGAGGACAGCCGGCACTTCCGCCACGCTGGGGTGTGGCTAGAGGAGGAATGCCGGGAACACCTGGGGCTCTGTGACGATGTGGGTTCTGGCTCCACGCTCCCATGGCTGTTTGGGAACCCTTGAACCCAACACCGTCGATAATGAAACCGAGTGAGCCAGTCAATGGAGGCAAATTGAGCATCTGAGCAAGGGGATGGTTGAAAGTACAAAAGTGCTTTTATTTAAAACAGTCAACAAAAACAAAAACAGTGTTCATAAATAGTGCAGATCTTCATATTCATTAAATAAATAATCCATAAAACGAACGTGGGGTAAAACCAATAAATAAACACAACAATCCTTTAAAAACGAAGGTTAAAATCTTCTCCTGGAAGCAGTCTTTAAAACAAAAAAACAAATCCGGTGCTTTTCTGTATGCGTCTCACCTGCTTATCCCGTATGGGCCAAGCAGCAGGCAAGACGCTCTCTACAGCTGCCCTCCTCAAACACACGCAAGACTGGAGACCTCCCGATCCCTGGCTTCGGTTTGGCTCTCATCCCAGCCTCGAGACTTGGACTCCTTGGTCTCCAGGACGCTCACACCAAGGACTGCCACTCCAAGCCTCCCGACTTCCGCTGCCTTTCTGCGGCCTTCTGCGGCTCGTCGCTTTCACCTTGGTCACTCCCGCTACCTGCTCGCTCAGCGGAGCGACATCAACACAAACACGTGGGTGTCGGCCTAACACCCAGCTTCCATGCAGCTGTCCACGGCTCATTCGCCGCGCGTCCGCTCGCTCTTCGCGGCTCTCTCCCTCTCACCGACCTGCTTCCTCTCCTGCTCCCGGTAACCTCCGTCCTCTCCTTTCCTTTCCCCTATCGTTTCTTTCTCTCCCGATCGTTTCTTTTTCTCCCCCTAAAACCGACTCGCGCTTCTTTTAAAATGACGAGGGCCACAGCAGCTGCAGCATTAGCCGCGGGACAATCATGAATGTGGGCAGTTCCTCACCTGTGCACTAGGTGAGAAACGCCCACACCCTACGGATCGTCCCACGGCCCACTATGGCCCAACGTCCCCTCACTAAGCCGCGAGCACATTGATTATTTAAAAATGGCCTTTACTCAACGAGCTGTGGACCCATAACACCACAGGCTCATCCGGGTCCTGTAAAAAAGGGGCCATCTCCCTTCATTCAAGGCTAGAGTCGGGTGGAAGAGGACGAGGCACGAGGAGAGTATGGAGGCGGCCTGAAGAGCAGGCATTTGTGGCCAGGACTAAGTATTGGGGTTTTGTGCACTAGTGAACTGGGTCTGAGTGACCATACTTGTATATATTTGTGTAAATAAACGTGTGGTGGTTTAATGAACAACATGTCGGCCTGTCTGTGTCCGGACCGGGTTCACAATGCAAATAAGAAAACTATTTGTTAAGATGTACCATTTGTAAGTTCAAAATCCAGAGCTTGTGTATTTATTCATAATGTGTTGGAGTTTTCCTGTATAGTACACTCAACACTGTACTGTTTTTTAGATTTTCAAAAATATTTGTTTAATTGTACATATATAGAGAGAGATTTACTGAGTTTATGTAATCTGTTTTTTGTAAATAACATTAACACATCTACACAACAACAAAAATGTGACATTTTATAGTGTTTTCAAAAATTATAGCACATACATGCACACATACACACACATATATTTATGTTACATATATGCTATATATATTAATAGTATAGTATATGATGTATACTATAAATACAGTACATATACATACAAATATTGTAGCAGAGTTGGCACAGGATCAAGGGCACATGAATGTATAATTTTGAACTGAATAGCCTACGTACAGGTTATAATAATGAGGGACTTAACTTGCTGACAGAAAGGAAATTTCTTACCACACAAATGTAAAATTTTTCTTGAGTGTTGTAGCCTTACTACACCTTTGTTTTAAATGGTTACTCATAACTCTTCATAGCTTTTAGCATATGAGCTAGCCAATGCAATAGGGTTAAAGCAAACCTACTGCTGGACACCATCCTTCCTGTCATGTATTTCTGAGCTTGAACTGACTAGTTTCCCAGCAAAGATAAAAAAAAATAGCATTAGCTAATACTGCAAATTGTTTCTCTTGTTACAGGTGCAACCTTTAAGCATATTATATATCAATTTATTGAACTCAGTTAATTCAAGCTAAAGGGACCTGGGATCATAGAGGCATTTAGTGTAAGGCTAGAACCAACCCTGACCATTGCACTGATCTAATGGGAGAGAAAAACTGGAGTATCTGATCAAAATCGATCTGAACCTACACTCAAGGAGCTGTGCACACCAGCTCACATCATCATTATGACAGCTTGTGGCTCTTGATATATACTGCTTATAAACATTACACATCTCATCACAAAACACTATCATGTTTTCCACACAGTTTTTCATATCCTATAGCTGGGAGGCCACAGTACTAAATCTGTTTCCATATTCCGCTTTATTCTGGTGAGATACCCCTGTGACCTAGAGTTAGGATAACAGCACTGGCCCTCCTGCATGTCTTAAAAGGCAGTTAAAGCAGGTTTATAATAGGAAAGCACCAGCCTTATAAATGTATGCTCAAAAATCTGCCTGAAGGTGACATACTATACAAAGATAAATTTCATTCTGTTCTGAATTATAGGTAGCTAAAACCAGTACTTCTTATTTTATTTAGAAAGAAGGACCTTATACAGCCTCTTTCTGTTATTGCAAAACATGCCAGATTTAATATTTTTACTAATCTAATAACTTATTATTGCTTCCTTTCTGTGGTCTTCACCAGTATATACTGGTTTAAAAGAAATATAGTAGAATTACATTACCAGTTATGGGTGTTAAAAATGTGTTTATGCATGCCATATTTAAATTGTATACTTAGCGGCTAATCCCGTTCCGCTGTCTCTGTCATTCCTGTGTCATTACAATATTCTAACGCTGGTTGCTGTAAGTAGCTCTAAAAAGGACTGTTAACTTCTTCAGTTCTGTATCCACCAACATCTTGTGTCTTTAGCAGTGCCACATGCTCTCACCTGGTGTCAGAAGTCAACCTGTATGCCACACTATTTCCCTGGCTCTCTCCAAGCTGACCTAAGTCCAATGTTCAATCCAAGGCCTGCTGGCGGAGATACTTCTGAGGCAATGGGCTTCAGCAGCCAAGAGACATGTGTGATTGAAGTGGCCTTTAAGTGCTATGTCTTTTGCCTGCTGTTCACAGGCTGCTTTATAACTGGCTTCTCCAGGTACTCCCACCCCCTCAGACAGTCGCTCTGAGGTCAGAACCCAGAGCTTGCTTTAATATTTATATCAAAAACACATTTCCAGCTGTAAGTAAATTCACCAGGTAAGGGTCAATGTGCACCTAACAAAACTAAACATTTTCATTAAAATTCTGCCATACAGCTAAATGGACATTGAGGCTAATTCAAAAATTAATATTCTCAATCCATCCATTTTTGTAACCCAATATCTTGGGCAAGGTTTCTGGGCAGCTAAAGCATATGCCAGCAATTTATCAGGCAGAAGTCAGGAATAATACCTAGACAGGGCACCAGTTCATCTCTAGGTAAACACAAACACACCACAACTGGAGTCAGTTCACCTAACCTGACTGTGGGAGGAAACCAGAGCACCCAAAGAAACCCCACACAAGCACAGTGAGAACATGCAGAGTACACCTGGGATACAAACTACACTATCTTTACCGCAAGGCAGCACCATTACCTCTGTAACTGTACAGCTAACCACAGAGTACACAGTATGTACACAGTCTGAGGTGGTAAACAGAATTTCTGCTTATTAAAACAGAATCTTGAATTGTGTTCTTAACAGTTCTAGAACATAAAAATGTTGGCCACATAAGAAAAATAAGTCTAACAGATAGTGAAAAGTCTGACTTATATATGAAAATCCTTAAGGACAAATGTAAACAGCCAACACATTGAAAAACAATCATTTTCACATTAAAATGTGAATAAGTTAATTTTATTGTGCCTGAATAAAACAGGAATGAAAGCAAAGTTTCAGGTCCAGTGTTTACTAAATGAACACATTTTCACACAGTTTCCTTTCTTTTAAAATGACCTGATGAAAGGATTTCATAATGAATAGCAAATTGTTTAATTATGATTTTAATATTAACGGCATATCCATTTAAATATGCATCTTTTAGAGGAACCTTATTAAAAAACAGATTTAAAATGAACAACTTTAATTGAATATTTTAATTTACACCTGCAATTAGAGCTTATTTTCATAGTTGGCAGGATTGATTCACAGTTTTGAAACCTTTTTCTCTTCACTTTTTTATAGAGTTTTTAAAAATATATTAACTTTGTATCATAGTAATGCACAGCAGTATAACACTGTATAGGGTTTCACTTAATATTTATATAAAAGAGGTAGTGCTAAAAGTAATTTCTTATTTCCATTTTTTTTTTCTAAATGCACTTTGCTGAAAATAATATGAAGAAAATGAATTATACATTCAAATTAACCCAGGCTTTGTACACTGATGAGGTAATATAAATAGTATTAGCAAAATTTTAGTTATAAGTTATAGTGTATTTCTTATGATTAAGTCTTGTGAACACATTCTAATTATCTATCTGCTGAACCATCATGTATAAAGATGCTGGTTGCTTGGAAAATAATTCTTAATGGTTTTGAAAAAGTTCTTATTGTTGGGGCACGTTAAGCATGTGTTTCAGAGAAAAATGCTGCTGCACTTGTTGATATTTCATAAAACAACTAAGGAGGCTACAATAAAAGTGGAACAGACTAGGAAAAAAGACAAGTAATTAAATTATAGAATTGCAAACAGGAATCTGTGGAGGGAATAGGATGTTTAAACAAACCTAAGTCAGTGCTCCAATGGCAGCAGAGTTTAATTTCAATTTTTTAATATTTGAGATATTCTGCATGTTACTCATTTAAGTGGAACTGCCCAAGAAAATGCTTCAAAGAAAAAGAAGGATCCAAAGGAAGAGAAAAACCTCAAAGAAAGTGAAAAAATAATTCAAGATCTGCCGAAGTCTAATTTGGCATCACGTTCAGTCAAGCAGCACAATGTTTCATGGTACAGTCTATCGTAGATTGAGGTTCAGTCGATAGGTGAAGGCCCTGATCAGCAGGGATTTCTCAGTGAAGCATCCAGTCCAGCCTCCACTGACTGTGGGAATGAAGCTGGCAGTGAAAATGTGATGCTTTTGTGCAGTAAACCCAAAGACCTTGTATCCACCAGGAACCGTATACAAAAACCCACTCTACTTCCAGCACCTCAGCACCACCTAGCTATGAAACAGAGTCAGAGCACAGTACAGAAAACAACATGGAGGCTATCGAGCTGAAGTCATTAATTACACTGCACAGCAATTTTTTTTGAAAAGTCTTGCTTCCTGAAAAGTTTGCTGATTGTGGCAGGTACCTACTGGGTATGCACAAATATAGTTTTGGTTTTACAGCATCACGTAGGAACTCTGAGAAAGAGACATTTATATGTTTACTGACAATAATGTATTTAGTCACACTTATGTTTTGCATAAGCTATTAAATTCAACAGAATAAAAAGTGTTTTGCTCCTGATTTTCTTTTGTATTCAATGTCTGGTGCATCACATTGCAGTGTTCAACAGTAGTCAGCAAGCATTGACGGATTCCAGTTGCCCTGATATTGTTTCTCCATTGTAGCAATGTCCTGAACCTTTCACTGTGTTCGTCACTGACAGCACCGACAATTGTGGGGAAGAAGTCCAAGTGTGAGTGGAGGAAATGAATCTTGAGTAACATGTTGCACTTCATTGTCATGTATGCTTTGAGAAGTTTGTCTACCAGCTGAATGTAGTTTGGGGCTCTGTTAATACCCAGAAAATTGTCAAAAACATCTTTGAAGGCTTTCCAGGCAATTTTTTCCGGCCCGACTAACCGATCTTCAAACCGCTTGTCACTCATAGCATGTCTGATATGGGGGCCAACAAAAATGCCCTCTTTGATCTTTGCGCCAGTTATTCTGGGGAATATCTGTCTTAAATAACGAAAACCTTCACCTTCCTTATTCAGTGCTTTCACGAAATTCTTCATGAGTCCCAGTTTTATGTGAAGAGGATGCAAAAATATCTTTGCCGGGTCGACAATCGATTCATGTGCCACATTTTTTTTCTGCCCTAGAATTAACTTTTTATGGAGTGGCCAATTCTCTAGAGAATACTGTGACTCTTTGGCACGGCTGTCTCATTCACAGATGAACCAACAGTACTTTGTATAGCTGAGCTGCAGTCCTAGTAACACAGCAACAACTTTAAGATCTCCACAGATATTCCAGTTGTACCTGCTATACTGGACGTGCTTTAGCAACAGTTCCATATTCTTATACGTTTCTTTCATATGTGCTGCACAGCCAACAGGTACTGAAGGATAAACGTTGCCATTGTATAGCAGAACAGCTTTCAGGCTTAACATTGACAAATCAATGAAGAGACGCCACTCTTCCGGGTTGTGATCACAACCCAAGGCAGAGAACAATCCTTCAATGTCACAACAGAAACAGAGACTGTCGACTAGTACAAAAAATTTGGTTATATCATGATGTCGGCCTCAAAACACAGAAATATTCGTACCTGATGACAGCAAACACCATTCCTGCAGTTTCGAACCCAGGAGCTCGGCTTTTGCTTTTGACAGACCTAAATCTCTGACCAAATCGTTCAATTCGGACTGTGTTATCAGATTTGGATTGCCTGATGAGCACGGTTCAAAATCCGGGTCAATGTCACTGTCAGTACCCTGCATTGCAGTTTCTTCATCTGGTTTGTCTAAGGTCCAATCCTCTGGTGGTTTCGGAATAGGAAGACTGTTGTCAAGTGGCACAGGTCACATTGCTGAAGGCAAATTAGGATATTCAATTGACTTCTTGTTTTTGGCATAGAAACCAGATACATTAGTCAAACAGAAGTAACAGTCTGTCACATTGTCTTTCTGTTCTCGCCATATCATCGGAACAGCAAACGGCATCGTCTTTCGAGTGCCTCTGAGCCAGTCTCTCAGACTGACAGCACATGTCACACAGCAAATGTGAGGTGCCCATTCCTTGTCTTGACCACCAACTTTGCAGCTGAAATACAATTGATAAGCTTTCTTCACAACAGCAGTCATCCAACGTCTCTGAGGCGCAAGTGTAATTTGCCACAGATATAGCAGAATGTATCGCGGCTGTTACGACATTGACGAGACATATTGCCCGACACCAAAACGTCTATAGCATCAAGCTTACTTACTGTTATATTGCTACAAATACTATACTTTACTATACTGATACTATACATACACACATACTATCTATATAAAGCAAATGAGGAGGATTGGTGTATGCAAGCCACCTTTATAGCATGCTGAGACAGCGTCAAGCTCGTTCAGACCTGCCCAGGCATGTCCAGGATGTCAATTTCCACAGAACAGCTCCCAACCTGGCCTAATTCAATGCCTGGACATGGCCAGGCTGCACATACCATTGTTGATAAGTCACTTACGGGAACGAAAATGTTTGGATACAAATATAAGAAAAAATCGTGACGAAGATTTCCCTGAAATAGTAAGTGATATACATGATTAGCCCCCAAAAATCTATGAGAAACACCCAGCAGTGTTTAAGAAGCAAAAACTTTGTTGTGCAGTGCTATCAAACTCAGGTTGGATATAAAAAGAACACACAGTAGAATAGTCAGTAGAACAGATGAACTGAAACAATATATGAAGGATCTGGAAGTACTTTTAAGCAATAATTCTGATGCTACTTTGAAAGAAAATCTAGTAAAAATTGACAAAAGCATAAAGAACAAAATGGCAAATTTAAGAATAAACCTGGAAGAAGCAAAGCACATTCTCACAAATCGCATTGAGGAAGTACAGCAAATGACATCTACTGACGATAAAAGAATAGCTGCCCTAGAAATAGAATGTCACATGCTTCATAAGAAACTCTGAAGATAGATGTAGAAGGAGAAACATCAAAATTGAAGGACTAACTAAAAATTTATAAATTCCCAACTCAGGCCTCAACTGTTCGCAAAACAGTCTGCATTCTACAGCATTAAACACCATCTAAATAGAGCTTAAATCAAATATAGTCTTCTGTTTCTCAAAGTATCATGTGATGGTCAATCCTATGTCTTTATGTATATATTTTTGTATTTACAACTTGTACCGGTTCCAATACAGCATGTGTTTGTTGCTATTCTGCCTTTTTTTTTGATACTATTATTATTTTTCTTTTCATCTCAATACATACTACATGAATCTTTTGTTCCATATTATAAGGCTTTGATATAATACTATACATATTACTGCTATTGTGGGCTGCATCAGGAGTGGGCAGGAGGAGGAGTATAGGAAGCTAATCAAAAACTTTGTTAAATGGTGCGACTCAAACCACTTACACCTGAACACCAGCAAGACCAATGAACTGGTGGTGGACTTTAGGAGGCCCAGGCCCTCATTGACCCCGTGAACATCAGAGGAGACTGTGTGCAGAGGGTACAGACCTATAAATACCTAGGAGTGCAGCTGGATGATAAATTGGACTGGACTGCCAACTACTGATGCTATGTGTAAGAAACGTCATAGCCGACTATACTTCCTTAGAAGGTTGGCGTCCTTCAACATCTGCAATAAGATGCTGTAGATGTTCTACCAGACGGTTGTGGCGAGTGCCCTCTTCTACGCGGAGGTGTGCTGGGGAGGCAGCATAAAGAAGAAGGACGCCTCACACCTGGACAAACTTGTGAGGAAGACAGGCTATATTGTAGGAATGAAGCTGGACAGTTTAACATCTGTGGCAGAGCGACGGATGCTGAGCAGGCTCCTGTCAATCATGGAGAATCCACTGCATCCACTGAACAGTGTCATCTCCAGGCAGAGGAGCGGCTTCAGCGACAGACTTCTGTCACTGTCCTGCTCCACTGACAGACGGAGGAGATCGATCCTCCCCCTTACTATGTGACTCTTCAATTTCACCCAGGGGGTAAACGCTAACATTATTCAAAGTTATTGTCTGTTTTTACCTTTTTACCATTTTAATTACTCTTTAATTTAATATTGTTTTTTGTATCAGTATGCTGCTGCTGGATTATGTGAATTTCCCCTTGAGATTAATAAAGTATCTATTTATCTATCTATCTATTCATATATTACAGAATAATGAGATATTGTATAGTGTTAATAGTTCATATGTTACACAGTATATTTTATTAAGTATGCTTTTGTAGCCATTAATTAATAACAAATGAGAGCATACATTAGTAATACACAGAAGTGCAGAATTGTGCCTGTATGTTTATATGCACATCCATGTATATGTGTGCATTACATTACTTTCAGCTGTTTTTGATAACACTATAAAAGTCATAATTAGAACATATAAATATAAACACACTGTATAATTTATTTTAATATATATCTTTTGAAATGTAATCCTCAACTATCTAAATACAACCTTTTTTTCCATTTTTAGTTGATTGTCCAATATCTTACCCCAGGTTTTATTCACCTGTACCACACTACGCATATTACTAAGATCGGTGGGCTCTTAACTGCTGATATCTCAGTTTACTATATACCTCATGGCCATCAGAGGAATTCTTCCTGTTTTGGGCATGCCCTTTCTCTTGGTTCGTCAGCGAACTGGGACTTTATGATATTTGGTCTTAGCCTCACATGGGGAGACAAGATGGGAGTGGGTTAGACAGGAAAAGAGAGCAAATGTTTATTCCTGCATTTATTTTACCCCCACAGTTGTAGGTATCAATAGATGTGGTAGCTTATTAACCACTTCACACATAAATAAACATTTGAAATTAGTGCTTTTACTTAAGTTCACAAATTGTCCTCTCATGTTTAGAGGCAGTATATCACTAAGTATGTAAGTGAGAATGTCAAAGGTCTCAATCACAACCTAATGAGAAAAAAAAGTAGTATCCCATATCACAGGCTTAAAGGCCAAGATAATGTTTTTCCAGGCGAATCACCTTACAATTAAGGGCCAGTTTTGACTGAAAAGGGACTAAACTGGGCAAATCTTTCATTCTAGCTACAAGAAAACCAGAGGTGTGGGAATTTAAATCCATTAAACAATCCCACTTGCAGCAACAGGTGTAGTATCTGATACTGCATGGCTTTATGGTGATTGGTAATTTATTCAACTTTAAAGTAATTCTGCATATAAAAATGTATTTGCACAGATTAAACAAAGAGCAATAAAACAGAACTACATTTCTAATGATAGTACTCAGTTACAACTGAAAATGTGTAAAAATAAAATAACTCAGAAGCAACAAAAACAACAATAAAGTAAATACCATAACAAATATTTTTCTTTTCATCAGTACCTCATAGTTACTCAAGAATTGATTATTTCTTCATTGATAAAAATTTCTTAACTCACTATCCAATTTTGTAAGTACATTATTGTCATCACTGATCACACTCCTCTTCCTTCGGGGCTTGCATCACTATGTCCTACATATTCAACTTGCAGCTGGTGTCATTAGCATAATTGTTGGTACTAGTAAATTTAGGATGCCTGTGCTGGGACATTAACCTGCTGTTTTTTCTAATGTCTTTGATCTCCAGAAGTTTGTTTTCATTGGAAGCAGTGTAGATCTGAGGTTTCAACTTCTACATTGTGATCTATATATACTGTAAAAGCCTAATTTTACCAAAAAAAAGAGCAAGTTAGCCTGTTCAGTTCACTTACTGTCAATCTATAATGCTGCAACAGATCAAGGAGAGAGATAAAGGAAGGCAAAACTACCTAAATGATATAGATAACTATATTAATAGGCTTGATTAGGAGCTGCCTATACTCTTTGATTGAATGCTAAAAATTTAAAAAATAATTTAAAAGATTACACTATAGACTTAATTCAATACACAACCAGGGGTATTAATTGTTATACCTATTGTCCTATTGCAAATTAAAAAATGCAACAAGCAAAATTACTTCATGATAGAGAAAATAGAAATCTACTGAATAAATGCATTATATGGAAAAACAATAATAATAATAATAATGCATTTTATTTATACAGAACCTTTCCCATGCTTTGAGCAGAACAACAGCCAATATTTTACAGTAAAAAGACAATCATAGAAAAGTAAGCCAGAGCTGTTGTATTCAATTTACCAAAGACATCAAAATGAACCATGGAAGTGGGCCTAGTCAATGAGCCATGTTGGAGAAAATCTGATATCTTCTGCTGTGACTATGAAATGAATCATTAAGCATTTAGGAGAAGGAAAGAAATAGAACAGGTTAAGTTATTATTGTACAAATGAGTAAACCTATGGATAACTGGAAGGGTTAATTTCAGCTTCAATATCCTGAAGCTATAAGCACAGTCCCTTTGGTATATTTCTTAATTATGCAATCACAAAAAATTCAAGGGCCTCCAAACAAACAGGTTATCGTTTTCAGACCATACATGTGTTTTGAATTAATTCTTTAATTTGAGTATGATATGTAAATTTCATATGGATCGTCCTTTTAGAATCTCAGCATTTTGTTTGAAAGTTGCTATGATGCACTAAACCATTGCTAATAAACGACTCCCAAAAGGCACTACATGTCACGTCATGAATGTTGCACTATAAAACTTAGCACAATGCTTCAGCTCTTTATCATAACAGATTTAAATTTTAAGCAGTGTTAGTATTAAACTCATAGAGTTAAATATTTTGGTTAATAATTCATAGCTTGGGTGGCATAGTGGCGCAGTGGGTAGTGCTGCTGTCTCGCAGTTAGGACACCCGGGTTCGCTTCCCGGGTCCTCCCTGTGTGGAGTTTGCATGTTCTCCCCATGTATGGATGGGTTTCCTCCCACAGTCCAAAGACATGCATGTTATGTGCACTGGCGAGTCTAAATTGTGCTTGGTGTGTGCCCTGCGGTGAGCTGGCGCTCTTCCCAGGATTTATTCCTGCCTTGCACTGTGTGTTGTCTGGGATTGGCTCCAGCAAACCCCCGTGACCCTGTAGTTAGGATATAGCGGGTTGGATAATGGATGGATGGATTCATAGCTTCCAACTTCTTGATACATTTTACAGTTTTTGAAGCTTTTGTTCATGTGATATTCTCATATTTTTTGGTAATGATTCCTGTTGATTCTTGTTTTGATTTCACTTATTGCCTAGCCTTCTGAATTTTGTTTTTGATACCAATACTTCATTACTCCAGGAAAATTTTCTTCCTCCATTTTCTCGAAAATGTGCACATTTCCCTAGTCTGTACAGCATTTCTGTACAGTAGTTGCTCACTATCCTCTATGCCATCAGACAATACAAAAAGGCCAGCTGGGATTAAAGAAAACAGTGGAGGGAGTTGGTGTTAACATCCAGCTAAGTCTCTCTAAGTATTTGTGACTGGCATGACAGTATTTATTCCAACAGGTAGTACTTGTCACGCATATGTGTCACAGGATCTTCTTACAGGCTCTGTCGAGTTTTGTAATAACCTGCCAGGATGAGAGGGGGAGCAATTGCTAACAATGCATTCTCCTTGTCTCCTCACTGCACTGAAAAACCACCCAGTGAGGGCACAAGGCAGGAAACTGTCCAAAAAACACTGAAGGTTTTGAATGTTTCATCAAACACTGTTGGGTCCATCACAGCACTCAGACTCTTACTAGAACAGGCTATGCCTGAAAACTGAACACCTTAGCAAGACGTCAACTGGTGAGAGAGACTACTAAAAATCCAACCATCACTCTCAGAGGTCTGCAATGCTCTTTGGCTGAAACTGGAGTGAAGGTGCATGGGTCCACAATTTCAGGAGCTCTCCATAAAACAGACCTCTATAGAGGGTAGCAAGAAAGAAGCCATTCCTTAAGAAGACCTACATAAAAGCATGTATGGCATTTGCTACAAAGCATGAGAAGGACCAGTTAAGATGCGGGAGAAGATTTTATGGTCAGATGAGACCAAAATAGAACTTTTTGGCTAAACCTCAAAGAGGCATGTGTGGTGTAAAACTAACAATGCTCTTGCCTCAAGAAACATCATACCTATGGTGAAATATGGTGGTGGCAGTGTCAGGATATGGAGATGGTTTTCATGTGCTGGAACTGGGAATCTTGTCAGAGTTGGACAATGTATTGATGCAAATACCACACAATATTGCTGGAGTACTTTTTCCAGTTTCCCTATGGCTCGGGAGAAGATTAATATTTTAATATGACAATGACCCTAAGCATTAGGCCAAAGCTACACTGGAATGGCTCAAAAACAGAAAGGTTATTGTCCAAGTCAAAGTCCTGATCTTAACACTATTGAGAATCTGTAACACTATTTGAAAACTGCAATGCAGAGGTGCCACCCCACCAGCCTAGAGGATCTCTGTAAATTTTGCCAAATAGAGAACAACCACTCCTGAACATTGTGCAAAACTGGTACATACTTGCCTCAAACAGAATTAAAGCTGTCACTGCAGCAAAAGGGTTCTCAACAAAGTATTAATGTGTAGGGTACTTATGCAAACATTTAAGTTTTTCTTCGTCAGTTAAATATCTACAGAAAATAGTTTATTTTGACTTTGGAAATGTATTGTTAAAGCAGAAGAGTTTACATTAAAATACTGAATGGATAAATATGTATACAAATCTTTAGGAGATCTTTCAAGGAGATTGAATACTTTTGTATGCTACTGTATACAGTTAACTGGTTTGTACTCAATTTTAAATACACTTGAAAGGCTGTTTGCACCTGCTTATAGACACCATGAAGTTAATAAAACCTGCTTTACTTTTTCATATTGACAAATTAATAAGTTTGCACAATAACACATTTTAATTACTGTTTTTCTTTCAGAATGGTTCAAGAGCAAGGCTTCAGTCAGATCTAACAGGTTGAAATAAGGATCGTTATCATTTTTTGTTCCCTTGTCAAATCAACGATACCCAGTTGGAGATGCAAAGTTAAATTGAGCTATGAAATGGGTGTTTCATTGAATTAGGGTGAGAGCGTTGGGTCAGATCTTTAGATCTCTTGACAGATGTGATCTTTAGCTTAATTGGCTACTACTGTATAAATTGCTTTTAAGGTGCCTGCTTTGAGAGCCTGTGCCATCTAGGGTTTGTTCCTTTATGTACTGAATCCTACTATAGTAGACTCAAGTCCTCTTTGCTTCAAACTGGATTAAGTATTATCGATTAAGCTAGGATAAAAGTACTTCACCTTTGCACATATTGATTGATAAATTGAATATGATTATTAATCCATGCATTACATTATAGATTTAGGATTTTCTTTCTAATCATTTTCACATAGTTATATGAAGCTTCTTGAAAAGCATTTTAAAAAAGGCATGGTCTCCACAGGATTGTGTTCCGTCTCCTTTACTATTTATATCATATATCAATGACCTAGGATTAACATTATCATGTATGCCAATGACACTATGGTAAGAGGATGCATAAATGGGGAAAATGAAAGCCTTTAATTGAATAAAGTGTTTAGTGAGTTCGTGTAATTTTAACTTTCTCTCTTGCAATGTCAAAAAAAGAAATATTTGACTTTTAGGGACAGAATTCAGTATGTTCACAGAATTGTTCTGGAAGAAGATGTAGAACTACAGTGACAGAATATAAATATCTGGCAGCTCACATCAACGATGATCTGAATTGAAGTATTAATACAACAATATGTATTCTAAATGCAATCAGTGCTTATTTTTTCTCGCTACACTCAGACTATTCAAACCGGACAGGGACACCACGGTGCCCTTTTATCACAGCATGATCCAGTCTATCATCACTTTCTGCTCCATAGCCTGGTATAGTAGCCTGAAAAATCAAAATTTAATGAAGCTCCAAAAGATTACCAAGCAGTCAGTGAAAATTATTGGTGCTGATGTGGATGACTTGATAAGTGTGTGCCACAAGGTGGTGATGAAGAAACAGGAAATGATCTCAGCTGATCACACACACCCATTACATACAATACTTATCTTTAGTATAGCAGGGAGCACAGCCTCCTTAAAGACTTGCATAAAAAAACTCCAGGAATTCCTTTCTCCAGAGAAGCATATACTTTATAAATAAAGAAAAAACACAGGATCATAAATTATAAGGCACATAAAGACTTATTTTCATAAGTATGATAAATGTCTAGACAAAGCAGTTGCCAATTGTTAGAAGCTGTTGTGCAATGATGCTTTTACATGATGTAAACATAATTGGATTTTGTGAAATTTCAATCTTTTGTCTCATTGTGCTTTTTGTTCTTGTACGTCAATGCAACATAGAAGACAATTTTCTGTTTTTCTCTTTTAAACCTGACTTTCAATAAAGTCAACCTTAAACAATAATAGCATTTTTACAGACCCAATCGCATACATCACATACACCTTTATAACCTGAAAAAATGCTGAAATAAAATTAAAGGTTTCTTTCTGAACTTTATAAATTACATTCCATATTTGTTGCACCTATTTGACCATGCTAAAAATGACAAGCGTTACTTGGCTGCTATCCAAATGAATGATTAAAATAAAAAAGTCTATGTATTCTTAATATTAGAAAAACAATAATGTGTTTAGTGCAGCACTGTAATTTCCTATTTGTTTCTATTTCATATAAATTTGAATTCCAAGTTTCTCATGTCTTTGTGTATGTCTGCCTTTTGACAGACACTAAATTGCAGCCTATGTAAAAAGCCACACACTGTGAAACGCTTACTTTAGATTGGCCTTGGCCAAGTTTTCGGTGTTAGTATTCTTTTGTATCCATTTATACTATACAGAGATGGCAGCAGTGGTTTGACATAAAGTTTATTTTTATTTTATTCAGTGATTTGCAGAGGTGCAAGTACTACTACTAAACTTTCATGTTTCAGTAAGAGGCATAACATAAAGTTACGTTATGCACTTTACAATAAGTAAGGATTTTGTTCCCTCCAGCTGGGTGTTGCCACTGAACTACGCAGCCTGTTGGAAATGAGCATCACTGAAACCATTAATACCTCACTGTGGGACTCAAAACTAGCGATAGCCAAAAAAACACAGGGGGCTTGCATCTGTGTACTGACATTGGGCTCTGAACAAAGTAGTATTATCAGATAAATATTCAATGCCAACCACTGAAGAGCTCACCATCCAGTTCCATGCCTCTAAAATATTTTCCAAATTAAACCTTCACAAGGAATGCCTGCAGATTTCTCTTCACCCTGAAAGCAGAGATTTGCCAGCCTTTCATTATATCATTTCAAAGATACCTTTTGGCCTCAGCTCTGCACCCATATATTTTCAGCAGGTAATGTCAACTATCTTTGCAGGGATTCCTTGAGTGGTCATCTTTCTGGATGTCATTGTTGTACATGACCCAACCCCAGCAGCCCATAATTAATGCCCCCATACAGTGTTCAGCTACTCATCACCTCACACTGAATGGCAATAAATGTGTTTTCTTAATGCCTCCCTATCTCATGTTGAGGTAATCCAGTGAGTATATCCCCAGAATTAAAGTCCAGGTGGCTTCACTTCTTGGAATGATTGCCTACTATCTTCAATTTCTGCCAAAGTCCCTTTATATCACCTACTGAGGAAGGAGGTCTTTGGTCCTGGACTATTGCCTGCTCAGAGGCTGTCTGTCTCCTGAAAGTACAGCTTAATTCTTCATCTACCCTAGCTCATTTTGACATCTCTAGTCCAATCTTTGTTACGTGTGATGCTTCCCTGTACCCTGTGGATGAGCACAAAGCTCTAGATTGTGTCTGGGCCTGTGAACAGTGGCACATGTTTCTTTGTGGGGGGACAGTAACGTCACACACTGACAGCCCTACTGTCAATCATCATGCTCTGTGCACAAGCCTCTTAGTGTTTACTGCAGGTCAGAGAGACTTCAGGAGTATAATTTCTTGTGAAAATAGTGATGGCAAATCTGCTTCCCCCTACTCCATCAGAAATGCAGGACCTGACATCAGCATACCAAATGCTCCACTCTCCACTGTGAACTACTGCCTCCTAACAGGGGGTTCAACTGGTCCCTGAATATGACTCTGTCCTCTCCCAGCTCTGGGTTTTCATTTGTACAGAGATCTGAGGAACTGTCTCCATACTACAGAATAAAGGCTGAGCTATCCTGTTGGAATACATTTTGTTTAGACTATGGGACTTGTACATTATTTTCTAGCTGCCTGTAGACCATGGCTCATGAAGACCATTTGGCCATTGTGCAGTTTAAACAGTGTTTCCATGATTTGGTCTGGTGGCGTAGGTTAGATAGGGATATTTAACATCATGTTGCTTCTGCACTGTATGCCTCATCAGTGGAAAGACTGGTTCTCCTATTCCCCCTCACCTCTACAGCCTATATTGTGGCCAGATGGGCCTTGGGAGCACCTGGAGCTGGATATTTAGATAGATAGATAGATAGATAAATACTTTATTAATCCCAAGGGGAAATTCACATAATCCAGCAGCAGTATACTGATAGAAAGAAACAATATTAAATTAAATAGTAATAAAAATGAAAAAAATAAAAATAAAAAAGCAGACAATAACTTTGAGTAATGTTAGCATTTCACTCCCCCGGGTGGAATTGAAGAGTCACATAGTGTGGGGGAGGAACAATCTCCTCAGTCTGTCAATGGAGCAGGACAATGACAAAAGTCTGTCACTGAAGCTACTCCTCTGCCTGGAGATGACACTGTTCAGTGGATGCAGTGGATTATTCATGATTGACAGGGGTTTGCTTAATGCCCGTCGCTCTGCCACAGATGTTAAACTGTCCAACTTTACTCCTACAATAGAGGCCGCCTTCTTAACAAGTTTGTCCAGGCGTGAGGCGTCTTTCATCTTTATGATGACACCCCAGCACACCACCGCATAGAAGAGGCCACTCGCCACAACTGTCTTTCAGAACATCTGCAACATCTTACTGCAGATGTTGAAGGATGCCAACCTTCTCAGAAAGTATAGTCTGCTCTGACCTTTCTTACATAGAGCATCAGTATTGGCAGTCCAGTCCAATTTGTCATCCAGCTGCACTCCCAGTAATTTAAAGGTCTGCACCCTCTGCACACAGTCACCTCTGATGATCACAGGGTCCATGAGGGGCCTGGGCCTCCTAAAATCCACCACCAGCTCCTTGGTTTTGCTGGTGTTAAGATGTAAGTGGTTTGAGTCGCACCATTTAACAAAGTCTTTGATTAGCTTCCTGTACTCCTCCTCCTGCCCACTCCTGATGCAGCCCACAATAGCAGTGTCATCAGCGAACTTTTGCATGTGGCAGGACTCCGAGTCATATTGGAAGTCTGATGTATATAGATTGAACAGGACCAGAGAAAGTACAGTCCCCTGCGGCGCCCCTGTATTGCTGAACACAATGTCATGTTTATGGGGAGTTCTATGAAGTTCCGCAACACCAGCACTTTCTCATTAGGTTTGTAATATGTTTTCCTAGGGACTGTAAGTACTGTGTACAGGGTCTGTTACAACATCTAGTGATCGATTACTTGGATTCTCTGTTTGCTGGGGTCTGTCCTCTGCTATCACCTCTGACAATGGGCACCTGTTCATATCAGCAGAGTTCTGTTCTTTGCTAGCCACATGGGGCATCTGTCAAATGGACGCTACAAAGCCTGAAAAGGGATTGTCAAAAGACTGAACTGGAGTATTATAAAAGCATTAGGGCTCACTTGGTTGAGGGCTGCACATTTTCAACTGCTCTTCTCTGTACACTTTTCCATTACTTCCTCTTGATTATTTTGTGACTTCAGGCTTCCAACACTTTCTCAATACACCCCCAAACACTATCAAAAGATGTGGTCACACTTTGATCAGAAGTACAGTATAGTGTGAGGGTTCCAAAGTTCATGGACATTGACTGGGTAAGAATTTGTCATCCCCACTGTGACCACAAGCTGCAGTCTTTCTGGTTTTTATCCCTATTGGTTCTTGAGCAACTTGGCTCAGTGACTTTCTGTCTCTCTGATGAATCATGGTTGCAAGCAATTCGTCTCCAAAAAGTGTCCCCACCAGTCAATGCTGAGAAAACAGTTTAGACCTGGAGTGCCTACAGTAAGTCTGCTCACCCCATTTAGCTCTGCCAAACCCCCAGCCAGAACAAACACTTACACTGACTTTTAACTTTTAATAATAAAAATAATCCCTTCCAGTGATTAAAAAATAAGAACAATCTGTTCTAGTTGTCTTGTTCTGGCTTTGCATTTTAAGGATGTTTTTTGGCAGGATGGGGGGCTGTTTAGGAAGTGTGTAGGTGTTGCATCTGCACAGCCTTCTGACAGTGTCATGTTTTGTGCTGTCTTTTGCATACAATAGTGAAGAGTGCGCTTTTTTGAAAAACAGAGACACCGTCAAGTAAAGAGTTGTTGCATGAATACTGACCATTGTGCTGTCTTCATTTTAGCAATATAACAACCTCAATCTTACAAATATATTATGAGCAACCTGCAGTCTTCCTTTTCAGGATTTGTAAACAATATGTACATTAAAGATAGTGTAATAAACTTCATTGCAGTGTAACAATCCAAACAATGCAACAAGCAAGATGAGTGCTATTTATAACTGATTGTTGTCATAATTTATTTCCTTATTTTTCTCTTTAAATGCTTAAAACCACTATTGTGGACCTGGACACACTGAGGTAAAAGAAAAACCGCTCTTCTAGTCTACTCAACTTTCCATTCCCACTGACTCACTCTGAGTGATATGTGGAAGCCTTATATACTGAGGGCCCCAACCAACTGGCTTTGGAACAGATGGAAACCTGTTTAAATCTTACTGAGGTTCTCCACAGAAACTGTGGGATGATTCCTAGATGTGTTAGTAAAGGCAGTGTTTCTGAAATTATTTTCTTTTACCAACATATTTTTTAGCTTGTGCTTGTTTCCGCTGCCAATTTAGATGTGAAGAATGTCACAGAAGCTTAAGAACCCTGACCATCATCTGCTCTTTCTGCTTGTTCAAAACAAAACTTCTCCATCACCATTGGCTCCAGAAAAATGAGTGCTTCTGTTTATATGATATGACAATTGAACACTGTATTAATGGATAACAAAATTAGCTCTAATTCAATGAGTGAAGAATATTGAAGATAACACACAGAATTAAGTAAATACAATAATTTAAACTAATAAAAGGCAAAGCCCTCATTGACTCACTGACTCACTCATCACTAATTCTCCAACTTCCCGTGTAGGTAGAAGGTTGAAATTTGGCAGGCTCATTCCTTACAGGTTACTTACAAAAGTTAAGCAGGTTTCACTTCAAAATTCTACGCGTAACGGTCATGACTGAATCCTAATTACGTACATATATACGTCTATAGCCTGCAGCTCGGTCGCTGTGTGAGCCGGCGGTGTGTCCCCCATCCCCATGCCTCCCACATAGTTGGCTGCCTGCCTATATTGCGTCCCCCATCCTCACACCTCCCACATAATTGGCCATATAAGGCCGTCCATCTGTCCGGTCTCTTTATTCCCTTCCTTGCATCACCACGGTATTTATGTCTCCCTGCTGATAACTGCAGCCTTTTTATATAATCCACGGCTTCTCCACTTTTGTATTGTTTGTTTATTATGATTATAGTTATTGTGTAGGTATTTTAGACTTAGTTTACTGTTCAGGTACTCATTTCCTTTACCGTTCCAACCGTACCCCCATTAACATGTCTATCGAGGTGATCACCATCGATCAAAGAACTATCACTTACCGAGTGGTTTCCATTCCCGGAGATGCCGCCTGCCATTTTCATTCTCCGTGTTACATATTGTATCAGGCTCGCTCTTGATGTCTTATGTATTGAATGACTGGGGTAGGTTCAAGGTGTGGACTGATGACGGTACAGGAGATAATTATACTACACAGGAGCACTATAAGAGTGAAATGCTTAAGTCCTTCACCTATGGTTCTGCATGTGAGTTGATGGCTGCTGTTGAATTGTTCGGTTGTCGCTTTCAAGTGTGCTGAAATGGCCAAATATTTTACACCTTTGGAGAACCGCCAATGCCTCTTAAACATCTCAGATTCATAGGTGATGATTAGAGTAGTGGACATTTTCATGCTTATAAATGTTCCATCCATTTTCCAACCCGCTGAAACCAAACACTGGGTCACGGGGGTCTGCTGGAGCCAATCCCAGCCAACTCAAGGCACAAGGCAGGAACCAATCCTGGGCAGGGTGCTAATCCACCGCAGGACACACACAAACACACCCACACACCAAGCACACACTAGGGCCAATTTAGAATCACCAATCCACCTAACCTGCATGTCTTTGGACTGTGGGAGGAAACCGGAGCGCCCGGAGGAAACCCACGCAGACATGGGGAGAACATGCAAACTCCACGCAGGAAGGACCCAGGAAGCAAACCCAGGTCTCCTAACTGCGAGGCAGCAGCGCTACCACTGCACCACCGTGCCGCCCTTTATAAATGTTTCAACTCTCAAAAGCTGGATGCGAAGTTATCGATGAAACCGGTTGTATACTTACAACGCTTGACAGATGCTGAATGTCACTTCAACGCAAGTCCTGCAAATACTAACGTAATTGAAACAAACCATGAAACTCAAACCGATTATGACAGCAGCAATCCAAGCTGTGAGAAAACAGTAAAAAGGAGGCGTGTCAGACATCGTGGTAAATTTTCTGAAGCAGCTAGACGTAAACAACTTTGTGACGCTTCCGCCAAATACTCGCAGAAAAATCCACAAGTTAATAGACACGTTGTCGCTAAATACTCACAGGCAAATCCACAAGTTTATAGAGGCGCTGCCACTAAATACTCGCAGGCAGTTCCACAAGTTCATAGACACGCTGCCGCTAAATATTCGCAGGCAAATCCACAAGTTAATACCCGGAATGCCTGTTATACATCTTAGATTCACAAGTACCGATTTGGGTAGTGAACACTTCGATGAATGAATCCTGGTATCTTTACAACAGTTGACAAACACGGAATGTAACTTGAACACAACACGTCCTCCGGATACGAACCTGATTGAAAGAAATAATGATAATCAAATCCTTGATGACAGCAACACTCATAACAGTGACAAAACAATTACATTGACAATCATGTTATGTTATTTTTAAAATGTTTCCTTTTCTTTTTCATAACTTCTTTAACACACTACTTCTCCGCTGCGAAGCGTGGATATTTTGCTAGTAAACAGTATATCATCTGTAGTCAACTTGTATTGCTATCTGTTATTTTCATAATGAAAATCTTTGTATACAAAACAAAATAAACATGTCATAATTACTTTTTGTCATTAAATCCACACGCACATCTTTAGTTTTGTGAATTAAAGACACAAACATAGTGAATAAGGGATGTGAGGCCTCCAAAGGGCTTCACTACTGGCTAGGCTAGGCCTCCTTTGCCTGTCTGGAAAGGCCTCACCCCAGTGAGCTTAATTCTAGCTCCAACTGACTTGTTTCAGGCCTAGCAGACCCAAAGGGATTGAAACCTTTGAACGAAACTTAAAAGTCCTAAAAACATATCAAAGAACCCTGCAAGTAGAAGAGACACTGTAAATTTCAGCTTGTAACCAAAAGGGCACCAAAATGATCTTTATAAAAAGAAAGATTTACTAATAGAAAAATACAAAGCAAGTCTGCACAGAGCAAAAGAGGCAAAAAGAAGTTGCCTAAAAGTCAATCCTAAATTAACAAAGGTCCAACTCAAAATCCTACAAACAATCCTTAGACAAAGCAAGAGAATCATAAATCAGATAATCCAATAACAACAGTATCACAGCTTCATAATTAACAAAATGCTTTGCTGCTGAATCCACTTTCTGGCTTAAAGCCAGAAGGAGGACACTGCAGCTATAGCATCTGGATGGTCCCACCTCTTAGAGAAACACCCACATAGCACAAGGAACACCTGCAAACTTAAGGAGATGGTACATAATCAACTAGTAAAAACAAAATTAACAAAAAAAAACATAAAAAATACGAAAAATAATGATTCAAAATTAACAAAAAACACATAAATATAACATAACGGAGGGCATAGATTCTACAATTGTATTGAGGAATGCAAATCATTCTTTAATGAGGAATGATTTAATGATGATACAAATGTGTTTCTCCAAAATTATCCAAGAACTGTAGTAAACATTTACTAAAAATAATAAGAAACATAGTAACTTAATGTCATATTTCGGCAGCTCAAAATGTATAGATTTAATTTTCAGCATGTTTTTCAGTATTATGCAGAACACAAAATGGCTCCACTAGTCATTTCAAGTTTTGTTGCTGGTTGACTTCTAAAAGAAGGTAGATGGGGATTCAAATGTGCAGCATGTATTCTCCTATTATTATTAGGATGACTTTCTTTATTTTTCACATTTTCACTCTCTCTGTACCTACAAGGAGCAGCACCTTAAACGGAAAGAGTGCAGGTAGTGACTCACTTGCTAATTCTACCAGTTTGATTATTTTTAAGGCCTTCAGCCCTCTTTTCAACTTGTTAAAAAACTTGTAAAAAGGAATATGAACAGTGTTTCGGGGTAAACTTTATAAAACAATATAAGATTTACACAACAAAGTTCACATACATTTGTGATCATCTCCCATTACAGCACATGTTAAGAAATAAGTGACCTGTGTTAGAGAAGGCTACATTTACACATATTTACCATTCCAATGCTAATCCATAAGAAGAAATAATGCACTTGCCCCAAATGTGAAATGTGCTTATTTAATACAGAAATGGAAACATAAAATCGAATAAAAGGCAAATATAGTTCACAAACGTTGGGCAACATGAAATAAGTGAAAACCAATTGCCAAAACTTAAGATACAAAACAAAAAGCTGTGAACATAAACAAGCTGCTTAATATAGCCATCAGTAGTTATTGTTATATTAGCAAGAGCTCATTAACATTGAAATCTGCAATATATGATGATATATGATGATAAATATTGTTTAATTGTTCTCCCAATATTGTGTGTGTTCTTGCTATAAATGTCTGACATTTTTTTCTTAGTGTGCCCATACTGCACACACCTGTATCTCAGTCTTATCAATCAACATTTATTTATATAGCACATATTTATACAAAAAAATGTAGCTCAAAGTGCTTTACAAAATGAATAGAAAAATAGAAGACACAATAAAAAATAAACATAAGTCAACATTAATTAACATAGAATAAGTAAGGTCCGATGGCCAGGGTGGACAGAAAAAACAAAAAAAAACTCCAAGAGCTGGAGAAAAAAAATAAAATCTGTAGGGGTTCCAGCCCACGAGACCGCCCAGTCCCCTCTGGGCAATCTACCTAACATAAGTCAAACAGTCCCCTTGTATTTAGGGTTTTCATGGAAGGACCTGATGATGATGGTCACGTAGACTTCTGGCTTTCAGTCTCTCTCTCTCCTTTGTTTGCACACTGCCTGACTATAACCTCACCATGTCTCTTGTGCCTGTAATATAAAAGGTTCCAGTGCACAAACAAAAAGCTCTCATCATGCATGTCATCAGAGCATACAAAATGAGGACGACCAATATGAAACCTTGTTTCATGTATTACCTTGTTTTTCAGAGGTGGTTTTGCTATATACTATTATAATAAAACACTAAGGTCTGTGTGTGCCATCCTCTTGAACAATCAAATTGGTCAGTTTGGCTTTGGTAACGCAATGAAAGAGGAAGTGAGAGTGTGAGATGCACAAGGTTGAGTAATGAGGTGTATGAGGCATGCTGAGAGAATCACCATCAAAGTATCAACCATGTAAGAAAGGTACCTTGAAAAAAATGAGAGTCTAAGAAGCAGGCTTTAAGTGCTCGAGAGGGGGAGCGCTGGTTAAGAGACATTTATTCTGTAACGGAACATGTAGGGCAACAGATAGTAAATATTTTTTATTTACTCAACTACCTGTCTTTGACAGGTACTGTGGCTAATTTATTTTATTCTGTTGTGCAATTGCAATTTATATTATCAATACAAAATATGTCAAAGAAGCTTAGGGGATTCACGTGGTAAGAGTTTTGTAATTTCCTAAACTATTTTTATACTTAAATCCTTTATATGTTCAAATAAAGGGGGCAGATGAAGTATATTGCTGATATTGCCATCAGAAATTAAAGCCATTCAATTGACTTGTACCCTGTGGATGTGGGTGATCCTTCATCCCTGACAGGAAGAAACTGATCCCTCAGAATTATTTTGCATTTGTTGGTTTTTAATTTCTCCACTGTGTATAGCAAGGGGCATTTGCTCTATGAATTGACCAGGTTCAATGCTAGGAATAGCATTGTGTAAAGGTTGTTCTGCTGCTTCATGCCACAATAGTCACAAAATAACCACCCTCAGTCCAGGCCAATCCAATGGCTTCTCTCTCTCTCTCTGTCTTTTCTTCAGGCCACCTCCTGCCTTTTCCAAACCTTGACACTCTTCCACCCGACTCTTGTCTTTTCTGCAGGGAGGTGGCCCCTTTAAATAAGCACCCGGATGTGCTCCAGGTGTGTTCCTGGCAATCTCCCACCGACATGCCCCAGTGTGGTGGAAGTGCCGGCTGTCTCCTTAAAAGCACTTCGGGTGTCCCCATTTTCTCTGCCCCCCAGCACTTCTGGGTGTGGCGGAAGTGCTGAGGTCTAGGGTCTTCCTGGTATTGGGGTCCCCCTGGCGGTAACCCCGGCTCCCTACAGGGTCGAGCTTCCCAGCTCTTTACCCGAGGCCTTCACCTGTCTTCTCAGGCGTCCTGGCTGGGTACCACCTTCATCCGGTTGTGACACTATATATATATATATATATATATATATATATATATATATATATATATATATATATATATATATATATATATATATATATATATATATATATGTAAAACAGGGCTACTTATTTAACTGCAAAACGTATTCAATACGCCAAACACAGATTCACTAATGAGTATTAATGTGCACTGCTGCCTATTTAATGGGCTAGAAGTTGGTGATTTAAAGAAAAAGACATTTCTTTGTGTTGCCTTTAGGGGATAAAACACATGTAAATAATATATGTAAAAAACAAGGAATAAAGGGGCAATAGGCACCATTTGTTTGTGACTGGGATTATAAGTGAATTGGCAAATTTCCTGAATTATTCTGTTATAGGTTATTGTTGATGGCAATCTATGTAGAGCAAAAGAGTCACCTGCTTTGAAGATCAGATGGCTTTGATTGGCATCTCATCAGCCTACAACACTGTGATGCAGAATTGCCTGCTTCCTTTGAAAATTAATTTCTGGGGCCATTGGTTTCTAATCGGCATACAGTGGTATATGTACTTCTTGATAGCTGACAACAATGCTATTGTTTAACCAAAGAAAAGGTGTTTACACTATTGTTCTGAAAACAAAATTGATATATACCATTGTTAAACTGATCAACATGTTGATCTAGGCAGAGATTAAAGCAATTATATACCTCTTGGTAAAAAAGAACAAAAAAAAGAAAGTATTGCCAGAGACTCCAAACTGCTGTCTGCTTCTTGTATGCTTTTGGCACTCTATTGCTGTGGCTACACCCTGTAGCAGCACTGGCTTGTACCTGGCTCTTGTGCATCTAAAGTCTTTCTCCAAATACAAATAAAGTGTTTTTTATGTTCAGTCAGTAAAACTTCACATAATATTACTGTACATTGTCCCATTAGGCAAAGTTCCAACTCACTATGATTTTTACATAATATTATATTTGATGTGAAGCATCAACATGCACGAATACACTAATCTTTGTAAATCTTAATGTATTATTGCCCAACAGACCAAGCCCCCAAATAACTATAATTTGTTTGTCTGTGCAACTGCTTTGGTGATGACTCACTTTTTTGTTCAGCCGGGGAATCCCAAAAAAGCATCAACTGCCTTGTTTCATAGTTAACTATGCAGTCAGCAACTTCTAGAAACCTATTCTGCAGCTGCCTTATACGTGTGCAACATGAAAATTCAGAGAGGTTGCTGTCTTGTTTCACTTTAAGATTTTCTGGTCTATACCATGGCATATTTGCAAAGAGTTTGCTTTCCTCTTCAGTTAAGACACCATTTTTTTCCGCTCCTGGGGCCTCATTTATAAAGCTTGCATTCGTACAAAAAGATGCTTGAAATGTGTGTACGCAACTTCCCATGTAAAGTCGAGATTTATAAATGACAAAGTTGAGGGGGGAACATACTTATATTTACACCAAACTCTGACTGATGTCTATAAAACTTTTCGGAGAAACAGGGAAATGATGGTACCCATGATCAAGCAGGGAAATGCATCCAAACCAGCTAAATGACAATTTGCACACATAATTTATATCACTGAGCCAATATTTTAATATACATTGAGGAGACAAATATATTACACCTCAAATACAATTAATATGATGTACAGGGTGTATTTTAGTTCCCTTTTAAGAGTGGCAATGTTACTTATTTGCACTAAAATTTTTATTTTTTGTCAGTTTATATTGGCTACTTGTTGTCACTTCTCAGGGAACTGTCTGACAGGTCAGAAATATCTAAGTCAAGCGTCAACTTCGTCATGCCAGTTGTCGTCTAGTGAGGCACTACATCCCGTTTCAATATGGTGTGTGTGTGCATGTAGAAAAGAAAAAACATTTTTTGCCAATATAAAAAGGCAATCTGCAGCAGTGTTCAGTTCTCCTGACATAATCAGAACACTTTCCTGCTCTTATAGCGAGGCACCTAGCTGCTTTTATTGTCTGTAAGCAGTTATTTTCCATTAAGTCATCCAAGATATGACCGGCAAATGTCATGTATCCATGACCTGGGTCAACCCATGATTTATTTGTTTTGAGGTAAAGCAGCAGATGTGATGGTACTGAACATGGCGAAGAGCTTGTTGGTAAGTTAACTGGCCGAACCCTCAGTGTTTCATATTGTTTGCACTATACATTGTAACTGCAATCATATGTAAGGTGATAGTGGCTACCTGCTCAGACACTGGCTCCTTATGTCTCTCCTGAACCCCCAAAGCGCAGAGGTGAGGCGTTACAATACTGTGCATGATCGTGAGCTCTCAGTTGTGGAGCAAAGCCAGATACTCATGAATTCAGGTGGTGGGGTTTTGATGCATCAAGAGGGAGAAGCTGCTGCAACTGCCATGAAGTTCTGCAGCATCGTGATTGCATACATATGATGTTGATTAGCATGTTGCATATTCGAGGCTCAATCATAAATGCACATTTACAAGGGGATTGTGATTTATAAACAGTACATTTCCTAGGATTATGCGCACGGCAGGTCTATTTTTTTCATGTGTTTTCCTGTTTTTTGGCGTGCACATATTTTCACACTTTAATCCATGCGAAGTTTTATAACTTTTGCTTTGATAATAATTTGTTATGACTAACTTTTGAAATAATATTCACACATGTAGTATGTAATTTTATGATTATGACTCCTTGATGTTGTCTTGCACACATATGCTTGACCTCTGTTACTCAAAACTACTATCTAGAGCACAAAAAAAGGAAATATCATTCAGCCAGTATCATACTCACTACATGCAGTTCAGCCTCATTGACATTAAAGTGAAAAATGCTTTGATTCCAAAATGTTTTACCATTGCAGTTAAGGTAGTAAGCATCATTGTGCACCAAACATTAATTAATTAAAAAGTATATTTTAGTAAAAGGGGTGTTCAGATGTTGTCTATTATTAACTTTAGTGTGCTAGGAATATGTTATGACATCATTTAAATAATGCATATTTAAATGCATTATTTAAACTAATATACATTACTTTTTGTATTTAAATACATTTGAAAGTTTCCTTTGTTACTTACAGTAATGCTTGAGGTAAGTTATTAAGATTCTTAGAATTCTCCTTTTGAGCTAAATATGTGACTTTGTCATCATTATTGTTTTAAAGAGCTTTATCATGGAGAATATAAAGGTTTTCATATAAGATAATATATTCCCATAACTCATCAACGTTTAAAAAATCTTCTTGACCAGTTGCTTTTGGGAGTGTCAAGCAGAGTGGAACTGGTGTTTCCTTCTTTTCATATTTGCTGAAATAGGTTCATTATTAAAACCTCAATCATATCTGCTGCGTTGGTTTAATGAGAGTCCTGGGAGCATTCTAGCAGTAGTGATACAAGCGTTAATTCTCTTTCAGCTAATCACACACTTCTAGTCTACTTCTGAAGAATGTCATACTGTCAAAATAATTACGTCTTGCCCTACTTCACTTCTAGAATTTTCAAGGTGAAAAAGACTAAGCACAGTATGTCTGTACAATCCAATAAAGTACCCTGTGTTTATTCTCTTTCAAAGGGAAAACACAAATTCTGCCTCATAAAGAGGATAAATCAAGCTGTACTAAATAAATTGTTCATATATATTAATGAGACAGTTAACAATGTTGGAGAATAGTCTTTTTCATTTTAGCCATTTGCCCCCTGTTCACTAGGCAGCTTTTTTGCTTTAAAGGTGTCTTTAGTATTATACAGTAAACCTATTATCAGACAGTTTTATATCACTGAGTTTTTTCACTGTCCTTATCTTTTCATGGATAAAAGTCACCACCGAATGTAATAAGCGACAGTTTTGGAGCTTTGCAAAAAATAATGATTGAGGCAGTTGGAGCTTTTAAAAGTGTTTCTTTAATAATCAATGACTTTCTTACGTTAAAAACTTTATGTCCTCACCAAAGTTTAAAACTGTATAACTAAGGAGATAAAAACCATATGATGAAATATTGACTGTTTAGGTAATAGCACAAATTATGGAATTATATATCCTTACCTATATTTCCTTCTTTAATCAACATCTAGATATGCAGACTACCCACTAACTTGTTTTTGCTGTCATGCACACTCTTCTTACCCCCTTTTAATAAATACACTCACAGTCTACTTGCTTAAAAATGACTGTGTCATTGCCATATGAAGTTCTTCCAGGGCTGTTTTTAACCAATTTGGTCAACCCAATTCATTTCAGACTCGTCTCTCTCAATAGCCCGACAATGATAACGTATCTGTGCAGTCTATATTTCCACACCATCAAAAGACTAAACCACTCTCCTCTGTGTTTGAATGGCATGTCATTAAGTACTAACACGAGCCCCAACTGTGAGCCAAGTCTGCTGCATGTCAAGGTAATAGCAGGGATATCCATAAATTTTATTCAGATATCACCTTGTACAATAAATTTCTACCCCGCAAAAACACTTTTACCCTTTTAGATTTTTGCAATTTGGTCAAAAATGTACACAAAAAATTTACTGTACTCTGTGTTCTACTTGAAATATTTATTCTCAAATCTTACCTGTCTTTGAAACCCCTTCCCATTATCTTTAAATGATTTGCACAGTAATTTTGTTGGCTTATTTTACACTGACATCTTTTGTGCTACTTTAATGGTGGCTCGAAACAACTTCTGTAGTTTACTTGACCACATTGTAATGTAATGTTGCAATACAGGAACTTAAAGAACTATAACAAAGATACAGAAGTTTCAAATTGGAGCAAATGATTCATAACAACAAAAAATACAGTCAGACTTTTTTATGGACACTATGATTGTCATTATATATTGTTCAGAGAAACTTTAGGTAAGGAAGATAGTAATACTCACTAATCATGGTGCTGGAGAGAGTGGTGATGTGTTGCATGATGATTAGCTCAAGCAAGTAAGACTTTCGCTGTGCTCTGTACATGTAACAATAGGGATCCAATACATCCTTGCTTATCAAGGCATTTATAGACTAGCATGGGTCAAGTCCACCACCTAGAGTATTGTAGTGACCAGAAAAAGTTCAGGGCTGTTGTTTTAACAGCTCTAAAGTTCAGGGTGACTTTGACACATGGTGAGTTATCTTGGTTGTTATGCATAGTAAAATCACAGATTTTTTGTTGTTGTTTGCTCACAGGCTTGGTGTATGGACACACACTAAAAGCGCTCCGTACTCTAACCTGTTAAGCAGCATCTACTGTATTTCATTAATTTCAATGCAAATGTATTGCTGAATAATTCTGGATAATGTTCAGTTAAATATTAAAGGCTTCCTAACAGATATCTTTGTTGTCGACCAGTCTTTTGCCCACGTCACACAGACAGCACAACAGTATTTTAAGCAGTGGGCCATGTCCATCACCTATAGTGTTTATAATAGTAGCTGTAGGATTGTCCAGCGTACAGAGTACAGTGAAAGTCTTAGTTGCAGGTCTGACAAACTTGCAACAAGTCGCAGCTCTCCAGTGCCATAATAAACAAGAATGCATGAAAATACTATAATTTAGTAGTTAATTCAAATGTGGTTGGTAAATTTCAACCTGGGGGAATCTCCCACACTACATCTGTTAACTTTGTTAAGACAATTTTTAAAATATTTTCATATGATGTATTCAATCAGAAATATCATGGTCATAAATTAAATTGGATAAAACATATATATTATATTTATATAAATATATATATATATTAGTCTGCTCTAGAACAGGAAACTTCTAAAAGTAGTGTGTACAATTTAAAAACACTGGAATTAGTTTTGTGAAACTGAAAATATTTTTCCTTGTAGGAGCGCTTGTTGTTAGTGCCAAATATTTGTATGCAGTTTCCATTTACCTCATTAGCACTCAATGCAACCCTGCAGAAAATGTTCTCCTGAAAGTTTTATTGAGCCAGAACAATTTTGTTTGACCATTGTATAGAATCTTGTATTCACAAAAGTAATAAATAATAGAGGTGAATAACACAAGTACAAAGCAGTATACAAAAACAAAAGATCTGCTGCTTCATTGAGCCAGGCTAAACAGGTAGTGAGAAATTCAGTGACAAAGATCTAAGAAGTCTAGTTTATAAACTGAATATTGAGGATATAAGTTCACATCATGTCTGTGACCCCTATTACTGATATAACTGGAATTTCTCTAGACAACTGCTTAAGATGTGCTTTCCATTACATAACAATTTCAATTTCTGGCAGTGCTGTGAAAGTCTCAAGGCAAAAAATATATTCATGGTATTATAACCAACATTTTCTTACAGGTTCAATTATCTTATTAACTAATTTACAAACCACATGCAGGTTAAAAGCTAATTCAAAGATTGTGATTGCCATATAAATACTAAGTATAGAAAAATAAGTGAAAATAGTCAAATAAGGAACCCTAAATTGAAATAGATGGGTTTAAAAAATTGCAAGTATAAGGCCATTGCAATTTTTCCACATAATGTATACCTTTATTTTTGCTGTGCTTGAAAGACAATTATAAAATTCCACCATCATTTTACCAATGAATAACAGACAGATAACAAGACTTAACAGATTAAACTATAAAAAGAAATTATTAAAATAAAATTTTAAACAATGTAAACTCACTGAACATACCGAAAATAATCTCTGTCAACATAATACACTTTTTTACACTGCTTCAGTTACAATTAGTATTCAATCAGACTCTAATCAGTGTCCTTCTGTTAACACTTCATACAGACACACATTTTCCACATATCTTGTAGTCAAGAAATATTAAAGCAGTTTACACTAGAATATAATAAAAATAACAATGTTGTGGACATTTATTTTCCATTTTCCTCTTCTGACAACTAAATATACATAATTTAAATTAGCATGACTTTTCTGTTAACCTTTGAGACTGATTACTTTTACTGCTATTTGATTGCCATGATATGTTTATTTGATTACTATGATATGTGTATTTATGTACGTAGATATAAAGTTTTGTACTGTGTGTTGGTTGGACGTGGAAGTAACAACTTCAGTTTACTCTGTACACGTGATACTATTACTACAATTACTGCTACTTTATTGTCAGTGCATTACATATCTACTGCAAACATTTAATTCACTTCATATGGGTTAGGAGGTCTGTTTCTTTCCTGGTGTCCCATAGAAGCCATTTTATACCGCAAGAACAGTCTGGGTATTTTTAAAAAACTACAAATAATAATTTACTTAAGAACACATTCTATATGAAGAAAACAGCATTCCATACGATCAAGTCTGACTTATGCAACAAAGAAGATAACATTACATAACAACAACAACAACATTTATTTATATAGCACATTTTCATACAATCAAATCAAACTTAAAACACCAAAATTCAACCTGCAACCGAGAGACAGAGAGGTGAGCCAACAGCAACAGGAAATCTTTAAAAATAACAAAGAAGGGAGGATGTAATTTTCCCCAACGTAAATGCTTATTCTAAAATGTTATTAATTAGATCTTACCATATTTTTTAAAAGTTTTGAACAGATCCACTAAGTGAGAAGTATATTTTTTCCAGTTTCAAAAAGTATAGAACTTCATGTGATTCTTACAGATGAACAAGATAAGTCTACATACTTGTAGTGTGGTGTAGGCAATAACAATTAATTTGTCCTTCTCCACTTTAAGCCTATCTGAGAATAGATCAAAGACAGGTGTTAATTGGTTAGGAGTGTTTGAGTTGATGTTGCTCCCGCTGAGCGACCATGTAGCGGGAGTGCCCAGAGGAAAGCGACGAGCCACAGAAGGCCACGGAAGTCGGGAAGCTTGGTGGTGGAGTCCCCAGTGTGTGCGTCCTGGTCATTGGTGGACATCAAGTCTCGGGGACTGGGATGAGAGCCAAACCGAAGCCAGGGATCGGGAGGTCTCCAGTCTCGCGAAAGTGTGTAAGAGGAGGGCAGCTGCAGAGAGCGTCTTGCCCTGCTGCTAAGCCCAAACGGGATAAGCAGGTGAAACGCTAATAGAAACGATGCACCGGATTTGTTGTTGTTTTAAAGACTGCTTCCATGAGAAGATTTTAACCTCTGGTTTTTAAGGATTGTGTTTTTTTTTCTATTTATTGATTTTAACCTCCACGTTCTTTTATTGGATTATTTATTGAAGAATTTGAAATTACTGCACTCTTTATGGAACACTGTTTTGTTTTGATGGACAGTTTTAAATAAAAGCACTATTGCACTTTTTGCACCACCCCTTGCTCAAGTGTTTATTTGCCTCCACTGACTAGCTCACTCGGTTTCATTATCGACGGTGTTGGGTTCAAGTGCTTCCTAAATCAGATGGGAGTGTGGAGCCAGAACCCACATCGTCACAAGGGAATTACTAGAGATTTTTTATTGAATCTCCTACCTCATTTGCTGACTTCAATAGATGTTCTCAATGAGTCTTATTAACTTCATGGCAGACATTGTATATTTATTCACACATCAGTAAAATGATATATAGACTTACACTGGAGCAATTCAGAATGGCTATACTCCTGTTCCACCAAGGTGTCTCTAGAGATCTTACCTTGTGTATGGCTGATATTCCAACAAGGCATATCCGTACTTCTTAAGCATACATTCACAAACCTCTTATCCTGAATTACACTCCATCTTTAGACATGAATTCTCACAGTATGTAACTTAAAGGAAGCAATGACAGACAACTGTCTTAATAATAATTTTTAAATAAAGTTGTAATATTATTAATTTATATTTGTTAATGAGTAACACAAACCAGCCCAGCCACAGGAGATGCACAAACCAGTGTGTTTCTTTGTGCCGGTCCCAAGCCCAGATAAATGGGGAGGGTTACGTCAGGAAAGGCATCCGGTGTAAAACTTTGCTAAATCAATATGCGGACAACAATACAAATTTCCATACCAGATCGGTTGAGCCCTAGGTTAACAACGACCGCTACCAATACTGTTAGCCAACAAGGTGCTGGTGAAAATTGGACTACTGTTGGCCGAAGAACAAAAAGGAGAAGAAAAGGGGGGAGACGTGTCCAGAGGCTGGACGAGAAGAGGAAAGTAAAGAGAGTGGAACTGAGGGCAGGAACTTTGAATGTTGGCGGTATGACTGGTAAGGGGAGATAGTTAGCCGATATGATGGAGAGAAGGAAGTTGATATATTGTGTGTTTAAGAGACTAAATGGAAGGGGAGTAAGGCCAGGTGGATCGGAGGTGGATTAAAATTGTTTTATCATGGTGTGGATATTAGGAGAAATGGAGTAGGGGTTATTCTGAAGGAACAAGTATGTCAAGAGTATTTTGGAAGTGAAAAGAGTGTCAGACAGAGTAATGATTATGAAGCTGGAAATTGGAGGTGTAATGATGAATGTTGTTAGTGCATATGCCCCGCAAGTTGGGTGTGCAATGGATGAGAAAGAAGATTTTTGGAGTGAGTTGGATGAAGTGATGAACAGTGTAACCAAGGGACAGAAAGTGGTGATTGGAGCAGATTTCAATGGACATGTTGGTGAAGGGAACAGAGGAGACGAGGAGGTGATGGGTAGGTATGGTGTCAAGGAGAGGAATGAAGAAGGTCAGAGGATAGTGGATTTTGCCAAAAGGATGGACATGGCTGTGGTGAATACGTATTTTAAGAAGAGGGAGGAACATAGGGTGACGTACAAGAGTGGAGGAAGATGCACACAGGTAGATTACATCCTATGCAGAAGAGTCAATCTGAAGGAGATTGAAGACTGCAAAGTGGTGGCAGGGGAAAGTGTAGTTAAGCAGCATAGGATGGTGGTCTGTAGGATGACGTTGGAGATCAAGAAGAGGAAGAGAGTGGGGGCAGAGCCAAGGATCAAATGGTGGAAGTTGAAAAAGGAAGACTCCAAGGTTGAGTTTAGGGAGAAGGTGAGACAGGCACTAAGCGGTAGTGAAGAATTACCAGACAGTTGGAAAACTACAGCAGATGTAGTAAGTGTGACAGCAAGAAGGGTCCTTGGCGTGACATCTGGACAGAGGAAGAAGGAAAAGGAAATTTGGTGGTGGATTGGGGAAGTACAGGAGAGTATATGGAGGAAGAGGATGGCAAAGAAGAAGTGGGATAGTCAGACAGATGCAGAAAGTAGACAAGAGTACAGGAGATAAGGCACAAGGTGAAGAGAGAGGTGGCGAAGGCTAAAGAAAAAGTGTATGATGAGTTGTATGAGAGGTTGGACAATAAAGAGGGAGAAAAGGACCTGTACTGATTGGCTAGACAGAGGGACTGGGCTGGGAAAGTTGTGCAGCAGGTTAGGGTAATAAAGGATAAAGATGGAAACGTACGCACAAGCGAGGAGAGTGTGTTGAGCAGATGGAAAGAGTACTTTGAGAGGCTGATGAATGAAGAGAACGAGAGAGAGAAGAGGTTGGATGATGTGGAAATAGTGAATCAGGAAGTGCAACGGATTAGCAAGGAGTAAGTAAGGACAGCTATGAAGAGGATGAAGAATGGAAAAGCCATTGGTCCAGATGACATACCTGTGGAAGCATGGAGGTGTTTAGGAGAGATGGCAGTGGAGTTTTAACCAGATTGTTTAATGGAATCTTGGAAAGTGAGAGGATGCCTGAGGAGTGGAGAAGTGTAGCGGTGCCAATATTTAAGAATAAGGGGGATGTGCAGGACTGTAGTAACTACAGGGGGATAAAATTGATGAGCCACAGCATGAAGTTATGGGAAAGAGTAGTGGAAGCTAGGTTAAGAAGTGAGGTGATGGTTAGTGAGCAGCAGTATGGTTTCATGCCAAGAAAGAGCACCACAGATGCAATGTTTGCTCTGAGGGTGTTGATAGAGAAGTATAGAGAAGGCCAGAAGGACTTGCATTGCATCTTTGTGGACCTGGAGAACGCATATGGAAGGATGCCTTGAGAGGAGCTGTGGAATTGTATGAGGAAGTCTGGAGTGGCAGAGAAGTACGTAAGAGTTGTACAGGATATGTACGTGGGGAGTGTGACTGTGGTGAGGTCTGCAGTAGGAGTGACGGATGCATTCAAGGTGGAGATGGGATTACATCAGGGATCGGCTCTGAGCCCTTTCTTATTTGCAATGGTGATGGACAGGTTGACAGATGAGATTAGACAGGAGTCCCGTGGACTATGATGTTTGCTGATGACATTGTGATCTGTAGCAATAGTAGGGAGCAGGTTAAGGAGACCCTGGAGAGGTGGAGATATGCTCTAGAGAGGAGAGGAATGAAGGTCAGTAGGAACAAGACAGAATACATGTGTGTAAATGAGAGGGAGGTCAGTGGAATGGTGAGGATGCAAGGAGTAGAGTTGGCAAAGGTGGATGAGTTTAAATACTTGGGATCAACAGTACAGAGTAATGGGGATTGTGGAAGAGAGGTGAAAAAGAGAGTGCAGGCAGGGTGGAATGGGTGGAGAAGAATATCAGGAGTGATTTGTGACAGACAGATATCAGCAAGAGTGAAAGGGAAGGTCTACAGGACGGTAGTGAGACCAGCTATGTTATATGGGTTGGAGACGGTGGCACTGACCAGAAAGCAGGAGACAGAGCTGGAGGTGGCAGAGTTAAAGATGCTAAGATTTGCATTGGGGGTGACGAGGATGGACAGGATTAGTAATGAGTACATAAGAGGATCAGCTCAAGTTGAAAGGTTGGGAGACAAAGTCAGAGAGGCGAGATTGCGTTGGTTTGGACATGTGCAGAGGAGAGATGCTGAGTGTATTGGGAGAAGGATGCTAAGGATAGAGCTGCCAGGGAAGAGGAAAAGATGAAGACCTAAGAGAATGTTTATGGATGTGGTGAGAGAGGACATGAAAGTGATGGGTGTAACAAAACAAGATGCAGAGGACAGAAAGATATGGAAGAAGATGATCCGCTGTGGCAACCCCTAACAGGAGCAGCCAAAAGAAGAAGAAGAAGTAATACAAACCTAATGCAATGAATATTACTCTAAAATTTGCTTTATTAAAATAAAGAATAGTTAAATATACACTAGATTATTTTCAAATTATGATAATAATAATAATAACAGTCAAGGTTGATAACCAACAAAAGTCAGCTTAGCTCTTCTTTACTCTCTTCTACTTTAGGTATTGGCCACCAACTTACTTAGGAGCTGTAGATGTACAGTAACAATGTATCCTGCAGAATACACTGTATTAAATACATTTCATTATGCTTTAACATTATTGATTCAGTGTGCTGAATTAATAATATATCTGATTCACTTATGTATCCAGTTGTTTTTGTTATCTGCTTCTTTTTACTGACAGAACAAAGATAAAAACCTGAAGTCCATCAAGCACACAGGGTGCATTCCTTGATTTCGTTGTTTTCCTTAGTAGCTGTTGTATGTCCTTTACAGATCCTCAGCCTTTGTGTTAATATAGTTCTGCAAAGAAAAAAACACTACACTAAATCAACTGGTGTATATTTAGGTCCATGAGTCTGTTTTTATAAAGCATACAACTACACACATTTAAATGTTGTAGTGTGAACTGCTCAGTAATGAACACAAGAAAAGTGTGTCACTCAGAAAATACTCATAATAAAAAACAAAACATGCATTATATTATAAATAATATGCCTGCTGATTTTGTGGGATTCTTGATTAAAATAAATTGCAGCCTAAGGACCTTAGAGTTTAATTTTCAGTAGTCAGAGATTAGTACCACTTTTCCACTGACCGCAGAAACTGGAAAAAAGTGGGTGTTTTCCCAATGCCATAACAAAAGAGAGGTATTAATTGTACTGATAATAATTCCAAGATAGAGAAAATAATTGTTTTTTAAAAAATAATTTACTCTTGTTATTCTATTGCACTTTGCCGTAATGTATGTTTCTTCAAGTTTATTATTTCTTTATTATTGGACTTTGTCTAATTTCAGGTTAAATGGGGAAAGCTTATCCTAGTAGAACTGAGTGCTATACTATACTATAGTATCTAGTCCATCTGATACATCTGCATATATCTGCATATGCTCACACTTGGCCAATTTAAAATTGCTAATTACAGTATAACTATCCAATATAAAAAAACTCATACAAGCACAACTGAGAAGATATTGTATGTCACTATTTGAAAATTTTAGTGCGCAAGTATCATTCAGCTAACCTGAACAACCTGAAGCAAATCTGAATTAGAATGGTCCAGGATTCCTTGAAAATAATGGACCAACCAGGCACATATTTACCTCAAAATAGCAGTTATTGCTGCAAAAGATTACTGTACAAAGCATTAAAGTGTGGGTGTTGAGTATTTTTGAGAAAACATACAGTATTTCCTTTGTTAAAACTCATTTTGAGGTTCTGTGCTTTGAAATAAAAATATCACAGATAACAAAATTTCAGAGTTTGCTATTGAATACTTTTCAAGACATTATTTATAATACACAGTAGACTTTAATTGTAGTAAATATAACTAACTGCATCTAGCAGAAAATAATTTGCCCCTTTAAGAGCTTAATATCTACTAAAATTTTCCTCAGGCAATGTTATGGGGATCCAACATGTATTGATAATCTAATCTGCATTAATTCACTATACCTTATCTACTGTATATCCTTTTAAAACAGATTTTGGCCTAAGGGCTACCTGCAGGAAAAAAGCAGAACATGCTGTTGTTTACAAACAGAGAGACAGAAATATTTAGTCAGTGCAATAGAATAAAAACAGGACTAGTTAGACAAATGCATAAATTCTGAATTAAATTTTCCTTTTTTTAAAAAATATGTTTAGAATTTATTTTGTTCTGTACAGCAGCTTCAATAGCATCCAGCCATCCCTGTTAAGGTGTAAACCCAGAGATATGAGCCCATGGTGTCTTGGATAATGGACTGCAGTTTGTAAAACTCAAGAACTGTGTCTATGATTCAGATGTGAGCAACACTGGAGCACCACAAGGAATAGGCCTTTTTCTTCACTCTGTACATCTCCAACTTCAAATATAACACCAGGTCAAGTATTCATTTACTTAATAAGTTTCTGTAAAAAGCCATTTCCCTCAGGAACAAATAGATAGATAGATAAATAGATAGATCGAAGTTTATCTATCTATCTATCTATCTATCTATCTATCTATCTATCTATCTATCTATCTATCTATCTATCTATCTATCTATCTATCTATCTATCTATCTAATAAAAGTCTAAAGAAAAGAGCAGCTGTACATCTTTAATCAGGCAGGTAGTTTACTGACCATACCTGATTAACTGAATTACAATATGGCAAATTATTTCTGTTTTCTATTTTGTAGTATAGCCTGTGATGGACCTTGTGCATGGGCAGGCATCCCAGCTGGGGTAAGGCAAGGTCCTTACCTGGACAGGAGACCAAACAGTGATGATCGTCCTGTCTCAGCCAGGAGACAGGCAGAAGAAGCCAGTTTGGCAGTGAGTGCACTGGTATGCCGGCAAGGTTTGACCAAAGACAAATAGCTAACCTTGAGGCCGGTGTAGTAGAAGGTCAGGGGGAGACAACCTGTCAGGACTACATCCTGCCTTGACACGCTAGGTGGCAACCTCCATGAGTGATACTACCTGTTGTCACACACGTGGAAGTAGGAGGCAGCTAAAAGGCCTAAGTAATTGTAATAAAACATCCTACCAGGGGGCGGCAGAGTGCGCTGACTGTCTTTCTCAGTTACCTACAGACCTTTCCCAGGAAAGATGTCACTTCCGAAGCCGGCCCCTTTGATGATGTCACTTCCGAAGTCGACCCCTTTGATGATGTCACTTCCGAAGCCAGCCCCTTTGATGATGTCACTTCTTGTCACTTTTTCTGCTCATCTTCCAATACTTTCTACTTGTATGGTACATAAATGGCATTGAAGCACATTGTTTAAGAACTGCTGCTTTAGAGCTCCAAGGAACTGGGTTCAAGTAAGTCCCTGTCTCATTAGAGGCAGTACGTTACTTTATGTTCATACCGTTTTTTCAGGTTACTGCACTTTTCTCTTACGTCTTAAAGAGGTTAACTGATAAATCAAAGTTAACCTGGTGTGAATAAGTGGGGGTATATCCAGAATGTGCCCTTGCAATGAATTGTTATCCAATTCAGAATTTCTCCCTGCTATTTAGATGGCATCAGCATAGGCTCTGGGTTCCTGCTGCCTAGTAATCATGAAAATGGATGGCACTGTAATTTCAAAGCCCTTGAAAATGCAGGTATGCACTTAAAAACTGGGTCTGGGCAATTACCATTCTCAGTATGATGGATAGGGTGGCACGGTGGTGCAGTGGTAGCGCTGCTGCCTCGCAGTAAGAAGACCTGGGTTTGCTTCCTCGGTCCTCCCAGCATGGAGTTTGCATGTTCTCCCTGTGTCTTTGTGTGTTTCTTCCTGGTGCTCCGGTTTCCTCCCACAGTCCAAAGACATGCTGGTTAGGTGCATTGGTGATCCTAAATTGTACCTGGTGTGTGTGTGTCCTGTGGTGGGCTGGCGCCTTGCCTGGGATCTGTTCCTGCCTTGCGAACTGTGTTGGCTGGGTTTGGCTCCAGCAGACCCTCGTGACCCTGTATTAGGATATAGCAGGTTGGACAATGACTGACTGAGTATGATAGATAATATCTGTAACATATTCTACACTTTGCCTGTGTTTTTTACAATTATATTTTCATCATGGGTGTACTGTATTCAAAATTACTACTATCCAGTTATGTTATTCACTAAAAATAATAATCAAAATATTAATTAAGCATCTCTCTAGCAGATCACAGCTTTGATAATTGTTTCCAAGTGATCCAACCACATATCTTGCTTCTTCTTCTTCTTTTGGCTGCTCCCGTTAGGGGTTGCTACAGCGGATCATCTTCTTCCATATCTTTTTATCCTGTGCATCTTGTTCTGTTACACCCATCACCTGCATGTCCTCTCTTACCACATCCATAAACCTTCTCTTAGGTCTTCCTCAGTTTCTCTTCCCCGGCAGCTCTATCCTTAGCATCCTTCTCCCAATATACTCAGCATCTCTCCTCTGCGCATGTCCAAACCAACACAATCTCACCTCTCTGACTTTTTCTCCTAACCGTCCAACTTGAGCTGACCCTCTAATGTACTCATTTCTAATTCTATCCATCTTTGTCATCCAATGCAAATCTTAGCATCTTTAACTCTGCTACCTCCAGCTCTGTCTCCTGCTTTCTGGTCAGTGCCATAATATGCCCATATAACATAGCTGGTCTCACTACCATCCTGAAGACCTTCCCTTTCACTCTTGCTGATATCTGTCTGTCACAAATCACCCCTGACACTCTTCTGCACCAATTCCACCCTGCCTGCACTCTCTTTTTCACCTCTCTTCCACAATCCCCATTTCTCTGTACTGTCGATCTGAAGTATTTAAATTCATCCACCTTTGCCAACTCTACTCCTTGCATCCTCACTGTTCCACTCACCTCCCTCTTATTTACACACATGTATTCTGTATTGTTCCTACTGACCTTCATTTCATTCCTCTCCTCTCTAGAGCATATCTCCACCTCTCCAGGGTCTCCTCAACCTGCTCCCTACTATCGCTACAGATCACAATGTCATCAGCAAGCATCATAGTCCACGGAGACTCCTGTCTTATCTCATCTGTCAGCCTGACCAATCACCATTGCAAATAAGAAAGGGCTCAGCCATGTCCATCCTTTTGGCAAAATCTACTATCCTCTGACCTTCTTCATTCCTCTCCTTGCCACCATACCTATCCATCACCTCCTAGTCTCCTCTGTTCCCTTCACCATGTCCATTTCTGTCCCTTGGGTACACCGCTCATCACTTCATTCAACTCACTCCAAAAATCTTCTTTCTCATCCATTGCACACCCAACTTGCAGGGCTTATGCACTAACAACATTCGTCATCACACCTCCAATTTCCAGCTTCATAATCATTACTTTGTCTGACACTCTGTTCACCTACAAAACACTCTTGACATACTGTTCCTTCAGGATAACCCCTATCCCATTTCTCCTCCTATCCATACCATGATAGAACAATTAGAACTCCCCTTCCATTTAGCCTCTTGCATGTACAATATATCAACCTTCCTTCTCTCCATCATATCTGCTAACTCTCTCCCCTTACCAGTCATACTGCCAACATTCAAAGTTCCTGCCCTCAGTTCCATTCTCTTTACCTTCCTCCTCTCCTCCTGCCTCCGGACACGTCTCCCCCCTCTTCTTCCCCTTCGGCCAGCTGTAGACCAATTTCTGCCAGCACCCTGTTGGCTAACAGTACTGGTGGTGGTTGTTGTTAACTAGGGGCTCGACCGATCCGGTATGGAAATTTGTATTGTTGTCCGCATATTGATTTGGCAAAATTTTTACACCGGATGCCCTTCCTGACTTAACCCTCCCCATTTACACAATGACTTGTGCATACCCTGTGGCTGGGGAAATGGGGAAAATGAGGTACTTTACGAAGATACTCAGTTGTTTGTGGATTGATATAAGAAAAACCTATGCCCAACCGTGTCATATCAGCTGTTCAGATTCCATACAACTGTCAATGGGAAAAATCCCAGAGAAGACAACCTTTTCATGGGCTTACCAGGTTTTTAATTTGTAATAACTACATTATTGCAGCCAGCTTCAGTGAAGTCTGCAATGTCTTGATTCTTATTTTCTCATCATTCTAGTCATACTAGCAATTCAGGACACCTAAAGAAGACAGTTTAACATGAAGAGAATAATAGATTAGTGTATTAAAATAAATATGAACTTTGGGGTATTTTGATTATAGTTACCCTTTTCTAATATTATAATTATTTTATTAGGTCACCGTTTGATAGTCACATTAATTAGATGTGATAGTGAGTTAAAGTAGTTAATGGATGAGAACTACTTGTCTTTGAACACAGATACAACATAAATGTTAATTGTTGGAAGGAAAGATGATGATCACAGCAATATTTTATCAATATTTAACTCAGTTGGAATCACCATTAGTTTTACTGAAACAGCCCACCATCTGGGTATTATCTTTGACATTAGCATGTCATTTAAAGTGCACATTACAAAACTGTCCAAAACATTTTTTTCCATCTTAAAAATATTGCCATTTTCTAAATATGCAGGATACTGAGAAATTAATTCATGCATTTATTTCTAGTAGGATTGACTACTGCAATGGGGTGTTTACTGGCTGTTCAAATTGCTCTTTATACAGCCTTAACTCTTTCAGGGCTTATGTCGACTTTTGTCAAAATTCAGGGGTAGATGAAAGTATTCAGCTCTAAACTGTGGCAAAATTCGACCTTAGATTTTAGTTTGACTCTCTTTGCTAAAAGGAAAATGACATAGCTTTGTGCATTCAACCTCGAATCCCTAAATGTACAGGAGTAGTGAAGAGCAAATAACCTCTAAAATGGCATCAACATCTGGCGGGAGACCAACGCGAATGTGCAAAGCAAAATACTCCATGAACATTTTACGTCATTTCGTTGAATAGGACTAATACTTGTTGGTCTCCGAGTTTAATGCAAGTGATCTGGAGATGGAGATCAAAAATGAAAGTGAGGTACCAGCATCATCTGATCGGTCTCCAGATGATCGTGGTGCTGAACACTTTTGCGTGGCTGATGCGCCAACAGCAGCATTCGCATGGGAGGACCGCCACTTATAATGACAAGAGATACAAGCCATATTGTGTCATACTGCCACCTCCACCGCCACCCACCTGCTGCACGAAGACAGCCAGGTAGCCGACCCACTGTGTACTCCTGCTGATCCCGCACAGCCACTGCTGCCAGAGATGCCAAACATGTGCCAACAGCATCCACAGTGCATAACAACAGACATCTTATGTTGATTTATGTGTGAAACTATTGCTTTGTGTGCTTTTCAGGAAATTGAGTTTTTTGGCAAAAATATTCAGCCTTCAAAGAGCTAAATGGCCATAGCCCTGCTTATCATTACTTTCAAACCAGAACACACATTAAGATCTCAAGATGCTGATTAAAGCTTTTAAATCCAGACTGAATACTCGCTACTTCAGTTTAGCACACTCACAATAGAGCTGCTGATTAACTGTGTATAAAAGTAATATGATATTTATAATTTGTTAATAACACTCACCTAATGTGTTTCTCTTTTCGGTACTCACATGTGACACTTGGTGCCACTGCTATACTGCCAAGTTGTTTGCCTGATTATGGAAAAGCCATCTCAGAAATGGGGCACTGAAATTATTGGGAGGAAGGGTCCTCTGATCAGACTGACTGGCTCAGCTGTGGAATGGCCAGTAGAGGGGAAGGTGTCTTGTTGGTTAAGGTCTCCAGGTCTCTGAATAAATCTGGATCCTTATATGTGATAGTTCTGTATTGTGATTATAATAAGTGATATAATCTGTTCTTGCATTCTGCTTTGTAATTTGTACTATTGATTTGTTTTCCTGAGGTGGCAATGAAAGCTCTGCAAAGAGGATTACTTGTGTTCTGTTTTGTGCATTGTATTTAACCCAATTTTTGACAACAACTGCACTCCCGACTTACCTGGAAAGGGGTCTCTATCTGAAATGCCTTTCTTTTATTTTTTTCCCTACAAGGGTCTTTTTCTCGGAATTGTTTATTGTATTCTTAGGCAGTCAAGACTGCGGGGCTGTCAAAAAACAGGGCCTATTAAAGCCCATTGCAGCACTCCTTATGTGATTTTGGGATATGCAAGAAATAAATTGTTGTTGTTGATGTTCTGGTTATTAAAAGGCTACTCTTTCAGTTCCTGGTTATATTGTGTTGAAATGCTAGTTTTCTGAACCAGAACAAGTTGTTATTTTGACAACATAGATGCTGGAACCTGATGACTAGTAGATGAAGTGATTTCCAAAAATAGTTCAAGCACGTTATGTATGTTTATTTAAAAAAAATCCTCTATGTTTGTTATAGCTTCCTTTTTCTCACAGCTGCCCTATAAGTCATATTTTGCACTTGTTTATTTTTAAGAGCTCATCTCAGAAAAAGATGTAATAAAAGTCAGATATGATGATATAAAAACTGGCATATCAGGTACATCATCTGAATTTGTGAATAATTCCAAAAAACAATCCATGTGTGAACTCCAAGTTCTTTAATATTCCTAGTTCACGACTCTTTGCTTTTGTTTCCTTACAACAATTCTTTGATTGACATGTTTGTGGAAATGATAGGGCAGATCTCTGTATTCCGTTGTTTCATTTTCTAGTCATCTCCACTTCTCATTCAGCCTTTGCTTGAGGAGAGCATAACACAGTGATGTTGAAAAATGGTCAACCTATGGACCACCTATGGATTAGTCACTAATGAGACTGTATTAGTTGTTAGCATGTTCTGGGAGTACTTCACATAACACTACAAAATGAAACCTTTACTGGTTTATACATTTATGAAGTTGTATAGCAATACTGTGTAGTAAGTCCAGAATGTTTTCCACCATCAAATGATGACACTGACTCTATGAGAATATTTGTGCTACTCCCTCAGGTCTTGCTGGACACACTCTGTGTCTGTTTAATTAAAAGGCCCAGTCCTAAAGTTTGCATACTGGCCTGAGGGTGACTTGTTATACCACTAAAACACTGTGCACGAAGATATGTACAATTTTATGTTGTCTGACCATAATAATTATAATGACAACTCAAGGACCTGAATAATAAATTCATAACTGCTCTTGACCACTACATGTAATATTCATTTTGAAGCTTACAAGAGTTCATTTCATAGGATTACTGGACTGAAAGAATTTAGAGTATGCTAGGTAAATAAGTCTCATGTTTATTTACTGAACACCTTTGCAGCACTGCCAGAAGAATAAATTCTGTGGAGCCTCATGTGCATTGCCTCCAGCTAGTGTAACTCTGTAGGGAGAACTCTTATTTAAGTTCTCCTTTAAATTCAGGAGTGGGCTTACAAGTAGCATGGAGAATGGGGCCTTAAGTGAAGTGGTGAGATTTGACAAGAGGGTATTTGGACAAAGTGACAAAAGAAAAAGAAAAAAATGTAATAATGAATAGAAAAAAGTAAAGTGGAATAGTTGAATTTCCTGATTTAATTAACATAATCAGAATTCATTTATATAAAACCACAAAGAGTACTGTTATTTATCACCATTTTCTTTCTATTACTCACTGAGTGTGATTCATACATTTTTTGAAAATAAAAAGAAACAAACTCAGCTTCTTTACTTTTGCCATCAAATTATATGATCACATTATAATTTTGTTTCATTAATTGAATATTTTTTTAATTTTTAAATCATTCAGATTTATAGTTTTGCTTCCTTTTTGGTATTTTGAGTTCTAAAGGCTAAATGAAAGTGAGTACTGGAGAATAACTTCATTTTCTATATTTACTGTAGGATTTAAAAAGGAAAATAAACTCAAATTATAAATCCATTGTAAAAGAGGACAAAGACAAAGAGTTGGGGCAACACCACAATCTCATATATTATAATGTAGCTTTCCAGCAAAAAAAAAAAAAATGTCACTAAGGAGTCTTAGATCAGACTATCCAAGATGGCAAAATTTCTGGATCAATGCCATGTCGGAAGAGGCAGATTCAGGAGGATGGATACCAGGAGAGGCGTGAGAGGTGGTGACATTCTCAATCATCTGGTCTGTAGAGGGAGGAAAAGAAGAGATGTTAGAATACAGTGCCACCCTATGGATTGGCAAAGAATTAACACCACCAGAACCTTTAAGCTGTCACCAGGGCACACGTGTTTGACACCATATAAAGTTTGCAGCATATAAAATGTATCGCTGACCGCATATTTAAAGATATATGAAATAAGTATTATTTGACGTATAATGATTTTAACATTTTGAAAAATTAGGATTCTGAAATATTGTTAGATACTCTGTGTAACCCATGGTTTAGCAATGAGGAATTTAATTCAAATTCTGACAGGTTTCTGTTTGTGTTTACTTTAGTTCCTGGCCCCATACAGTCCTTCAGCATAAGAACCTGGCTTCCTTTTCATAAATCATATAAACTGTGCATCGTCAGCAGTTTCCTTTTGTTACCTCACTAAAGAATTTGCATTAGGGTAAAGGAGAAAGACTCTAAGAATCATAGTTCACTATGCGTCGAATAGATAACTGTTTTGGAAACATTGTCATTGATTCTTATATATAGTACATCATATTTACATTATTAATGCTATGACTCTACAAATATCGTTTACTAAAGTATTTGATTAATAATTGAATACTGTTCTTAAATAAGGACATGCATAGCTGGTGTCCTTTATTTTGCAGTGGAATACAACTTGTATGGAAAGCTGCATGCTTTGAGCATTTGCTAATAACAAAATACACAATAATGCAACCGCAAATTAGTTTTCACCCCTTTATTAATTAATATTGCATTTTTTAGGACATGCAGGCTAATTCTTTGACAACAGACGCTGCCTGAAAAATTTACCAAATGCATAAGCTGTTAGAGAGGTAGAATAAGGGACACATTTTACCTCCAGTGACACAGTTTCCTTTAAAAGAAACTCTGAAATTGCAATATCTGGTGGCAGGTATTATTCATTTATCACTTGTGTGCACTTATTTGTGCTGGAAAATAACTTTGAAGTTCTAGAATTATACAGTATTTCTCTTAGATGTTCATTTTCTTTTATCATTATAAATGACACTGTCATGTGGGAAGTACAGATGGAGCAGCATCCTATTGTAAAGTGAGTTAAAAAGAATGTGATGTTAATTAGTGAGAGATCTGAACAATTCTACAGTTTACTGTTTAACTTACTCAGCAAAGTAAAATTTACTTTGGAGTTGGGATGCAGAGTATCTAGATAAACAAATGTTTTTTGATGTTTAAAAAGAAGATAGCAATTCACAGCAGATGCTTTGAGGTGAATGTTTATAGCCTTTATCATACTCTTTAACCTTCCTTGTTTTCTATACTAAACAAGGTAGATGGGTTTCCTAGGATAGTTGAACATTTCATGAATCAGAGAAGCTAGTTACCATACATCTAAAAATATTGAAAAGCAAATTAAATCAAAAGGAGGAATAAATAACATCCTAGACTGTCCCAAAAGCCTCAAATTTAATTTAGAGATAAAGTGTGGAAAACTGGATAATACTGACAGCAGAATTTAAATGAAGCAGACTAATCACAGATTTGGGATGCCCTAAGGATCCCATAACCTTATTCAGTGTTGAGCTGGAAATAAGCTGAAAGACAGAAGATCAATTGTCAGGTATTCTGGCATAATACTGAATACTAGATTTAAGCTTATATTTACTAAAGCCCTGGCCGAGTGCTATTGACTGGAACCAGGCTCCAAGTGAACTCATAAATTGAAGAATGAATACTTTATCCTGCATTGAAATCACACAATTTCCTTTCATCTGAAAATAAAAAAGAAACAAAATGGCAAAGGTTTATCGGATAATAAAAGGTTCAAAAGCCAAGATGATCAATGCATTTTACCTTTCTTCCTGTTAATACAAGATGACTCAAGAATTACTGACACTTCGGCATGGTTGACTGCTTTAGTGCATGGCTGGATTTATCAATTCTGTCAATACCTCCTTTACATGTGCACACATTCCATGTACCAATTGAACTAAGACAGATACAAATGAAACAGCCTTGGCTAGGAAGTCTTTAGATTTAACACAGAGATTTTGATAAAAAGAAAATCTTTGCTAAAAAAGACAAACCTCTGTCACATGTAAATCACCAAAATCTTTGTGAGGGCCAACTTATAATGTGAAAATGCATTAGCCTTAAAATGAAGTGGGAACGAAGCATACCTGTACTATATCAAACAACAGCCAACATTTGCAAATGTCCTCATTCATTAAAATTAAAAACATTTTTTCCTGCAGTATCTATACTCAGTATTTTTGATTTAACTATCAAAGCAATGTGCTATAAATGTGTTCAGCCACAATTTCTCCAACTTGTAGATACTTCAATTAAATTCACTTAAATTAAAGGTGTTGCTTGTTAGAAGAGAAATAATAAAAAAACAACAATAACACTCCCTCAGCCACTATTTACTCTCAAATCCTAGGGAGGCACCTAAATATACTCAGCAAAAAAAGAAACGTCCCTTTTTCAGGACTGTGTATTTCAACAATAATGTTTTAAAAATCCAAATAACTTTACAGATCTTCATTGTAAAGGGTTTAAACAATGTTTTCCATGCATGTTCAATTAACCATAATCAATTAATTAACATGCACCTGTGGAATGGTCGTTAAGACCTTAACAGCTTACAGAAAGTAGGCATTTAAGGTCACAGTTCTAAAAACGCAGGACACTAAAGAGACTTGTCTACCGACTGTGAAAAACACCCAAAGAAAGATGCCCAGGGTCCCTGCTCATCTGCGTGAACGTGCATTAGGCATGCTGCAGGGAGGCATGAGGACTGCTGATGTGGCTAGGGCAATAAATTGCCATGTCCGCACTGTGAGACGCCTAAGACAGCTACAGGAGACAGGAAGGACAGCTGATCATCCTCGCAGTGGAAGAGCCCGGATCTCAATCCCATTGAGCACATCTGGGACCTGTTGGATCGCAGGGTGAGGGCTAGGGCCATTCCCCAGAAATGTCCAGGAACTTGCAGGTGCCTTGGTGGAAGAGTGAGGTAACATCTCACAGCAAGAACTGACAAATCTGGTCCAGTCCATGAGGAGGAGATGCACTGCAGTACTTCAAGCAGCTGGTGGCCACACCAGATATTGACTGGTACTTTTGATTTTGAGCCTCCCTTCATTCAGGGACACATTGTGAAACATTTTTAGTTTATGTCTTATGGTGTTGACTCTTTTACTGTTCATACAAATATTTACACATTAAGTTTACTGAAAGTAAAAACAGTGGAAAGTCAGAGGACGTTTCTTTTTTTGCTGAGTATATATTGCCAGTCCACTGTTATAATGGTCATTTATTTTGAACATTTTTTAACATTTCACCTAGGGATTCTTTGTGCAAAAATTTGCTTCAGTTGAGTTTTTTTCTTACCACAAAGGATCCATTGGCTCCATTTATTCTTGACCAGTAATGATAACGTGTAGTGAATACACTTGACTTGAGCATTCATACTCTTTCTCTGTATGTTTAGCATTCATTTCCTCAGAGGTTGATGCGCTAGCTGCTTCCTGAGCATCTCTTCTTCTACTCTCAGTCCTCTTGATATTGTATCACCACACCTCTTAGTGGAAGCCTTTGATGTTTTGTGCCCATCTTTACTAGCCATTATCAATGGTTCTATTAGTGATGGTTTTGTGCCCTCATTTTTTCAACATGCTGCGGTGCGTCCCTGTCTAAAAAAGGCAGAAATAGATCCTGGAATTTTAACCAATTTTCGCCCGATTTCCCAATTGCCATTTCTGGGTAAAATATTAGAAAGAATTAATTATAATCAATTGGTTGATCACCTTAACTCCAACAATTTATTTGAGATCTACCAATCTGGCTTTAGGCGTTATCATAGTGTTGAGACGGCCATCCTGAAAGTAGTCAATGACATCTTTATTATTACTGACTCAGGTGGTGCTGTAGTCCTTGTCCTTCTTGACCTGTCTGCTGCCTTTGACACTATTGACCATGAGATATTGCTTTTGTGGCTTGAACATCTTGTTGGGCTTAAAAGGGCTGCTCTTAACTGGTTCAGGTCATATCTAATTGGTCAACACTTTTCTGTGACTTTAAATTCCTCTTTTTTGTCTACTGCTCCTCTTAAATGTGGTGTTCCTAAGGGATCCATTTTGGGTCCTATTTTGTTCTCTATATACCTTCACCCTATTGGAGTTATTTTTAGGAAATTTAACATTTCTTTTCACTGCTATGCTGATGATATACATGTTTATATTCCCGTCTTCAAAACTGTCTTTTTGAACTAAGGTCCTGGATAGCTAATAATTTTCTTGATCTAAATCAAAATAAAATGGAGGTGCTTATAGTAGGTCCATCAGCTAATGCCCAAATTGGTCTTGGACTTCTCGGCTCTTTCTCTGTCTTTTGCAAACCACAAGTCCGCTATCTTGGTGTTATTTTTGACAGTAACCTCTCTTTTGAGAAACAGATTAATTCTGTAGTTAAGAGTTGCTTTTTCTAGCTTCGTCTATTAGGTAAGATCAAGCCTTTTTATCTCCTAGGGATCTTGAGAAAGCTACTCATGCTTTTATCTTTTCTCTCCTTGATTACTGCAACTCGCTGTATTCTGGGATTAGCAAATCCCTGATACGCAGGTTACAGTTGGTCCAGAATGCTGCCACTCATTTTCAGGTTGGGGCAAGAAAGTCTGATTCTATTTCTCCAATATTATCTTCTTTAAACTGGCTGCCTGTCAGTTTTCGAATTGATTTAAAAATCTTATTGCTAGTTATTAAATATTTACATGGGCTTGCTCCTGCCTATTTATCTGAATTTTGTGCTTTACACCAGCCATCTAGAGTGCTTAGAACTTCTGGCCAGTTGTCTCTTGTTGTCCCTCGTACCAAATGTAAAACTAAGGGGGACAGGGCTTTTGCAGCTGCTGCTCCTCGCCTGTGGAACTCTTTACCTCATTACATAAAGGAGTCGTCTACAATTGAACTGTTCAAAACAAGATTAAAGACTCATTTCTATTCACTTGCTTTCTCTGACCTTCAGTAATACTGATGGTTTCCTCATTGTGATTATGTAATCTTACTTCTATTTATTATTTACAGTATTTTATTTATGTTCTTTTATTTTATTTCTATTTATGTTAATTGTATGTTTTTTTTTCTTCTTTTATTGTAAAGCACTTTGGCCACAGCATTCCTATGGTGTTTTAAATGTGCTATATAAATAAATTGACATTGACTTTATGCATGCGCCGCACGGCCACCCTGCTGGCCACTGCCGAGAGTTGATTCTACAATAAAATATAATACAAAGGGGAATAACCTTGGAAGTCAATCATCACCCTGAAAGTGGATAGTAGACATCACATAGTATATGTGTACCAAATTTCAGGTCAATAGGTCAAACTGTGATTTAAAATCCTGGACAGACAAATGAACGGCCACGGCAGAGTAATATATATAAAGATAATTATTAATGGTTTTGATTTGGCTCATTTTATTGCTAAAGTTTTGTCCTTACTGACAGCACAATTTTAACTATTGTTTCCAGGGTTGTCCTAGAGCATGTCCTTAGCATGGCACTGTCAACAGGATAAAAGGTCATTGAAAAGAATACTTCCTCACCTGACTACATGGATTCCAAAACCTTTCTAACATTTTGAACTCTTTGATTCTATTTGCCATTTTTCTGTTTTTTGAACTTTTAGCAGTCCTTCCTGACTTTGATTTTGTCTTGCAATTCTTGGCTTTGGTTACTGCCTTGTTTACCTCTTTTTCTTCCAGTCACACTCTGAAATGTTGTGCCTCTGGGCAGAATAACTGCAAGCAACAGCCACCCACCAACAGAGTGAACACCACATAGACTATGGCTAGACTAGAATTTGAACAAAAGTCTCCAGAAACATTTAGTAGTAGTGTTAAGCACAAAGATACTACCAAATGAAAATGATCTCTAAAGTCTCACTTTCTGCATACTTTTTAATGTTTGTATAGTCAGGTAGATATATTGTGGTAAAATGTGTTATGTCATAAAGGACATTACCTTTAGATGATGTGCCATGAAGTGTTGTTTAATTTGTAACAGATAAACAAACTTGTCTTTCATTTTGTTTAATGTACCTTGAAGTTTGGTAAATGTGATCAGAGGTTTTTTTGTTGTAAGTGATTTGGTTGTCTATAACACCTTTAATATTCCATTCACTGTTATTATAAATAAAGCTTAGTATATGTCCTCTGGGCAAACACCATCAATTTTTGCAAACACAGACTTTTTTAATGAGTGTTAGAAGAGTTTGAAACTGGTTCCTTTGCTGTGCCCAACACTGCTGGATCAGACCCCAGCCACAAGCAACACTGCGCTAGATCAAGTGGGCTTAATAATGACCTAATAAAACAGCCAAGGGTAATGTGCAGCTCTAGTTCCTGTATACAGAATATTTCAGCAAGACTAACTGTTCTGCCCCACATCTTGTTAGCTGTTATTTGTTGAGCTATGCTCCCCCTTCATCTTGTCATTTATTAACACACCAGTCAGTCACATCCCACACTCAGACTGGTGCTATAAAAGTCTATTAAACTCACATAAAGCATATAGGTCCCATAATAAACATTTGAATACAATACATCCCATGTGTCTCACATAGGCACTCCTTTATCTCTTGTTTCGGTCACGTCCAAACATATCTTTAGGGTATATAAACCCCTGGTTCTGGTTAGTTGTGGCACGCAGCAATTTGAACCTCTCTCTACACGCTTCTCTTTGTCTTGATCCAACCATGGAAATCACTCACCTTGTAAGTGTCTTTTAAAGCTTTATTGTTTAATGTATACTGTCTGCTGTGTATTGCTTTGTAAATCATTCTTTATCGTCTTTGATTGTACACCTATATATACCTGTATTTTTCTTTTGTACATATTTCAGTTTACAACGAGGTACATCTAGTAAAAAGCCTTCAAGAAAGCTTGCTCACCTCTTGTCGTTTTTAATGTGGATGTGCCAAGTTGTTTAAGCTCTCTGTGGTCGCATTGCACAGACAGCGCAGAGTGAGGCAGAAAACTAACTTTAATAATTTATATTTGACAAAAATTGTAGAACAGCTCAAAGCTCTGGAATACAGTTGGTTTTATCCACCAAAACAAACCTGCATTGCAGAATCATCTTCAGAATACTGCCAGAGGCATAAAAATTTCATTTTTTGGTTACCTTCCAAAAAGGCTTTTTTGGGTTTATATAAAATTTGATCCAGTGAAACCAGCTTTAATCTTTATATTAAACTATACTCTACAAGCCACAGCTTGCACTATAAAGACAGTGGTAGTGTATGAGAGTCTGCAATCATTCTTTCATATTCTCTTTTATATGTGTCCTGTGCAGAGAATCAGGAGCTTAAGAGCAGTTACTGGCACAGCACTGAAATGAACATCAGATAAAATGTACAGAACACAATAAAAAATGACAGAGGTTACAGATTGAATCATAGGAAACAAAAAAGAAGAAGATAATTGAGAAAAATCTTTACACATCAAGTGACTGGTTTAAACCATCTTCTCATATTTTTAAACACTAAAATGTTTCCTTTGTACCTTAAATTCATTTTTGGTTCTTAATTTTTAATTTCTGTTCTGGGTCATCTTTTGGTTAATGAACTCTTGCATTCTGATACTGTTTATTAAACAGGGAAATTAAACCAGTTGAGTTTGTTATGACATTAACATATAACATCAAATTAACAGAAGTCAACCAGGCCAAAGGTAATGTTACATTTCAAATGACCCATGCAACATCTTCTGATTATATATAATTATTTCCTTATCTCAGTACATTAGTGTGGTATTTAATTATACAATTATACAACCACATAAAATAATTATAACTACATAATAATTAGCTATAACACAGTTTATCTCTTTATTTTCATTGTGATTCTTCATGATTCCAAAATTAAGAGCAGCTGAGCACTATACTGCACAAAAAGTTACGACAAAAACTTTTTTTGGCCAAGGTGTCAGTTGCAAACTGGTTATTTGGATATTGTGAACTAATCTGACAAAAAGTCTTTTGATAGCACAAGTCAACTAAAGAAAAACATGCACATATCACGAAAACGGTAGTCCAGCTAAAATTTACTCACACACTGCAACATGCTAATTTTATTCAATACAACCCTGTTTTGAGATTTATATGCCACTTTTACACATGCACCATTATTTTGTGTACATATGGCTATGTGTTTAATTTTTGTGGATTGCATCTTTTTTTTTTTTGCAGACTGCATCTTTTTCTGAACTTGTATCATTAATTGGAATAATCCTAAATAGAAGGTTTCATTCAGAATATTCAGAATTGCCTAATGTTATATAAATCTGAAGATTTTTTAATACTAATGTTGCCATTTACCTTTATAATCTGTTCAATAAGTGAATATAACACATAATTAGGCATGTAAGCACTTAAATAAAAGATCATTCATTTTACTTACAAGATTACTGAAGATGTATGCCAGGCACATGCTTGTCAACTAAAAACAGGAAGATTCACAGGTGGTATGCAATCACCAAAACTGGACACCCGAAGATAGGGAAAATGTCATGTGGGGTGATGAATCTTGATTTCTATATTGATACGTAAATGGTAAGGTCAGAATATGATGTAACCAGCATCAATTCAGGGATCTGTCCTGTCTTCAGTCAATAACATGTTGTGAATGGTTTTCATCAGAAATTTCCAGTGAAAGTATTTGTTGTAATATGTAAGCATTACCAATTTAAGTAAAAGTGGTGCTACATTGAAAATTTTTGCATTTAATTGTAAAAGAAAGGCTAGCTTGAAAGAAAGGTGCATCCCCTTTAGTGTTGAAGGCGCTGTCATGGGAACAGGGGGGTGTTTCTGTTTCTACGGGTGCGCACTGCGGGGCATCGCGGGCCTGAGCTCATGTGGAGCCTGCATAATGAATGGCCAGTACAAGCTCCCTTACAGGTGTTCAGTTTCACGCACAGGTGTCCTTGTTTGGGGAAAGCGGGAGCTTTGAGAGGCAGCGCACCTGGAAGGAAAAGTTGGCATCTGAGGTAGTGAAAGAGAAAGGGATCCCGTATTTTAAGTAAATAGGTGTTCTTATTAGAACCAAGGCACTGGAGTGTACAACCTCGACACAGCCGTTGACCGTCCTTGAGGCTTACTGCATGTGACTGGCAGATGTCCGAATTTAAATAGAAAGTTACCCGGGGTGTGTTGCAGGGTGAATATGCCGCCATCTACCTTGAAATGTGAGTGGAGTACACATTGGTGGCAGATTGGCTGGATAATCTTGCTGATTATATTTAAGTAGTTGCTGTCCAACAGGGATCAACAGTGGGCCTAAAGGTGATTCAGAAATAAGCATGGCTGAGCTATAGAGGGAACAGTTGTTTTTGTTTTATTGTCAGCTTTGTAAATGTCTGTTGTACACATACTGTATATCCCCAAGTGATTGTTTTTGGTGGAGGTATATGTAAATGCATATGTACAGTGGAACCTCGGTTTGCAAGCATAATTCGTTCCGGAAACGTGCTCGCAGTCAAAAGCACTCATATATCAAAGTGAATTTCCCCATAAGAAATAATGGAAACTCAGATGATTCGTTCCAAAATCCAAAACTATTTATATAAAAATGATTAATACAAAATAAAAAGTAAAAATACATAAAACAAATTAACCTGCACTTTACCTTTAAAAAGAATCATGGCTGGTGTGAGTGAATTTCTTAAACTCTAAACACTCAACGGGACGACACACGGAAGAGTGTCCCAAAGCAATTGCAGTCTCCCAGTGATGTAGCAGTTCGCCATATAATGCTATAAGCGCCTGCCGTCGATGGGTGATACAAGGAACATTATAAAGATCCCGCTACAATAAATAACTGCGCAGTTGCTGTTTCAAGCTGAATAAAGCTGGTGTTGTTAAAGTACTGAGACTCAGCTTCATGTTTTGGGGCGCAAGATGGGGACTTGCACTTCACAGCACACACGTGCGCACGCGCACACACACAGTCACAATGCTGTAGTAAACAGTATACGCTCGTACGGATGTTGACTATATGAGTGAGGCACGCAGGCTCAGATGGAGAATAGGAGACGATTGCCCTCAAGAGAAGAGAGAGGAAGAGAGAGAGATGTGAGAAAGAGAGGCGTGTGTGACCGAGATAAGGAGAGAGAGAGAGAGAGACGCGAGAGAGAGAAGAACCATCAGCTTAGTTGTGATCACATGATGCTCAGCAGACGAAGTGTATCCATACTACTCGTATTGCAAGACATCACTTGTTTATCAAGTCAAAATTTATTAAAAAATTTAGCTTGTCTTGCAAAACACTCGTAAACCAAGTTACTTGCAAACCGAGGTTCCACTGTATTTGGGAAAGTTTTCTTTTGGGTTTGGTACAATGGTTTTTCTTTTTGTATATACACACACTTTTGATTTTTCTTGTAAATATTTTTCTCTATTTTTCTTTTTTGAAGAACTTGAGCCAGTTTCAAAGAAGGAAGACTTTACTTTTGTGTGTGTTTGTGTGTAGTTTTGGTATAGAAGACTTTTGGAGTGTACAGTACTGTAAATACACCCTAATTTATTTTTGTTTTTGTCCTTTTTTTAAATTTTTTGTTGGAGTGTCAACGCTTGGTCTGTGTCACTCCTCTACTCTGATCTTTTTCAACTCATGATCTATCTGATGTCCAGAGGTTCGGCAAGTTTCCCACTACATGGGATATCACAATAAGCCATGTTTCATAATTTCTTCTTACATCTCAGTAAAGTTGCTTAATGGTGGAGAATTCATTAGTGTAAGTTGTTATTCATGTTGACAGCTATTTCAATGGCTTAAAATTATTTTCTGCAGTCTTTTATACTGTTTATTTTTTCACAGATGTTACTATTAATTCTATTTTTTTGCCATGATTATGACCAAGTGTATGGATTAATATTTTGGACAAAAATAAATATGCAAATAAATAAAAATACTATGAAAAGTGACAATATATATAAAGAAAAGGAGCAGGAAACATGAACATAATTAAATGTGTCACAAAATATGTCTTTTGTTGCTTATTTATTTATTTCATCTTATCTGTAATATTCCTCCAAATGCAACATGAAATGCAGCTTGAATTTAAAATTGTCACATTCACTTGTCAATACTAAGAAGGCGGGCTCTAAGAAGTACTGTTTTTTGATTGGTGAATAGTCTACAGAATGGGCGTATGTGTTTTACTTGACTTGGGAACTGTACTGCTCATACGTATGCTCCAAGAAGGGACTACAAGCGTAAGAAAAAATTATCCAGAATTCCTTTACGAAGCAGCTACTTTTAATTCTATAAACTCCAAATTCATCACTAGAAGTCCAAATCTAAAGTGTTCTCTGTAAATGAGGAATTTAATGGCCGAAAATTTAAATGCATTTATTTTTTCACTCTTACATTTCACGTTTTTTTTCTTTATTTATTATCATATTTCACAGTACTTGTATTTATTTCTGTAATTATGTATTTAAGGAAAACATTCCTTCATACCAGTGAAGCTCATACATGACATCAATTAAGCGAAGGGGTAAAAGGTTACTCATCAGTCTGTAGTGGGGCTGCATAGTAATATTGCTGTCAATGTTAGTACTAAGTGCGTTTTGTTTCCATCGTCCTGTTTGCTGTTTATGTGTGCGTCAGTGAATGTCGTCCACCCCGTAAATACAAGGGGGACGGATGATGGAAAGAGACCACAACCCCAAGATGGAAAGCACCTGTTTTCAATCACAATCAGTTACATCCAGCTCTTAACTATTTAAACAATCAGGAGGGAAGAGAGAGGAGAGGAAAAAGAAAGACAGAGATTTTCATTTTCACGACCACAAACTATCTTTACCTGCTGTTTTCCACATCGCACTTTTGGTAGCCAGTTTGTTTTTTATTCCGCCGGACTTGTTTCAATTCCCTCATCACTAGAGACCCCGGGGTCGGACTTCATCATCCACCACAAGCTGAGGATTCATGGTGAGGTTGTTCCATTTGTTCCGGGAAATACAAATGCATCACATATCTGTTGACCAGTCATCTGTATTCAGGACAGTAATATACTCGGACTCAAGTTCACGATTATTCATTGTTGTTATTTGTTGTTGTTTGTTATATGTTACAGGGGCAAGGGAGGGTTTGTTGTGTATATATATGGTGGTTTCACATTGTTGCTTTGGTGGAGGGATAGGGATATATATATATATTTTTTTTCCTACGTGTGAAATGTGCAGTAGTGTTTTGTTTGCCATTTAATATAATTAACCACCTATTTTTACATATCTGTTGTTGCGTGCCTATATTCAATCCATCTATTGTGGGGAAAATTGTATTTGTTAGAGGTACGGCTTGATTTTATAAGATTCACCTCAGTAATTTATCCAAGTCACAGGTCTTGGAGGTGTAGCTGCCGGTTGGGTAAGGGGTCGGCCATTACATAAGTCGCTATCCAAGATTGCACATAATCTAAGATTTTGCTTGTATTTAATTTCAGAATAATACACCTTGTTACAAAGCATTAATTATCTAAGACTAAATATGACTGTGACTTCTGTTAACTTCAATGATTTGCACAGTCCTCTCAGCTCAATCTAAAAGAGAGCATTTGGAATTAAGTGGAGTGGCATATTTGCAGTATGTATCTTTAGCCAAAAATCTGCTGAATATACTTAATTCAGTACTAACCAAAATCCTTAACAGCTGTTTCCAGAACATGGTTAAATTCATGCATTGAGAGATTCAGGCTATTCTGTGCAGATTCCTACCTAATACTAGATAATGCAGTTTCTAAGTTATATTTTAGCATGGCCATTTCACAACCATAGCAAAATGTTTGAAAGTTAACTTAACCCTAACATCCACCGATTTATTTTCAGAACCTGCCTATTCTATTAAAGGCTGTTGGAGTTACGGAATCTTGGTCTGGGCCGATAGATGCAAAGCAGGTACTAATCGTGTATAAGACATCAGTCCCTTGTGATGTACTCTCATACACATACCCACACTCGCACATACTATGTAAAACCCCTTTATGGTAACCAGTTAAACTTTTGGATGTAGTATAAAACCTTAGTGCTCAGGGAAAACCCTCTTGGATGAAAAAAAAAGAATGCGCTGACTATACAGTACCATGATGGGATTGGGATTCACTCCTAGCTCTCTACAGCTGTGAAGCAGCGTTAGTAACCACGGCATCATACTGCCAACCTTTAACTTTACATTTGGTATAAAACCTATTGCAAAGAACATTATATTATTATTAAAACAGCAATTACAGACAAAGTATAAGCCAAAATGAAAGACATTGCAATCTTTAAAATGTCAATATAATTCATGCTGACAGGTGATAACAACATCCAGGCCATGGTTTTCAGCTTTGAGCTTATTGTCAGACCTCTGAGTCATTTATTCATATACTCTTCTGATGTTAAAAACTGTCAAGTGGGATGGGATTACGTCTGTTTGAGATGGTGGGATGAAGTCAAAAGCTAAAGCTTTTCTCAATTGTAATGCAGTGTGACAGCTAAAGTTAGAAATAAATTGTTTTCAGCTGTTTGAGAAACAAACCTCAATGTTCTTTGAATGAAAATAACCAAATGTTTTACTGATTAAATGAAATACTGTCAAAAACATATCTGAAAAGCTTTCATTCCATTCTTATGCTCATTCATTTGCCAGCAGAAACATAGTTAAAAATGAAAAAATCATGTGTCTGTTGCCTCTTCCACATAGTTCTTGTTATAACTGTCCTATATTCTTTGGTAAAGAATTGGTAATCTTGACTATGTTATTATGTGATTTTAGAGCTGAACAAACACAGAAGAAGAAACAGAGTTGCAATAAAATAAAATCAGACATAAAGTACAACTGAAATCATGAAATGAAATGACCAAACTTCACAAATACTTCTTCTAACCATCAACATAATGAGCCAACACTAACAAATGGTTGGTCTATTTTTGTTTTCCTAGCTATGGTGAAATAATTCAGTCAATAAGATTTAATGAGACCTGCAATGGATTATCACACCATCCATAGATGGCTCCTGGCAAAATGCTACCATGATACATTCTAGCTCACTAGTACTTTGTGAAGTGAGCAACAGATGAGGTGACACATTCAAATCTCATTGACAAAAAGATGGCTAATTTACTTTATAACATGCATTCTCAGACACTTATTTGCTACCTAAGAGTAACACAGATTTTTAAAATCCTCTAGGCACACCAGTTGTTTTTGCAACCTATCACACAATTCATAGACTTGTACATTTTGAATTTTGCACCACTAACCCCTTCATACATTATGGACTCAACTGATTTTTAATGCTGCTTACAGAATTTATCATATATATGCATATTACTTTACACATTGCATAATACTTCACTGTACACTAATATCCCACATGAAGATTTGACACTTATTGTTCATATGAATCTTCTCTGGTGATTCACTCCTATTACACTGGTGGCCTAACTTTCTTTCTCAGGGGTGGGGGTTGATTTATTTCAAACCTTTTTTTGTAAAACCTGAGTTATTTGTATGAAATGTTATTTGATTTTAATAAAATCAATAAAATTATATAAAAAAAAGAATGATCAAAGAAACAGAGGGTAGAGGTTCATTTTATAAACTATTGAATTTACAGAGTGTCTATCAAAGTATACATTTACTCTGGTTGGTTCTTTGGTTTACACCGAAATGACATATAAAATAAAAGTCTATTTTATTATATTCTTATTCTTATTATACCTCTGGGTTTAGCTATTATCCTTGAAATTTCTATGTTTGTGAGAACTGTCCAATCTCGCCTATAGTGTATCTGATGATCTCTTAGTCATCTTGTATATTACATTGTCTTTGTTGTTCACTTGACCTTTATCAGGGAACAGGTTTCTGACATTTCTTACAACAAATGCTTATATATTTCAATGAGCACTGGAAGCCAAAATACTTAACTATTGTCATTTCTAAATTATTCTCTCACAACATACAGATTTCAATTATCAATGTCATCTTTCTAATATATACATATGTAAATACGAGAATAGAAAAATATATTAATTACCTTAAATGCAGGCATACATCACAAAATTGCAAGCACATAATGAACACCAATATCTGAAAGTAAGGCTAAAGAAACACATGGCCTGAGTTAATGAGCATACTGTACATGCCTAAAACACAACATGAAATATAATGGATATATGAATATAATGAAAAGAGAAAACTTTTTAAAGACACTAAGAGAAGAGGAGGAAAATTTCAGAGGATATATAAAATGTACAGAATGTACTGCAAAAAATTGTACTCATGTCTAGATACAATAATTATTACCAAAATACAACCTGGAGAATGTCAAAAGTATTGAACAGAAAGGAAGTTCTGTAGTAGCAAACTGCTGGATACGGAAGTGGGTGTATTTATAGAAATCAGCCCATTTCATTTATTTATGCCCGAACTGTTACATTAATCTTAGTTTGCATATCCAAAAAAAATTCACAGCATAGTCACAGATTACTGAAATCCCCTCCACTAGGATGTTGGATAGCTATTTCAAAAACCGTATATTACAGATCGGTGTGAGTATGATTAGCCTCCATGAAATGACTTGAAACAACGTGTTTGATAAGGCGTGTTCTTATATTCATTTTGAGTTTCATAATTTGTATTTTGACCTTGGGCTTTGTCTTGCCTACATAAACTAGAGGACAAATACATAAGAATAAATAAACCACACCAGATGAATTACAGTCTTATCTATGGTAGTGCATTACAGGGTACCAAATGAATTGCCTTTGAATACATTGATACAACAAGTGTGATTCATGCATGGAAAGTGACCATTTTTAAGGAATGGGTAATTTATGCGTATTGTGAGAGAATAATTTATAGGTAACAACAGTTAAGAATTTTGGCTTGCAGTGTACATTGAAATATATAAGCATTTGTGTTAAGAAATGTTAGAAAACTGTTCAGGCATATCAGGAAACCAGACAAAGGTCAAGTGAACAACAAAGACAAACATGTAATACATAAAATGTGCTAAAGATGACTAAAAGATCATCAGATGTCCTGTAAGCAAGATTAGACAGTCGTCACATACACAGAAATTTCAAGGGTAATATGGCAAGCCGATTTAACATCTAGAGATATCTCAAAATGAATTTCAAATATCTTAAAATGTAATTTACTTTTTAAGGTATCTGAAACTCACTTTGAGATATCTTAAAATAATTTCATTTACATTTTAAGATGTCTGCAGTACATTTTGAGATATCTCAAATGGATTTCAAGATATCTCAAATACATTTTCAAATATCTCAAAATAACCGTGCCTGCATTTCAAGATATCTTCAAATGAATTTTTAGATATCTTAAATTGACCTATCATGAATTATAAAGTATCTCAAATGCATTTCAAGATATCTCAAAATCATTTCAATGGGACTTCCTGTTTATTATAAGATATCTTAAAATGTATTTGAAATATCTTTAAATGAGCAGGAAGTGATTTTGAGATATCTGAAAATGTATTTGGGATATCTGAAAATGTACAGGAAGCAGTTTTGAAATATCTGGAAAAGTATTTCAGATATCTTAAATTGTATTGTAGATATCTGAAAATGCTTTTGAGATATCTTGAAAAAATGAAATGTTTTTTTAAAGATATCTTAAAATGGATTTTAGATATCTTGAAATACAACTTGAGATATCTAGAAAAATATTGCAAGATATCTGAAATGGACCAGAGACCCATTTTAAGATATCATGAAATTAATTTTACATATCTAAAAATGTATTTTAAGAAATGTGCTGACAGTACTCCATCATTATACACAGAAGTTCAATATGGTGTCCCGCAGGGCTCAGTACTGGGACCTTTACTGTTTTCACTTTACATGCTTCCACTGGGATCTATCATTAGGAAATATAATGTTAATTTTCACTCGTATGCAGATGACACCCAGTCATACCTTTTATTTAGATCAAATGAAGTTTCTCCGATGTTGTCTTTAAATAGTTGTGTTAGTGTTATAATAAGTTTGTTATAATTGTGTCACTGTATCTGTTTTAGATCTTTTTATATGTATTTTTCATTCTTTTTCTGTGTGACATGCCATAAAGAGCTGAGCCAGATTTAGTATAGAGTGTCAGCATTCAGAATTGCTGGGCCAAGCAAAGCATAAAGACAGAAAGGGACAGCTGGAAGGCTGTGTTGTAAACCCTAAAAAGGACAAAGTGTTATTTGAACCGACTGTTTGATGTTCAGTATGAAATTGTCTGCCTTGTTTGGAGATGTAATGGGAGCTTGGTCGTGTAGAAAACAATATAAAAGTTTCTCAAATTTGGCAAAGCTCCAGATTCTTTTATAATGTGTCTTTATGTTTTGCTTGGCCCAGCAATTCTGAATGCTGACACTATGCTAAATCTGGCTCAGCTCTTTATGGCATGTTACACTGAAAAAGAATGAAATATACATATACAAAGATCTAAAACAGATACAGTGACACAATTATAACAAACTTATTATAACATTTAGTGAATTAAAGGACTGGATGGATGAAAACTACTTGTCTTTAAACACAGATAAAACAGAGATGTTAATTGTTGGAGGGAATGACATTGATCACAACAATATTCTGTCATCGTTTAACTCAGTTGGAATCCCCATTACTTTTACTGAATCAGCCCGAAATCTCAGAGTTCTCTTTGACTCTAGCATGTCATTTAAAGCACATATTACAAAGTTGTCCAAATCATGTTTTTTTCCATCTTAAAAATGTTAGGAAATTAAGGCGCTTTCTAAATAAACATGATTCTGAGAAATTAATTCATGCATTTATTTCTAGTAGGATTGACTACTGCAATGCGATGTTCACTGGATGTTCAAACTGTTCTTTATACAGCTTCCAGTTGATCCAAAATGCTGCTGCAAAAATTATCACAAGAACAGGAAAATATGAACATATAACTCCAGTTCTTAAATCCTTACACTGGCACCTGGTTAAGTTTAGGGCAGATTTCAAAATCCTCTTTTTAACATATAAAGCATTAAATGGCCAAGGTCCGGCTTACTTGTCTGAACTTATCGTGACTTACAAACCAGAGCGCACATTAAGATCTCAAGATGCCGGTCTGCTTATGATTCCAAGGATTAATAAAATAACAGTGGGAGGTCAAGCTTTTAGTTACAGGGCCCCTAAACTGTGGAATGGCCTGCCTGCTACAATGAGAGATGCCCCTTCACTCTCAGTTTTTAAATCCCGGCTGAAGACTCACTACTTCAGTTTAGTATATCCTGACTAGAGGTGCTGATTTACTGTACATGCTGCATCTCTGTTGTCAGTCATTAGCACTAAAACATGATAGTTATAATTTGATACTAACCCTCACTTATTCTGCTTCTCTTCTCGGTACTCAAATGTGGCACTTGGTGCCATGGCCCACCTGCCAAGTTGTTTTGTGCTTATGGTAAAGTCATCCCTGATGGAGGATCGCTGGAATCATGGGAAAGAGAGGTCCTTTCATCAGATTGGCTGGCCCAGCACTGTTTCAGCTGGAATGGCCAAATGGGGGAGGCAGCTTGATGGATGAGGTCTCCAGGACTATTAACAAATCCAAATCATATTATGTGATGTCATCCTTTGTTAAATTCTGCTACGTACTAGTAAAAATTTTTATTTTTATACTATATTGAGGATTTGTTCTGTTCTGTTTATTGTATTGTATTGACCCCCTTCCTTTTGACACCCAACCTACCTGGAAAGGGGTCTGTCTTTGAACTGCCTTTCCCGAGGTTTCTTCCATTTTTTCCCTACTGAAGTTTTTTTGGGAGTTGTTCCTTGTCTTCTTAGGGAGTCAAAGCTGAGGGGCTGTCAAGAGGCAGGTTCTGTTAAAGCCCATTGCGGCACTCCTTATGTGATTTTGGGCTATACAAAAATAAATTGTACTGTATTGTATATGGGTGGCGCAGTGGTAGCGCTGCTGCCTCATAGTTAGGAGACCCGGGTTCGCTTCCCGGGTCCTCCCTGCGTGGAGTTTGCATGTTCTCCCTGTGTCTGCGTGGGTTTCCTCCGGTCGCTCCGATTTCCTCCCAGAGTCCAAAGACATGCAGGTTAGGTGGATTGGCGATTCTAAATTGGCCCTAGTGTGTGCTTGGTGTGTTTGTGTGTCCTGCGGTGGGTTGGCACCCTGCCCGGGATTGGTTCCTGCCTTGTGCCCTGTGTTCGCTGGGATTGGCTCCAGCAGACCCCCGTGACCCTGTGTTCGGATTCAGCAGGCTGGAAAATGGATGGATGTATTGTATATCTCAAACAACAGTGAATTTGAACTTATCTTAAATGCTTTTTAAGTTATCTTAATTATATTTTGAGATATACTTCCTACTTATTTTAAGATATCTCAAATTCATTTAGAGATATCTGAAATGCATTTTCAGATATCTTAAAATAACTTCCTGTGCATTTCAAGCTATCTCAAATACATTTTCAGATATCTTAAAATAGACAGATAGTCCCATTGAAAGAATAGGAAATTTTACAGGAAGTGATTTCGAGATATCTCAGTGTATTTGAGATATCTTGAAATGCACAATAAGTTATTTTAAGATGTCTCGAAATGTATTTAAGATATCTCAAAATGCATAGGAACCTATTTCAAGATATCTCGAATTGTATTTAAGACATCTTGAAACCCATTTCAGATATCCGAAATTGTACAGCATATCATTTCAGTATATCATGAAATCTATTTGAGATATCAGAAAATGCTTTTTAGATATCTTAAAATAGATGCATTTTTAAATATCCGTAATTCAATTTGAGATATCTAAAATGCATTTCCAGATATCTTAAAATTCATTTTGAGATACCTCTAAATGTTAATTAGGCTTGCCATAAATAGCTAAATCTAAAGATTTGTGATGAGTGAACTCCACAGTGTTCGTTTCACCTTGAGTTTGGAAGTGTTTGCAAATATAAGTGGGCAAGGGCTAACTGAATTAGATTTGACTGGATTATAATGGTGCAATCACCAATATTGTCCCTGAGGGCTAGAGAACCATTTGCAAACTATACTGGAACGATTATTGTGGCCAAAAAGGTGACCTAAGATGTGTGGCAGCAGTGCAAACCATTGCGAGACCGAAGAAGGAAGAACGCAGTCATATATTTAGTCAAAACCAAGCATAAATGGCGAAAAGTAAGTGAAAATACATAGGTCTTTTAAAGTCAGAAAATTCAAAGTGGCTTATCATGATTGAAGCTGCTGGCATATTTTATTTTTTGAAGTCATGCTAAAGGCTCTGCAGACTGTCTTGTGTTGATGCTTTGCACTCTGTCTTCTATCAAAAAGATAGAAATGTCTTGTAACTAGTAATATATCTTTATTTCATAGTCTGCTGTGTTTTGGGGGACATTAGGGTTCTTCACGGTTTGTTTTTTAACTTCACATAGCTAATAATGTATGCATAATGCACGCTCCTCCTTAAATACTGACATGTAACTCGAAGGTCATCCTGCACACACAAGCAGAGATAACTTGTTATTTATGCAGTATATGTTTGGTAATTTGGATCTATTGCTGTTTGGCGAATTCCAAATAAATAATTAATGCACGTTATTCTCTGTGTGTACGGGCATGATAGCATGGTGAGAGCGGTTTCCGTGCGCGATGCGTAAGCCGATAGCCCTGCACTTACTGCACAGTTGCAGGATCACTCGTAACATTAATAGGCGCCGGGAGCTGCTGACTGCTTCAGCTGTACCACATCCCTGGTTTTATAAAGGAAGTGTGAGTGCTAGACCGAGGAGTAAAAAAAACCAAATAAGGCCGATTGGAAAGAAAGAGAGATGAAGTAAAAACGAAAAATATGGAGAGAGAGAGATAAGGCAGAAGCAACAGAGAGCTTGTGTGAGTGAATGAGACAGAGAGAAGGCAGACAGCTGGGAGGAAGTCCCGAGGGAAGTGTGTGAATGGCGCTGAATGACCTGGGAGTTGGAGTGGCTGAAGAACTGCTCAGTTGTAGCAACTCACCAGAGAGAGGCGTTCCGTGGGTGATGCCATGGAGCACAGAGGATTGAGCCTAGCAGCAGTGTCGGTGCCACAGATAGCAGAAGGGATCTGAGCCTTGGAGCAGCGCTGAAGGTGGGCTGAACTGCTAGATGGGCACATCATTGGCTTTAAGAGCCCGTATTGGGTTAAGTGAAGGATATGTCAATTTTTAAGGACTGCACTTGGGTTCATGGTTTTTAAAGACAGTTTCCTGCCATGTTTTAACCTAATTTTAATGTTTTTTTTATTTGATCGTTTTAACCTTCACATAGATGCCTTCTTTTAATTGGATTATTTATTTATTTATGAATTTTGTATTGGACTTTTTGGGACACTGTTTAACTGTTTTTAATAAAAGCACTAGAGCATTTTTAATCATCTCCTTGCTTTGTGTGTGTTTGTCTTCATTTGCCGACTCATCCTGGTCATCAACGGTGTCGAGGTCAAGAGGCTCCCAAACAAGAGTGGCGGCATGGAACCATCCCTTGTTGTCATAATATGTCTCATAAAAATACAATTTTGAGAACCTGAATTATTTACTTATCTGTTCCACCACTAAAGTTCCACAGAGTCTGTAATGCAAATGTTCAGCATTATATACTTTTTTGGGAGAGCTCCTTGGGATGTCGTACTGGCCTCTGAAAGCATTATGGAGTGAGAGGGAAAAATGTTCTCCCAAACCTAATGAATTATCAGTACATAATTTTACGAACAATTTTAAATGCAAATGCAGCAAATTTGCTGCAAATAACACTTTGTCGAAATCGCTGATCAACACTACTAAAGATATAGAAAGAATAACAATATAATAAAATGGACTTTTGGGTGAAAACCATTGAACCAACCAGGGTAAGTGTATGCCTTGAATGACACTGTATGTAAGTTCAATAGTTTATAAAATGAACCTCTAACTTCTGTTTCTTTGATCATTCTGACCATGCTGTAAATGACTGCTTGTAATGAATGTTCTCTCTTCAACATGGTGCTGCAAAACTTAGCTGATGGACAAGCTTTCTCCAGTCTGATTGGTTTGATTCCTTCTGTCTGCCACCATGCTGCATTAACAAGAACAAGAGGAACTCACACTTATAGGTGGAAATAAAAGATGGCTCAAGACTCTTCTTTATTTGAGCTGACATTGATGCAAATCATATACATTTTCTGTCATTTGTTTGGTAACAGTTGCTTTCACCACAGCAATGAATATGCCTCAAATAACAGCAAAATCATCACAAAAGTATGTCTAACTTTGAAGCGGTATCTTCACACACACATGGGCTGTCTTCCAGAAACAGAAATAAATAACCATTATCATAAAGGAATTCCACAGGGTTGCAGGCAGGACAATCAAATTTAAACAACTGCCACATTTCCAAAAAATAATATCTGATAATAGATATACTTTTGGAACAAGCTGCGCAATTTCATCTCTTCTGACGATTTCCTCACCTATTTAAAGAAAATCTCTGCTATACCCCTGTTTCGTGAATATCTTTTACCTATTTGCTTATTTATGCAGTTTCAATGCGGGGCTCTGTAATGGAATAAGGCAACAGTATCACTCCTGTATTGTACTGTAATTCATTTGGCTGATGTTTTTTTCTGTTGTCTTTAGTACTTTACTTCCTGTGTACCTACAGTAGTTGCCTTTACTTATTAGGTAGCTTGCTGTTTGGCAATTGAAGCCATACTCATCCTGACAGATGGTTACTCAACTATATTTTACACTTTGTAAATTGCTTTGGATAAAGGCATCTGCTAAATGAATAAATGCATTACGGGATTTCTCAATGCAACTGGCCGTATATATGGAACAAAGATTTTTATTAAAGCAGCAAGTGTGAATGAAGGAGACAACTGCATTGATGTATAGAGCACAAATATGAGAATTAGGGTGAAACTGTCAATGTTGTCTTTATTTATTGTGTTTCTTTTATTGCACTTACATTAGCATTCTTAGTGTACACGCTCTGTTTAGTAAAAACTCATGCAACATACACTAAATATACATTAACTAACTTGGTGACTATTGTGGCAGACGGCCGGGGTCCATGCTATATGTTCAGGGGGAGCACCCATGAACTGTGCAATACCTCCCCTGGGATACTAGATGGCCACCTGCCTGGGTTGGAGTGGTGCCTCGGTTTCCTGCAGGGCTCCATGGGAATTGGAGTTGGGTGCAGCCCTGTTGGGTCCCGCAGGTGCCCTCATGGGGTGCTGCAGCTGGGACTTCTGAGCCTGTATGGGCATTGTATTCACCTGGAGGAGGAGGAGTGGTGGTGCCAAAGAAAGAGTGTGGTGTGCTTTATTTGTGTACTGGGGACTGTGTTGTGCCTGTGGGGTCATGGGGAAGACGTGCCCCACAGGTAAAGAAAAATAAAAAGGTCTTTTTTTTTATACATGTCTCCGTGCGTGTCTGTGTTGGGTCAGGTGCCTATATAGCACCTTGTCACACTATGTATACTTCACTGCTTAGCCAATCATAGCAATTAGTTGGCTAAATATACTGATTCAGTGTTAATTTGGACAATACATTTTGATTTAGTTTTAGTCTTCTGACTAAATTGCATTTTAGTTTTAGTCAAATTTTAGACATTTAATTATTGTTAGTTTTAGTTGACAAAAAATAAATTATTTTACTTGATAAAAAGTAAAAGGGTTTTAATCAACTAAAAGTAAAAGTAGATTAGTCAACCAGTCAAAATCAGAAGGATATCTTGTTTCTTCTTCTTTTTCTTTCGGCTGCTTCCAATAGGGGCTGCCACACCAGATCATCTTTTTCCATGTCTTCCTACCCTCTACATCTTGCTCTGTTACACCTATCACCTGCATGTCCTCTTTTATTACATCCATAAACCTTCTCTGATGCCTTCCTCTTTTCTTCTTGCCTGGCAGCTCTTTTCCCAGTATACCCAGCATTTCTCCTCTGCACATGTCCAAACCAACGCATTCTTGCCTCTCTGACTTTGTCTCCAAACTGTCCAACATGAGCTGACCCTCTAATGTACTCATTCCTAATCCTATCCATCCTTGTCACACCCAATGCTAATTGTAGTATCTTTAACTCTACCATCTCCAGCTCTGTGTCCCGTTTTTTGGTCAGTGCCACCGCCTGCAACCCATATAAGACAGATGGTCTCACTACCATCCTGTAGAACTTCCATTTCACTCTTGCTGATGTCTGTCTGTCACAAATTACTTATCCGTCTGTCACAAATTACTCCTGACACTCTTCTCCCCCCATTCCACCCTGCCTGCACTCTCTTTTTCACCTCTATTTCACAATCCCCATTACTTTGTACTGTTGAACACAAGTATTTAAAATCATCTACCTTCACCAACTCAACTCCCCACATCCTCACCATTCCACTGACCTCCCTCTCATTTGCACGCATGTATTCTGTCTTGTTCCTACTGACTTTCATTCCTCTCCTCTCTAGAACATACCTCCATCTTTTCAGTGTCTCCTCAACCTGCTACCTACTCTCCCTACAGATCACAATGTAATTTGGAAACATCATAGTCCATGGAAACTCCAGTCTAATCTCCTCTGTGAACCTGTCCATTACCATTGCAAATAAAAAAGGGCTTAGAGTTGACCCCTAATATAAACCCACCTTCAAGTTTAATGCATCTGCCACTCCTACTGCAGACCTCACTACTGTCAGACTTCCCTTGTACATATCCTGTACAAATCTTAAATACTTCTCTGCCACTCCCGACTTCCTCATACAATACTACAATTCCCCTCAAGGCACCCTGTTGTATGTGTTCTCCAGATCCATCCACAAAGATGCAATGCAACCTTCTAGCCTTCTCTATATTTCTCCATCAACACCATCAGAGCAAATATCGCATCTGTGGTGCTGTTTCCTGGCATGAAACCTGCTCACTGCTCACTGATCATCACTTCCCTTCTTAACCTAGTTTCCACTATTCTTTCCAATAACTTTATGCTCTGGCTTATCATCTTTATGCCTCTGTAGTTACTACAGCACTGCACATCGCACTTATTCTTATAAATCAGCATCAGTACACTTCTTCTCCACTTCTTAGGCATCCTCTCACTTCCCAAGACTGCATTAAACAATCTGGTTATAAGCTCCACTGCCATCTCTCCTAAACACCTCCATGCTTCCACGGGTATGTCATCTGGAGCAACGGCCTTTCCATTCTTCATCCTTTTCATAGCTGTCCTTACTTCATCCTTGCTAATCTGTTGCACTTCCTGATCCAGTATCGCCACATCATCCAACCTTCTCTCTCTCTCATTTTCTTCATTCATTAGCCTTTCAAAGCACTTTTTCCCTCTGCTCAACACACCCTCCTCGCTTGTGAACGTGTTTCCATCTTTTTCCTTTATCACCCTAACCTGCTGCATATCTTTACCAGTTCGGCCCCTCTGTCTAGCCAATTGGTACAGGTTCTTTTCTTCCTCCTTATTGTCCAATCTCTCATACAACTCATCATACACCTTTTCTTTAGCTTTCACCAACTCTTTCTCCACCTTACTCCTTATCTCCTGGTACTTTGTCTACTTTTTACATCTCTCTGACTATCCCACTTCATCTTCGCAAACCTCTTCCTCTCTATACTATCCTGTACTTCCCCATTCCACCACCAGGTTTCCTTTTCCTCCTTACTCTGTCCAGATGTCATACCAAACACCCTTTTTGCTGTCACCCTTACTACCTCTGCTGTAGTTGCCCAGCTGTCTGGTAACTCTTCCCTGCCACCCAGTGCATGTCTTACCTCCTCCCTGAACTCAACCTTGCAGTCTTTCTTTTTTAGCTTCCACCATTTGATCCTTTGGTCTGCCCTCACTTTCCTCCTCTTCTTGATCTCCAAAGTCTTCTTACAGACCATCATGCTATGCTGCCTGACTGCACTTTCTCCGGCCACCACTTTGCAGTCTTCAATCTCCTTCAGATTGGCCCTCCTACATAGGATATAATCTACCTGTGTGCATCTGCCTCCACTCTTGTATGTCAACCTATGTTCCTCCCTCTTCTTAAAATACGAATTCGCCACAGCCATGTCCATTCTCTTCACAAAATACACTATCATCTGACTGTCTTCATTCCACTCCTTGAAATAATACCTACTCATCACCTCCTCATCTCCTCTGTTCCCATCACAAACATGTCCAATGAAATATACTCCAATTACCACTCTCTGTTCCTTGGGAACACTGTCCATCACTTAATCCAACTCACTTCAGAAATCTTCTTTCTCACCCATCGCACACCCAACTTGTGGGGCATATGCACTAACAACATTCATCATCACACCTTCAATTTCCAGCTTCATAATCACTCTGTCTTACACTCTTTTCCTCCCACTGTCCACACCCTGATAAAACAATTTGAATCCACCTGGGCTTCCTCCCCTTCCTGCATTTAGTATCTTGCATTCACAATATATCAATCTTCCTTCTCTTCATCACATCAGCTAACTCTCTCCCTTTACCAGTCATACTGCCAAAATTCAAAGTTCCTAACCCTCAGTTCCACTCTCTTTTCCTTCCTCCTCTCCTCCTGCCTCAGGACACATCTCCCCCCTCTTCTTCTCCTTGCCCGGCCAAAAGTAGATCAATTTCTGCCAGCACCCCATTGGCACCCCATTGGCTAACAGTACTGGTGGCAGCCATTGTTAACCCATGCCTTGACCGACCCTGTATGGAAATCTGTGTTTTTGTTGACATATTGATCTGGCAAAATTTTACACCGGATGGCCGTCCTGACGTAACCCTCCCCATTGATCCGGGCTTGGGACCGGAACAAAGAAAAACACTGATTTGTGCATCCAGATGGATATCTTGTTTAATATATGAATATGCACAGAATATACTGTAACTCTAAAGTACTATACTAACATGTACACTAATGAGCCAAACCATATGTAGTAATTAATTAACATTAAATGAAGAGTAAGTGTAGAAAGGATTCACTCCAAAAGTCCTTGGTCAGATAATGATAGCTATGGTCTGTCATCTCAGTTTTCTGGACTTCAACATAGTTATGCAGCTATACGATTTTAACAAAAAAGACTGGACCAAGCACACACATTACATTATAAAGACTGTGATCATCATGGACTATCTGAGTTATCTGACCATGTACATATTTTAATGTTTCCAAAGTGTGTTACATGAGTGGTCATATTTTGTTATTGCTTAGCCTATGTGCAAATCCACAATTACAGAAGTTAATTGTAGTCCATTAATCACAACTGAGAGACTGCATTACTTTCACAAACGTACCCTTCTAATATATGACATCATAAGGGCTATTATTATGTTGTTCACATTTAAGGGGTTATACTCATAAACATTAGTCTGCTCTCAGAAACATGTACATATTGTATTAATTGGGAGATACAGTTCAAGTACCAAAATCTTGATATGATGGATGGCCAGAAGCCTTGCCCACACAGAACGCCCCTTTAACACTAGAATCCCTGAAGCCTACAAAAAAACTTGTAATCCCGGGCTGACAGGATGACAGGAAATGCGAGGCAGGAATTGTTGAACATATACAGTTGACCATATACAGTTGAGTTTGTGAACCCTTTAGAATTTTAGAATTTTTTATATTTCTGCATAAATATGATCTAAAACATCATCAGATTTTCACTCAAGTCCTAAAAGTAGATAAAGAGAAACCAGTTAAACAAATGAGACAAAAATTATTATACTTGGTCATTTATTTATTGAGGAAAATGATAGAATATTACATATTTGTGAGTGGCAAAAGTATGTGAACCTCAAGGATTGGTGTGAGTGGGCACCCTGTGTTATTTAAAGAACAGGGATCTATCAAAGTCTGCTCTTCACAACACATGTTTGTGGAAGTGTATCATGGCACGAACAAAGGAGATTTCTGAGGACCTCAGAAAAAGAGTTGTTGATGCTCATCAGGCTGGAAAAAGTTACAAAACCATCTCTAAATAGTTTGGACTCCACCAATCCACAGTCAAACAGATTGTGTAGAAATGGAGGACATTCAAGACCATTGTTACTCTCCCCAGGAGTGGTCGGCCAACAAAGATCACTCCAAGAGCAAGGCGTTTAATAGTTGGCGTGGTCACAAAGGACCCCAGGGTAACTTCTAAGCAACTGAAGGCCTCTATCACATTGGCTAATGTTCATGTTCATAAGTCCACCATCAGGAGAACATTGAACAACAATGGTGTGCATGGCAGGGTTGCAAGGAGAAAACCACTGCTCTCCAAAAAAAACATTGCTGCTCATCTGCAGTTTGCTAAAGATCACATGGACAAACCAGAAGGCTATTGGAATAATGTTTTGTGAACGGATGAGACCAAAATAGAACTTTTTGGTTTAACTAAAAAGCATTATGTTTGGAGAAAGGAAAACACTGCATTCCAACATAAGAACCTTATCCTATCTATGAAACATGGTGGTGGTAGTATCATGGTATGGGCCTGTTTTGCTGCATCTGGGCCAGTACGGCTTGCCTTCATTGATGGAACAATGAATTCTGAATTATATCAGAGAATTCTAAAGGAAAATGTCAGGACATCTGTCCATGAACTGAATCTGAAGAGAAGGTGGGTCATGCAGCAAGACAACAACCCTAAGCACACAAGTCGTTCTACCAAAGAATGGTTAAAGATGAATAAAGTTAATGTTTTGGAATGGCCAAGTCAAAGTCCTGACCTTAATCCATTCGAAATGTTGTGGAAGGATCTGAAGTGAGCAGTTAATGTGAGGAAACCCACCAATATTCCAGAATTGAAGCTGCTCTGTATGGAGGAATGGGCTAAAATTCCTCCAAGCTGGTGTGCAGGAATGATCAAAAGTTACCGGAAATGTTTAGTTGCAGTTATTGCTCCAAAGAAGGGGTCACATCAGATACTGAAAGCAAAGGTTCACATACTTTTGCCACTCACAAATATGTAATATTCAATCATTTTCCTTAATAAATAAATGACCAAGTATAATATTTTTGTCTCATTTGTTTAACTGGTTTCTCTTTATCTACTTTTAGGAGTTGAATAAAAATCTGATGATGTTTTAGGTCATATTTATGCAGAAATATAGAAAATTTTAAAGGGTTCACAAACTTTCAAGCACAACTGTAATTAAAACAGAAACTTTTTTCATGTTATAATATTAATTGAGAAATTGTAGACGTGAAGTGTATAATGTGTGATGACTGAAGTCCAAATATCAAATAAACACTTTCCCAAAAGGTATAACAAAACAAGTGCACTTTTATTCAAGAATATAGCCAAAGAAAAAAGAAATTATTGTAATTGGATATTACTGGCAAGATGTAAAAAGTGAACTCTCAATTGATATGAACTAGACACACCAGCTTAGCTGGTGCAGAGGTAAAGACTGTTGTCTTATAATGAAGAGGTTGAGGGTCTGATCCCAGATTCTCCTTGCATTTATTGTTTTCGCAATTCTGATTGTGCTACATTTTCAGAACAGACCATACTATGCTTATGGAATGAGAAATACAAATTGTACTTTTACTATGATTTGTATGTAATGTATGTAATGGTAACCTGAAACATAGTAAATGGAAAGCTACTGTATACAGTAAATTGACAATCAAATCAATATTTATTTACTTTCTTGTACAGAATGCATAATGATGTATCACTTGAAGCTCCCTCTGGAGAGGTGAATGTTCTCAAAGATGCTTGTGTATTTGCCCATTTGGTTTGTTTTACACATTTTTCATTAGTAACTGAAAAAATCATAACTAACAAAAAATTGAGCCATTTTCCTTCTGCTGATTATTACTTTATGTTATCATTTAAGCTTGAACTGATTATATGAATGCAAAATTATCTTTAAATTTGAGCTTAATCACTAGAACCCTGAAGCTGTAAACAAATATTAAAAGATAAAGCATGTCTAGTCCAGCAATTAATTGTTATTGCTTTATTTAAGAGAAGGGTTTCAATAGGAACAGGTTTTATTTCAGTTTACCCACATATAATAGATATGCAAAATCCAAATATATCATCACTGTACTTGCTGCTAATACAGAACTACACAACAATAATATTGCTGCTCACAGTTTGTTTTGCTAAATAAATTGTGAACAAAACCTAAATAAGAGTGTGGTACATGCTTAAACTGTCCACATTAAAAGCCCGTTTTAAAATGCAGACAGGAACTTTTTCATATATACATACTGCCATGAATGTGGACATAGGAGACAGCTTATGGGCTCTGGTGGTAGTAAGTACCCAATGAACCAGGCTTTGATGTTGTGCTCTAGTGCCTTCTCTCTTCAGCCTGCTGCTCAATAGAAGACTGACAGCTGTTTCCACCACTCACATCACCTGTTATCTGCACTTCTTTACCAGCCCATTCCTAACTGGAAGCCATATGACTGTAAGTTCGCTATTTTGAGGCAGTTTAATTCTGAGCTCCTGTTTGGATGGACGTTAACTACAGCTTGTTTTTTCATTTTTGTCTTATTTCAATTATACGGGGTCATCAATGTGGTGCCCCAGCTCTTTAACATTGTTTTATCCCACTCTTTACAATAAATACATACATTCTCAAACCAACTAAATCTATTTCAATAAGGCAAAATCCCCAAAAGGAGAAAGATAACCACCAAACTTCAGCGTTTGCACAAAAAGGGCATCAACTTATTTTTATAAAAAGATTTATCATAAAATATATAAATTACAAGTCAAGGGTCCTCAGAGCATAAAGAGGCATAAAAAAGTTGCCGAAAGTGTAGTGACGTTAAATGAGCTGTTGAGGCTTCAAAACTTCTTTGAGTAATCCATTCCATGAAACATTCCATGAAGCATTTATCAGCACTTGTATCGTTTTAGATGTTCCACTTAATCAATAACATGTGAAGCCTTACAGAGCATCTGCATTATGGTACTGGTTTGGCTTGTGGCTTGAATCACAAAGTAAGATATCAGTGTACTGTACATAAGACCGGTAGGAGAGATTGCAAAAATTTAATATATAAGGGTAACAAGCTGGCAATGTGGTTTTTGTGTATTCTAGTCTCATCTGTGCCCTGTGAATGCATATTCTCAAAGGGAGGAAATAATTTTAAAAAATCATTTCAACCCTAATACAGTTGAAAATTTTTTTCTAAACAAAAATGAATAAAGTCTTCCTTTAACATTATTTGTTTATCTGTTGCACATGATGCTTCTCACCCATGGGTTATACTCTTCCACTTACAGTAGTTCTGCTTATAATGCATTTCAACATTTCATTGTAAGTACAGACCTATTAACTCTTCTGTAATAAGAAAAAAAATGACCAAACAACTGATATTCATATAGATTTGATGCATTATTCATAAAGTAATTGTGTTTACAGTATTGTTATGCTGCTCAGTAAAGTTCAGATTTTAATTCATGTATAATTTTGACAATATTTAGTTTAGATTGCAAATAACTGAGTCGGCTTAAATTTGCCTATTCCCCCTACTGCCAACAGATGATGAAGCGTTTACATGAAACATCAAGAAATTAGCCTTTTCTCAAACCACGTTGCTGGAATGGCTCAGTGCTTCATGAGTCTTTATGTCACCATTACTGCTAAAAGGCAATCTTAAATAAACAAAGACCCAATATGAAAACCAGAAATCAGACTCCTAAGTACAGAGTGAAAAAACAAACAAACCATCAATAAATAACAGCTCTCACAAACTGTTAGCTTTTAAGTGAATAAACTGTGTGACCAAGACTATAGCTAAACTACAGGTTTCATAAGGGAAAACTAGAATTGCTTTTAATTATGTGTATCTGAGCAAAAGTTTAGTGAAAAGTGTTGGGTGGTGGACAACAGCACAGGACAAGAAGTACTGACAAGCAAAGATTTAGCTCATTGATACATTTATTTTTTTTGTAGCATAATGACACTGCAAAAATGTTTTTTGTGGAACAGAAATAGTAAGGTATGTTTTTTGAAACTTAATAAGAACAAGTTACATAAAACAGAAATGATGCAGTTTTGCAATTATTATAAATATTATATTACTTTTATCCTGGAATAAAAAAAATTGATGACAATTTGTTGCCAAAATTAGCATAATATTAATAATTTAATATGAATGCTTTTTAGACACTTGTTTTCAAGTATGTAGTCAAGCAGTTATCTTGATTAAATCAGGAACCTCAAACCATTTCATTACCATGATTATTTCATTATTTATTCTGAAACGGAGGAGGTAGCAAAAAGTGGTATAATTAAAAATGGATGTGCAAGAGTTGATGAAAAGAGTATGCCACTAGGGCATACATACAATACAACTCTAAAAATAACATCACATCTTGAATGTTAGAAATAAAAACTGAAAAAATGAATATGTTAAACTATCAAAATATTTTAAAAAGGATCTCAAGAAATTAACCACTTTCACAAGTGTGTGAAAAAACGTATAATTCATTTGTAAACTATTAAAGATTTTTCTTTGTGAGATCAGTATTTATTTTCCATTACAAAAGGAATATGACAATATTCAGTCTCCCTCCTTATACTGCTAGTTTCAACCAACAAAGAGAAGGGGAATGTTTACAGATAAGGAATATGTAGAAAACAGAAAACACGTTAAATTAAAATTTAATATTGTTCACATTCCCCTGTGTCCCAAAGAAAGGTGCACACTGGAGAATTATTACCTAAAACGTTTTTTACGTCTCAACTGCATTTACAGAGAAAGAGATCAATTACGTTGCTAGCAGCTTTATTACTATGTTGCCCATGCAATGTTTGGTGTACTATATTATACAGTAATTAAACCAATACCAGAGTCTAGCAAGCTCTAGCAATAATAAGATCTGAAAAAGGCAGTCTCCAAACTTCTTTAACATTTTTTGGATTTTTATCTCTTCGACTTCTAAATATCTAGAACACTTTAACTCCTAGATTGTGCCCAATATCCAGACTACAGTGTTGATAGGGCCGAGAAATGTTGTGGATAATCCAGCTTAAGCAGTTCAAGAGACTGGTACAGACTATAACATTACAAAAGCAGTATCTTTCTATCAAACTTCCCAAAAAACGAAAGTGGTGGTAAAATACCCCAAATGAGTAAACTATGTTAAGAATGTAAAACACGAGGAATTTTTATAAGAAATTTATAGCTGATATGCTGGAGGCAAACCCCATTGGACTTGAAGAATTTCTACTGGCTTTTATTAAAGAAGTTTAAAAAATAAATAAAAGTTGGGTTTCTTTATATGCTGAATGTGATCATTTTGGTATATACCGTGCAAGGATTTACAAAAAAGGCTATTATTGTGGTCTTACCTTCAAACTACCAAGTTCGTTACTGGATTGGTCTACTTTTGCAATTTAAGATTAACACACACATACACAGATATAGACATACACACAGACCCTAACCACACAGGTACCATATGAATGACATATACAGAGCCCATCACTCCCTAGCACTTTAACCACATAAGTGCTTTATGAATAACACGTCACTCCCTAGCACTTAAAGTGACTTACTTATCTTTGGCACGAACAATGTACGACATCTTAGATATGTCTCAGACCTAAATATTACTTTTGGTCTCCAAGAATATGTTTAAATCTACAAAGGCTCAACCTTGGCTATAGGCCACTTATTAACCAATGATGTTTTACTTTCCCGTACTGTTCCTCCTTGGACTGACCTCCCTTCCTCAGCCTGGTAAACACCGCAGTTAGAAGCTTATGGCAAACTTTCAAAATTCTCTGGGTGCTCTTAATATTTACTGTATTACTTCAATCACTAGATATAAAGAAAAAGTATATTGAATAAAAAATTTAAAAGTGGTATTTATTAAAGAACAATAATACCAGTAGGAGAAAGTATAAAAGATAACAAAGATGGATATATACAGTCTTCAAAAAGCTTAATGAAAGAAATTAGAGATGTCAAAAATGAATGTCCTAGGCGGCTTTTTAATTCAGCAAAAGAAATACATGAGTTATGTCCTCCAATGTTCAGGTGAATTGGTCACACATGTCTTTGTCTCTCCTTCTGATGTCGCCTTTTTGTCGTCACTGTTTCATCTTCTCTCTTTCCCCTTACTGTCCTGGTCCATTGGACAAACCAAAAAAAATCCATGTCTTCATGACATGCAATATGGGGCTTCTTCGTGACATGGGCTTTGTGATTTGGGCTATTTACACACCTTTGATTTGCTTGCAGTCAAAGTTCTGTTTCCAAGTGATAAGATAATCAACCCAGCCTGAGGCAAACCATCATATCTGATGTTTTAAAGTGATACAATTCAAGAAGAGAAAACACTTTGATCTTATCTGCCCTTATTTGTTTTGAGCACAAAAAATAAAATATAAGCTTCTACAGTTTAAAATTCACTACACTATAGAGAATAAACATAGTAAGAAGTTTTTTACTTATTAGAGGTCAACTGTGAGCCATGTAATTTGTAATGTTTTACATGGTGTGTAGTAAACAAACCCAGTTTATATTTTAGAAGCACCAAATAATTACAAACCATTGCTTCAAATAAAGAAAATCAGTGGGCCATAAAAAATTCATGCAGAAATTTGGTAACTATATTAATACCATGAATGGGAATGGCAACCTGCAAATTCAGACATTAATCTCAACAACATATCATGTACTAAAATGTGAAAAACATTTCACAAAATTTTAGCGTATCATTGAACTGTAAAATAAAAACAGGTTGGGGGTTTGAATGCACTGCAACTGAGACAAGGCATTTAGAAGGTGACGTTAGCTAATATAAGATTATAATTTTAAGATTTTGTCTCATAAAGCTTCCTATTACAAACATATTTACCATGCATTACCATTAAAGATACTCTTTACTTTTTCCAGTTAAAAAAAAAAACATTAGTTTGGATATCTGAAATTCATTTGGGCTATGAAAAATAAAGGCTGCTGTTCTGAAAAGACCAATACAAAAAAGTGAATAATGAACACTGAAAAAAGTTACACCCAACACTATCTGGGAAATGTGTTTCATTGTAGAACCTAAAGACTTAAGTACTTCTCCTACACAAACTGCTTAAAGGAATACTTCACCCACATTACACATTACTGGTAGTGGTGACTGAGAAAAAATGTAATGTCATGTTTTCCTGGAGAACAGAGATATAACAAAGCACAATTAGCTTGCATAAGCACCCAGTTTGAACAATAGTAAAGAACATGAAAATTTCCATTAAGAAATCTTAAATTAGTTGCTTCCCTTGACCTATATGTCTGGTATATAGTCATAAAAATCCCAAATCTGTGTGAAATTTTGTGTGAAAATGTTAATTTCCAGAAAGTTCTCTCATGCACAACAGTAAAGCTTGCACAAATTAGATCAAAACCTATAAAATCGAAGACCTGCCTCATCTCTTATTCATTAGTCAAGGTGGGTTATTACTTTAATACTTTAATCTGTCATACTAACGACCTAATCAGTTTTTACATCAATTGGCATAACTGTAAGAGACGTTATTTTTACTGTACCAAATTAACATGTGTTTTCCTGTCTTTACACATTTGTCTAACAACTGCTATAAATTCCTCTCAAAATCACAGTCTAGATTTAATGTGTTTATACTTAAGAAAATGTAAGTCACATTTTGTTGAGATCCATTCATGCATCAGAAGTGTAAATCAACATCTGCAGCTCACAAGCTGTAATATAAAATATACAGTTTCCCAACAGAGCAGAATCTTATACATCTCAACACACTTGGACACATTTTTAAGGTCAAAGCATAGATCATGTGAATTTAAAGGAGCGTCAAGATAAAATGCAATTACACAGCAGTAAAGCAACTTCATTACAGGATTTTTGTTCAAATCATTACCTGTATGATTGCCAATAATTCCTCTCCACTCCCATGCTCTCCAAACGAAACATTCACCAGCTAATAGATGCATAACCATAAATGCAGAATAATTTTAGGTTAAAACTTCTAAAGGCATTTAAAGTAAAACCATTAGGTACTACAGTAGAGAAAAATTTTACTTCATTCTTACCAGATTGCTAATGCAGGGTGAGTTAAATCTTTCATAATCTTTGTGCTCCACAACTCACTTGTTACTTGCTAAATTGGTTACTCTAACATCAAGGGTAGCGACAGACAACAATCACCAGACAGAGCACATTTAAACTCACATTCTAACAATTCTCTGAAGATTCAGAATATGACATTTTAAACTTTTAAATTTTATCATTTTCAGGATATTTTGTATTATTGCATTTACACTATATGATCATAGTGTACTTTACAGTGAGTAAATTTACATGCTCTTTCATAACCTGGGGCCTCATGTATAAATGGTGTGTACGCACAAAAATGTTGCGTAAGTCCATTTCCACGCTCACATTGCAATGTATAAAACCTACACTTGGCATAAAGCCACACACATTTTCATGCCAGCTAAATGCTTTGCATATGCAAGTGCTCTGCTCGGTTTTGCAAACTGATGGCACCCAGCGTCAAAGCAGTGCTTTTGTTCCAGTGTGGTTTCCCTCTCTTTTTTATATCCACATCCCTGACACGGCTTTATCAAATATTGTTTATTACTTTAAGACATCTGATTGTAATTAACCTGTAACAATATAATGGTCCACGGAATGGCCAAACTATTCCAAATACCATAGCTGCTTTAGCTTTGTTACTCTCACTGCACCGTCTTCTTCTTCTTTCAGCTGCTACCATTAGGGGTTGCCACAGCAGATCATCTTTTTCCATATTACTCTCACTGCACCACTCTGTGTATTTATATCACTGTATCTGAGTGTGGAATCACAGCTCTACAGCAGCTGATTGGTATACAGCATCTAGCACATGCTGCCAATTTGAACTGCGCTCATACGGCAAACGCTTCAGAGCCTTTCCTGAACTGACCTTGCGGTTCAAAAATAGTTTCATCCCAAGAGCTATAAATGCAATCAATCAGTCCATCAAGTGCTCCTTGCAGAACTGTTTTTACTTATAAGTACTATTATCTATACAGTTATAATATTGCACGACCTGCACCACTTTATAAAGTTTGTATTTACATATGATGACAATATCATTTTAAAGATGAAATGCAGCAAAATATGTTTATTACATTATGTAGATAAAATGTTGACATCATTTAAATAACCTGTATTTTTAATAATTAACCATTTGAGGACACATTGTCGCAGCGCCTCATTCAGGGATTGTTTCAGCCTTGCACTGTATTCTTGCTGGGGCTGTCGTAACACTGTAAGGATAGATGGATAGAATAATTAAATATATATTACGAAGATATTTCAATGTTCCTTAAAAGTTTTGAAGAATCGGAGTTCTTAGCTTACAGATGGCTTAACATCTATTACTGAACTGATTGGGAACTTGGAGAAGGAAAAGAAAGGACAGGAACTGGGCGTTAGTACGTTTGAAAGAAACAGTACTGCTGCAATAAATTATTTAATTGAAGGTTGCGCATGGCGCAGCAAGCATCTTGAGTGAGGCAGGAACAATCTCTGGATGGGGAGCCAGTTCGTCCCTATCACTGTGCCACCGTGTTCCCAAGTATACATCTCAGTATTTAAATTATTCAGAGAACTGTAATATCACGAATGTAATGCATTCTTTGTCCTGTCAGAGGAAGAGAAAGCCTGTTTAAGAAGTACGTAGTGATTCACACACCTAGAGCACATAAAAGAACACATACAAAACAAAGCATTTAACATGCTACTTTAGTTACAATGAGATTTGGGAAAATAGTTCATCAAACGATTGTAAGAGTAAGTTTATGACATTCTACTTTAATGACAAAATAAACTACATGATTAAAGTGAAAATTTCGAGATTAAAGTTGACATTTTGAGATTATTTTCCCACTGTATCCCTATTTTTTTCTTTTCTCTGTACCCTAATATGCTTCCATATGACACTCAGATGGTGGGCTACAACACTTTGATATCTGACCACTTCTTTTTTCAGGCACTGTGCGACTTTGTGAACTTGAAATTTCAAGTTTCTCCAACACTCTATGTCACTCGATCAACTTCCTTTTCTTGTTTATAGCACTGTTTAAACCAACAAATAGCATGTTTTCCTTGCCTCCACTTGTTATTCATTGAAATTCTTCTATTTTCCTCCGTGCTTTTGCCATTGCCTTTTCACAGAACGCTGAGCTTAAGGGCTACTTATATTGATTTGCATATTCAAAGAGGCGTAATTCTGGGAGGAGTTGTGGAGTGGCAGCAGGTGTGTACACATGCGTTACTTTTCACACTGACCGGGATTTATGTAGCGGAAGAACGTGGAAGTTGGTGAACGCACAGATTTATGCATCTGGATTTTTTTGTGCATACGCACATTTCCGCAGTGTGAATTTTACACTCGGTGTTATGCATGAGGCCCCTGGTTATTCATAGAAACCTAGTTAATAATTTGCCATATAAACCCTAACTCCTGCTAGGGAAAAAGGGTTATTGTTCTCTGAGAAATCAAGTTAACACACTCCATGAGTAACCTGGTTATCCAACTATGTATATCCTTAACAAGGCTGCAGTTAAGATTTTTGCAGCCTGCACATGTCCATTGCTCTCTGTTCACATGTGTATGTGTTAACTTTGCACACATTTTCAGCAACCACAGGTAGATGTGTCCACAAGATACATTTCCTGAGGTAAATGCTTGGGCCATCGCATTATTTCTCCTCCTGATTGAAATAATCTGGTTCAACATTTCAGAAATTGATTAATTTATGTTGATATGATGTGCTGAAGCACAACAGTACAATTTCTCCAATTGTTGGGGTAATGCAAAAAAAGTAACATGCATTATGTACTGCTACTTTTAAAGCATTTAGCTGAAGTAAAATACCAGCATTATTGTTTTCTCTGCTGCACTGGTTGTAAGGCAAAAAGTACAAATACCGGTATGCTGCTCATTTTCAGGCCTCAATCGCATAGCCAAGCAGAAAAGAGTGTGCTGTGTACAATCTGGTAACAGAAACCTGAAAAATAAAATATCAGTTTAGTTTTAATATAGTCATTTGTTATGCTGAAACAGTGTGTTTGGGTGATGAATACTTTCTTTCCTGAAAACTATACATCTTTTTGAACTGAATTTTAAAATTGTAATATTTCCCACAAAACCAGACAATAACAAATTATACAGTCACATAGTGCTACTCATCTTAATAATCGTAGCCCACGTTAAATTTTCCTGATCATTTCAACATGCCTCCTGGTACACACAGCAGTGGTCAACTGTTTTGCAGTCCAGTAATAATGGACATATATGGCATCGTTTCAGATGATGTGAATTGTGCTGTTTCACTCTGTGCAACTGCTTGCCAACCTCCACCTTCATTTTCCTCTTCTTTGTCCGAGCTCTATCCCTTTACAGCTTAATACCCGTAACATTCAGGATCTAATAGCAGCAGAAGAGTCATCAGTGATATTTCAGTTCTGACATTAATTATAGTTTTAGTTTTTATTTTATTTTATAAAATAAATTTTTATTTTTATTTCATTCTAGTTTTAAGTGGAGTCAACAATTTTAATTTTTATTTAGTTGTGTTTAAAATTTAACTTTTTATTTTATTTTAGTTCTGGCCTTTTAACATAATATTAATAAAATTTTAGTTTTTTTTGTTATGTTGCAAAACCACAAATGCTGGCCTACACATATTTCAATGCAAGGTATGTTTCAGTCAACAAAATACACTCACAAGTCATAATGCCGTTAAACTCATCTTGATTATCAATGATCAAACAGATTAAGTGGCCTTAATGAGTATTTTTCTGCCTCACTCCGCAATGTTCCTCCAGTGCAATGCGGCCGCAGAGAGCTTAAACAACTCAGTACATCCACATAAAAAATGACAAGGGGCGAGCGAGCTATCTTGAAGGCTTTTACTGGACGTACTTCGTTGTAAACTGAAATATATACAAAAGAAACATACAAGTTAACCCAAGTAAGCAGTCTGTGCAAGCATGTTGCTGTTAAGCTTTAAACAAGCATGCATTTTGAGAGATGTGCTCATGTTGCAATAATGTCTGTGGCACAGATAGCTGTGAAAATATTCGCTTGATGAGCACCTGTAATGCAGGTACACAGACAAGGTTCTCAGCCACTTGGCTCAGCAGAGCGTATGTTGACGATTTCTGCTGCCAATACTGAAGAAGTGAAGTGCGGTGAGGTTAATGGCTGGTGAGGCACGAACTCTTTCAGAGTCAGAGTTACAAATATATGAACCCAAAAGAGTAGCTTACTCACTGTTCATTTGGCAGCATGCACATTGACTACTGGTTATGTTTCACATCTCATTAGCATTCTTTACACACACATAGGTAACATACATATTTGGCTAAGAAAGAACGTTACATTTATGGAGGCGAGAGAGAGCACATTTGCTCTGCACCCTCCATGTGTTCTAAATTTGCCGTTGCAATTCCACAATTCAAACTCATTCCATACAAATAAAAGTATGGAGTGGTGTGCAAAAAATAAAAAAACTGATTTAAATTTTGACCTTAATTGAAATATTTTGTTGTTTTTAAAAGCTTTTAATTCTAATGCTTTAATCAATTATTAATACAGACTATTCAACAAAAGGATAACAAGAAAAACAAAAGAATATTTTATTTAAGGTCAAAATTTAGTTTTTAAACATTGTTTTTTTCTTAGTCTAATCCCATTTTTTATAAAACTGAAAACCGTTTATGGTCTTACCTTTATTTGTAAATGCAGTCCATGAGCCTATCCTTCTCCACGAAAACCTCAGTCACTTTCTTGTAAATGTCCCTCCTTATTTTCCTTTAGTTTTAAGAAACTTAATCTTCTATTTTGGCAGTCAGTCAGAACAAAAAATAAAAATAAATGTACTGTTGAAGTGCGCTTGACTTTCTGATATCGCTAACTTATTGGAGCTTTGAGCCTCTGTGTAGAAGAACACAAGCAACAAGCAGAGCCTAAGTTACAAGATCACAGCGCAATGTAACTGAATGATCAAGACAACCTACAAACAACCACTTTGTACGACTGAATCAGATTGCTATTGCTCTTTTTTTCCATTTTTACTCTATTTTTGTTTTCGTTTTAGTTTATTCACAAATCAGTAATTTTTATTTTTATTTAGTTTTAGTTCCTGTGTTTGCCTTAATTTCAGTTCTGCTACCACATTGTATTATATGTCCCCATAAAGAGCTGTAAACATGATGTCATGGGTCTCTACTAACCAAAAGTATGTATGCAAGGGTTTATTGTGATTGGCTATAGAGAGATATGAAAAAAAGAAAAGTCCATTGCAGGGCCGTTTGGGGAGAGACAGTGTTCCTACAATAAGGAAAATCAACTGAAAAGAATATCTATTGAATTATGTGTCTTTGACTCTGAACACCATCTCATGAACATAACACTCACACATTTTGTATGTTTAATTTTTCAGTGGTAGCTGATAGCCATGCATATTCCAAGCCTCTTGGAGACCAGTTACAAAACCTATAAAGTTTTTTCTACATTAAACATACAGGTGATTTGCAATTGCCAATCTCTTTTTACAGATATTGTAGCAAAGTAGATTGGGTTTCCTCCCCATGATGTCTTTATATGTGAGTTGATTCAGCTTTATGTCAGAAAGCAAGAAAGGGTGAGTTTGAGGGTGGACAACTACTGGGTGAAAGCGCGTTTACCCTTTGTACATGTCTATTGACACCGGTAACTAACTCTCTGACACTGAGTATTGACAAACGTACAGTACTCAGAACATGATTTTTGTGAGCCTTCATGAATCCCCAGTGTCATCAGACGTTCACCTCAGCCTTGCTCGGATGTTAAAGCTATATGTGTAATGTTGCATAACATTGCCATAAGTGGGTATGAGGGTTGAACATTTCAAATTACCTTATTTTAGAGCTGTGGGTTTATTTCAGACTGGTATGGATGCTATGAAGGCCATCATTACTACCATTTTTATTTTGTTTCTAATCAAATGACTTTTTCATTCTATTGGACTTCAGTTAATCTATATATATATATATATATATATATATATACAGTGGTACCTTGAGATACGAGTGCCCCAACGTGAGAGTTTTTTGTCTTGAGTTACAAGCCAAACTTCGAAATATGAGCCATCAAAGAGCTTGTCCTCGCACATGTCGAGGAACTGACGACAGAGGAGTTGACAGAACTACAGACGCAGCAACATATGGAGGTTCTGCAGGAGATCGGTATCATGGAGGAGATTATCTCTTAAAGCGAGGTAAAGGAAGTGTTTGCAATGTGGGAAAAAGTTTTGAAATTTAAAGAAAAAAAACACCCTGAAAAAGTTACAACTGATCGTGCAGCGGTGCTATTTAGTGACACTTGCCTACAACCATGCAATGGGACTCTGCCTCTGTAGTTACTGTACAACATAACGTGGCAAACGCGGAAGCAGTATTGCATGATTGACTAAGTATATTTGAATGCTTCAGTGACACTGCTGGACGGCCGAGTATAGGACATTGGTGTTGGTTCGAGCAGATAACAGTTAAGTTTGGTTGGTTTTTGGAATGTTGGTTTGGTGGGGCGTACTTTCCAGGACTAACATCATCGACTGACTTAAACCCTTCAACAGCTCTGGAACCGTAAGTAATTTAGAATGTATTGCCATTTCCTTGGTACCTCGAAATCTATCTTTGGGCAGTTCGGTTTTGGCATCCGTTCATCTTACATGTATTGGCAAACTGAGTAATGACGGCTAGGTATTAACAATGGTGATTATTTCAATTTTAGCCGATCTCAGATCTAAAATGACCACCCCAAATAATTATTACTCCGACTCTGATTAGAGTCGTAAAATACGGTTTGTTTTGAAAATTTGTTTGCTGGAAAAAATCAAATGAGGTGCGCCAAAGAGCTGAGTTCACATCTCGTAGCCTCGTTTAAACAGGAAGCTCTTAATTACATTGGCCGAAAAGGTCTACTTTAAGTACAAATCAGTGCCATGATAACAAAATCATTTCAAGGACTTAAAAAAACAAATAATTCTTTGCAGAGAAAGTATAGATTTCACAAACGTAGAATTTGTAGCCCGATTCGATCGGGCTCACAGTTGGTAGTATATATATATATTGTGATTGTGTGGCGATTAGTTACTTGGAGAAAGAAAAGTAAAGGACAGGAATCAGGGGTTAGTATGTCTGAGAGAGATAGTACTGCAATAAATTATTTCATCGAAGGTCGCGCAGCAAGCATTTTGCGGGAGGCAGGAATAATCTCTAGACGGGGTGCCAGCTTGTCACTATCACTGTGCCACTGTGTCCCCATGCGTTAATTCCTGTCATTATGAAAATGATATCAAGTATACATCTTAGTATTTAAATTATTCAGAGAGCTTTAATATCACGAATGTAATGGATTCTGTGCCTTGTTGGAGGAAGAGAAAACCCGTTAAAGAAGCATGTAGTTATTCACACACATAGAGCACATAGCAGATCAAATACAAAACAAAGCATTTAACATGCTACTTTTGTTACGATGGGATTTGGGAAAGTAGTACATCAAACGAGTGTAAAATTAAGTTTATGATGTTCTACTTTAATGACAAAATAAACTACATGATTAAAGTGGAAATTTCGAGATTAAAGTTGACATTTCGAGATTTTTTTCCCCACTGTGTCCCTATTTTTTTCTTTTCTCTGTACCCTAGTAAGCTTCCATATGACACTCAGACGGTGGGCTACAACACTTTGATATCTGACCACTTCTTTATTTTCGGGCACTGTGCGACTTTGTGAACTTGAACTTCCAAGTTTCTCTGTCACTCAGTCAGCTTCCTGTTTTTCTTTATATCACTATTTAAACCAATAAATATTATGTTTTTGTTTGCCTCCACTTGGTATTCGCCAAGTTCTGTTTTCTCCCGTTCTTTTGCCATTGTCTTTTCACAAGTACGCTGACCAGGATTTATGTAGCGGAAGAACGTGGAAGTTGTCATACTCACAGATTTAATCATCTGGATTTTTTTGTGCGTACGCACATTTCCAGTTTTGTCCATACGCCATGTTTTAGTGTGACGGCGTTATGCATGAGGCCCCTGGTGACTGAAACTTTATTTAGCTGATTAAAGCTATGCTTTTATTTTCTGCCTGTAGGCATGAATTGTGTTTGTTTTTCTACCAATTAAACAGTTGATAGGTGGTTGCCCTAATACTTATCTTAAATTCCTATGGTCTTTCCACCTGGTCACAGAATCCACTTATTCTTTTTTCTGTCTCGTTCCATTTTTGGTTTTTCTCATGTGTCTTATTAAACTACAATACTGTGTTGTCATCTAAAGGAAGGACAAAGCTTAAAAAGCGTGTGTTAATGATTTGCATATCCAAATAACTGAAGTACTCATGGAGAAATCTACATGTGTTAACCTGATTTCTCAAATACCAATAAACACGTCTCCCTAGCCAAAATAAGGGTCTATATGGCATTTTAGTAACCAGATTTCTCTGAATAACTGGGTTATTAAGAGCATGTAAATACACTCACTACAAAATATGATTATGTAAATGCATTAATATATTTCGTCCTAGTGAAAAGTCAAACAAAATTACATCTTTTATTGGCTAACTAAAAAGATTACATTGTGCAAGCTTTCGAGGCAACTCAGGCCCCTTCTTCCTTGAAGAAGGGCCTGTCATTTTGCTAGACTTTTCACTACATTCATAATGGCTAACACGGTACAGCACCTTAGCACTATATTTCATCCTGAAAATAATAAAATATTAAGTATAAATTTTAGTATTGTAAATATTCAAAAAACTGTTATAATGTTAGTTTAATGTAACTTAGAGGTAACAAGTATTCGTATTTCTCCAAAAACTTTAAACACATATATTCTAATGCCATTTTCTTTAAAATCAATTCTTTTGTGTAGAATTTACTCCCTAACAGTAATAGAATGCTGACAGTATTGCCTGCTAAAGGGGAGCTGTTACTTCTGTGCTGAATTCATTTACCTGCTCATTTTTATAATTTTTGAAATAAAAACTTGCAAACCTAGCTCCCCCAGGAACAAACTTGCATTACTCTGCCTTAAAACAGTTCTAAAAATATACTATTACTCTGGCACATGAGAAAATATGTGACAATTCAAGAAAAAAAACAATTGTTTGAATGGCTGAATTAGTTGGTCTGCAAATATCAGCACTTATCAAGATTGTATACACAGGATATTGTCTATCTGCAGTGGGTTGGCACCCTGCTCAGGATTGGTTCCTGCCTTGTGCCCTGTGTTGGCTGGGATTGGCTCCAGCAGACCCCCGTGACCCTGTATTCGGATTCAGCGGGTTAGAAAATGGATGGATGGATGGATATTGTCTATATCACACACTATGATAAACTAAACTGCTGAATTTGAGAGTGTAAATGGAAAACAACAAAGTAACAGGTGCATCAGTCTGTAACAGGATATAATTACTGGTACATAAAAAAGCTTCTATGTAGCCAAATCAGATTAAAGTAATGAATGGAAATATAAAAGGGTAGTGACTTCTATTTACATAATCTGATGAATATGTACTCTGTACTGACATAATTAACAGCTACTACTTTGTAGATTTTTAAATATTAAATTATTTGGGATTACATATTGAGAAGTCAGATTTCAAACCTAGTAGGGCTGAAATAATGTTCTCTCTCTCCGACTTCATCTATCTCACCGCTGCCACCAAACTGCGATATCCCGCGTACTGGGAAGTGGCCCCAGCCTACACTCTGGACATCTGATAGTTTATGAACCGAACAGGATCTGTGAAGAGATGAGACACAGACAAAAATTGAAGGGTGAATGGTGCAAGTTTATTTAGAGTAGCTTTGGCTCAAGAAACTCCTCAGGAAACAGGAAAAAACAAGTGTTTGTATATACAAAAACAATTGCTCCAAAATCAAAATTATCCCAGCACCAGATAAGTATATATACCTCCACCAAAAATGATCACTAGGAGATATATAACTATATACACAAAAGAATATGTACAAAGCCGCCAAAATCACAACGACTTCAATTCAATAGTTCAGGAGTGCTTACTGCTGCCTTGCCTTTAGGTCCACTGACGACCCCTGCTGGCTGGTAACTCCTTAAATATACAGTAACCGGCAAGATTGTCCAGCCAATCTGCCACCCCGTCTACCCACGGCGCGACACACCCAAAGCAACTTTGTATTTAAACTCAAACCTCTGTTGGTCGCGTGCGTAAGCCCCCTCTGGACAGCCAATGGTTATGCTGAGCTCAAGCACACCAGCTGCCGACTCACCAGTAAGTAAATTCATTTCTTTACAATATGGGATACCCATTTCTGACTCAACCTAGTTTACATAGGTAAATGCTGGCTTTTTCTTTCAGGTGTGCCGCACCTTAAACCGCCTGTGCTGGACAGGCTGCGAGGACACTGCCTTGTTTTCACAAATTGAGTGTGGTTCCCCAGCCGGGCTCGGGCTAGTGCCTACTCCAGACCGTGAGGGGGCGTCCATCCTGGTTATGTTGGGGCCTCGGGTAGAGGACTTGGAAGCCCAGCCCTAAAGGGGCCCATGGCCACTGCCAGGCGGCGCCCCAGTGCCTTATTATCCCGGGAGCCCGGCACTTCCGCCACACCAGGAAGTGCCGGGGGAAGACGACAGGGGACACCTGGACGGCTTCCGGGTGCACAGCCGGCACTTCTGCTACACGGGGGTGTGTCCGCGGGAGATTGCCGGGAAGCAGCTGGAGCCCATCTGGGTTCCTATAAAAGGGGCCGCCTCCCTCCAGTCATTGGCAGAAGTCGGGTGGAAGAGGGCGGAGCTGGAGTGAGGACTGGAGGTGGCCAGGAGAGAGAAAGGCACAGGACTGTGTGGCCTGGACTTGGGAGAATCGGTACTGGAGGCACTGGTAATATAAATAAATGTAAATATTATAATAGTTGTAAATAAACAGTGTGTGGTGGAACTATGTCGTCCGTCTGTCTGTGTCTGAGGCCAAGTTCACAGTGGCGTAGCCGGCAGGATGGGCCGTCTGGTACAAGACGGGGACCTGCTTTGTTTCAACAAAAGTCTGTGAACGGCCCGGCGCAGCAGCAGACCCCACACACTGGCCGCAGGGAGCGGCCTGTGCACAACCCCGCGGGAGAGGTTCGCCCCAGAGACCGTCGCCGGACCGCAGAATGGCCATCCCTGGGTGTGGAGGAAGAACAGCCGTTGCCAGAGCGCAGCGGGCTCCGAGGGTCGCGCTGTCAGGACGGACAGCCAAGCCGGCGTTGCGACACAGAAGGCCACACCGAGGCAGGGGCCTCGGCATGACGGTATCCGGGAGGTAAGTGCCCTGCCCTGCAGTAATCTGCCCTTCGGGGTCGCACTTATCCTTTTCTACAGGTAGGGACGATCCGGATCCACGTCCGTGGCAGGAGCATGCCGGGACACGGGCTGTCGGCATTGCGACGGTGGCAGCAGAGGAGGCTGCGAAATCGGAGCCGCTGTGGCTCGAAGAATCACCGCAGCTGCGAAGCTGCGAGGAGGCACGTCACCGCACCCAGAGCAGGGGAGACAAGATGGCCGCGGGCCGGATGTCCCGCCCGCTGACAGGCACGGGATTGGCTGGTGTGTCTTGTGTGCCCACCAATGATTGGATGGAGGCGGGACCAAGGAACACCAGTCTCGTGCCTAGAAGGGACCCGATTGGGCCAGAGGGAGTGGCAGGCGTTGAGTGGAGCTGATGGACAGGTAAGCTCATGGGCGTCTGTCTCATTGTTTCCACCAGCGGCTCAGCGTGAGACGGAGGAATCTCTTCGGCCCGCCAAGTCGTCCTTGGAGCAGGTGCTGGGTGATCTCGTGCTCCGTTTGGAGCAGCTGAGGGGGAAGGCGGTCGCATCGGGAGAGCGCGCCGCATCTGGGACACCACGGAGGTCGTCCCGTAAAGCGGGGATCCGCATGGAGCCGACTTCAAGCCCCCAATCGGGACACCCGATCGGGAAGGTAAGTGATGGGTCCTGAGCGCCCTGTGCTCCAAGCCCGCGGCAGTCTCCTGTCGCTCTGCTGGGAGCAGAGCGGGACTGGATTTGAGCTGTTGCCATGCTCAGACCCAGACCGTCAAAGGCGTCCAAGAAGAAGAAGGAGCAACCGAGGGGTGAATGCCGGGACCTCCGATAGGAAGGGGCGTCTCGCTGGGGGCGAGAGACGGAGAAGGGCCATTCTCTGCGGGGGCAGAGGGAATCCCCTGGGCAGCTGGGCGAGCCGCCTGCGAGAGCGGGCCCGCGGACAGCGAAAGGACGGGCATGGAACCTGCGGTGGAGGACTCAAGCAGGCAAGTCAGGGGCTGTTGGAGGGGGGCAGGAGCACTGCCGGTACAGAAGCCGACAGGACGCTCGGGGTGAGTGTCCTGGCAGTGCTTCTGGCCCTCCTTTTCTTTTTTCCACAGGCCCGAAGCCCGGCGGCTGGAGCCGACGTCGTGTGGGACCTGCCCTCCTGGAACGGACTGCTCCGCGGGAGGGCTCCACGCCGGGAGGCCTAAGGTGACCCAGCCGGTGGGGACGGCGGGGGCGAGAGCGGCACTGGGGTTTGTGTGTGCACGGTAAATTATAAATATTATAATAGTTGTAAATAAACAGTGTGTGGTGGAACTATGTCGTCAGTCTGTCTGTGTCCGAGGCCAAGTTCACATGAGCAAAGTGAAATGATGGCGAGACTTTCTTTTTAAATATGCAGGGGAACTTTATTTATCACAGCTCTTACATCCATGGCATCCGTGCTCTATATTAACTCTAAAACAAAAAAAAAAAAATCATGGTCCCTTTTTCTGGTGCTTTCCTTATGACATAGGTGCCTATACAATGCCTGATAATAATAATACATTTCAATGACATATCTTAAAATAAAACTGCACATATATGTATTAATATTTTGTTGACATATAAATATTACATCCCCTTCCTTAAAATAATGATAAAACACAATCAACGTAACATGTCCTATGATTTCAGCATATATTATCGAATACTGCAACCTACAAATACTAATGTTTTAATAATTTCCTGCCAATATAAATAACAATACAAAGGAACATGTGGCAATGTAAAACAGAATCTCGGTATCTTATGGACAAATACTCATTATATAATGTCAAACACATTCTAAAAAAACAAGAACATTTTAATTTTTAAATATGGCAGCAATCCACCTATACTCTTTACAATTCACAGATCTAGGACTGTTTATGGTTTGACTTCTCGTCCAGACCTGGTGAGATATGAGGGTAAATGTGATCCTGAACTAGGCAATGATTCAGTGGTGCAAGAATCAGGTAACAGTGGTGTGTTTTCAGGTGTGCAAGCTTCAGGTGAGACTGGTGTATTTACATGTGTGAATTGTAATTTTGTGTCACACTGTTCATCTGGTTCTGTGTCTGCAATGTTGACGTGATTCGAACTAAGCTTTTCCTTAGTACTCCGGATGTGCCTGCGGTTGTGGCGATACACCTGTCTATCTGAAGTGCGGAGGATATATGATCGAACAGTTCCAGCTGGTTGGATGACAACCGCTGGTTTCCAATGTCCCTGTTCTTGGAGTCTAACAGTTGCTCCAGCATCGAGTGGTGGCAATAGCTTGGATGATCTGTCATAGTAAAAATTTTGGTGATGTTGTCTTTGGCTCCTTCTTATGAATTCTTCCTTATGGCTAATAACTTGCACTTGTAATTGCTTGCTTGTTGTTGGCAGAATTGAGCAAAGTCGTCGGCTCATCAACAGCTGTGCTGGGTACTTAAAATTGTCCACTGGTGTGTTACGATATTCAAGCAGACTGAGATATGGGTCTTTTCCATCTACATAAGCTTTGTCCAAAAGTGCTTTGGCTGTCTGCACAGTTCTTTCAGCAAGCCCATAATCTGTAGGTAGTGTGGATTTGAGGTGATGTGTGTGAATTCCCATGACCTGTAAAATTATTCGAACTCCTTTGATGTTTATTCGGGTCCATTGTCTGATACTAATGTCTCTGCAATGCCATGTCTAGCGAAGGCTGCTTTGAGCTTGCGTATCACAGTTGCTGATGTGGTGGTGTGAAGTTTGTCTAATTATAAGTATAAAATAAAACATCTGCTATAGTAATCAACAGTTACGAGTGAATATGTCTGTACCTACAACTTGCCATGGCCTGTCTGGGATGCAGTGAGGTATCATGGGTTCATTGGTGTTCGATGGATGACGTTCCAGACAGATTTGACACTTTGCTACAGTTGCCTCTATTTGCTTTAACATTCCAGGCCAGAATACAGGCCTGCGCCACCTCCACCTACTCAAAGCTTCATGATGCTCCAACAATGATGGATGGATTAAAAGGAAGACGTCTACGTGACCATCATCATCATCAAGCCCTTCCGTGAGAATCCTAAATCCAAAGAGGACTGTTTCATTTATGTTAGGTAGAATGCCCAGAGGGGACTGGGCGGTATCATGGTCTGGAATCCCTACAGATTTTATTTTTTCTCCAGCCGTCTGGAGTTTTTTTGTTTTTTCTGTCCCCCCTGGCCATTGAACCTTACTCTTATTTGATGTTAATGTTGATTTATTTTGTTTTATAATTGTGTCTTTCATTTTTCTATTCTTTAATATGTAAAGCACTTTGAGCTACTGTTTGTATGAAAATGTGCTATATAAATAAATGTTGTTGTTGTTGTTGAATATTATATCACGTGCTCTTTGTTTGCATTTTTCCATGCCCATGTGACTTGCATGGATCTTCATTAGCATTTGTTCTACGGGACTTGTAGGAATGACCATTTTTTCTCACTTAAAGACAATTCCGTTGATTTTGGATCTCGATGATTACAGAACTGCAAGATGCTTTGAAGGCGCTTTCTCCTCTCCTCAAGCCATCCATTGTGAATAGCTGTTCTCAGAGCACTAAAATGTTAATCTTTCTCAGTTTCAACTTGTATCTCCTTTAATGTGATATCACTCACTGGTAAGCTGTTGAAAACTGTGTGGACATGCACATCCATTCCTTCACTAAGGTTGCTGTCATGGGAGGTAATGGACTGTCTTGAGAGTGTGTCGGCAACAGGAATGTCAATGTGGAAGTCATACCCCTGAGTTGAAAGATCACTCTCTGCAGCATTGGTGGGGCTTTGGCTAATAGTTTTCTTAAGATTGACTCCAACGGCTTGTGGTCTGACTCCACACAAACTCGACGACCATATGCATATTGGTGAAAACGCTTGCACCCAAAGAGAATTGCATACATTTCCTTTTCAATCTGGGCATAATTTATCTCACTGTCTGTGAGTGATTTGGAAGCATAGCTGATGGGTCTGCCTTCTTGTAGCATTACAGCACCAAGCCCATATTTTGATGCATCTACTTGCAAGTAGAGGTCTTTCTCTAGTAATGATGTCTTTCATTTTCTGAAATGCTGCATCATGCTGCTTATTCCATAAAAACTCAATTGACTGCTTCAAGAGATGACGCATTGGCGCACTGACATCAGACAGATTAGGTGCAAACGGTGAGGTAATTTGCCATGCCTAGCACTGTCTCCAGTTCTGCCTGATTCTTTGGTGGCTTCATCATCTTGATAGCAGAGACTTTCACTGGGTCTGGTTTTGATACCGTCAGCAGAGAGGTGATGACCAAAGTAGCTGACCTCAGTTGCTCCAATGTTGAGTTTTTCAGCATTTAGACAGACTCCTTTCTCCTGTGAATGTTGTAGCATGGCACGGAGGTTCTGGTCATGCTCTTCGTGGGTTGCGCCATAGATGAGGATGTCGTCCACGATGGCAACCACTCCGTTTAGGCCTTGATATGTCTCATCTATTTTCCTCTGAAATTCATCCTGGGCAGAGACGAGGCCAAACGGTAAGCACAGCAGAGTGTCCAAACGGGGTGTTAAATGTTGTCAACATAGAAGATTCTTCGATGAGCTTTATATTCCAATATCCCAAACGGGCATCTACTACACTAAAGTAGCCTGCGCCTGTCAGCTGTGGCGTAATGTTCTCTAGTGTTGGCAGAGGGTAGTGGGGCCGTTTAATAGCCTTGTTCAAGTCTCTAGGGTCAAGACAAACTCTAAGCTTGCCTGTTCTTGGTTTTTCAACGACCACCAATGCATTCACCCATGCAGTTGGTTCTGTCACCTTGTATATGGTTCCTGATTTCTCCATATTCAGCAGCTCTTCCTTTAGTGGACTTCGCAAGGCAAGGGGAATCATTCTTGGCAGGTATACTGCTGGAACTGCTTCGGGGTCAAGGTGAATACTACACTCCTCCAGGAATAGACCAATGCCCTTAAAAACATCAGCAAACTCTTCTTTTTATGGACTTTATGTCAGCTAGTGAGGTCACTGCTAGGATTAGCTTAATCAAATATAAATCTAGACATGCCTTTAGCCCTAACACTGGAGGTGCCTGTGTCTCTATAACACAGAAATCCAAAACTATGCTGCGCTCCTTGTATTTACAATGCAGCGTACATATACCTCCTACTATAAGCGGCTCTCCTCCATAACCTGTAAGTTTGTGCACAGTGGGCTGTAACTTGCATTCACTCAGTAGACTATTGTACTCACTCACAGGAATTACATTAACTTGTTCACTGGTGTCTAATTTAAACTTAAGCTTTACACCTTGCTTTCCTATTGATATGTCTACAAATGCTTGTTCAGCTTCAGATGCTTGTTCCTTTCTTACTGCATCAATAAACAGCTTGTCTTCCTCTTTATCTGAAACATCACACACTGCATGCATGGGTTTACCTTTCCCAGTCCTGCAACATTAGCGAAGTGGTTCAATTTACCACATTTTTTACACTGTCTTCCTTTAGCTGGACATTGACTTTTTCCACCGTGGGCTTTGTTTCCGCAGTAGCTGCACTTCTGAATATGTTTGTATGTGTTACTCACTTCATAATCTTTTGCTGCCTTCTCAATTGTGTAATGCGTTTTTTGTGCAGCGATCTTTGAAGCTCTTGTTCTCTGCGTACTGCGTTCACAGTTAGTTCAAGTGAGCCGCTCGCGGTGCCTGCATTAAAGGTTCTCAACTGTGCTTTTGCTATCTTGTGCGATCTTGTGATGTTCATGGCTTTATATAATGTTAGCTCAGATCCGGCGCTTAAAAGTTTATCTCAAACTTTCGCTGAGTTTGTGTCAAACACAATTCTATCCCTGACCATCTCATCTTTGTTTGCATAAGCACAGTCCTTTACCAGCAATTTTAACTCGGTTACAAAGTGATCAAAAGTCTGATTTATCCCCTGCCGCTTCTCATTAAACTTGTATCTCACGAATATTGTATTCGTCTTAGGCATGACATATGCCTCAAAGCGGTCATAATAAGTTTTCAGTACCTTGGCTTCCTCCTGGATGAGAGTCCATGTGTTGAAAGTGTCTCTTCCTTTTTCACCAGTCCACAGGAGCAGGTCGCTGCATTTATCACTCTCGTCTTTGCCTTTTAGCAGGCCAGAAAACATCAGCTCCACATGTTATGGGAACTTTTTCCATTCTCCCGGCAGGTTAAGAGAATCCCAGTCAATTCGTGGCGAGGGAACTCCATTAAAATCCATGACTGTCCTCTATTCGGACACCATGTCTTGTTTTCACAAATTATGCAAAATGAAATGATGATGAGACTTTCTTTTTAAATATGCAGGGGAACTTTATCACAGCTCTTACATCCATGGCATCCATGCTCTATATTAACTCTAAAACAAAAAAAAAACAATCAAGGTCCCTTTTTCTGGTGCTTTCCTTATGACATAGGTTCCTAAACAATGCCTGATAATAATAATACATTTCAATGACATATCTTAAAACAAAACTGCACATATATGTATTAATATTTTGTTGACATATAAATATTACAGACACCGGCGTGTAAAAATGAATGAGCCCGTACTGACCATTATACCGGCTCCACGTGTGTCCAGAAACACTGCGCCTCACAGCGCTCACCTGCTAGACGGCCCAGTGTTCCCGCGGCAGCACCCTCAACATACAAACGGTAAGTGCACTTCCTTACAACCTTATAAATACCACTGCTTCAAGTTTAAGGCTTCTTCAGCTTATTCGCATTATCACGGTCATCCTTTGAGTTGGTTTAAATAACACCCTTGGATAACAGTGTATTTTATTTTTGTTATACAGATCAGTCCTTTTTTGTTAAATAAACTATTTGTCTAGTTCTTAAAGAAGGAAAAGGATTCCAGAACAACCATGTACTTACTATATGTTTTTGAGTGTCTTGAAAAGAACAATTAAATAAACTGTTATTATTAGTGTTTATATTAATTATTAACAAAATTGAATTTTGATGTATGCGTAAATGTCACACATCACATTTAAAAACTAAAGGATAAAAACAGACTTTCAATAAAAGCCTAAACATTGTTGGAAGAAAAAAAATGTCTCTGATTCTTGATCAAAATTCAAACTCACTGTTTATCTGAAAGATGATGAAATGCTTCACATGAAACTTAGTAGTAGTGCAATCACATTACTGAAAAGCTCTGAAGCCCTGCATTCTCATTTGGTCTGCTGCAGCCCATGCACTGTGAAATGATGCAGCATTCGTTAGGCATTTTGAATGGCTGGGTCTCTACCTTGGTGTTACAATTTTCTTATAGTTAACTGTAGTTCTCTAAAAAATGTAGCCTAATAAATACTACATAAGTAAATTATTAGACCTGACTTTCACCATGGGACTACGGAAATTGCACCAATTATTTAAAAACCCTACATAGTTTAATTAAATAAAGCAGGAAAATTGGGGGTGTTATTCTAAGGCAAACCGGGTTTTTATCATTTTATCTCAATATGGAAGTAGTTTAGAAATAAAAATGCATGATTTGTGGATACCTGGAGAGTGCAATGATATAATACAGAGATTAAATTTGCATTTGTTCTCTAATTTAATGCATAGGGCTAAAGATTTTCCATTTTCTAATGGGCTTAACGAGTTTAGGGATTGGGGAGCAAAAGAAAGTCTCAAAGAGTGTGGCTATGCATGTAGTAGTATACAGATGACTTCTACAGTAGACTAAAATTTACTTATTGATTAAAAAAAAATCCACATTATTCAGACATATGTGTGATTCAGTCATTGTTGCTTTTGGCATCAAAATTCTGGTGGACCAACAAGAATGTGGAATAGAGAGACACCAGAGCGTATGTGTGAGTGCATGAGAATATGTGTTTGTGTGTGTGTGTGTTTGACAGAGAGACAGAAATGATCAAGCACTTAAAGCACAGAACTTACCCGCGTCCTCTGCTTAAGCTCATTAACCTGGGTATGTGACCATTGGCACTCTTGGGAAGGATCTTGGCTTAGATAGTATGCCTGACACAAATCTATCACTAGTACTATTGCTTATTTTGTTTTAAACGTTGCTATAACATCATGCTATCAGTATTTTTTAATGCATTTGGTTCAAAACAATTTTTTCAACATTCCATCAATAGTTTACTGTTTAGGTTTAAAATAATGGAGGAAGTGAAAAGTGTTTTGGGTGTGTTTAACATTTGATGATAATTTAAAAGTGCTTCATAAAATGTGACATGGTCTTCTTACTTTGTATTGGGCAGTAAGGCAATAGAGGCAGACCTGTAGTACTGTATAATACCTAAGCACGAGCATGATGTTTATCAAAGATTAAAATGCTTTGACTGCAACCAAATTTAAAGTGCGTAGAATGGTTAAAAGTAAAGTCTTAGACTTGTATATGCTGGCTATTTAAAATGTGAAAGTATCTGAATTGAGAGTTTTACTGTTAATAAAAGAATTACATTTTTTGAGTTGTAATTAGATCATTATTTTGTTGTTAATTATGACTTTGAAACTTATACGAATTAGAGTGGGATTTCATATTTTTATAAATTAAGCTATTTGGTGGAGAAGTCAAAGCTATATATTTGGTTTTAGTGGACATTTATCACACTAATCTATTAGATAATTAAGTATTTGGTGCACGGGTGTCGAACTCCAGTCCTGGAGGGCCGCAGTGGCTGCTAGTTTTCATTCTAACCATCTTCTTCATTAGTGCTGCTAATTAACTTTTTTGCATTACTTTTAATTAAATTGACTCAGGCTCCTTAGTAGTCTTTTTTCATTAATTAGTAGCCAAACAATAATGAGACACAAACAAGCCGCCACATGACCAGCTCACCTCTGCCCATCACACAGTATCTTAAAATAAAGAAAGGTGAAGGTCTCGGTAAGGTTGATCTTTCGGGTCACCAAAACATTTTGACAGTGTTCTTGGAAAAAACAGAAAAATCAACTGTTTTGGAAATGTCTGCTGTTGCAGAATGAGAGCAGCAACAAGCCATGGAACTAAATAACAGGTTTAATTAACATCAAGAATCAGCTTCACATTAAGAGATTGGTTGGAGTGAAATTGTGTGGAGTTTGAAATCCCAATTTAGCTGGTCATCTGTTGGCTCGTTTCACATCTCCTTTCTGCTTGGCTGCCATTTAATGAAGAAGGAAATACATTCAGTGGACTGAGTCCTTAAAAACAGGGCTGTTAAAATGAAGGGAAAAGGAGTTAATTAGCAATGAAAACTGTTCAGTGATTAGGAAAAGGATTAGAATGAAAACCTGAAGCCACTGTGGCCCTCCAGGGGCCTCATGTATAAACGGTGCGTACGCACAGAAATGTTGCGTAAGAACTTTTCCACGTTCAAATCGCGATGTATAAAACCTACACTTGGCGTAAAGCCATGCCTTTTCCACGTACCTCATGCCTTGTCGTACGCAAGTTCTCCGCTCGGTTTTGCAAACTGGCGGCACCCAGCGTCAAAGCAATGGTACTGTTCTTGTGTGATTACACATTATTTTCATGACGCGGCTTTATAAATACACAGAAACTAACCGCATATTGTTTATTAGTGTAATGCATCTGATTGTAATTAACTCGTAACAATATAATGGTCCAGGGAACGGCCATAGTATTCCAAATACCATAACTGCTTTCACTTCTCCTTCTTCTTCTTCTTCTTCTTTCAGCTCCTCCCGTTAGGAGTTGCCACAACGGATCATCTTTTTCCATATTACTCTCACTGCACGACTCGGAGTATTTATATCACTGTATCTGAGTGTGAATCACAGCAGCAGCTGATCGGAAAGAGAATTATCGGTATACGGCATTAAGCACACGCTGTCTCTGCCACGGCAAAACGTTTCAAAGCCTTTCCTGTACGGACTTTGCGGTTCAGAAACAGTTTAATCCCAAGAACTTTAAATGCACTCAATCAATTGCACCTTGTAGAACTGTTAGGACTTATAAGTACAATCACCCCACTGTAAACTTGCACTACAGTTATAATATTACACAACCTGAGTCACTTTATAAAGCGCATATTTACATATGATGACGATATCATTTTTAAGGTGAAATGCAGCAAAATATATTTGTTAAATTATACACATAAAACTTGAACTTCATTTAAATAATCTATATTCTTCACTGGGAGTGTCGTGAAGGATAGAATAATTAAACATGTACTACGAAGATATTTCAATGTTCTTTAAACGTTTTGAAGAATCGCTAAGCTTACAGATGGCTTAACGTCTATTACAGAGCTGATTGTATGGCGATCGGTTACTTGGGAAAGAAAAGCAAGGACTCTTGGGCGCCACGCAATATATATTGAATATAAAACAGAAAGAGAAAATAACAACACAGCTAAAAACGCAGCACAATTTTCACAAAGATAAATGCTTGTCATGAGCACGAGGCTCATGAAACCCATGTTTAATAATGTGCTTTAGCTCCTATCATCATGAAAATGATATCACGTATACATCTCAGTATTTTAGTTATTCAGAGAGCTGTAATATCACGAATGTAATGGACTCTGTGTCCAGTTGGAGGAAGAGAGCCAGTTTAAGAAGCAAGTAGTGATTCACACACATAGATCACATACGAGTAGAAGATCTCATACAAAACAAAGCATTTAACGTGCTACTTTAATTACGATGTGATTTGAGAAACTGGTTAATTAAACGATTTTAAGATGAATCGATTATGATGTTCTACTAAATGACAAAATAAACTACGTGATTAAAGTTGAAATGTCGAGATTGAAGTTGACATGTCGTGCTTTTTCCCCACTGTGTGCCTTTTTTCTCTGTACCCTAATAAGCTTTCATATGACACTCAGACAGTGGGCTACAACTCGGCTTTTCACGGCGACTTTGATATGTGACTTCTTTTTTATTTCCGGCACTGTGCGATTTGTGAATGTGAGCTTTCAAGTTTCTCCAACACGCTATGTCACTCGATCAACTTCCTTTTGTTGATTATTCCACGGTTTATTTGAACAAATAGTATGTTTTTCCTTTGCCTCCACTTGGTATTCGCTGAAATTCTTATATTTTCCCCGTGCTTTTCCCATTGTCTTTTCACAGAAGGCTGCGCTTAAGGACGATTTATATTGATTTGCATATTCAAATAGGCGTAATTCTGGGAGGATTTGGGGCGTTACATAATCGCGTGCCGGCGTTAGTTTTCACGCTGATCGGGATTTATGTAGCGGAAGAACGTGGAAGTTGGAGATGCGCACAGATTCCTGCATCTGGATTTTTCTGTGCGTAAGCACATTTCGGCTTTTGTGCTTACGCCATGTTATAGTGCGAGTTCTACGCACGGCGTTATACATGAGGCCCCAGGCCTGGAGTTCAACACCCCTGATTTAGAAGAAGCTTTCTTTTTTTTTCTTTTGTATACAACAATTAATTACAGTTCTTGTTACTACATAGCCTGATTCATCACATTTGTGGTGTGGGATATTTACTGCAAACCTTACATTATGTAGGAAGTCAATCAGAATATTTTCAAGGAGTCAACCTTGTCTGAACAGAAGTTATAGTGACATATCATGATGTTGGCATTTGTGCTGTCAAAAGTCAGAAAGGTGGTGGATGATTGATACAGTGAAGTTTTAAATCAGTAAAGCATTGCCAGAGATTAATGCAGCAGACTTACTTGAGGATGGATCACATGCTGAAATGGCAACTCAAGGTGAGGCCATTATCTTGATTACATAATTGTGGCAAAAGCAACAAGTGAATAAAGAGCAAAAGAAGACGGACACTAAACTTCAGGAACAGTGGAGGAGTTGAGAATGCCATGTTTCTAAAATGATGAATGTATAGTTTTTTTTTCTTTTGTCTACAAGAACTAAGACCCACAAGATAAATAGGTTGTTCAGATTGATTGGAGCAAACTTGTTCACAAGGTAAAAAAAAAATATATATATTTTTATACTGTTAATTTTGCCAACCAGTATGGTTCATCATAAACAGGCTCACAGATTTGGGTAAATTGGGTGTATATAGTGTCTCTGACCACATGTTAGAAGTGTGAGGAGGAGCCAGCAGATTGAATACAGACAGGGTATGCGGAAGAAGTCATGAAAGAAAGGAGAATTGGCAGCAGCGCTGGAGACTAGACGAAGGAGATGGTCTCCAGTAAACCTCAAGATGGAGCAAGGGAGAAACACTGTATTTAACTTGTGCTGAACTGCCAGAATAAATGAAACTGAATATTCAACCAACATTAAGCCCTACTAGGCAAAAATCCAACATTTCATGATATAAATAATCAAAGTAATAAAATTTGTTTGACTTTTGGACACATTTGAAAAGAATTACTTAATAATAATGTTTTAATTTTCCCAAAAAGCAAGATAAAAGTTGTTTTTCTAAAATTTCACTGTATTCCAGTTTTTAAAGGAGTCATTTACTTTAAAAAATATAATCAGGTTACAGTTGTACATCATATACCCCATTTACTTTTTATTTATATGTATTGGAAATTTTTTTTACATTTTACAAATTATTTAAAAATGGTGAAAAGTATATAAATGACTATATTATCTCGAACTTTAAGTTGGTGTCTAAAATTTTATTTAAATAGAATAACCCACAATTATAATGAATTTTTATTTAGCATTGCTCATTTTATTCAGAACTGATGTTATCTATATAGTAAAAAATATAGAAATAATATGTAGGGTATCTACGGCAAAATAGTGTGGCAAATTCTTGTTACCCTTCACTGAAAACAATCTAAGGCATTAAAAGGTTCATAAAAGAGCAAAAAGATTAATTGTGGTCAAGAAGGCCTGAACTATGAAAGCGAACAAAATAAATTAATTCTTTGTAGCACAGAAAAAAGGAGATTAAGGGGAGACCTAAAAGACGTTTTAAAAGTATTAAAGGTCTTAAATAAGGTTGAAGTCATAAATCAGGTTTCCTAGTGACATATTGATAGTGAAGATTCAGTGCTTAAAAATGAAAAAGGCTACCTTCTCTACAGAATATTAACAGAGTTATTTAGGGAATACTTGTTAAAAAAAATCAGATCTTTGGTAGTAAAAATTAAAAGCAGTACAATATGCTGTATGTTAATGAAAGCATGCTGTATGACTTACTGACTAACATACTGGATTGTGAACCAAATAATTGCTACCCCAGTCCTCATCAGCGACTCAACTGAGAAACCTTAAGAAATCCTAAATCTGTAATTGCTGCAGCTTTTAAAATGTTGCATGTAATCAATTTTCTTATTATTTGTACAGCCTCTGAAATGAATAAATAAGAAAAATGCATTAAATACTTCAGAATAAAATGGATATGCCACAGCTGCAGTTTGATTCCTGGTATGCAAATTCTCCTCATTTTCAAATGTTTTTTCTTTAGGTGCTCAAGTTTTCTCTCCTCACATGTTATGTAATAAAGTTCACTTTGTCTTATATTGATTAACTTCGATGTATGCATGCATGGCAGTGCTCCACAATAGCCTTTTCAAAGTTGACTCCTGCCTTGTATTCATTATCTGCTAGTACAGGCTTTTAGCTACCAATCACTATGTATAGGATAAAGCAGATAGCAGTAAATGCATGAAATTATGGATGAAACTGACAGTACCCATTTCTTTTAAATAAAGAACTTCTTCATAGTATAAATATGGGAAAAGTGCAGTATAAAACATTTGCTTGTTTCTTCTCGTTACTTTATTGTCATAAAAACATTAACTGTATGAAATCTGATTTAGCAACATGGAAATCATCAAAAAGATGTACTTTCCCTCCCCAAAAGAGCAAAACTAATTTTTGTTAGATGTATATTTTATTACATAACAAAACAGTCAAAACCAAAATACTAATCAAAGTTTTAAAAGTCCAAAGACAGAATAATTAAAAAAAATGCTATCCTCTCTGTTCTGGAACAAAAAGAAAAAAAGTCATCATTGAGAACCAACAGCAAAACATAAATAAATTCAAAGCAAGAAACATAAAAAAATGAAAATGTTGAGGCATCTCAGGCGTTATATAAGTAAAGACAGTCGCCAAAGTTACAACATCAAGGGACACTGCACCATCCCTTTGGCTCAACATAAAAAAATAGCATTAATTAACAAAATAAATATAAGACAATAGAATATTATTAATAACCAGTAAAATACTAATAAAAACAATACAGTACAAAAAGAAATGAAAAAATATTTAATAACATGACAATTAATATAAAATAACAAAGTAAACACATAAAAAGAAAAGAAACTAACGATATGGTTAAACTAAGACAATAAGATGATGTTTCCAACAAAGACGCAAAACAGAACTAAAAGATGCAAACCAGAGGTAGAAATTCTATAATTATTTATTTACTTGTAATCACTATTTAGTAAATACAAAATGGGTATTTTAATTAGGTGAACTTGAAAAAACACAATCTGATTTAATGGTACAGATGTTACACACTTGGGGCTAAACATCTTGCGTAGAATTCACACAAAAACATGGCATACGGACAAAACTAGAAATGTGCATATGCACAAAAAAATTCTGATACATAAAACTGTACATAAGCAAAGTTTTACACACTTTTCCTTTATAAATCCCAATTAACTTGAATTTTAACACACCTACATATGGCTGCAACCCCATCCAGACTCCTTACAGAGTTTCACCTATTTGTATTTGCAAATTAAAATAAATAGCCCCCTCTGTTCAGTGTTTTATTAAAAGAAAATGGCAAAAGCACATGTTAAAAAGAATTTCAGCGAATGTGAAATTGATGTTCTGCTCAGTAAAGTGGAAGCAAAGAAAAACATACTGTTTGGTGGCTTAAGCAGTGGTATAAAGAACAAAAGGAAACTAATGGAGTGGCACAGCATGGCAAAGGCACTAAGAAGTTCAAGTTCAGAAAGTTGCACAGCTCCAAAAATAAGAGAGAAGTCAGATATCAAAGTCAACATGAAAAGGCAAGTCACAGAGCCTGTCCCCACAATCCCTACTCCCAGAGTAACCTTGATGTTTTGGTGGCAATAAACCCTCTACAGTCTACCTCAATTGGTTGGACCTTAGCTTTCCAGCCGCATTGTTGCACATCGGTTTTGAGACTGGCGTATCTCAGCTTCTTGCTCTCATAGGCCTCCTCCACTGTATCCTCGCCTGGTACAGTAAGCTCAATGATGTAGACGAGCTGGAGTGATTCCGACCAAAGCACAAGGGGCCTCATGTAAAAACAGTGCGTACGCACAAAAAAGTTGCATGCGAACGTTTCCACGTACAAATCACGATGTATAAAACCTAAACTTGCCGTAAGCCATGCACATTTTCATGGTAGCTCCAACCCTGCCGTGTGCAAGTTCTCCACTCGGTTTTGCAAACTGGCGGCACCCATTGTCAAATCAGTGCTACTGTTCCAGTGTGGTTTCCCTTTCTTTTTTAGATCTACATCCCTGATGCGGCTTTATAAATACACTGAAATTAACTACATACTGTTTATTAGTTTAATGCATCTGATTGTAATTAACCTGTAACAATATAGTGGTCCACAGAATGCTCAAACTATTCTAAATACCATAGCTGCTTTAGCGTTGTTACTCTCACTTCACCTCTTTCTTCTTCTTCTTTAGTTGCTCCCGTTAGGGGTTGCCACAGCGGATCATCTTTTTCCATATTAGTCTCACTGCACCACTCAGAGTATTTATATCACTGTATCTGAGTGGAGAATCACAGCTCTACAGCAGTTGACTGGAAAGAGAATTATCGGTATACAGCATCTAGCGCACACTGCCTCAGCCATGCTGTCTATTGAACTGCTCTCATACGGCAAACGCTTCAGAGCCTTTCCTCACGGTTCAGAAACAGTTTCATCCCAAGAACTATAAATGCACTCAATTAGTCCAATTGCTCCTTGTAGAACGCTTTGTACTTATAAATACAATTACTTCACTGTAAACTTGTGATACAGTTATAATTTTGCACCACCTGAGCCACTTTATAAAGCGCGTATTTACATATGATGACAATATAATTTTTAAGATGAAATGCAGCAAAACATGTTTATTATATTATACAGATAAAACTTTAACTTCATTTAAATAATCTATATTGATAATAATTAAACATGTGAGGACACAGTGCTGCAGCGCTAGCGAGGAGCTGGCGCTCCGTTCACGGATTGTTCCTGCCGCGCACTGTAATCTTGCTGGGTCTGGCACGACAAGGGAAGGATAGATGGATTAAATATTAAACACGTACTACGAAGATATTTCAATGTTCCTTAAAAGTTTTGAAGAATCGGCATTCTAAGCTTACTGATGGCTTAACGTCTATTACAGAGCTGATTGTGTGGTGATTGGTTACTTGGAGAAAGAAAAGGAAGGACAGGAATTTGAGGTTAGTACATTTGAAAGAGACAGTACTGCTGCAATAAATTATTTCATCAAAGGTTGTGCATGGCGAAGCAAGCATCTTGCGTGAGGCATGAACAATCACTGTGCCACCGTGCTCCCATGTTTAATAACATGCTTTAACTCCTATCATCATGAAAATTATATCAAGTATACATCTCAGTATTTTAATTATTCAGAGAACTGTAATATCAAGAATGTAATGGATTCTGTGTCCTGTCGGAGTAAGAGAAAGCCCGGAAGCACATAGTGATTCACACACATAGCGCACATAGAAGATCAAATACAAAACAGCATTTAACATGCTACTTTAGTTACAATGGGATTTGAGAAACTAGTAAATTAAATGATTTTAAGATGATGTTTATGATGTTATACTTTAATGACAAAATAAACTACGTGATTAAAGTGGAAAGTTAGAGATTAAAGTTGACATTTTGTGCTTTTTCTTTTTTCTCTCTGTGCCCTAATAAGCTTTCATATGACACTCAGATGGTCTTTTCACGGCGCCTTTGATATCTGACATCTTTTTTATTTCGGGCATTGTGCGACTTTGTGACATTTTCACAGAACACTGAGCTTAAGGGCTACTTAAATTTGCATATTCAAAGAGGTATAATTCTAGGAGGAGACGGGGCGGGACAGCAGGTACGTGCACATGCGTTACTTTTCACACTGACTGGGATTTTTGTAGCGGTAGAATGTGGAAGTTGGTAATCGCACAGATTTATGCATCTGGATTTTTTGTGCATATGCCCATTTCCGCTTTTGTCCGTATGCCATGTTATAGTGTGAATTCTACGCATGCCGTTGTGCATGAGGCCCAAGGTCAGCTCTGAGGATGGTTGATGCAATCTCAGCTGGGAAGAGGATGGGACAGCAGGCTGCTTGCTGCTTGTGCTGATTGACACATTTACAAAACAAAAGACGCTGATGAAGAGGTGCAAAAGAACAGAAACCTTTTTCATGTTTTAGTAATAATTGACAAAATGTAGACATGAAGTGTATAATGTGTGAATCCTGAAGTCCAAATATCAAAGAAACACTTTCACAAAAGGTACAAATATAACAGAACTGAAGTGTCTGTGTGCACTTTTCGTGGCATTACACGTGTAATCCAAATAAATAACATTTGATCTGGCTTTTATGTAAGTAACATATACAGTAAATGTTGATGTACAAGTATAACAAAACAAGTGCACTTTTATTCAAGACTATAACCGAAGAAAAAAGAAAGCAAGTTACAGTAGGCGGTTGATACAACAGCTTGCGTGGTGCAATGCTAAGAACTGCTGATTTCCATTCCGTGCTATATAAAATCATCACATTCAAATATTAACAGTTCCCACACACCCAAAAGTCGTCCTTCCTACATTTACGACATGTGTACTTGTTGCATTGTACACACCTCTCTGTGCTTATGGTTCCTATCACGTTGAACGAGCACCTGACATTTTACCTTTTTCCTTGGGGGAAGCTGAGGTCTTAGAACTGAAGTTTGTTGATGCTGCATCATCTTTTCTTTTTCCATCGCCTTTTCCTGTAAGAAGCGACGACGAAGTTCCTCTGCAAGGTGAGCCATTAATACTCTTCTTTTCTCAGTGGACCCCGTGCATGCCTTATACAGTACGTGTGCGTTCATTGCTGCTAGGTCAAGGATGTTGTAGAACACAGCAACAGGCCACCTGCATGCTCCTGTTCGCACTGAATAAGCACGTGCCTTCTGGTCCATGATGTTAACGCCACACTGGCAAATAAAGAAAGACAAGTATATGTGACATTTTGAAGAAATCATTTTATCAACAGAATAGTACCAGAAAACATTGTCACACTAATATTATTTTCATTAGCATATCTTTGGTTGTAGTCTGTGACCGTGTTTGTTTTTTGTTTTTGATCTAGCCCAATCTCCACATCATGGTGCATTGTGCTGAGAATGCAGACCAATTTCTTCTGTTTGGGCACATACAATGTCATCATGGCACTGGGAGATCTAAACACTAGCGTGGAGAATTGTTTATGTACTGAACTGACTCCTAGCTGCAGGTGGAAGTTCCTGTCGCACTTTATTCATGTTGCCAAGCAGAGTTGTGTTGCGGTGCAGCAGTCTATTAGCCAGCGAAAGTGACGTGAAGAAGTTGTCTGTTGTTACGGTTCTGCCTTTGTCCAGAAACGGTTCCATAAGCTTTATGATCACAGACTCAGAAAGTCTTTCTCCTGTGGGATGACTGGGATCTTTTCCTAAATAAGGAGTGGCATTCCACATGTACTTTGTCTCCAAATCTGCCGCAATCCAAAACTTTATGCCAAATTTGTCAGGCTTGGCCGCGATGTATTGTAAGAAAGGACAACGGACCTTGGTTGGAAACAGTTGCTCATCAACTGTAATATGTTTCCCTGGGTTGTAACAAGAAAATGTTGCCAGATGTCCGAAATCGCAGCAAATCTGTTGTTTTTCACACATTTTGCACGGGTGACTCAGTTGTCAAAGGCTCCAGCTGGGGTCTGCTCTGTGACCTTCATGGACTGTGCAGTCTCTGATTGTCAACAACATACTTATATCGATCAAACACAGGAAGCTCTGCAGTCTACTGGTTACTTTACGCTGTAGGAAGATAAGTAAACAAATAAAGGTAAATAGGTAAACAACATTCGATGCAGCTTTTATATAAGTAACATAAAAATGTTTTTCATATAAAGACCATAAAAAAACATTATTGATATCAGAACTTAGCATGATTAGTAGGTCCGGCTGCTTCGCTGAAGGACATGTGTGTGACAGATTGACTGGCAGGACAAGCCCAACTTCTTGCTGTATCCAAATAGTGCCATCTTTTGCCTTTATGCCTGGTGCAGCTGTGCTGTACTTATGTTGGACTGGACGTTTCTTGCGGGGAGGGCTTCTGTTCTCTTTCTCTGATACAGAATCTTCATCTGGGCTCTCTTCTGTGTCTGTCTTGTCGTCTTCCTCGAAAACAAAAATAAGTTCCTCGCCACCGTCTGAGTCGCAGTCATCCATTTCTTGCAGCAGAGCCAAAGCCTCAAAAGGAGACAACCTCCTCTTTCATGGCAGAGCAGTGGCCATTGCGGTGTCTGTTTGCTCAAAATAATAATCAAGCACAACTGATTCACCTATGTTTGTGTGTCAGGTTTTATCTCGCCACATCAGAGAATTCCACATCAAAGAATTCCCTGTAATTTGCAGCTCTATTCATTATCTCAAAACACCTCGCACATTCACATATATTCACATATATTGTGTCTTTATTTCATCTTGCGGTTTGTAATCAGTGACCGCGTGTGAGATACAAAGAAGGCAGATTCAGCTTTTATCCCTCCAGATGAGAGAATATCCAGTTACATTGCCTCAAAACACCACGCACATCTACAGTTACTGCCAGTTTCAAATAAAAACTAACAGCGCCAGATCCCTTAGTATGTATCGTGATCATTATTTAGAGAGAATAAAAGTGAAAAAAAACGGTAACTTTTACAAATCCTATAAATGTACACCATGTATTACAGACGCAAATCAAGTGTATGTGTGTAATGTATAATATTAACAATAAGAGCAGCTCACTACTGAAAACACCAAATACAGGAGTGAGTCAGGATCGAACCAGGGACTCCTTGATTACAAATCAGCAAATCTTACCGCTCCACCATGGAAGCTGTTGTCACTCCCTTGAACCTTTTGTGAAAGTGTTTATTTGATCTTTGGACTTCAGGCTTCATACATTATATAGTTTATGCCTACATTTTGTTATTTACAGTAATCCCTCCTCGATCGCGGGGGTTGCGTTCCAGAAACCCCCACGACAGGTGAAAATCCGTGAAGAAGAAACCATATGTTTGTATGGTTATTTTTATATATTTTAAGCCCTTAGAAACTCTCCCACACTGTTTATAAATATTCTCCGCACAGTTATACAGTAAACCCTCGTTTATCTCAGTTAATCCGCTCTAGACAGATAAATGAATTTCCACGAAGTAGGATTCTTTATTTATAAATCTAATATTTTCACAGTTAGAGCATAGAAAACCTGTTTACAACCTTCTAAATACGTTTTTTAACATTATTAGAGCCCTCTAGACATGACATAACACTCTTTAGTCAAAAGTTTAAACTGTACTCCATGACAAGACAGAGATGACAGTTCTTTCTCACAATTAAAAAGAAAAGTAAACAATCAAAAATCAATAGGGCTGTTGGGCTTTTAAGTATGCAAAGCACCGCGATAAAGCGGCCGCAATGAAGGGATCAATTTAAAGGTAGTCTTTCAGCATTTTTTAGAGGAGCGGCCGTATCTTCTAAGCAAACAGCCACTGTGCAAACAGCCCCTCTGCTCACACTCCCTCTGTCAGGAGCAGAGCATGTCAGAGAGAGTGAGAGAGACAGAGAAAAGCAAACAATCAAAAATCAACATGGGCTGTTAGAGCTTTTTAGTGTGCGAAACACTGCGCGGGAAGCATATCGTATATCAAACCTACAGAGAATGCAGCTTGCTGTGTTTTAGTGAAACGTGGCTAACGTCTATCATCCCAGATGCTAACGTGGAGCTACCCGGGTTTAGCACAGTTAGAGCGGACAGAGACGCAAGTACCTGCGGAAAGAAGAAAGGAGGAGGACTCGCTCTCTATGTCAATACAAAGTGGTGCAACTCAGGACATGTAAACGTTAAAATCTCCACTTGCTGCAGGGACATCGAACTGTTGGCCGTAAGTCTGCGCCCCTATTACTTGCCCAGAGAGTTTGGACACGTGATTGTTGTTATTGTTTACATCCCCCCTCAAGCGAACGCGGAGATGGCGAGTGACATCATCCATTCCGCAGTTGCTAAGTTACAAACGCAGCACCCTGAGGCACTTGTGCTAATCGCTGGAGACTTTAACCATGTAACGCTGGACAAAACATTACCTGCCTTCTCCCAGTATGTGGATTGTAACAGGACTATCGACCTACTGTATGCAAACGTTAAAGACGCATACAGTGCCACCCCGCTGCCTGCGCTTGGGAAAGCAGATCATAACCTGGTTCTGCTTCAGCCTCAATACAAACCAAGAGTGAGGGCGCTACCTACAACTACACGCTCATTCAGGAAGTGGTCCCCTGAGACAGAGCAGGCTCTGAGAGACTGCTTTGGAACTACAGACTGGGATATATTGCTTGGGTCACATAGTGAGAACATTGAAGAGGCTGTTGAATGCACAACTGATTACATCAACTTCTGTATGGACATTGTAGTTCCAGTAAGAACAGTATGCTGCTATGCTAACAACAAGCCATGGATTACAAGTGACATCAAGGGCCTTTTGAACCAGAAGAAAAGGGCTTTTAAAGGTGGTGATAAGCATGAGCTCAAGTGCGTGCAGAAGGAACTCGAGTCCAGCTCAGGGCGTGAAAGAGCAGTACAGGAGAAAGCTGGAGCAGAAGTTGCAGAACAACAGCATGAAGGAAGTGTGGGATGGGATGAAGATTATCACTGGCTGCAGCTCGAGCGGGTGCCGCCATCGAGACAGGCGTGGAGAGAGCAAACCAAATGAACAACTTCTTTAATAGGTTTGATCACAGTAACCCACTCTCACCTCGGAGTACTGCATCCTCCAACCATCCTTCTGCTGATACCAGCATAGGTGAGACATCCCCACCCACAATTACAGCAGCCCAGGTGAGCAGAGAGCTGAAAAGACTTTGTGCCAGCAAAGCAGCGGGTCCAGATGGTGTATCGCCACGATTGCTGAAGGCCTGTGCGTTGGAACTGGGGAGTCCTCTACAGCGCATCTTCAACCTGAGCCTGGAACAGGGAGAGTCCCAAGGCTTTGGAAAACATCTTGTATCACTCCTGTCCCAAAGGTATCACGTCCTAGTGAGCTGAATGACTTCCGGCCTGTTGCTCTGACGTCACATCTGATGAAGACCATGGAGCGGCTGCTGCTTCACCACCTGAGGCCACAGGTCCGCCAGCCCTCGACCCTCTGCAGTTCGCATACCAGGAGAAGGTGGGAGCGGAGGATGCCATCATCTATATGCTTCATCGATCCCTCTCCCACCTGGACAGAGGCAGTGGTGCTGTAAGAATTATGTTTTGGACTTCTCTAGCGCCTTCAACACCATCCAACCTCTGCTCCTTAGAGACAAGCTGACTGAGATGGGAGTAGACTCACACCTGGTGGCATGGATTGTGGACTATCTTACAGACAGACCTCAATATGTGCGTCTTGGGAACTGCAGGTCTGACATTGTGTGCAGCAATACAGGGCACGCAGGGGACTGTACTTTCTCGGTCCTGTTCAATCTATATACATCAGACTTCCAATATGACTCGAGTCCTGCCACGTGCAAAAGTTCGCTGATGACACTGCTATTGTGGGCTGCATCAGGAGTGGGCAGGAGGAGGAGTACAGAAAGTTAATCAAAGACTTTGTTAAATGGTGCGACTCAAACCACTTACACCTTAACACCAGCAAGACCAAGGAGCTGGTGGTGGATTTTAGGAGGCCCAGGCCCCTCATGGACCCTGTGATCATCAGAGGTGACTGTGTGCAGAGGGTGCAGACCTTAAATATCTGGGAGTGCAGCTGGATGACAAATTGGACTGGACTGCCAATACTGATGCTCTATGTAAGAAAGGTCAGAGCAGACTATACTTTCTGAGAAGGTTGGCATCCTTCAACATCTGCAGTAAGATGCTGCAGATGTTCTACCAGATGGTTGTGGCGAGTGCCCTCTTCTACGCGGTGGTGTGCTGGGGTGGCAGCATAAAGATGAAAGACGCCTCACGCCTGGACAAACTTGTTAAGAAGGCAGGCTCTATTGTAGGATTAAAGTTGGACAGTTTAACATCTGTGGCAGAGCGGCGGGCATAAGCAAACTCCTGTCAATCATGAATAATCCACTGCATCCACTTAACAGTGTCATCTCCAGGCAGAGGAGTAGCTTTAGTGACAGACTTTTGTCACTGTCCTGCTCCACTGACAGACTGAGGAGATCGTTCCTCCCCACACTATGCGACTCTTCAATTCCACCCGGGAGTAAATGCTAACATTAATTTTATTTTAATTTTTTCATTTTATTACTATTTAATTTAATATTGTTTCTTTGTATCAGTATACTGCTGCTGGATTATGTGAATTTCCCCTTGAGATTAATAAAGTATCTATCTATCTATCTATCTATCTATCTCTATCTATCTATCTATCTATCTATCATTGAGGAGTTTTATTTAATACGTAATACGTGCTCTGATTGATTAGCTTCTCAGCCATCTGCCAATAGCGTCCCTTGTATGAAATCAACTGGGCAAACAAACTGAGGAAGCATGTACCATAAATTAAAAGACCCATTGTCCGCAGAAATCTGTGAACCAGCAAAAAATCCATGATATATATTTAGATATGCTTACATTTAAAATCCACAATAGACTGAAGCCGCGAAAGTCAAAGCATGATATAGCGAGGGATCACTGTACTACTAAAATATGAAAAACGTTTCTGTTTTAAAAATGTGTTTACACAGATTATAGTAGAAACGGAACACACATGAAGTGTGTGTGTTCCAAATAACAATCTATTATTTCCACTCTAAAACTCCACTTCACTCCCAGATAATCAATCATGAACTAGGAGAAGTTTGTGCACGTTCTAAGTTGGTGGGGAGATGGAATAGCCGGCTGCTTGCAGCTTGTCTTTACATTTAGAGGACAAAAGATGCTGGCGGAGAGGTGCGAATGGATTTAAGGTGGGCCGGATCTACGAGTTTTTTCGTAGGCTCTGGTAATTCTAGTGTTAAGGGGATCACATTCTGAGTGTTCCCTTCCTGGAGTTTGTATGTTTTCCTGGTGGGTTTCCTTGGTGTGCTTCAGTTTCCTTCCAAAGTCATGCAGGTTAGGAGAGTTGGTGATGCTAAATTGATGCTACTAGTGTATGTATGTGCTCGTATTCACCTTGCATTGAGCTGGTGCCCCATCCAGGGATTGTTCCTGCATTATGCATGATGCTTGCTGGGATGGGTGCGGAAATGAGCATACGCAACGCTTTTGTGTGTACACACTCTTTATACATGAGGGCCTTGGCCAATATCCAGCTGTTTACATTCAGTCCACAATACTCCTGAAACACGCATTTAATGAAGCACCAATGAGTCACCTACAATATAAAGCAAGAGCATGTGTATTTAAAAAGAAATCTATTATTAAAATATACCCCCCAATACACCAGAATTACCATGAGCTAACAGTGTTTGGAAATGTCATCAACTTTCCTGAGCTCAGAGGCACCTGAGATGGGCCATCACATGGTGGAAACATGTATTGTGGATGGACCAATATTTCAGGTGCTTTTTGGAAGAAATGCACATTGTGTCATCTGCAACAAATGATCATCTATGACTGTTTCCAGCTAGAACTCCTGAATGTCAAAGTCTGTGATGATATGGAATTATGTCAGTGCCATAGGCAAAGGTAACTTGCACTATTGTGCATTGAAGCCGAAAAGTACATACAGATTTTGCCTCAACATATGCTTCCTTCAAGATGGCATATCTACCATGAACGCCCATGCATATTTCAGCAAGGCAATGCAAAACCACATTTTGCGTGCATACAAAGTCATAGTTGCATTGGAAGAGGATGCAGGTTCTTGACTTGCCTGCCTACAGACTTGACTTATCCCCAATTGAGAATGTGTGGTGCATTTTAAAAAACGTAAAATTTGACAACAAAAACTCCATACTGTTGCATACCTTAAGACTTGTTTGCAAGAAGAATCAGACAAAATAACACCTGAAACATTCAATAAATTGGTGACTTCAGTTCCTAAATGTTTATTAAGTGTTGTGAGAAAGAAAAACAATGTTATAAAGTAGAAATTTATTTGCCATCCAAACTTTGTTTGAATATGTTGTATCAAAATCAAAATAAGTGTTTATTTTTGAAAAAACTATAAAATTCATTAGCTGTAATGTCAACTAATAGGCTATTATCTTGTTTTCAGTGATCATTTACTATTAACACTGCTTTTTGTGTTTATTTGCATTTTTATTACAGTCTTAACTTTTCTCAAGTTGGGATTGTGTGTATGAGTATGTTTTTATTCATTTTTTTCTGAAGGAGTTGCATTTACAAAGCCTACAGCTTTGTGAAGGACCACTCCTAACCCCTCCCATGGTCTCTTTGTCCCAATTCCATCTGGCAGAAAGTACTGTAGCATCCAAACCAATTCTACCAAATTCTGCAATAGCTTCTAACCCTTAAAATCATGGGTTCACATCACGGGTCCTCTCAGCATGATCAGCACTTAGAGAAATAAGAAAAGCACTATATAAATGTAAAAAATTATTATTTACTGTCCGGAGTCTGGACTTTGTGCTGCCCCCCAACCCTCAGATCTGCTTCTAGTAGCTTGTTTATATGCAGTACATTTGTTGCACTTGTAACCACTGTTGTTTTTATCATTAGCAGCTATTATTTATTTCTTTATTTACTTATTTCAAATTATTACTATCTATTCACATACCTATTATTTATCTATTGTAATATAAGGCGCTATATAGGCGCCTGACCCGACACAGACGGACACGGAGGCACATATAAACCAAAAGACTTTCTTTATTTGCTCTTCTGCCATGGGACGCGTCTTCCCCGTGTCCCACAGCTCAACAAAGTCCCAAAGCACAATCAAGACCCACAACACAGTTCTCTCTTCTTCTATCACCACTCCTCCTCAAGCTTAGTCCTCCTCCTCCTAACTCTGGCTGTCGAGTGGTGGTTTCTGGCTCCCTTTTATCAGGCACCCAGTGGTTGATTGCTGGCCTCCCGCTGCACTTCCAATGCCCAAAAGGGGCCGGTCAATCCTGTTGCAGCACCCCCTGGCGGCGCCTGTGGAACCCCACAGAGCTGCACAGAACTCCAACCCACATGAAGCCCAAGGGAAGTCCGAGGCACCGCTGCAACCCAGGGTTGCTGCCACCTTGCGTCCAGGGGGAGATACTGGGCTTCCCATCCTTGTCCCGCTGACAGATGTGGTAAAGGGGCAACCCGGCTAGGCATTGGCCCCGGCCATCTGTCACACTATATATATAGTATATTTCTTTACCTGTCATACACATGTTCTATGTTTATGTTGTACCATAGTCCTGAAGAATGTTATTTCATTTCACTGTATGCTGCAATACTATGTATGAATGGTATGACAATAAAGTCACTTGACTTTTGCTTCTATTAATGTTAATAAATACATTTTATAAAGCTTCCTTGTTTGGATTGACTTTACAAGCTAGAATTGTAAAATGTTTTCTCCATTTTTGATATACATTGGTACTTGCTTTAAATTTTAAAAACTTAAAGTCAACTCCCCATTTTTTGGGCCTTTAAATGCTGAAGCCTGTAGATAGTAGTTGGGGACCAGCTGTGTAGTGGTGAAGCTGCATTATGGCAGGCCAGTGAAGATCCTGGAATGTTATTGTAGAGTATTTTGGAGGCCTCACACACCATTTTTACCATGTATGGAACTCCTGAACATAATTAAAATATTTAGTATGATAATGAAAAAGGATGTAACTTACCCTGATAAGTTATTAACTGCAATGAGGCATTGTTTTCAATAAGAAGTTCTTCTGGTACCTGCACCAGACTATTTAATTTATTTAGTTCTTCGACAGCTGTTAAGTTTTTTTTCTTTTCTTTTTTAAAGATGAACTGCTTTTTACAGATTCTGCAAAAAGAAAAGTAGAGTTCAGGTCTTAAATTTAACTAGGCCACTCCAAACTCAAATTTTTTTTTTCTTTTCTGCACAGTTATGATGTAGACTTTTATTTTGGATCACGGTTTAGCTTGCACTTCAGCTTACTGACAGATGGCCTGACATTCTCCTGAACAACATCCTAATTATGATATATAATGTATTTAAAGATAGCAAGTCATCCAATAGATCATGTTTTTGTTCAGTGTTCCTCTATGGGTGAGACCCTGCAGAGGTTTACAGATCCTTATATGTTGTTGTACATTTTTTTTAATAGAAGATTGTACTGTTTTTGTTCTTGAGAAATTTGTGACAGGATAGTCACTTCTGTGAAAATGTATTATTAATGTATTATTAATTTTAATTTATGTATTATTAACTTTCTAAATTTGGATGTCATACAAACCAAATTGTTAGAGTCTCTGAGTGTTTTATTTTAAATATGGTGTGATGCACCTCTTGAAAACATGTGCTAACAGCTTCTTTTAGTTGCAGGGCAAAATGACATACATTTATATTGGGCCAGGCTTCTCTAAATCCACCTAGGCTGTTAACACAAGATTTCAAACAGCTAACTCTTATTTTCTCTTTAACAGCGTTGATTTCACTAGGGGAACTTTTTTGCATACTAAGATTCCATATCGGACTGTCTACAAAACCAATTCCAAAAAAGTCCGAACACTGTGTTCTTATTCACAATAGAACACAGAAAACATATCTAATGTTTAAACTGAAAAAATGTACCATTTTAAGAAAAGAATAAGGTCATTTTGAATTTGATAGCAGCAACACGTCTTAAAAAAGTTGGGACAGGGTCATGTTTACCACTGTGTAGCATCCCCACTTCTTTCATCAGCAGTCTATAAAAACCTGGGAACTGAGGAGATCAGTTGCTGGACTTTTGGGAGAGAGGAATGCTGTCCTGTTCTTGTCTGATCGGATTCTAGCTGTTCAACAGTCCTGGGTCTTATTTGTCACATTTTTCATTTCAGGTTGTAACTGGTAAAAGGTCTGGACTGCAGGCAGGTCAGTTCAGCACCCAGACTCTTGTACTACAAAGCCATGCTGTTCTAATAGATGCTGTATGCAGTTTAACATTGTCTTGCTGAAATATGCAAGGCCTTCCCTGAAAAAGGCGTTGTCTGAATAGGAGCATATGTTGCTCTAAAACTTGTATATAACTTTCAGCATTGATGGTGCCTTTCCATATGTGCAAGCTGCCCATTCGATAGGCACAAATGCACCCCCATACCCTCGGAGGTGTTTGAAATGAGCGCTGATAACAATCTGGATGGTCCCTCTCCTCTTTAGTGTGGAGGACACGACATCTATGTTTTCCAAAAAGAATGTCAAATTTGATTCGTCTGACCAAAGAACAGTTTTCCACTTTACCTCACTCCATTTTAAATAAACTTTGGTCCAGAGAAAATGGTGGCATTTCTGGATCATGTTCACATATGGCTTCTTCTTTGCACAATAGAGCTTTAAGCTGTATTTGTGGATGGCACAGCAGATTGTGTTCACAGATAGTAATTACTAGTAGTGTTCCTTAGCCCATGCAATAATATCCATGACAGAATCATGCCTGTTTTTAATGCAGTGCAGTTTGAGGGACTGAAGATCACGGGCATCCAATATTGAAGATTTCTTCAAATTCTCAAATCTTTTGATGATATCATGTACTGTAGATGATGAGACATTCAAAATGTTCACAATTTTACATTGAGAAACATTATTCTGAAATTGTTCCACAATTTGTTGACACAGTTTTTTGCAGATTGATGAAACTCTGCCTATCTTTACTTCTGAGAGACTCTGCATCTTTAAAATGCTCTTTTTATATCGAATCATGTTGCTATTTAACCTAATTATTTGCAAAATGTTCCTCCAACTGTATCTTTTTAGTATCACTTACTTTTATACCCTTTTCTTGCCCCATCCCAACTTTTTAAAGATGTGTTGCTGTCATTAAATTCAAAATGAGCTAATATTTTCCATGAAATAGTAAAATGTCTCACTTTCAACTTTTGATGTGTTGTCTATGCTCTGTTATGAATAAACCATATGTTTATGAGATTTGCTAATCATTGCATTCTTTTTTATTTACATTTCACACAGCATCCCAACTTTTCTGGAATTGGAGTTGTAAATTGATCCCATCAGATAAGATCTCATATTTGACTATCTATATTGGACACAAAAATAAGCATGAAACTGATTTCTTGGTATGCTCATGACATTATTTTACACTAGTTTTATCCAATTTAACATTATATTTATTGAGTTTTCAAATACATTTGTATTAATATGGGTTTATAAACTCCTACGACATAGTTTTAAGTATTTTGTAAATTTTGAGAGTTTTGAAATATATATTTTTATTCTGTATGCACCAGTGTGTTTCTTCATGGTGGTCCCAAACCCAGATAAATGGGGCAGGTTACGACAGGAAGGCCAGTGAGTGTAAAATTTTGCCTGATCAATATGCAGACAACAATACAGATTTCCATAATGGATCACTCGAGGCCTGGGTTAACAACAGCTGCCACCTGTACCATTAGCCAACAGGGCTCTTCCGGGAATTGGGCTACTGTTGCCCAAAGAAGAAGAAGAGGGGGAGATGTGTCCAGAGACAGGGGGGTGAGGAGACAAAGGTAAAGAGAGTAAAAGTGAGGGTAGGAATTTTGAATGTTGGCAGTTTGACTGGTAGAGGGAGTGAGTTATCTAATATGATGGAGAGAAGGAAGATGGGTATATTGTGCATACAAGAGACCAGATGGAAGGGGAGTATAAGGCCAGGGGTATCGGAGGTGGGTTCATATTGTTCTGCCATGGTGCGGATTGGAGAAGAAATGGGGTAGGGGTTATACTGAAGGAACAGTATGTCAAGAGTGTTTTGGAGGTGAAAAAAATGTCGGACAGAGTCATGATTATGAAGCTGGAAATTGAAGGTGTGATGATGAATGTTGTTAGTGCATATTTCCTGCAACTTTGGGAGTGTGATCGATGAGAGAGAAGATTTTTGGAGTGAGTTGGATGAAGTGGTTGAGAGAGTGGTGATTAGAGCAGATTTCAATAGACATGTTAGTAAAGTGAACAGAAGGGATGAGGAGGTGATGGGTAGGTATGGTGTCAAGGAGAGGAGTGAAGCAGGTCAGAATTTTGCAAAAGAATGGGCATGGCAGTGGTGAATATGTATTTTAACAAGAGGGAGGAACACAGGGTGATGTACAAGAGTGGAGGAAGATGCACAAAGATAGATTATATCCTATGCAGAAGAGTCAATCTGAAGGAGATTAAAGACTGCAAAGTGGCGGCAGGGGAAAGTGTTGTTAAACAGCATAGGATGGTGGTCTGTAGGATGGCGTTGGATATCAAGAGGAGGAGGATAGTGAGTGCAGAGCCAAGGATCAAATGATGGAAGTTGAAAAATGAAGACTGTAAGGTGAAGTTCAGGGAGAAAGTAAAACAGACAATGGGTGGCAGTGGAGAGTTACCAGAAAGCTGGGCAACTATATCGGAAGTGGTAATGGAGACAGCTGGAAGAGTGCTTGGTGTGACATCTGGACAGAGGAAGTAGGACAAAGAAATCAGGTGGTGGAATGGGGAAGTACAGGAGAGTATACAGAGGAAGAGGTTGGCGAAGATGAAGTGGGATAGCCTTAGAGATACAGAATGTAGACAGGAGTAAAAGGAGATAAGACGTAATGTGAGGAGAGATGTGGTGAAGGCTAAAGAAAAGGCGTATGATGAGATGTATGAGAAGTTAGACACTAAGGCGGGATCTGATCTACTAAACAGAGGGATCAAGCTGGGAAAGATGTGCAGCAGGTTAGGGTGATAAAGGATAAAGATGGAAACATACTCACAAGCAAGGAGAATGTGTTGAGCAGATAGAAAGAGTACTCTGAAAGGCTGATGAATGAAGAGAATGAGAGAGAGAGAGGGTTGGATACTGAATCAAGAAGTGCAACAGATTAACAAGGATGAAGTAAGGACAGCTATGAAGAGAATGAAGAATGGATAGGCCGTTGCTCCAGATGACACATCTGTGGAAGCATGGAGGTGTTTAGGAGAGATGGCAGTGGAGTTTTTAACCAGATTGTTGATATTGTGATTTGTGGCTAGAGGATTGATGAGAGGAATGATGGTCAGTAGGAAAAAGACAGAATACATTTGTGTGAATGAGAGGGAGGTCAAAGGAATGGTGAGGATACATGGAGTAGAGTTGGCAAAGGTGGATGAGTTTAAATATTTGGGATCAACGGGACAAAGTAACAGGGAGTGTGGAAGAGAGCTGAAGAAAAGAGTGCAGGCAGGGTGGAGTGGGTGGAAAATAGTGTCAGGAGTGATTTGTGACAGATGGGTACCAGCAAAAATGAAAGGAAAGGTCTACATGATGATAGTGAGAACAGCTATATTGTTTGGGTTGGAGACAGTGGCAATTACCAGAAAACAGGAGACAGAGCATGAGGTGGGAGAGTTAAAGATGTTGCATTGGGTGTAACTAGGATGGACAGGATTAGAAATTAGTATGTTAGAGGGTCAGCTCAGGTAGGATGATTGGGAGACAAACTCAGAGAGACGAGATTGCGTTGGTTTGGACATGTGCAGAGGAGAGATGCTGGGTATATTGGAAGAAGTATGTTAAGGATGGAGCTGCCAAGTAAGAGGAAATAAGGAGGGCCTAAGAAGAGGTTTATGGATGTAGTGAGACAGGGCATGCAGGTTGTGGGTGTAATGGAGCAAAATGCGGAGGACAGGAAGATATGGAAAAAGATGATCCGCTGTGGTAACCCCTAAGAGGAGTACCTGAAAGAAGAAGATACATCATTGTGTGTCTTGTCCTGGTACAGTTGCTGTCATTTTATGTTAATCATTGCTTAGCAACAGCTATTTTGTTTACATGTGCTATGTGCAATTCCAGCCTTATAACATATTATATCATTTAGACCCACCTATATAAGATGGCAGGCCATAACTTATGTTTTATTCATCCATGCCTATAGACAGTCCTTCTGAGTTAATACCAGTAATGTGTTGTAATGTCGTTTTAGCTCAATTTTTTTTGAGATTGTTGTTCATGGATGTCCCCATTTTCAATCATCATTTTATGACTGCAGCCATAATATTTATGGTTGTCACATTTGTTGCATGTCATATTATACTGACACTGCTACATGCGTTGTCATATAATGTAGATTATATTTAAGATGGCAAAATGTAAAAACAACCTTGTAACTAGAGAATATAGCTATGGAGGGCTAACACATAGGATCTGAACCTCTGGCAGTGACTTTGAATTTCTTGGTTTTTGATGATTGGTATTCTGGATTCCACTTGGTCTTTTGCCTGTCTGTACTGATTCTGCCTTTTCCTTTTAAGTGGTTTTATCACCTGGTTGTGTTTTTCTTTTATTCATTTATTCATACGCTTTGCTCTTTTTAACAAGATCCTATAGGAGACATTCTGTTTATATATCCGAGCACAAGCGAAGCACTGACCAAACTCACTGTGAAAAAAATTATAATAATTCAGAAAATCAGACCAGCGCCAAAGATGTCTTCATGGTACTACACATCATAATAACTATATATACAGTAATCCCTCGCTATATCGCGCTTTGACTTTCGCGGTTTCACTCTATCGCGGATTTTAAATGTAAGCACATCTAAACATATATCACAGATTTTTCACTGGTTCGCCGCTTTCTGCGGACAATGGGTCTTTTAATTTATGGTACATGCTTCCTCAGTTTGATTGCCCAGTTGATTTCATACAAGGGACGCTATTGGTGGTTGGCTTAGAAGCTACCCAATCAGAGCATGTATTGCATATTAACTAAAACTCCTCAATGCTATAAGATATGCTTCCCACGCTGTGCTTGTTTGCTTCTCTCTATCTTTCTCGCTCTCTCTGCCTGACGGAGGGTGTGAGCAGAGGGGCTGTTTGCACAGAGGACACGGACGCTCCTCTACAAAATGCCGCTTTATCGCGGTGCTTCTGTATACTTAAAAGCATGTATTGATTTTTGATTGTTTGCTTTTCTTTGCGCTCTCTCTGACATTCTCTGCTCCTGACGCTCCTTTATGACGGCGCTCCTTTGAAGATAAGATATGTTTGCTTTCTTTTAATTGTGAGAAAGAACTGTCATCTCTGTCTTGTCATGGAGCACAGTTTAAACGTTTGACTAAAGGGTGTTACTTCATGTCTAGAGGGCTCTAATAATGTTAACAGGGTGGGAGAGTTTATAAGGGCTTAAAATATATAAAAATAACCACACAAACATATGGTTTCTACTTCGCGGATTTTTACCTATCGCGGGGAGGTCTGGAACGCAACCCCCGCGATCGAGGAGGGATTACTGTATATATATTTTTTATTATATTTTTATTAATTTTATTGGAATCCATACAAATCAATCAAGTTTTTACAAAAAGAAAAATTGAGTTAAGGACAAATCGATCCCCACCCCTGAGAGAGAGAGCAAGGCAAACGGTGTGAAATTTAAGGCTTGCAAACATACCTAAATTAATAAATTCTCTGTGCTTTATGAGCTTATTTTAAAATATTACTGATTAGATCCTGCCATGTTTTGAAAAAAGTCTGTACGGTTCCTCTTACTGAGTATTTGATTTTTTCCAATTTTAAATAGTATAACACATCGGTTTCCCACTGACTTAAAAGAGGAGAGTTTGGGTTCTTCCAGTTTATCAGAATAAGTCTGCGTGCCAAAAGTGTAGTGAATGCAATCACAATTTGTTTGTCTTTCTCCACTTTAAACCCATCTGGAAGAACCCCAAGTAATAACTATATTTTGCATAGTTAAATTAAACACAATTTAAATTTATCTTGAGGGGTAGTAGCTGAGTAGCTGTGTATTGGCAATTATACATGGGTAGCTCCACATTATCTACAGTGTGCAAAATTATAACCTATACTCACAGAATATTAGTTGGTTAACATAGCTTTTGCTTTACCCTATTTTTTGACAAAATTACTCAGAAATATAACAGTTCTAAGCCTGTTATAACAAGCTGCCAAAGGCATATGCAATTAAGAATGCCCTCTAGGATTTGGAAATGATTTGTACTCAGAATTCAATAGTGATATCTTTTATATAACAAATATGTTCATGCACATGTATTAATTCAAAATTAGGGAAATTACAGCAGTACTGGAGGCACCTCATGATGAATTCCACTTCCCTGATGATTATTTATTGTAAAAAATATTTGTATTTTTTAATAACTATTTGCCAGTTGTGGATCACCATTCTCTGATACATTTTCTGAAATTCAGTTACACACATATTATACTGCAAATAAATATACACATGTATACATATAGAACATCATGATTTCACTCAGAGTATAAAGGATAACCACCCTTACATCCATCCATTATCTTAGCAGGTGCATATTGGCAGTGTTTGGTGTGTTCTGACAATGTTTTTGAGCATACTGGTTTGCATCATGCATATCTAAGTAATTCCGTTGTGCTTTTTGATCAAACATAAGTGCATCACAGTGTTTATAGCTCCTGCTCTCCATTCTTCAATTGAATATTTCAGTGTCTTAAAGTTAGGATACCGCCATTTATTTGTAACCATTACATACGCTGCGGAAGACAACTACGTTGCTGAGATTATGCAAACTCCCATGGCCGGGATTTGATCCCAGAACCACGGATCTGTGTGGCAGCAACTAATTTCTCTGCAACTGCGCCTTCATTATGTAAAATGTGTTTTTTGTTAACGTTACAGGGAAATTGTTCAACCAATAACAGAAATTACTGAGTAAAATATCAAAACAGTATGACCACTAGTGATAAAGTTGATTTTATTTTAAATTAATTGTTATTTTGTAAGGTGATACAGTAGTAGTGCAGAAAGAAAAGATCACTAGATTTTCATCACCAAAGAATAAATTATATATTTTAAATAAAATAGCAATGGATAAGTGTTCCTATGGTGAACCACTTCAGGGAGGCATTCTCATCTCAACATACAGTATCTTTTATTTGTTTTACTATGATGTCAAGTAGCACAAATATTCCCTTGACACTACTGCTGTCCTATTTGTGTAAAATTAAACAAGCTAAGTCACAAATTTGCAGTTTTTAAATATGGCATGCCAGTTGATTTAATCAGTAAGAGTAAAGGTCACTAAAAATATTGCTTTAAATATGACATGTCTTTTTAATATAATCAGTAAACCAAAAAAAGACAGGAGGAAACAGTAAGTACACATAATTAATAACAAATTAGCAAAGAACATTCCTGAGTTAAATACAAATTATATTTATTTTAAATACTTATGTGACACAAATGGCAGCATGACCACACTGTGGTTGTGATATTGTCTCACCCATTCAGGAACTCCAGTTCAACTGACAACTAATAACAATTCGCCCTATCCTGGACGATGCCACTATAAATCACCACAGACCCTTCCTATGATATTGATGGATTAAATAATATAAGGAAATTCAAGAGCTAGAAGGGGATGGGGACGCTACTGGCAGGTTTCCAGGTGGGACTTCCATCATCTAGCATATCTGGCACCTCTTCACCTGATCTCACGTATCCTTTCGTACAGAGGCCTACCATGCCACTTCCAGTAATTTCAACAGGGCCTTTAGCTTACCAAGGTGTCCCCCAAAATGGGCTGTCATTATAATATTGGAGGAACTCAGGGACATACCTCTCAGGGGCCACTACTTGAAGTTTAGATCCCCCAAGTTTTGTTGGCACTAAATGATATATATACACCCTGCAGTTCTTCAAAGTGTATGCGGCCAAGCTCTGGTTTCCCAAATCCTCCTTGTGCCTTTGGCACACAGGGCATGCATGCTGAGCTTCAGCCAAGTCTTACAGGCCCAGGGGCAAATGAGTCCACTGGTTCAGAGATGTAGGCACAGATTCTATTCCAATTGAGTCAGGGTTCCATGACAACATGTCTGGAACTATGTTGCCACACCCTTTTCTTTACAATACCTTGAAGGTGAAACTCTGGACTCCCAGCACCCACCTGGTCAATCAGGAGGATGTTCTGGGATGGTTAAATATCCATGTCAGGGCACTGTGGTCTGTGTATAACTCAACCCTCTCCAGGAAATGCCTTTTTTCCACCACCAACCACTTCTTCTCAGATTTGGAATAGTTCATCTCTGTTTCATGCAGACTTTGTGACACAAAAGCAGTCACTCTCTCCAATCCAACCTTCCTTTGAGATAGAACATCCCTAAGGCTGAGGTTACTGGCATCAATTTGGACATGAAAGGACAGTGTGGGGTCTGGTTGAGCCTGGATTGGAGGGGATTGAAGAACTGTCTTAAGTTGGTCAACAGCATTTTAGGAACTCAACAGTCCATTTACTGGGTACATCCTTTCTCTTTAGATGTTTAAGAGGGGCAGCTAGGTCAGCTAGGTGAGAAATGAACTTGTGATACCACCCCACCAATCAATGGAACCATTGCAGGCTCTTGAGGTCCAGAAGTGTGGGGTAGTTATGTATAGCATAAGTCTTTTCTGGGTCCACTTCAGCTTCCTTTGCTGACACTATGTGCTCCAAGAAATGAAACTGGGATTGAGCTATGTGACATTTCTTCAGTGATGTAATCAATACACAAAACAGAGTTTTCCTATCAAACCCCCCAGCACTGGAAAGTGGCCCAATGGTTTTTCAGGCCAAAGGGAATGACCTGGAAATAAAACAAGCCCTCAGTGGTTGTAACTGAGGTCTTGTGCTTGCTATCTTCCCCCATGCATTCCTGCCATTATCCACTGCACATGTCCAGTGTGCTGAAGATGGTAGCACTGTGCAGGGATTACAGTATTTTGTGCAACAGGGACATGGGATAACATTTCAGGTGGGTGTTAGCATTCAGCCTACTAAAGTCTACACAAAAATGGAAGGATCCATTAGACTTTTTTTACAAATATACTTCATCTGGGAAGAAACATGGTATGTACAGTGATGGACAGGTACTTCATCAATAGTGTGGATGTTGTGCCTTATCATTTAGCCTCCTCCTAGATTTTCCGTACCTACCTCTGGCCACCGAAACAAAAATGCTTGCTGTCTTATTGTCCAATAGTGGTCTTGATCTGCACTGCATAGAATTACAGGTAAGCCCCTTGAAGCTCCTAATGTGCCTTTGACAAAAAAGAATGCTCCCCATCCCCAGGCACCACATAAATCCAAGGCTGAAAATATATGAGCATGTTGAATTCTGTGGCTGAATATATCTCCAGGAAGACTAGAATGGTCAGGTATGTGTCAGAGGGGGACATTTTTTGTACACTGGGTACAAAAAGAGGGAAGCCGCATGAAAGTACCAAGCAAAGCTGGCAGACAAGAAATGAGGCTTGCCTAGGTCACAGCAACACAAGGAGCCCAGAGTGGAAAAAAAGGCTGACAGGGATTCAACAATTTGACACAATTTTTGTTGGGAAACGAGTGTCTGGTGAACAGAGTGCATCAGTGGACAGTTGAACAATTAAGTGTTGGGATAACACAGCGTGCAAACTGGACTCTGCACCACTAAAGGTTGTATCCTCTAATTCTGTTTTTGACGGACTTTTAGAGTGTGGACTGTATGTTCTCCTTCTAAAAAAAGGAAATTCGTTCTTGATATTGTTAGATTTTGTTTATGTTCATTTATCTTTTTAACACTAGAATTACCAGAGCCTACGAAAAAACTCGTAATTCCGTCCCACCTTAAATCGCTTCTTAAAATCGTTCACAGCTCTCCACCAGCGTCTTTTGTCATCTAAATGTGCTGATAAAAATCACGCTGCAAGCAGCCGGCTATTCCATCCCCCCAGCGACTTAGAACGTGCACAAACTTCTCCCAGCTCATGCCTTGATTGATTATCTGGGAGTGAAGTGGAGTTTTAGAGTGGAAATAATAGATCATTATTTGGAACACACGCATTTCACGTGTGTTCCGTTTCTACAGTAATCCGTGTAAACACATTTTTAAAACAGAAACGTTTTTCATATTGTAGTAGTAAATGACAAAATGTAAGCATAAACTATATAATGTATGAAGCCTGAAGTCAAAATATCACACACTTTCACAAAAGGTACAAATATAATAGAACTAGTATGCCCTGTGTTGGCTGGGATTGGCTCCAGCAGACCCCCGTGACCCTGTATTCGGATTCAGCGGGTTAGAAAATGGATGGATAGATGGATGTTTTTATTCAAAAATATAACTGCAGAAAAAAGCCACCTTAGCATGCCATATTGACAGATGCTTACTACAGCTACCACGGTAGCATAATGGTATCAACCGCAGACTAGGATCCAAAGGGTCATGTGTTCGATCCCACGTGGTTCAGTTTTGAAAAGTAAACTGCTCTTATTCTTACTATTTTAGAATAAAAACATGCATTTGATTTCAGTGTGTAACAGCCAGTAATTTATGATACTTGTAAAGGTTAGGTTTTTTTTTTTTATTCATTTTTCATTCTCAGTCGTGTTCAGGATCCTTCTCTACCCCCCCATCTGAGAATGCTGTTTTCACATAAAGATGCGCTGTAGCTCTGCAGCGTACTTGTGACTGCATTCTCGTACCAATGCTTGCGAACTGAAGTGCCTGCGTGCACTTTTCGTGGCATTACACGTCTATTTTTTTGAGCATGCCAGTGCCGCTCAAATACAGGAACATATGTTGGTGTACAAGAATAAAAAACAAGTGCACTTTTATTCTAGACTACAAGTGAAGAAAAAACAAAGCAAGTTACAGTAGGCGGTTGATACGACAGGTTGCGTGGTGCAATGCTAAGAACTGCTGATTTCCGATCCGTGCTATATAAAATCATCACATTCAAATATTAACAATTTCCACACACTCTTCCTACATTCACGACATGTGTACTTGTTGCAGTGTACACATCTCTCTGTGCTATGGTTCCTATTACACTGAATGAGCACCTGACATTGTACTTTCTTCCCTACATAAATAACATTCGAGTATAGCGCGTCTCCAAATAAATGGTTTGGATGTTGCACGATTGACAGGAATTTATTTTCCAGCTCTGTCTGGTAATCCTCAGTCAAAAATGCTTCAAGGAATATCATTTTAAATCTGTCCCAATCCCAATTATCTATCTGCTAAGTTGGCACTAGTTTCTTTGCTGCTCCCCTTAGCGCTGCGTTAATCACTCCAAACAGTTCTTACTTGGTAAGTGGAGTGACGGACATTAAGACATAGCCCTGTTCTATGAAATTGATTATGTCTTCCATACTTAGGACTAACCAAGATTAGGGAACACCACTTGAAGGCAAAAACAGATCTAAGACAGACAAATACCAAATAACAACCGATGCTTTTTAACCATATAAGACTATCCACAAAATAAAAGCCAAAAAAACAGAATCAGTTGTTTCTTTTTCACAATTCCATATTTTGTTTCAAAGGGTTTATAAAGTCCCTTAACCTTAATATGATCCTCAAAATTACATTTTACCTTTCATATAAGAAGATATTGACCTACTAGTGCCTGTCTGATTTCCTACAGATATACTGTGGCCTGTAGGAGGGGCTCCAGCTCTCCAAACACCTAACACAAAGGCTTGGACACAAGTGTTTAAAAAAAGCAAGATGACTTATTGAGTTAAACTCTTCCCCAGGAAGTGTTTCCCACAGCTCAAGCAAAAGTCCAAAGCACAAGCACACAGCAATTCTTTGTCTTTGTCTTCTTTCTCTTTCTCAAGCTTTGTCTACTTCCTCCCGGCTCTAGCCGAATAAAGGTAGCAGGCTTCTTTTATATTGCACCTGGGAGTATTTCCGGTGTCCTGATAGCATGGTCCAAAAGCACTTCCAAGTGAGGCGGAAGCTCAACAAAGTAGGGCTCTACAGTCCCAACAGCACCCCCTGGTGGCACCTCTGGAACCCAACAGGGCTGAGCCGCCAAACTCCAACTCCCATCATGCCCTGTAGGTATCCAAGGTACAGCTATAACCCAGGGGGGCTGCCATCTAGCAATCCGGGGGAGATAATGACCTGTGCACACTCTCTGGTCCTTTCAATGTGACGGTTGTTCAGCCGTCCTTCATAATATACAGAACTTTCTTTCCTTTGATGTTTATGTACTTTAGCTGTAGCTTTTTAATATAGATATATGCCTAATAAACATATCTAAATCTAATCAAAGCCATTTACCAAGTGAGGAAGAGGAGGAACAGTCTCATCAAAAATGTTAAATAAATATGGTAGTTCAACCACATAGAAATTTGAGTTTTTGGCATGTAATTTAAATTGCAGTTCATTTTAAATTAATTTCAAAGTATCCCACTGCTGGCAGTATTTTTCCGTTTATATAGAATACAATTTATCTTGAGAAATTTTCATTTTCAAGCAATGACAGATATTTCTTTAATATTAGTAGTTATGTCCTCGAGCTCTCATATTTTTGCTGATATGGAAATTTTTGAATACTTTATCTGCAAAGACTCATTAAGACTTCAGCATTAATTTGCTCATTCCATTCTTTTATGAAGCATTGACTTTATCTTATACATATGTCATACAAATTAAGATAGTATCATTTTTTATTTAACTTCAGCTATTTATTATAAAGTTGACTTTTTTTGCAAAAAAGTATAAGCAACTGATATTGAATGTGGAGCATATTATACCTTACCAGAAGCAAATTGGAAACAAATGGCATCACAAAGATTACAAATGACCTAAAGCTACAGGCATTCAATGTGAAATGTGCTAAGAGTTTGAGCATTGTTTAAATACAGATACAAAAAATGTGTCTGTAACATCTTTTTGGGTGTATTTTATACTTCCCATCATTCATAGTCAGTGAAGTAGAATGAATACAAGCATGTATTGTCATATTTGCTTTCCTCTTTTCTAGGTTACCCAGACATTGTGATTTGATATCAAATCACATCTTATTATGGCTTGTCTGTATGGTTCATGGACATCTCAGTCAACAAAAACAGAGCAAAGATTTGAATGTGCCTTTCATCGGAACATTTATAATTTAACTATAGCTTTTTAGGTTGTATATTTTTTTTTCCCTTCTTTGCTGATTTAGGAATGAAAAATATAATGCAAGTTTCATTTTGTGACTTTTGCTTTTACAAAACAGTTCCTCTTTATTGGATGAAGTGCCTTTTATGATAATCATTATCAGGAACACTTTATATGAACAGTATTGGAGGGCATTTTTATTAGTGGAGCTGAGTGACTTCAAAATATTGTGCTATTCTTACTTTCCTAACGCATGTTTGACTATTTGTGAATTCCAAACAGACAAGAAGATGAAATCTCATTTATTTCTACTAGGCTGTTTAAATAAATCACCATATAGCTGCCTGCTAAGCTTGATTTGAAAGGTTTACTGCGCTTCATAAATAAGTGGATACAATTAAATAAACATGTACTGCTTTGTTATATTTACAATAATGAAAACCTTTATAATAGTTAAAAATCTGCCAGACATAAATGGTAACATCAATGTAATTAAAATATGGAGAATCATCAGGGCAAAAATCAGCTGCCAGAACATGGCAATGTAAGAAAAAAAGAGACTTGTGATGCTGGTTATGATTATTCAGTCCCTGATATATATCATGGTTTGGTATTGGCTAACAACTAAATATTCATTAAAAATGCTAAAATTCACATCCAAAGAATATAGCGAGTATGAAACTACAATGACAGAAAGATTTGAAAAAGATCCTTAATTTAAAACCTTTGAGGCTGCAGGGGTGGAGCTGTAATTCAAGTGCCATTTGTTTTAAATGAAGTAAAATTGCTACAGTCATGTTCTGAAAGTAGTCAAATATTTTACAGAAAGTTTTTTCAGTATTTCATGAATGTTCTGGTATGAATATCTAATAAATCTGAGATGGAATCTCTGAAGCCGGGTAGGAACCTCTGCCAAAGCCTGATGTCCCAGCAAACGTACCAGAGATTTATGGCCTGTTTCAAGCAAAAAATACCTCCCTATAAGGAAATCCCTAAACTTCTAGCTCCCCAAGTAAGGCCTAATGCCTTTTTCTCGACTTGAGCATATCGCTGCTCTGTCTCAGACAATGTTCTGGATGCATACGCTACAGCTCTCCTTTCCTACTAGTCTTTCTGTAATAAGACTGCACACAAGCCATATGAAGATGTGTCTGCTAAAACTCTGAGTTCTTTGTTTAGGTCATATACCACCAGCATTACGATGGATAACAACTCTTGCTTTAGTGCTTCAAATACTTGCTTTAGAGTATTTCCCCAAAACCAGTGGTTCTTCTTAGGCAAGAAGTCTCTAAGCAGCTTGTCCTTTTCTGCCAGACACAAAATACATTTTTCAAGTTGGTTCGCTGTTCCAAGAAAACGTCTTAGTTCACTTTGGTTAGTTGGCACTCACATGATCTGGACAGTGGATGTTTTAAGTGGGTCTGGTTTGATTCCTCAAGCAGAAATTATTTGTCCCAGGACCTTTACTTCATATGTACCCAATTCACATTTCTCTGGGTTTAATGTGATGCCAGCCTTTTCAAGTCTCTTTAGTACCGTATGTAATCTCTCGTCATGTTTGGATTTTAATTTTTCGCAAATAAGGACATCATCCATAAGGTAGGGTACACCAGAAAGCCCCTCTAGAACCAAAGACATCTGTTTTTGGAAGTGTTCTGGAGTTGAGGTAATTCCAAATGGCAGTCTATTAAAAAAGTAATACCCAAATGGACTGATAAATTTAGTGTACCCAGCAGACTCTACAGACAATGGAATTTGACAGAATCCCACATTTGCATCCAGCTTGTCAAAAACACTTTTGCTCCTGCAAGTGTTCCCAGAGTCTCTTCATCAGGCAGTAAAATGAACTTTTCTATGTACGCAGCTTGATTAAGTTTTGTAAGGTTCACATAAATATGAACAATGCCACCCTTTTTGAGTAAAGGGACTGTACTTGCACACCAGTCTATAGGTTCTTTGACTTTTGTAATGACACCTAGTCTCTCCATATGTGCAAGTTCTTCCTTGACTTTCCCTATTAAGGGATTGCTGTTTTTCTGGGTGTTGTGAGGGAGTATGGAGTTGCATCCGGCTTATGTCTAATGGTATATGACTGTTGTCTCACCCCATGACTGCTACATAATTGAGAAAAAGTTATTTTTAAAGTTTTACTATCAGTGCTGCCTAATCAGGACACAAAATTTAAATTGACTATAGCAGGTCTCCCTAGCTGGGCAGTATGCAGACCATTTGCAAAGCAGACATTATTCTGTACTGTGAGATCACCCTTGCTTAGTGATTCACTAGTCTTTTCGACAAAAGAGAGTTAAGCATCATCTGGCCCACAAAGTGTGATTTCAGGTTGGTGAGCATGCATGGGCTGTTCTTTTCTGGAATGATCTTATATACATTCTGTGTCATGACTGTCACATCTGCACCAGTGTCTATCTGAAATTTCACTTTATGTTGTCTAATGAACAGCTCAGTTGACTAAGGATACTCTCTGGCATCAAATGTGTCTAGACAAAGGCTGCTTGAATCTACTTCTACTTCATTTACTGACTTAACTGATCTGCAGACTTTGCTTTAGAGACCCTTTTTAAAATGTACTGTATCACAATTATTATTATTTTTATGCAAGTGTGTAACACAATACTTTAGCTGCACACTGCTATTTTTGGTGAGCGTGTTTCCATACTTAAAGCACATTTCCTGCACTGCTTGCCCTTGCATGGGATTTGCTGCTTGACACTTCTTAAAAAACACATTTGAATTTAAGTGCTAATGGCTTTTTACCTTTAATGTCTGCTGCATTTCTAGAATAATGAGCATTTCCTATTAAGTCACTCTGCTGCACTTTTTACTGCTTCGGATTGTCTGCCCATTCTCATGACTTTTTCTAATGTGAAGTCGATATAAAGCTGCATTCTTTTACACAGACATGTGCCTTTAACACTAGAATTACCAAAGCCTACGAAAAAACTCGGAATTCGTCCCATATTAAATCCCTTCACACCTCTACATTTTGTCATTTATTACTAAAACATGAAAAATGTTTCTATTTTAACAATGTGTTTACATAGATTGTTGTAGACACGGAACACACATGAAATGCATGTATTCCAAATAACAATATATTATTTAACCTTTACAACTCTAGGTACCTCACTCCCAGATAATCAAATCTTGAGCTGGGAGAACTATTTGCTCTTTCTGCATTTGTGGGGGGATGGTATAGCAGGCTGCCTGTGTTGATTGACACATTTACAAGGCAAAAGACGCTGGTGGAGAGGTGCAAAGTGATTAAAGGTGGGCCAGAATTACGAGTTTTTTCATAGGCTTTGGTAATTCCAGTGTTAAGACCTATAAATATTCTGTCACAAATCAGCTCAACATGAAGTACACAATAATTACAGTTTTCAGCCATCTGGTATAAAACAACAATAAACAAGTCGACTGATTCTGAAGGCAGCTGTACTCTTTGATTAAATTTCACCGATTCGTAAATTACATTTTTCTTGGAGTAAAAAACTTTTCAAATGCCTCTTTTACAGTGTTATACTGCTTCCTTTCTGCATCGGATAAAATTTGTCCCTTCAGATTGTCATCCGCTTCATCACCCATACATGCTGGTTACTGGCCAGTTGGAATCCCTTGAACCATCATATCCACTTCTTCCATTCTTGAAGTTTTGAGAGGTTGAATGTTTCTGACAGCTGGATCGTGAACATAGCACTCAGTGGCAGTTTGATATGTTGTTGCTGCATCTCTTGTTCGGCCCAGTCTTCAGCATTCACTCACAAAATCAGCACTTGTTCCACTCCAACTTTTTTTCCTCATTATCTAGACCAGACATTTCTTGTCAACTGTACTTCACCACAACACTTCACAAATATTTAAATTACACAGCAGAAGGAAAAATGCAATCTACCAGGCATTCCTTTCCTGGAAATATATTTTATGGTCACTTCTAACCATGGCTGCTGAAAGCATTTATGAAACAAATACAGGCACAGGCTGACAGAGTGCAATGGACATGGACATATTACAGAATCTTTAACAGTAACCCGGTTAAGGGTTTACATGGCCACATAACTGGATTATTCATTGAGAAATCTACTTCTGTTAACCAGGGTAATAACCCAATTTCTCAAAAGGAAATAAATGCTTACATGGCATTTTAGTAATCAGGTTTCAGTGAATAATTGGGTTATTGAAGCCAATGTAAACACACTGAATAATAAATTTAGGGAAAATTAAGTAAATAAAGTACACATTGAATGTACAAGGAGGTTACAGTCCAGTTTGTAGAAGCAAATTTTAATGGCACCAAAAAAGTACCACCACATTCAAAGAAAATACCAAAGGGCAAGTTCCTGCCTCAGATGATTTGCACATTTAGGAAAGGAAAACCATCCATCCATTTTATAAACTTGTTCATTTAGAGCAGCATTATGAGAAGGCAGTTGCCTAGCAGATTGGGCAGTAAAGGAACCTTTAGAGGGTGCAAGTCCATCACAAGGAAGGAAATCTTTTTTTCTACAAAAAAAGAATTGGGGGTCGTCATTTACTCTAATTTTACTTTATTTTAAAACAGACAAATTGCACACATTAAAATGTTCCAGTATTAAATTAGGTCTTATAGTGTCAAAGTATCCATTTAAGGAATGACTCCCATTCAGCTGTGCAGGAAAACATTTGACATAGAGCCATAAAATGGTGAATTTGTTTGATGCAAATTAGAGGCACAGAAAACAAATGCAGGCAGAATTTTCCCTTAGCAGTTTATTTTTGCTGAATTATTTTCCTTACTGACCAAAAAAGCTGTTTTGCACTTTATTTATATTGTGTGTTTTTATCTCTATTGAAGAATATTTTGGTGTCTTTAGCAGATGGCATATAGAAAATGGCAGATTTCCAGCTGCAAAGACAATGGGATCCAAATAGATTCAACTGTGCAAACTTCTCACCACCTCCCGAGTTAATGAGAGTTTACACTGATTCTCATGCACACTTGTGAGTGTCATTCATTTCAAGAAAAGCAGTAAGAGTTTTGCATGCTCTTCACACCAATTAGACAGGCAGTGTCTCAAACTGCATAAAGACTTTCCCCTAGTGCAATTATAAAAATGTTAGGAAATGAACGCTGCTGTCTTGTGTACTTTTAGATCCAACCATGCTCTCCCTAATGGAAAAAAATAATCAAACTTTTTGTTTGGTTTGAGACTTCTGTTAAGACCTTTTATATTATTTATATTTATACTTTATCTTAATCCTGATACTCTATATGTTCAATTCATCATAATAACTATTCATGGTGGCTCTAAAATCCGTACTGACCCCAACTCTCTCTTCTGTCTCTTTTTCCGGTTTCTCTGTGGTGGCGGCCAGCGCCACCACCAACCTACTCAAAGCACCATGATGCCCCAGCATTGATGGACTAAAAGCCAGAAGTCCACGTGATCATCATCATCATCAAATCCTTAATTTGAAAACCATAAATACAAAGAGGACTGTTTCATTTATGTTAGGTAGATTGCCCAGAGGGGACTGGGCGGTCTCATGGCCTGGAATCCCTGCAGATTTTATTTTTTTTCTCCGGCCGTCTGGAGTTTTTTTTGTTTTTTCTGTCCCCCCTGGCCATTGGACCTTACTCTTATTCTATGTTAATTAATGTTGACTTATTTTATTTTCTTACTGTGTCTCTTATTTTTCTATTCTTCATTATGTAAAGCACTTTGAGCTACATTTTTTTTGTATGAAAATGTGCTATATAAATAAATGTTGTTGTTGTTGTATTTCCTTTGAAAATGAATATGGTATATGGTTTTGATTAAAAAGGGAAAGGGTCAAAAAGAATGGTGTTCTAGCAAGTGGCCAACATTGTGGAGATGACATGTACAGCATTAGATAATGATCAGCTTTTTATTCAATTAATCTGTCTTCATAATATCCCATTTATAGGGCACCATCATTACCATACAGTATTAAAATGCACTTTCATGCACACATTAGCTTATAACACAACATTAGATAGAACATTTTTTAAATTTGTACAAGCAGGAGATAATAAGTGACAAAGTATTGACCAAATTTTGTGGAAGGACTTGACATCAACAATAAAGTGTATTACACAGTAAAAAACTAACAAATCTAAATCTGAATAGCCTTGGTACACTGATATAGAGTTAACTCTGGAAAAACCAGGGACTTTATGTATAACACCGTGCGGAGAATTCACACTAAAACATGGCATATAGACAAAAACAGTAATGTGCGTACACACAAAAAAATCCAGTCATAAATCTCTGCATATGCCAATTTCCAAGTTCTTCTGCTACATAAACCCCAGTCAGCATGAAATATAATGCACATGAACATGCCTGCTGCCCCACCCTGACTCCACCCAGGATTATGCCTCTTGGAATATGCAAATCAATATAAATAGCCTCTTAATTTCAGCGTTCTGTGAAAAGGCAATGGCAAAAGCCTGGGGAAAAAAGAACATTTTCAGCGAATACCAAGAGGAGGCAAGGAAAAATGTATTATTTGTTGGTTTAAGCAGTGTTATAAACAACAAAAGAAAGTTGATTGAGTGACATAGAATGGCAGAGAAACTCAAAACTTCAGTTTCAAGTTCAGAATGCCACAGTGCCCAAAATGAAAAAAAAGTGGTCAGATATCAAAGTCGCCATGAAAAGGCGGGTCATAACTCACCGTCTAAGTGTCATATGGAAGCATATTAGGGTACATATTAAAGAAAAAAAAATCAAAATGTCATCTTTAATCTTGAAATTTTCACTTTAATCATATAGTTTATTTTGTCTTTAAAGTAGAACGTCATAAACATCTTAAAATCGTTTAATTTACTGGTTTCTAAAATCCCATCGTAACTAAAGTAACACTTTAAATGCTCCATATTCTGTGTGTTCTTCTATGTACCCTATGTGTGTGAATCACTACGTGCTTCAAAAATGGACTTTCTCTTATGCCAACAGGACACAGAATACATTACATTAATGATATTATAGCTCTCTAAACAATTTAAATATTAAGATGTATACTTGATATAATGTTCATGATGATAAGAATTAAAGCATGTATAAAACATGGGGGCAATGTGGTGTAGTGGTAGCGATGAGCTGGTGCCACGTCCACAGATTGTTCCTGCCTCCCGCAAACATACTAACCCTAATTCCTGTCCTTCCTTTTCCTTCTCTAAGTAACTAAACACCACACAATCAACTCTGCAATAAATGTCAAGCCATCTGTAATCTTAGAATGCTGATTCTTCAAAACTTTTAAGGAATATTGAAATATCTTCATAGTTCATGTTTAAATATTCCATCCATCTATCCATCCAAGGTCACGTCAGTCCCATCAAGCATACAGCGAGAGGCAGGAAGGCTTGATTATGCAAAAATAAATTGTAATTGTAAAAATTGTAATTTGAATTGTTGCTCCCTCCTTGCAGACACACAGATATGGAAACTGTTTTAGGAATTTACTGGTAGTACTGTGGTATTACTAAATTGGGAATTTGTTTTTTCCCAAAATGACACAATCATGTCAAACAATTTAATTATCTAAAAATATGCTTTGAATTGTTTAGCATAATATTTACTTAAATCTTTACTCTTCTTACCACTCAAAAAATTAAATCATTACAATAAAAGAAAACTATTCATTTTTTGTTCAACAAGATAATAGTTTGTTCTGAGCAAAAAGCATAGGCAGCTGTAATTTGAAAACACTGTTAAAGTACAGTAATGCAGGCAATAGCCTAAAATAGTATTTCAAAATTCATAAGCACTTGACGTAAGGACAGACTTTGCCAATGTTTTACAAGTTTCAGAATAAAGTGTCAAATGTAGAAGCGTTTTGCAAATCCAAATTGTGGCTACACTCATCTATAATTTGTACCAGACCATTGTTAAATTAAGTTTGCATTCATCCAAGTTGGGCAGAAGGTAATATTATATAACGCTTATGTACATTCAGGAAGGATTTCTAAGAACTGCGTTTAAATCAAAGTGTACAGACACTGCCTTTCACAAGTGCTATGAAACCATGTTAAATATATTTTAAATGTTGTAGGACCACAGGTTGAAATAGCACAGAAGAAAGAATAAGAAAAAAGATGCTAGATATGCATGTCATACTTAATTAAACAATTTACTAAATGCAGTATTGTAGGTACAGTATATGACAGGTAATACCATGACATTAGTTTAGGATCCATAATAAATATTTTTTCTGTCTCCTTAAATAATTAAACAAAATGGAAAATCATTATATTTGCCAGAAGATCATGCCAAATTTTATTGTCCGTTATGTAAAGACCTTATTGCCTTGGTAATGTTTATTCATGTAATGGTACAACAGCATATGTCTGCCATTCACACAGGAATGCCAAATGGGGGAGAACTTTAGGATGATTCCAAATGCCCATAATTAACAGGGGTTCTCAAAAATATTGCAACATAATTTTACCAGTTTTTATTGACAAGTTATTAAAAATACATTTGAAAGAATACATTTACGTATAGTTTAGAAACAAATGCTTTTTACCAAATGTAGCATATCCACACACAATCTACATTGTATTCCCTCCCTTCTCTTTAACCAGAACAGTTCACCTCAGACCTTGCAAACTTGAATTCTAGAGTGGCAATCCACATGCTTGTTGCCATCATTTGATGCATTTTCATTTGCTTTGCCAAAGCCAAATTCAGAAAAGCCAGAAAAGGAAAGAACAGCAAGAAAAGCTTGAAATAGTGAAGACAGGGTGACATTTAGTCAGTTTATTAATGATATTCCATTCTCCATATGTGGTACAAACAGACTGGTTTACAGGATCATTCTAATTAACCCAACAACCAGAGGATCAAAATGTAATTAAAAGCATATTTGAATAAGCTCTGAACACATATTTAGTATTTATCATCAAGTAATCCACAAGGAACAAGATGTATTACAACAAATTTTAAACATCTTTCTATTGCTAATACTTTTAGTGCCCTAAAGTTTTTCATGCACCTCACAAAATCAGTTGTGTCCTGATGTCATAGATTGCAGCAACCCTTCCTTCATTTATATTGAATAATAAGTATTGGGGCAGTCAGATTGAATGTCACTATTGAAATACAATTCAAATTTATTAGGCAAAGGCATTCAATTGTAAAAGAATAACTGCTTTTTTACCTCTCACAAATTTTGATATTGTGTTATTTCAAACAGGCTATGCAAAGCTGGTGTATTTTGCAGATCTGGTTTTAAACATCAATTGTACATATTTTTGACTGGTGAGTTTCTTATCTTCATTAATAAAACTTAAAGCCACATATATTCACAGTGAAGTTTGGGACAATTTTGTTTCCAAACCCCTTGCCTCTCTTTTAAATCCACAAGTTTACTCACAGCATTTTTCTAAACACTTCCTATACATTAAAAAGTGTCATTCTGCATTTGGTTCTATTCCAATTCACCCATAAATATGAGATTCTTCACTGTTGTTTAATGTTAAGAGGCTTCCACTAATGTAAATGGAAAATAACTTATAATTCAGATTTACCTTTTATTATTATAAAGCTTTAAAATCCCCACTGTTCCCCACTATCTATAAAGCACATTGAGTGGGTTAGAAAAGTGCTATATAAATGTAATTTACTAATTAAAGAACCTCTTCAGTGTCAATTATGGTGTTTGGCTACTTAGAGCAACACATGAGATCACAGAATTAGTCTCAGTCTTACATTGCTACTGGCTTTGACAACATAATGCCTAAAGCAATGAAGCATAATTAAAAATATTCATGCCACCTTTTTGTACAATTTTGCTGCATCTGTAAAGGAAAAAAAAGAGTTTAATCCCAGCTGTTCTTCATTGACTGCTAGCTCCATTTGCATTACCCAACCTGTATCCTGTACTAAAACTTTAAGACATAATTTGTCTACCTTGCACCAGCTGAGTTTTATTTTAAGCTAACCAGATCCTACATTCCTTAGACTTTCTGCAAAATTATACTTTCCTGGTAAACACACCTAATTCATTTTACAGAATTTAAGTTCTTTGAAAATGTCTACTAAATAAAGTTTATGAGCATTTACAGATCATTGCAATGCAACATTAAGTATATTCAAGTAATTCCTATGTGAGACACAAACATAAGCATCTTTTTAGTCAACTGAGTTGCAATGACTAAAATCATATAAATGACATCTACTGATCTCAACAAGCAATGTATTTAGTTTGTTTAAGAAATCATGGGAAATATTGTCTGGGATATTCACATACTTCTTTTTGATCATGTCAGTTAGTACACACAGAAATGGGTTTTCAAGTTCCCCTAACATTTGAAGGCTGCAGCATCTGCACAACACTGTCATGTGCATTTTATGCTTTGCAGACATACTCAAAGTAAAAAAATAGTATTAACAACAGATGGCTTATAAGGATTTATGCTCCTTTTCATGGCTGATTTTATGGCTCACTGTCCTAATAAGTTGTTATTGCTCACCCAGACTGAAGACAAGACGGATGGCTCTGCAGATGCTTCTGTTATAGGTCACACCTCCGTGGGAGTTTGATTGCTCTTTTATTTAAAAAGTCTGTGTATCACAATTATTTTTTCATGATAGCTTTTGTGTTTTTTTGTTGGCCTAGTGTGCAAAATAACCTAGCACCAGCACTCATTAAAATAAAATGTGAAATCCCTGAATTTTAAAAGTTCACAGAATTTTATTACTATTTACAGATTTCTGGATGTGTGAAAAACAGTTTCTTTTTACTCGTCAACTATTTGATTTTTGAAAGTAGATAAGATTACTTTTTACATTCTTAGGTAAGTTATATAAAAATATAAATTGCAGTCACCAGAATTTTATGTTCTATTAGGTATAATGTCTTCCAGTGGTAACATATACAGGGCAAAAAGAGACTCGTAAATGAACTCTGCAGATTTCCATATTTGGCAGGAAGCAAAAATAAAACAGGACTGGAAACAGTTAAATAATAAATAAGAAGCAAGTCATGTTATTTAAGAGTCTCAAAGCCTTTTGCAATGTATCTTTTAAAAATTGTTAATTGATTTAGCCTACAATTGTAATGCTATATTTTTATGACATTTTACAAAAAAAAAATTCCAGCATATAATTTTTGAAAGTTTTAGAATATAGCTTTTGTTTATTTTTTGTATGCAGGTCTAAGAGAAGCCTTTTTTCAATAACTTGCAGACGTTCTCTACTAATAAATACAAATTAATTACAGTAAGGTTGGTCTAAAAAAGCACCACAAATAATTAATAATGTAATGCAAAGATAAAGTTTTAAAGTTGCTAAATGTAAAAAACAGTATTGAGCAGGCAGTAATTTATGTTTTTAACTAATAAAAATTAGGTTACTGTATATGCTATTATGTATTCATGTCTATCATGGTGCTGGAGAGCAGTAACATGTTGTATACTGAGCAGACATGCAAGTAAGAATTTCAGTGCTGCCACTACTGCTGCTATTTAGTTTTTGAAATTTGTTGATTTCGCAGCAAGAACCTATTAACTACAAACATTTTATTTAGGAGGATTCTCTTAAAGGCTGTTTTTAGCTAAAGTTAGTCTTAATGTACCCTCTACTTTCTTGTATATATATTTGCATTTAAATCATAATTAACTACATTTTGATTGAAAGGATTTATTTTATGTTAGTTGTTATTACATAAAATCTTTAATGACATTTGACTAAAGTTAATATCTTTATATATAATACACTGCCGTGGCTGTTCGTTTGTCTGTCCAGGATTTTAATCACCTGTAGCTCGCAAACTGTTTCAACTATTGACGTGAAATTTGGTACATATATACTACATGACATCTACTATTCACTTTCGGGGTGATGATTGACTTCCAAGGTTATTTCTGTTTTTATTTTTATTTTATGTTATTGTAGAATCAAATCTCAGCAGCGGCGCATGAGTATGGTCATGGTTCTCATCCCTACCACCTTTCCCTACCTCTTCATCTCTTAAATCATTCTTGAGGCAGATTGAAGACTTATGTGCCAGCTTAAGTGAAAATTTAAAGAAAACGTACTAAAAGTAATTGCAACACAAACACTGACTTAATCAATTTTAACGTGAAAAGATGCCGACGAAAGAAGGGAAGAAGCAGGCCGCTAGGGTGGAGAAAAGAAGGAGTGCTAAGGAAGCATCAAGCGCATCAACCTCTGAGCAAATGAATGCTAAACGTGCAGAGAAAAAGTAGGAAAACTATAAATGCACAAGTCAAGTGTATTCACTGCCGTTACTGGTATGTTATATAATGATATAAATATACCGTGATGAAGATCTGACTCCCCTCAACCCTTAAAGAATTTAAAGATGGATAATGACATTACATAGGATATAATGTCTAACACAGCAATGTTTTCCATTAAATATTAATTTTCTAATATAGCCATCCATGTATCCATTTTCTGCATTTGCTGTTTTTCCATGATAGGGTCAATGCATCTCTTGGCAGTATAGTTTCTATAACAACTAATCCAATATTGCAGACTAGTCCATCACAATGCACACTCACAACTGACTAATTTTAACCCCTAAGTATAAATGAGCACATTTTTTATTGGTAAAATATTAAATACTTAAAGGCATGTGTAAAAAGAAACACAATCTTCACTGCTAATACATATACTTTTCTGTCGTTAATGAAAACACTATTCAATGTTAACCATAGCCGCATAAATTATCTTTGTTTATCGTCAGTTATAAAAATGTAAAACATCATTTAATATTCAATCCTGTCAGGGGTAGCTAACTCTGATCTTGGAGAACCGCATTGGCTGCATGTTTTTGTTCCAACCCAGCTGCTTAATTAGAAGCTAATCCTCACCAATAACTGATCTTATATAATTTCATGGCTTGTTAGTGTTTTAACTCTGCTATGTCAGTTCATTCTTAAATCACAGATTTTTTTTTTTCCTTTCTAATGATACATGTATCATCCAAGTGATGTGAAGCCTAAAACGGATGAGTAATTTTCAGTTCTTCACTTTCTCTTCTGTTTCCTTCTGAACCCTTAATTAAACCAAATAGTGAATGATGAATACACAAGCTAGATGTAGAACTGCTGGTTTCTTTATCATTTGCATCTTATTGCTAATAAGGAGCAGTTAAAACAATCAATACAGCTGTTTAAGACTACAATAAGCAATTAAGGGTTCAAAATATTAATAAACAAGACAACTAAAATGAAGTAGAAAAATGTCACTTGAGCAATAAGTGCTTCATCACCAATAAATGATTTCTCATGGAGCAATTTGGTTGAAACAAAAACCTGAAGACACTGCGGCACTCCAGGACCAACTTGCTCAGCTCTAATTTAAATGGTCTGAGCCTTAAATAGCAAATACATGAAATGAAGTTAATTATTAGCAAAAACTAGTCACTAATTAAGAAAAATATAGTAAAAATGAAAACCTGTAGTCACTGTGGCTCTCCTGGATCGCAATTGTATTAAATGTCATGCAAAATAGTTACAGTGGTGAGTGATAAATCAAAAGTATAATTGTGATTTTTACAAATGCAAAAGCAGGAAGAAGACAGATTAGTGTTGCCAATGTGACTGTGCTGTGTATTGAATGTAAAAAAATGTACTAATAAGAATATCACCACATAATTGAGAAACTAGAAAAGGAAAATAATTCAGTGCATGTTTTAGGAAAACATTGTGTTTGCTGAAAGTGAAGTAGATTGCACAGGCAGTAATTTTTAAATGTATGTAGTAAAAAAAGAAAAATGTGAAAGTAACTTGAAAAGTTACAAATTATATTCTAGTTTTGCAGATTATATTCAGTCATGAAACAGGTGACTTGCCCTAATGTTGTAATATAAACACACTGATTAAAAATCTATAATTTATGTTGTTTTTATCTCTAATTGTTTTCCCAATTAAACCATTCCAAAACACTTTGTGTGTCTTTTCCTCTTTGGCTACTACAATTTGTTATGTTTCTTTTTATAGCTTGCTATAAATGTTTTCCCAGACCTTCACATATACTCCAAAAATCCATTTACTTAGTAAATAATGCATTTTTAATCTTATTTTTTCAGTGTAATAATTAATACATGTACCTACACATACAAATACAGGTGGACTGAGGGAACTGCACCAATCTTGGCACGGCTACTTACACTAAAACACAATAAATGAATTATTTATAACCGAATGGCTCACTTGGATAAAACTTGTATTTACTTTCTTATGGTTGACGACACTTCAATCAGAGACCCATTATTTGACTGGGAAGTCACCTGTAAGATGTGGACTCTGTTTAAACCTTACTCTGTAAATCACACTCTTTGAAGACTCAGCTTTGAAAAACAACAAGACAGAATGCTGTTCTAAACAGAAAGAAAAACATGTTGGTCTCAAAGAATATGTTAATGTATTGTAAAATGTATTTTCTTTAAAAAGGCTCTTCACATTAGCATGAAATACAGAGAAAAGTGAAAAACAGAAGCTTTCAGTTTTTATAGTTTCACTTTGTGCAGAAATATAAACAAATAGTAGTCTGTTCAGCCCTGTGGTGGGCTGCTGCCCTGCCCGGGGTTTGTTTCCTGCCTTGCGCCTTGTGTTGGCTGGGATTGGCTCCAGCAGACCCCCGTGACCCTGTAGTTAGGATATAGCAAGTTGGATAATGGATGGATGGATAGTCTGTTCAGAAGTGATGTTCACTTTTAGCATAATGAATGCATTTTAGTAAATGTTAGCACCGCGATATCATGGATCCAGTGTCCTAAGTTTGAAAAATGTTCTGTGTGGAGATTGCATGTTCTCCCCAGGTCTGCTTGGATTTTCCTCTAAATACTCCAGTTTTTTTTTCATCCCATGTCATCAAAGACATGCGTGACAGGTTAACTGGTGACTCTAAATTTACTTGTGTGAATAGTTCTGAGTGTGCACGGACTAACATAGTGGATTTCAAATTCATGGCTGCAGGTTTCCATTCCAACCAATTTTACAATACAGTAAAATGCTTCAATCTTACTTTTAATTTTCCCATTGTTTAGTGATCTGCCTTACAATTCAAATTCACATACAGTGGGATGCAAAAGTTTGGGCAACCTTGTTAATAGTCATTATTTTCCTGTATAAATCGTTGGTTGTTATGATAAAAAATGTCAGTTAAATATATCATATAGGAGACACACACAGTGATATTTGAGAAGTGAAATGAAGTTTATTGGATTTACAGAAAGTGTGCAATAATTGTTTAAACAAAATCAGGCAGGTGCATAAATTTGGGCACCGTTGTCATTTTATTGATTCCAAAACTTTTAGAACTAATTACTGGAACTCAAATTGGCTTGGTAAGCTCAGAGACCCCTGACCTACATACACAGGTGAATCCTATAATGAGAAAGAGTATTTAAGGGGGTCAATTGTAAGTTTCCCTCCTCCTTTAATTTTCTCTGAAGAGTAGTAACATGGGGGTCACAAAACAACTCTCAAATGACCTGAAGACAAATATTGTTCACCATCATGGTTTAGGGGAAGGATACAGAAAGCTGTCCCAGAGATTTAAGCTGTCTGTTTCCACAGTTAGGAACATATTGAGGAAATGGAAGACCACAGGCTCAGTTCAAGTTAAGGCTCGAAGTGGCAGACCAAGAAAGATTTCGGATAGACAGAAGTGAGGAATGGTAAGAACAGTCACAGTCAACCCACAGACCAGCACCAAAGACCTACAACATCATCTTGCAGCAGATGGAGTCACTGTGCATCGTTCAACCATTAGGCGCACTTTACACAAGGAGATGCTGTATGCGAGAGTGATGCAGAGGAAGCCTTTTCTCCGCCCACAGCACAAACAGAGCCGCTTGAGGTATGCTCAAGCACATTTGGACAAGCCAGCTTCATTTTGGAATAAGGTGCTGTGGACTGATGAAACTAAAATTGAGTTATTTGGGCATAACAAGGGGCGTTATGCATGGAGGAAAAAGAACACAGCATTCCAAGAAAAACACCTGCTACCTACAGTAAAATATGGTGGTGGTTCCATCATGCTGTGGGCTGTGTGGCCAGTGCAGGGACTGGGAATCTTGTCAAAGTTGAGGGACGCATGGATTCCACTCAGTATCAGCAGATTCTGGAGACCAATGTCCAGGAATCAGTGACAAAGCTGAAGCTGCACCGGGGCTGGATCTTTCAACAAGACAACGACCCGAAACACTGCTCAAAATCCACTAAGGCATTCATGCAGAGGAACAAGTACAACGTTCTGGAACGGCCATCTCAGTCCCCAGACCTGAATATAATTGGAAATCTGTGGTGTGAGTTAAAGAGAGCTGTCCATGCTCGGAAGCCATCAAACCTGAATGAACTAGAGATGATCTGTAAAGAGGAATGGTCCAAAATACCTTCAACCACAATCCAGACTCTCATTGGAACCTACAGGAAACATTTAGAGGCTGTAATTTCTGCAAAAGGCGGATCTACTAAATATTGATTTCATTTCTTTTTTGTGGTGCCCAAATTTACGCACCTGCCTGATTTTGTTTGAACAATTATTGCACACTTTCTGTAAATCCAATAAACTTCATTTCACTTCTCAAATATCACTGTGTGTGTCTCCTATATGATATATTTAACTGACATTTTTTGTCATAACAACCAACGCTTTATACAGGAAAATAATGACTATTAACAATGTTGCCCAAACTTTTGCATCCCACTGTATATTTCTATTCTTTTCAATAGCTTTCAACACTTAATTTCTTTGGCTTTTTTTGCTTTAACTTACCCTTTTCATGAGCATTTATTTCCTAAATGCTGATGATTAGTAATGAGCAGTGGAAACACATTTGTAAACAACATTCAGCGTTAACGAGTGCAATTACTTTAGTGCCATTTTCACCTGTATGTTTACTAAGAAATACTTCTTACAAATCAGATGACAAGTGAAAACGACACTGACACTAAAGTAATTATCGTCCTTCAGCATTCAGTGATGTCAGCCATAGGGGTCCCTCAGAACTTAACTTAGGAACTAAAGGACTAATACATTGAATAGGGCTGAATACTGCTTTGAATCCAGTGCTGCAAGGAAAGGCCTTTGCTCCCCATGACAATAGAACTTTGGGGACCTCAATTTCGACTAGATGTTATTTTGGAGAAATTGGGTGAATAGAAGCTTGTGGGGTTCAATGGCCTATTTTCCTCCAAATTGTTCTAATTGACATTTTGAATTACTATTAATGATATGTAAAGTCTGTAAATCAGTGTTTCTCTGAAGGGTCATAGGTTGCCCATCGCTGGGTTCACAAGTGGGCTTTAGTGATCCCCCCGTTTTGATATTTGGGATTGTTTCACCAATTAGGACAACCCTCCTTTTGGGTTAAAAATGAAATTAAAGAACTTAAACAGGAAAAACTGTTAAGGGCACTATAAAGGTTAAATAATATTATATATATAATATATTATATTTTGGAATGCCTATCTACCAACATTCCAAGACATAACTTTAGATATTATAATAGCTTATTATTCCAAGAGATAAACATAAATGAATTGGTGAGGCAGCCTTTTGCTGTTATCCACCAAAAATCAATGCAATAATCTACTAACAGAGATAAACTAAGCTAACACCATGGATCATTAAAAAAAAATAAAACCCAAATTTTTAATTTAGCCTTACAGTTTAAGCTACATTCTAATTGTACTAATAAAGATTCCTAATGGATCTTTCTATTGATGATTCCAATACTCCTAATATTTGAGAAAAAATTCCATTTAGGAAAACAACTTGGCCACAGAGAAGTAGCACCAAGTGCCACATCAAGATATCAAGAAGAGAAACAGAATAGAGGAGTGCTAGTAATGGTTTATATATATTGTATTACTTAATTTTTGTACAAGTGAGATTTATTTATGGTAATAGTATCAGTATGAGGAGCAAGAGTGGCTAAATAAGAATAATGTTTTTCGTGTATTGTAGTATATTTATAATGGTTTTCTTCTGGTGACTGGTGGTAAGTTTTAGCTTTAGAAATTTTAACAAAACTAAGAGAAATATACTTTTTATGTTTGTATGTATTTAATCAGATTTTTTTTCTTCTGCTAAAAGTCAATCTCTAACTACTTAATAATATAACTGGGACCAAGAAAACTGGATTACTAAAGACAGAAGAGGGGATCTGGGGCAGTTGTCTGATTATCCTGATCTTTATATTTAAAACTTGTTTAGCTCTCTATAACTCAGATACATTAATTATAAATATAATACGTATATACAGTATTTATGAAGATCCTATGGCTGCTAGATAGTTGCAGTATATTTTTTTCTTTACAAAGAGATGGTATGGGGTGTGAACATTTTATTCACTATTTTTTGTTTTCTCTCTCAACTATTCTTGAATGTATTATATAACACTAGGCTACAGTTCAATTATTTTTTTATTGAAACTTTTTTGTAAATAATTCTCTTTTCTTTTTTATTTTTTCTATGGCCATCAAACTGATATGTGCCCTTTCACCTTTTAGCTATTAATGGTCCCCAACTACAAGTGATGTCTAAGACAAATCCTGTTGTTCTTTGGTGGCAGTGGCCACATTAGAAAATCTCAGCTGTGACAGATTGAGATTGAATATCTTTTTTAAAAAAAAAATTTCTGATGTAAGTGGCTCTATAGTGAAATATTATTTCTATTCTTCTTAGAAAAATATTTGATGTTCATAAAACGCTTGTAAAATATCATTCAAAGATAGTGAAAATTACTAAAATATAGTGGTTTTTAATTAAAAATGCAAATGCAGGGCTCAGAACAAGAAAGGCTTTCTGCTTTAAATATTTTCTTAGCAGTTTTAGTGGTGTGCTATAACTGTGCCTAATCTATTTGTATTGTATTCAGGATGTGCAAATATGTTAAAATTCTTTTTAAAAACTGTGTTTTGTTGTAAGGCATTTTATGTATGTTTGTATCCATTAACAAACACACTTAAATTAGGTCAAGGTATGATAATTCCTGACACAATGCTGAAATCAACACTGGACATGACACCAGTCAATCACAAGGCACATAGCCACGCTCACTCAGTGTTTGAGGAATATCCTGCAAAGTATGAAAAAGAAATTCCGTAGTGTAGGCAGACAAGGATCTGAACCTAGCACTCTACTTATACTGTATACCTATACTAGCAGTGTTTCCCGGCTTTGTCCAGGAAATTTCATAAAACAATGTACATTATGTTAATTATATTGCCCACAGTTAATTGGGTGTATCAAAAGTACTATGTGCATTTCTGTATACAATATATATTTTTTAACCCAGGGATAATATTATTGCCAGATAGTTAGATATAGTGGTTAAGACTTTGGACTTTGTTCTTCAAACCCTGGCGCTGTGTGACCATGAGCATGTCACTTCACCTGCCTGTGCTCCAGCTGGCAAAACAAAATACATGTAACCAATTGTATCTTAAACATTGTAAGTCACCTTGGATAAAGTCATCATTCAAATAATAAGTAATAATAATAATAATATTAGGTTATTGGAGCTGCTTACTGTTGAACATGTTATGCACAATGGTTCATGAGAAAACATTCCAGGATCTGTACAAAACTTTTTCAAAACCCTGCAGGATCTAATCAATAACATTTTAGAATCAGCATTTAAATTGAGGAAGCAGGTTCTCTCCCCACTTTTACACCATTTATCTTTATTCATGTATTAATTTATCTATTCACTTATTTTTACTAGCTTTATGTTTTTCTCTGCTGGCCTAGCTCCCTTTCTCATGAGTGGGAGTTGATTTGTTTCAAACCTTTTTTTGTAAAACTTGACTTATTTTTATGGAATGCTATTTGATTTTAATAAAATCAATAAATTAAAAAAAAGAAAATACTCCTGCATTAGATCAAATTCGGCTTTTTCTAGTGACTTGGCTTTGGTTGATGGTTGTTGCAAAACACAATTTAATAGGAAAGTGTATTCTTTTGAATTAAAGCAGGTAATCAGTAAGAATTATGTGAAATTTCCACATATGTTATCATTTGTCACACGCATGCACTTGGGGAACAGCTTACTGGCTTAGATGATGACAGTATTACCCTGGACCACCAGAGGGCGCTAAGCAATAATGGTATCTCTTCTTCTTTCCCCTCTGCAGAAAGGAAGATTGACATGCCACCGTCTATGTCATTACTTCTGGGGTCAACCCATCTATATATGCCTCTCACTTTGAGAAACCATCATAAACGGAACCACCCCTATCTTAGAGCAGACTCGACCGATACAACGGTAGTAGTCACAAATTATCATTACCACGTGTTTCTTTTGCACCTTTTGTGCTCTTTACAATATGTGGGGTTTGCTTTCGGGTGCCCCAGACCCTTTAGGAGTATCTTTTGTGTTTTCTTACACATTATTAGATTTTTATGATTGTCATGTGATTATGGTCACTCAAGTACAATATTTCAAGTACAGACTTTTCTGTCAGTTGTATGTTGCCCCCCTTTAAAGTTAGCAGATGTGAATTTATATGTAAAGCAGTGCTTGAAGTGGGTTACATAAGTGCCAGTAGCATATATGATACACTGATGTGTATGAGGAGCATTTCTCCAATAGAAATTCAAGTGCTACTATCTAATATCAACATTTATACCCAGTACAAACCAGAGCTGCAACAAAGTAATGCAGCTAATGTTAATAACTGCAGAATAAGAAGACAGACACCAAGTCGCTGTACTGTTCAGCACTGCTGGGCAGTATATTCTTGGCACCAAATATTAAAACAGAATGTATATACTAGTGTTGTCACTGTACCAAAATTTTAAACTTCAACACAATACCAAGAAAAGTATTGAAATTCAGAGCCTTTTCTGATACTTAACACAGTATAATGTAACTCAAAAATATTTTTATTGCAAAATAAAACCTTTACCATTTGAAACTCTTGCTGAGGTTGAAAATATACATAATAAATACACAAACCCACACTAAATAGACATTTAAATAAAATGAACATTAATGTACACCTGTCTATTGAACAGTAAATAACTTTAAACATAAATAACTACATTAACAGTAGTCCAATTCTTATGAAAGAATAAGAGCAACTAAACAACAATCAAAAAACAACAAATCAATAGCACACTATAATGCTATGCATTACAAATGCAAACAGTCCAAATTACAATCTCTTTGGAGGAGGAGGAGGAGGTTAGGAGCATGCGCTGATACACTGCATTGCCGCACCCACCACATGACAAACCAACCCTTTGATGCTTTTAAATTCTTTGCAAGGAAGACAAGCATGTCAACGTGCTCATCTGTGAGGCATGCCCTATTTTGGCTGCAAATGAGCCCAGACATACTAAAAACACACTCTGAAGCACAGCTAGAAGCAGCAATGCACAAATACTTTCTTGCGAATTGAGCAAGATGAGGAAAGTTTTTCTTGTTTGTTTTCCACCAGGCCAGTGGGTCTTCCTCTGCATTAAGTACAGGCATCTTCTCATCAACTGTAAACTCTTTTGTGAGATGCACAGTTTCTGATGATGCAGTATACAGAGACTGCTAAGTTTAGCTCTTCTTTTCCACCTGTATGTTAACAGTCCTTTCAGATCAGTTTTGCTTTTCGTTGATGGCTGCTTAGTGCACAAATAAACAGTGTTATTTAACATTTGCTTGACTTCCTCATTTCAGACAACAAGACTGTCTTTAAACCTGGGGTCAAGAAATGTTGACGTGTTGAAAATCAGCTGCAGAGGATCATTCTAATACCTCTATCATAGGTAATTTTTTATATTTTATTTTTGTAGGTGGATTGGTGGCTCTGAGGCTAGAGATCTGCACTGGCAATTGGAAGGTTGCCGGTTCGAATCAAGTAAATGCTAAAAGGAACTCTGCTCTGTTGGGCTTTTGAGCAAGGCCCTTAACCTGCAATTGCTGAGCGCTTTGAGTAGTGAGAAAAGCGTTATATAAATGCAAAGAATTATTATTATTTTCCACAAGCTGCTGTGTCAAGATGATATCACTCTGATCAGCTGTCAGATGAGGAAAATCGTCCATGTTAACAGTAAAATGGAGGAATGGGTGATGTGCTTTTCACCACTGAGGGCATCAATGAAAGCACTTAATGGACCTAAAACATCTCTTACAACCTCAAAAACTGAGCAGACAACTTGCTGCTGTTCTAAAAATCTCTCTACCGTTTCATATGCTGAATCCCAGCATGTTGGTACATCATGAATTAGTTTGTGTTCGGGTATCTAGAAGTCCTTTTCTTTCATTGGAGAACTGCTGAAAGCAAACACAGTTTTTTTTAGTCTTGAGAGGGCTGCAGACACAGAAGGTATGTCTAGGCCCTTGTGAATTACAAGGTGCAAATTGTGTCCAAAGCTGGGGAGCCATGTTAGATCCATCCATCCATTATCCAACCCACTATATCCTAACTACATGGTCACGGGGGTCTGCTGGAGCCAATCCCTGCCAACACAGGGCACAAGGCATGAAACAAACCCCAGGCAGGGCACCAACCCACCGCAGGCCACAAGCACATACACACACACCCCAAGCACACACTAGGGACAAGTTGGGATCACCAGTGCACCTAACCTGCATGTCTTTGGTCTGTGAGAGGAAACCGGAGCACCCGAAAGAAACCCACGTAGACACAAGGAGAACATGCCAACTCCATGCAGGGAGGACCCGGGAACCGAACCAAGGTCTCCTTGCTGCGAGGCAGCAGCGCTACCCACTGCGCCACAGTGCCGGCTCCATGTTAGATCCTCTTCAAATAATTTTTTGTTTGATGAGGCATTAGCAGTTGTGATCCCAGGCATTTTTGTCCTGTCCAGCTGCCACTCATCCTGAATAAACTCCTCTAGGGCTTCCCTTAGGCTTTCTCCTGTTTGTTTAGAGTTAAGCCCAACACAGCCCAAACACCATCTTTTCAGGTCCCAGGATTGTGTAATAAACTGAAGAGTTACTGCCATGTGTGTTGAGGCAGATCTGCTGGTCCACAAATCAGTTGTGGTTGAAAAGTAAGGCTTCTATGTAAGACTATTAATTGCATTACTTTTTATTTCCTCATAAAGTGCAGGGATTTCAGTGTATATGAGGAAAGACAATCTCTGTTATTTAGTTGTTGCACAAACTGTTGAAATCCAGGTTTTTTAGCAGTATATACAGGTACTTGATCCCTGAATATGTATTCTGCAACTACCCTGTTTAATCTCCTGGCCTCTGGTGATTTTTTTGTCATACTTGTCATGTTGTGCAAATGCAGATTGTAGTGTAGGCAGTGATGGTGAAGACCTTTTCTCCTCTTCTTTCTGGGAATAGGGCAAACCATTTATTAGTGTTATATTTGCAACATGTTCATTTTAAGAAAATTAACGTTAACTATATCTTAAAAAAAGTATTATGTTAGTCAAAACATATAGAATATTAAATAGCATATAGCCATTGTAATGGCCTTTAAAACCATTAAATAATTAAAACTCTTTAAAAATATTAGAAATGATAAATTATTACATAGTATTGTATTTTAACACTTTAAGGGCAAATTTTTTCCCCATTGTCACCCAAGGCTGAATATTTTCTCCAAAAACAACAGTTTTCTGAAAAGCACACAAAGCAATGATTTCACACATAAATCAACATAAAGCGTCTTTTGCTGCGTCTTGTGGCCACCTTCACCTCCAGTTCACTGTCTCTGGTGGCAGACATGGCATGCCAGCTTCCTGGCCATCTTTGCACTGCGGGTGGCTGGCGGCAGCAATCACAGTGCAACACAATTATTTTTTACTCATCTACTTATAAATTAGCAATCACAGTGCAACACAATTATTTTTTACTCATCTACTTATAAATTAGATAGGAACAAAGTGCATATTCAGCAGTTTTTATATATTGTGCTAAAACCTAAAGATTTCTAACAATTGCATAACTCTAAACGTTTACAATGCCAATGTACATAACCTCAAAAGACTGTATGGTACTGAATGCAACCGGCAGATAAAAATAATTGCAGATTGTTTTTTAATTCTGGGAAATGCTTAACAAATTACATGTAAAAGACACATGTCACATCTTCAAATTCAACAGGCACATACATATATTTCCTTAATTAAAAATATAACAACTACCTCTCGAATCTCTCTGTACTGTGTTGTGTGCTGGTCTTTTAAATGTTTGGCTGAATTGATAGTGATTTCCCTCCTTGGTCTGTAATGGCGGCAGCACAACTTGCACACATGTTTGCATGAATCCGTGGGTTTACTATCTTCATTTGGCACAAAGTTAAAGTGTTTCCAGATGCTGCTGCGGCTGCACTCTTTGGCAATAAAATGCAATGGAGAAAGCTCTGACACCGCTGAGGTAGCTATCTTCATAACAATGTGTGTAATACTCAGATGACACAATGTGCACAATGTCTGAGCATATCAGTAGTGGGGTATGTAAAACTAATACCATGAAAAATGAATATTGAAACCATTTTGTACATGATGGAACCAATATGTTCGATGTTTTTGATAACACTAGTATACACTGCTTCAAAAGAAAAATATTTTATAATCAGTATCAATGAAACTATCTGACAATATTTGACAATAGTTAAATATGTTTTATTATCTTAAGTCCAGTGCCAGTAGCACATTTCTTTAGAATATGCAAGAACAGTCATAGATATACAAATAACATTGGCCAGAATCAATTAACAGATTATGTAAATACCATCTTTGTCTGCTCCTACAATAAAAAGGGAAAAACAATGAAACTCTACTACATACACTTTTGTTGATTTTCCAGTATAAACTATTTGTCTGAAATCAGTGTATGCTCCTTCCACTATTGCTTTTATTACCTTACAGAGCCTTTCTAGAGCCTATAACACAGAGAAATACAGTTATGTACCTGCAAAATAAGATGACAGACACCATGTTACTGTGCTCTTTACCCCTGCTGATTGGATTATTTGGTTTGTACAATTTTGCAAGACTATATGCTTTCTTTCCCCCTATTCCCCAACTCCACCACACAGCCCTCCCTACTGCAGTAGGGTTGCCAGGTACTTAAAAATGATAGTCCAAGAACAGCTTAAAAATTGCAGATTTTCCCAAAAAATAGCTCATTACCTGAAGTGGACACATTGATACCTCGGAAAGGGAAGACAGTATCAGACTGAGAGAATTTGCTACATACCATCAAAGCCTGAGGGAGAAGGGTATAGTAGCAGCCTGGATAAATTATGGGCAGACCTAAGTGGCTGGGTAAATGTCAATCAAAATCAACCTCGGAAAATCATGTTGTTGTTAGCACACAGCAATCAAATGTCTATTAGTCCAATTAGTAACAATCTGAGGTTGTCTATCAAATTTACCTTCAACCAATGTTTTTGCAGGACTGTGTTTGTGGTCCCATCGGTTTCACGGTTCCACCTAATTACAGAGGTAAGAGTATCCTTTTTTCCTGATATAGAAGCTTATTCTAAAATGTTATTGATTAGATCTTTTTAAAAGGTTTTGAACATATTTTCTAAGTGAGATAAGTATTTTTTCCAATTTCAAATAGCACAGAACATCAGTTACCTACTGATTTAAAATGGTAGAGTTGGTTTCTTCCATTTGAGCAAGATAAGTCTATGTGCTAGTAGTGAGGTAAAGGCAATTGTGATTTGTTTGTCCTTCTCCACTTTAAGCCCATCTGAGAGTACACCAAACACAGTTGTTAATGTATTAGGAGAGATTGTGACACCGAGGCATTCAAAGATTTTTGTCCAAAATAATGTTAATTTGGTAAACGCCCAAAACATGTGGTCAAGTGGGGCTGGAGCTAGATTGCAATGTTCACAGATTGAATCTTGCCTTGGGTACATTTTGGACAATTTTAAATGAAATACAGAAGTAATTTTTGAAGGACGCACCGCAAAACTGCAATTTCTTACTGATGTTTGTATACTTTTATTCCTGCTAACACAGACTCTAAGAGTAATCTTTAAGCCAACATGTACCTTTCAATGAATTTATTTTTCTACATTGTTTATTGCAATGGATAATATCAAGTCCAAGCTTCTATAAACATCATTGGATGTATTTCAGTGATATTTATTTATTTATTTATTTATCACTTAAAACTCTTTTGATAGCTGTATATTGTCATATTTTTTCATTTACTTGTATTCATTTTCTACTGCATGTAAATGCCTCAGTAGTTGATGTAGTTGGTTAATTTGGTGTGATATTATTTACAACAGACAAGGTCTACTTAATATCGGCTAAAATACACACTAGTATTTTAATTTAAATATCTGAAATTAGTGAAAAATGTAAAGGATACAGTTCACGTCTGTACATGGTAGAACAGAATTTGAAGAAAAAAAAGGAGGTTTATAAAAGTAAGGTTTTTTTATTACTTAAATTGTGGCTATATGTAAATTGCTATTTCATTTATTATTATTTTCTCTGGCTGCAAATGGGCACCATATACTATGAGTATCAGATGAGTTAAATCCAGCACAGGAAGCCTATGTCTCTGTATTTACTCAGTTATAGACAAACTCAGTGATTTATAACTACTACTGTTCACATTCTCAGTTTTTTATTATGAGTTAACCTATAAAACCTGTTTTATAATTTGGTCTATTTTTTAGCCCATGCCAGTCAATTTTGCATGTTATACTTTTACATCAACAAATGGGATCAAATAAAGTTCTTAAAAGTCAAGTTAAGTACATTTTTTATATAATACATGTTTTAAATTTAGCTGGACGTAGTTTTTGATTTTGCTTATTTAATTGTTACTGAAATTAGAATAATCAGTGGAATTATGTTGACACTTGACATGCATTTATTTTTGATTTTTAATAACATCTGTAGTTATAATTGTATTCTACTTTAGGGAAGCTCATTTTATCACTATAACTTTGGATGGAACGCGAGATGCATTTCTATTGCTTTAGCCAGTGTTACAGTACTCAAAAACAGTGGATGTCTTGTGCATTTACGAAGCTGTGAATCAGAGGGAAGGACGACCTTCTACCACCCCTCTGGAATTATAATGAAGGACGATGGGGAAGGTGATCAATTGCTGGTAACTTTCTTCAAATAACAACTAACACACTTTGTGATTTTGATCTTTCTGCTATCAAAGACAGCTTTCATGAAATTGAAATGTCAAACTGTTGTATTTTCTTATTTAACAGGCTGTTGTTTCTCAAATGGTGTCATCCAAATGGTATGACAATTATAAAGATCCTAATAGTCACCAGGTAATGATTATATAGAAGGTGAGGAACTGATAGATGGCTTGTATATTTTATGTTGTTGGCACTTTTCAAAGGATGGACAGGGATGAGCTCATGTCAGAGTTTAGTTTGCCTACAGTAAATGTTTAGTGAGCATATGAAGTGCCTGTGTGAACAATGTCCTCTTTTTTTCGATGTTTGTGATCAGCTTTTATTAAATTTGTGGAAAGGATTTCTCCAGCAGAGGTGGAAAAGATGTTAATGGATGGCCCAGTATACACTCAGAGGTGTGTCATTTGAAACAAACAATTCCTTTCTTTTTCTTTTCAGTTCTATTATCCGGTCTAAGAGAATATCCTTTGGTTGTAGTGAACTGAATTAAGCTATAAACTAAAGTGTATGTGTAAACGTATATATATTAATATATAATTTTTTAAGTGAAATTTCAAGTATTCATTAGTAAAACACTTTCAGCATTCGTAAAATGGCATCTTTAGAAGGCCAGGAATTGTGATTTCCAGTGACTAATGCATACATCTTTTAGTATGATAAGGCTTCACGTTTTGAGTATTCATTTGTGTGTTTGTTTTCATTTTTTAATAGAGAGAGAAGAATTTGACATTCTCAAGTTGCAACAAATGGAGGCACAAGGACAGCATCATTCAGACATTTAAACAGGATTCTATCCCCAGTTTTCTTATTTGTCGGTTAGCCTTTTTTATTTTGGAGTGTTATAAAAGCTTACTATGCATTTAATTAACTACTAAAGTAAAAACAAAATGACACATTTTTCTGTTATTGCCCAAGATCCTTGATTAAGTACTGAATATCTCAAACTATTATCTATATCTACGTTTTAAGCAATGGTTGTCAACTGCATTTTTTACGTCAATACATCATAAACAACTGCATTGTACAATTTAATTTCTTGTGCATCAAAAATTAAAGTATTCATCCATTATCCAACCCGTTATATCCTAACTACAGGGTCACGGGTGTCTGCTGGAGCAAATCCCAGTCAACACAGGGCAGTAGGCAGGAAACAAACCCTGGGCAGGTTGCCAGCCCACTGCACACACCAAGCACAATTTAGGATCGCCAATGCACCTAACCTGCATGTCTTTGGACTGTGGGAGGAAACTGGAGTACTTAGAGGAAACCCACGCCGACAACATGCAAACTCCACGCAGGGAGGACCCAGGATGCGAACCCGGGTCTCCTAACAGTGAGGCAGCAGCACTATTCATCTGCATTATATTTTATTTGAACTTAATATAAATATTACAGTGGACATTTTGCAGTTTTAGTGCTTCATGGGATTAATTCAGTGTACTAAATATCAAATGCGAAAAAAATATATAGAACCCTTCCTATTATCAAAGCACTTCAACTTGTGTAGTCTATTACCTGATTAGTGTGTTTACTAAATTAATTCTTTGTGCAGTTCAAGTCAACTGACCCATCAGTGTTATTGTTAACTAGCAAAATACCCGCGTAGTGTGTTAAAGAAGTAATGAAAAAGAAAAGGAAACATTTTAAAAATAACGTAACATGATTGTCAATGTAATTGTTTTGTCACTTTTATGAGTGTTGCTGTCATATGTATATATATATATATATATATATACATACATACATACACACACACATTATATATACAGTATATATATCTATATATATTTATATCTATATCTCTATATATATACACATACATACACACACACATTATATATATATATATATATATCTATATCTATCTATCTATCTGTATATCTACAGTATATATCTGTATATATATATATATATATATACACACATACACACACACACTATATCTATATCTATATATATATATAGCAAATGGCCGCGCTTCGCAGCGGCGAAGTACTGCCTTAAAAGTTTTATTAAGAAGAAAATTAAACCTTTTAAACTGAGGGAAAATATACCAATAATTATTTGTTAAGGATCTCTTTGTATACCACATTGTGAGTTCGGCCCTCCGGTTGTAATATGACCAAGCTGTGCTGAGCTTACTCTTAAGCATGCAAGTACAGTTGGCCATGTGAAAAGTAATCTTGTTTCAAATCTCACACCTTGGATTGTTGCTGTCATAATCGGTTTGAGTTTCATGGTTTGTTTCAATTATGACAGTATTTGTAGGACTTGTGTTGAAGTGACATTTGGCATCTGTCAAGCGTTGTAAGTATACAACCAGTTTCATCGATTACTTCACATCCAGCTTTTGAGAGTTTAAACATTCATAAACATCAAAGTGTCCACTACTGAAATCGTCACCTGTGAATCTAAGATGTTTAAGAGGCATTGGCGGTTGTCCAAAGGTTTAAAATATTTCGCCATTTTAGTACACTTGAAAGTGACAACCGAACAATTCAGCAGCAGCCATCAACTCACATGCAGATGCATAGGTGAAGGGCTTAAGCATTTCACTCTTATAGTGCTGTGTAGTATAATTATCTCCTGTACCATCATCAGTCCACACCTTGAACCTGTCCCAGTCATTCAATACATAAGACACAATGTTTCTCCAGATATCAAGAGTGAGCCTGATATGGCCGTGCAACATGTAACACAGAGAATGGAAAAGATAGGTGCCATCTCCGGGCATGGAAACCATTCGGTAAGTGACAGTTCTTTGATCGATGGTGATCACCTCGATAGACATGCTAATGCGGGTATGGTTGGAATGATAAAGGAAATGGGTACCTGAACAATGTAAAGTAAGTCTAAAGTACCTACACAATAACTATAATCGTAATAAATGAACAATAAAACAGCGGAGAAGCCGTGGATTAAATAAAAAGTCTGTAGTTATCAGCAGGGAGACATGAATCCCGTGGCGAAGCAAGGAAGAGAATGTAGAGACTGGAGCGACGGACGGCCTTATATAGGCAGGCAGCCAACAACGGAGGCGTTGGGATGGGGGACCAAATGCCGCCTCACACGGTGACTGAGCTGCCGGCTATGGACGTATATATGTATGTAAGTAGGATTCAGTTAGCATTGGGAACCCGCATACCAAATTTCTTGAAGATGGGCCCATAAGTAACAAAGACTGTTAAAAAGTTCAATATGGCAGCCGACAGTGGCATCATACCACCGAAATAAGTACCAAATTTCAGCCTTCTACCTACACGGGAAGTTGGAAAATTAGTGACGTTGGAAAGTTTAATATGGCGGCCGACAGTGGCGTCATACCATTGAAATAAGTACGTACATCGGTTTCGGTTAGCACAGGGAAGCTGTCTACAAAATTTCGTGAAGATGGGGCCATAAATAAGAAAGTTCAACATGGCTTAACGTTGTCGACTCGTTATGACCGTTACGTGTAGAATTTCGAAATGAAACCTGCTTAACCTTTGTAAGTAAGCTGTAAGGAATAAGCCTGCCAAATTTCAGCCTTCTACCTACATGAGAAGTTGTGAGAATTAGTGATGAGTCAGTGAGTGAGTGAGTGAGTCAGTGAGGGCTTTGCCTTTTATTAGTATAGACTGTAAATATTTTGTTTGACATGGCTGAACAATTTGTTTTTGAATAATTATCAATAAAGTCTTGCTTTCCTTTCTTCTAAAACTGTGGGGTTTTCCTGACATTTCCACAGTGATAGCTCAATCAACTTCTGTGCAGAATTAACACAACTAGAATTAATAGCTTCTATCAGTGTCTCCACTTCTAACAACATGGGTTACAAATGACATGCACTTCCATAGACACAATGGTAATACCACAATATTTAAAATAGGGTGAACACTGAGTGTTCTGATCAAAGTTGTGCTGTTTACTTACTAATTTGTAATTAAAAATGTAAATGTGTTACTACAACACTGATAATACCAGAACTTGAGCTACCCTACCCACCCACAACAATGAGCATTAGTCAATAGCATATCATCTGTTAGAACCTTTTCATTATAAGGTCACAATTTCAATAAAAGAATTAATTTGGTGTAAATTCAGTTTTAGATAAAAATACATTTTAAAGTAAGGGAATCTATTAAAGGTAAAGCTCAATATCTTTATCAACAATGAACATGTCAGAACTTTGTAATTCTATGTTCATGACATTAAATATATATGGCCTTTATGTTCTGTCACTGTGTGTAGAGAGTATTAAATATCCAGGATCTCAAAGTTGTTAACATCAGTGCCTATTATCTGACCTGACTTCTGGCTATAAGGCCTCACACAATCACGGAAACACTAAAGATAGCCTTATATGTTAGCACATTAGGACCTGATGGACCCAGAGAAAGGCTAAATGAGACAGGAGCTACAAAGAAAAATCTCTTGTGTTTAATTTTCAAATGAACATTTTGTTTAAGTAATGTTATTATTGTCGTGGCGAAAAATTCATCATCAGAAGGCTTTTTACCTAAAAATAAAGGCTATTAGGACTCGAGATAGACAGACAGAGTTTTAAGGCTTTATTGCAATAAATCAACCACACAGACTCAACCCAATTCGTCAGAATGAGATTGAGCCCCGAACATTACAGCAAATGAAGTTTTTATAACAATTTCTTATCTTTTTACCTCGTTTGATTAGCTAATTCTGCACCTGGTTTTACTGTCCATTATTCCTCTTGGTGTCTGTTCGGCTTATTTTGATTGGTCTAAGACTGGGTGGATGGCTTCCTCTTACCATCTTTGGGCTTTTCTTTTGTCATTTCCTATCTTTTCTGACCTCGCACGAATGAGCTCTCTTGCCCATCTTCTCTGACTCCCTTCTACTCCTGTCCAGCCAAACCTTGAGTTTCCATGGGAACCCTTATTATCTCTTTACTTTCCTATCACTGGCCCCCTCGTGGAATTTGTTATTTTTCTATGCTGTTCCCATTTTCTCTAACTGGTGAAGGCTTCAATTCCATATATGGGTTTCCTCTCATCATTTTCTTTCTTAAACCTTCGAAACTTTTTATAATAGTGACCTGAAGCTTAAGCTTTAATTAAAAAGAAATATAGTATGTGCTTTCATTTAATCATTGCTTGGCATGCTTGACTTGTCTTAATTTCTACACTAAAGTTAATTTCTAATATATTCTTCTGGTATTTTTGTTAATGCCTGAATTTACTAAGATTAAGATGGTAATTTGGTACACGGGTTCCCAACGCTAACCTAATCCTACTTACGTACATATATATGTCCATAGCCTGCAGCTCAGTCACCGTGTGAGGTGGCGTTGGGTCCCCCATCCCAACGCCTCCCACGTTGTTGGCTGCCTGCCTATATAAGGCCGTCCGTCGCTCCAGTCTCTTCATTCCCTTCTTTGCTTCGCCATGGGATTCACGTCTCCCTGCTGATAACTACAGCCTTTTTATTTAATCCACGGCTTCTCCGCTGTTTTATTGTTCATTTATTACGATTATAGTTATTGTGTAGGTATTTTAGACTTACTTTACATTGTTCAGGTACCCATTTCCTTTATCGTTCCAACCGTACCCGCATTAACATGTCTATCGAGGTGATCACCATCGATCAAAGAACTGTCACTTACTTTCCATGCCCGGAGATTACACCTATCTTTTCCATTCTCTGTGTTACATATTGCTGTTTAAGACATTGGTGCGTAAATGTAAAATTTTGCCATTTAACACTTGAAAGTGACAACGAACACAACGCATCAACCTCAGATGGGTGAAGGCAAATTTCACTCTTATAGTGCCCCTGTGTGTAAATATCTCCTCCATCACGTCCACCCCGACCTGTCCCAGTCATTAAACATAGACACATTTTCTCCAGAATAAAAGTGAGCCTGATAGCCGCACATGTAACAAGAGGAAAAATGGTCCATTCCATGAAACCATTGAAGTGACAGTTCTTTGTCGATGGTGATCATCGATGAACTATCGAATGGTTGGAATGAAAAGGAAATGGACTGAACAATGTAAGTAAGCTAAAATCCTACAAACTATTGTAATATGAACAATAAAACGCGGAAGCCGTGATTAATAAAGGCTGTAGTTATAGCGGGAGACATGAATCCGTGGCGTAAGGAAGAGAATGTAGACTGGGCGACGGAGGCCTTAGGCAGGCAGCCAACACGGGAAGCGTTAGGAGGGGGGACCAAATGCACCCTCACCACGGTGACTGAGCTGCGCTATGGGCATAAAATACGTAAGTAGGATTCAGTTAGCATTGGGAACCATGCCAAATTTCTTGAAGATGGGCCCATAAGTAACAAAGACTTTTAAAAAGTTCAATATGGCAGCCGACAGTGGCATCATACCACGAAATAAGTACCAAATTTCCCAGCCTTCTACCTACCGGGAAGTTGGAGTTAGTGCGTTGGAAGTTCAATATGGTGGCCGACGTGGCGTCCATATCACAAAAAAAAGTATGTACATTGGTTTTGGTTGGGCCCGGGAAACGCCTACTAAATTTCGTGAAGATGGGGCCATGAAAAAAGTTCAACATGGCAGGCGTTGTTGACCGTTATGACCTTTATCGTAGAATTTCGAAATGAAACCTGCTTAACTTTTGTAAAGTAAGCTGTAAGGAATGAACCTCCCAAAATTTTCCCGGCCTTCTACCTACAGGGGAAGTTGGGGAATTAGTGACGCATTGGAAAATAATATGGGCCGACAGTGGCCATACCACCGAAATAAGTACGTAGCATCGGTTTTGGTTTGTGCAGGGAAGCCACCTACCACCCTTTCGTGAAGATGGGTCAGCCTTCTACCTAAGTTGGAAAATTAGTGACATTGGAAAGTTCAATATGGCGGCCGAAGTGGCGTCATACCATGAAATAAGTAATGCATCGGTTTCAGTTAGCGCAGGGAAACTGTCTACCAAATTTCGTGAAGATGGGGCCATAAATAAGAAAGTTCAACATGGCTAACGCTTGTCAAGTTATGACCGTTACGTGTAGAATTTCAAATGAAACCTGCTTAACTTTTGTAAGTAAGCTGTAAGGAATAAGCCTGCCAAATTTCAGCCTTCTACCTACATGGGAAGTTGTGAGAATTAGTGATGAGTCAGTGAGTGAGTGAGTGAGTGAGTCAGTGAGGGCTTGACATGGCTGCACAATTTGTTTTTGAATAATTATCAATAAAGTCTTGCTTTCCTTACTTCTAAAACTGTGGGTTTTCCTGACATTTCCACAGTGATAGCTCAATCAACTTCTGTGCAGAATTAACACAACTAGCTTCCTATCAGTGTCTCCACTTCTAACAACATGGGTTACAAAATGACATGTACTTCCATAGACACAATGGTATACCACAATATTTAAAATAGGGTGAACACTGAGTGTTCTGATCAAAGTTGTGCTGTTCACTTACTAATTTGTAATTAAAATGTAAATGTGTTACTACAACACTGATAATACCAGAACTTGAGCTACCCTACCCACCCACAACAATGAGCATTAGTCAATAGCATATCATCTGTTAGAACCTTTTCATTATAAGGTCACATTTTCAATAAAAGAATTAATTTGGTGTAAATTCAGTTTTAGATAAAAATACATTTTAAAGTAAGGAAATCTATTAAAGGTAAAGCTCAATATCTTTATCAACAATGAATATGTCAGAACTTTGTAATTCTATGTTCATGACATTAAATATATATGGCCTTTATGTTCTGTCACTGTGTGTAGAGAGTATTAAATATCCAGGATCTCAAAGTTGTTAACATCAGTGCCTATTATCTGACCTGACTTCTGGCTATAAGGCCTCACACAATCACGGAAACACTAAAGATAGCCTTATATGTTAGCACATTAGGACCTGATGGACCCAGAGAAAGGCTAAATGAGACAGGAGCTACAAAGAAAAATGTCTTGTGTTTAATTTTCAAATGAACATTTTGCTTAAGTAATGTTATTATTGTTGCATGAAAATCATCATCATGAAGGCTTTTTTACCTAAAAATAAAGGCTATTAGGGACTCGAGATAGACAGAGCTTTAAGGCTTTATTGCAATAAATCAACCACACGGACTCAACCCAATTCGTCAGAATGAGATTGAGCCCCGAACATTACAGCAAATGAAGTTTTTATAACAATTTCTTATCTTTTTACCTCGTTTGATTAGCTAATTCTGCACCTGGTTTTACTGTCCATTATTCCTCTTGGTGTCTGTTCGGCTTATTTTGATTGGTCTAAGACTGGGTGGATGGCTTCCTCTTACCATCTTTGGGCTTTGCTTATGTCATTTCCTATCTTTTCTGACCTTGCATGAATGAGCTCTCTTGCCCATCTTCTCTGACTCCTTCTACTCCTGTCCAGCCGAACCTCGAGTTTCCATGGGAACCCTTATTATCTCTTTACTTTCCTATCACTGGCCCCCTCGTGGAATTTGTTATTTTTCTATGCTGTTCTATTTTCTCTAACTGGTGAAGGCTTCAATTCCATATATGGGTTTCCTCTCATCATTTTCTTTCTTAAACCTTCGAAACTTTTTATAATAGTGACCTGAAGCTTAAGCTTTAATTAAAAAGAAATATAGTATGTGCTTTCATTTAATTGGTTGCTTGGCATGCTTGACTTGTCTTAATTTCTACACTAAAGTTAATTTCTAATATATTCTTCTGGTATTTTGTTAATGCCTGAATTTACTAAGATTAAGATGGTAATTTGGTACGCGGGTTCCCAACGCTAACTGAATCCTACTTACGTACATATATACGGCCATATCAGGCTCACTCTTGATATCTGGAGAAACATTGTGTCTTATGTATTGAATGACTGGGACAGGTTCAAGATGTGGACTGATGACGGTACAGGAGATAATTATACTACACAGGAGCACTATAAGAGTGAAATGCTTAAGCCCTTCACCTATGGTTCTGCATGTGAGTTGATGGCTGCCACTGAATTGTTCGGTTGTCGCTTTCAAGTGTACCGAAATGGTCAAATATTTTACACCTTTGGACAACCGCCAATGCCTCTTAAACATCTTAGATTCACAGGTGACGATTTCAGTAGTGGACACTTTGATGTTTATTAATGTTTAAACTCTCAAAAGCTGGATGTGAAGTTATTGATGAAACTGGTTGTATACTTACAACGCTTGACAGATGCCGAATGTCTCTTCAACACGAGCTCAACAAATACTGTCGTAATTGAAACAAACCATGAAACTCAAGCCGATTATGACAGCAGCAATCCAAGCTGTGAGATTTGAAACAAGATTACTGTTCTTCGCAGCGCGCCTGTGGAAACTGAGAATAATAAAGTGCTCATAATTGGCGATTCCATAGTGCGGAATGTAAGAATTCCAAACTATGTTAAACCAGCAGTTAATGTTAAGTGCCTCGCAGGGGCCAAAATTTCTGGCATAGAGGCCGCATTGGACCGTGTTGCCAACGATGAAGTATCTACCTTATTGCTGCATGTCGGCACTAATGATATTTATTTACAGCAATCTGAGGTATTAAAGCAGAACTTCATCTCTATGCACCAAAGCTAAAACAAAATGTCGGAATTTAATTGTATCTGGTCCCTTACCAAGATTATATAGAGGGGATGTGATTTATAGCAGATTGCATTCCTTTCACTGCTGGCTAGAAACCTGGTGTGCAAATAAAAGCATAGTGTTTGTGAACAATTGGGATGATTTTTGGGAAAGGCCTGGATTTTTCAGAAGAGATGGTCTTCATCCTAACTGGAGGGGATCTTATGTATTATCCCAAAATATGGCAGCAAAGCTGCCTGGTTGACTGATTAGAGCACCATCCAGGCCACAGTCATGTTATCTTAAATCACAGGCTGTTGTTTATCCCACCTGTTATTTTCCTGAAGCTGTTACCTATAATCCCTGTTGTGGGGCATCCAGTAAATTTAGTCTTGATACAAACCTTAAATTAATTGATAACCAAAAAATAAGGTGTATAATTAGACCAAGGGATAAAACCAGACCCTCCACCAGGGGCATCTGTAATAGAAATTTACTTCAAATTAAAATAAAAATATATCAGCAGTTCAGAAAGAACCATGCAGTTTTAAATGCTGTTTATTGTTCACATGGCCAACTGTACGTTGCATGCTCAAGAGTAAGCTCAGCACAGCTTGGTCATATTACAACCGAGGGCCTAACTCACAATGTGGTATACAAAGAGATCCTTAACAAATAATTATTGGTATATTTTCCCTCAGTTTAAAAAGGTTTAATTTTCTTCTTAATAAAACTTTTGCTATTTGATATACATATAAATAGATATAATGTGTTGTGTGTATTATAACTGTAGTGCAAGTTTACAGTGGGGTGATTGTACTCAAACCGTTCTACAAGGAGCAATTGCTTGAGTGCATTTAAAGTTCTTGGGATTATATTTTCAACCGGAGGTCCGAACTCACATTTTGCAGTGGTATACAAAGAGATCCTTAACAAATAATTATTGGTATATGCTTTCCACTCAGTACAGTTATAAATACCCGGTTTAATTTTCTTCTTAATAAAACTTTTGGTATTTGGAGTACGCTGCAAAGCTGGTATTTTGATATACATATAAATAGATATAATGTGTATGTGTATAGATAGATAGATAGATATATAATGTGTGTGTGTATGTGTGTATATATATATATACAAATATACAGATAGATATATATATATATATATATATATATATATATATAATGTGTGTGATATGTATGTACAGTATGTATGTGTATATATTTAGAGAGATATAGATATATATATAGATATAGATATATATATATAGATATAGATATATATACTGTATATATAATGTGTGTGTGTATGTATGTGTATATATATATATATATATATGACAGCAACACTCATAACAGTGACAAAACAATTACATTGACAATCATGTTACGTTATTTTCAAAATGTTTCCTTTAATTTTTCATTACTTCTTTAACACACTATTCCGCTGCGAAGCGTGGGTATTTTGCTAGTATTATATAAATGTTACTTAAATTATAATCAAACTAATACCACAAATTTTTAAGACTTATTTATCCTACAACTGAATGTTTTACTTTGGTAATATATTCAAAGTCTGAAACAGTAACTGCTTTACTATTCGTCTTTAGTGTGCCTTGTTAAACAAAGTCTACTCTTTCATTTGAATTTTCAGTCAAACAACAATAGTAAAATATTTTAATTAATATGACTATGGTATATTAATTTGACTATGATATGAAAATTAATCATGAATCCCAAATGGGTATTTAATAAAAACAATCATGAGTAAAGAAGATTGTTTTCTCAGAGTTTGACTTCTCTGGTCGGTACCGCCAATATATTATTGCCATATCTAGAGTGCTGAGTGCTTCCCCATGCTTTCCAGAATCTCTTCAATGTGTGACATGAAATCCACAACAAACTTTGAAACTAAAGATGAAGCAAAACCCGGATACTGTTATCAGTGTTTGGTATTATGACTGATCATCTGCTCTAGGAACTCCCCAATCCTTTAATTACTCCAAACTTGAGCATTTATTTATTCTCTTCTTTAAATGTGACATGCTGTTCTTCAGGGCTTCAATAAGACTTATGTTTAGCAAGATGTGCCTTACAGTGCAAAAAGTTGTTTTTTTGGCAATTAATTATTTAAGCAAACTGATTTAAAAGATACAGAAAGTCTACAGACACATTGATGATAGCAAAGTTATGTCATTCCCTGAATTTGTGTCTATAGCTATATTCACATTAACAGGCTGAAGAGTTTCAAATCTGATTTTTTGCCTTAATGTGACAGAAACATTGCGTTTTCAGAGTTGTGTGGACACAGAAATACAATCTCTTCAAATCAAATTTGAGTCACTTTCATATGAAGTCATAGATTATATACGTATCTGATTCGTGGAAAAACAACATGAATGAGAATGGTCAGATTGAAATAGATTTTTTTTTTTTTGCCTATATGCATGGGTTGAGCGCTGTTGCCATCAGTCAGCACCAGCAGTGCTGTGTAACAACAATAGAGGATAGCTGTGAAAACAGCCACAGTTCTATCATTGCTGACTTCTTTCTTGTACGCACACATCTCTTGGTGCTGCAGTGCCAGCAAATGCTGCGAAAACATCAAAAGCTAGCCATCTGTCTTATTTTTTGCATTCTTAACCAAATCATGTACAGCTAGCATGAGTTGTCTCACAAATATTAAGTTTGTTTGTTATTGGTTATGCAGATGACTCATGCACAAACATATCAATGTACTCATGCATGCTGTTTTGGAGGATGGATGCGTTCTCATTACAGTTTGATACGGGTCACTTGTGCTTATGAATATGAACCGCCAACATAGGGAAATCATGGTTGAAGTTCTGCCGGAGGTGGGAGTTGAAGCTACTTCTGACAGGGGACTCTGCCAGCCGTTCCCAGCAGACCCTCACAACACGCTTTGGGCCTACCAGGTCTGACCGGCATCTTCCCCCACCATCGAAGCCAACTCACCACCAGGTGGTGATCAGTTGACAGCTCCGCCCCTCTCTTCACCCGAGTGTCCAAGACATATGGCCGCAAGTCCGACGACACGACCACAAAGTCGATCATCGACCTGAGGCCTAGGGTGTCCTGGTGCCAAGTGCACATATGAACACCCTTATGATTGAACATGGTGTTCGTTATGGACAATCCATGACGAGCACAGAAGTCCAATAACAAAACACCGCTCGGTTCAGATCGGGGCCATTCCTCCCAATCACGCCCTTCCAGGTCTCACTGTCATTGCCCACGGGAGCATTGAAGTCTCCCAGCAAAACGAGGGAATCCCCAGAAGGTATGCCCTCTAGCAACCCCTCCAGAGACTCCAAAAAGGGTGGATACTCCAAACTGCTGTTCGGCGCATACGCACAAACAACAGTCAGGACCCTTCCCCCACCCGGCGGAGGGAGGCCACCTCTCGCCCACGGGTAAACCCCAATGCACAGGCTCCAAGTCGGGGGGCAATAAGTATGCCCACACCTGCTCGGCGCCTTTCACCGGGGGCAACTCCAGAGTGGTAGAGAGTCCAGCCCCTCTCAAGGAGATTGGTTCCAGAGTCCAAGCTGTGCGCCGAGGTGAGTCCGACTATATCTAGCCGAACCTCTCGACCTCGCAAGCACTAGCTCAGGCTCCTTCCCTTCAGAGAGGTGACATTCCACGTCCCCAAGAGCCAGTTTCTGTAGCCGAGGATCAGACCGCCAAGGTCCCCGCCTTCGGCCACCACCCAACTCACACTGCACCCAACCTCCTTGGCCCCTCCCATAGGTGGTGAGCCCATGGGGAGGAGGACCCACGTTACCTCTTCGGCTGTGCCCGGCCGAGCCCCATGGGTGCAGGCCCGCCACCAGGCGCTGCCATCGAGCCCCACCTCCAGGCCTGGCTCCAGAGGGGGCCCGTGACCCAGTCCGGCAAGGGAAAACGCTTGTCCAAAGTTTTTGCTCTTCATCGGAGGTTTGTTGAACCGCTCTTTGTCTCATCCCTCACCTAGGACCAGTTTGCCTTGGTGGTTCTACCAGGCATAAAGCCCCGGACAACATAGCTCCTAGGATCATTGGGACATGCAAACCCCTCCACCACGATAAGGTGACGGTTCAAGGAAGGTGGTCGGTGCCTGTTGTGGCGGCAATCCCCGAACCCGTTGGTGGACACCGGCGGTGAGGGATGCCGTCAAGCTGAAGAAGGAGTCCTATAGGACTTTTTTGTCCTGTGGGTCTCTGGAGGCAGCTGATAGGTACCGCAGGCCAAGCGAACGCTGCTTCGGTTGTTGCTGAGGCAAAACTCGGGCATGGGAGGAGTTTGAGAGGCCATGGAGAACGACTTCGGACGGCTTCGAGGAGATTCTGGTCCACCGTCCGCGTCTCAGGAGGGGGAAGCAGTGCAGTGTCAACACCGTATATGGTGGGGATGGTGCGCTGCTGACCTCACTTCGACGCTTAGGGTCGGTGGGAGGAGTACTTCAAGACCTCCTCAATCCCACTAACATGCCTTCCACGAGGAAGCAGAGCCTGGGGACTCTGAGGTGGGCTCTCCCATCTCTGGGACTGAAGTCACCGAGGTGGTCAAAAACTCCTTGGTGGCAGGGCCCCGGGTGGATGAGATACGCGAGTTCCTTAAGGCTCTGGATGTTGTAGGACTGTCTTGGTTGACACGCCTCTGCAACATCGCATGGACATCGGGACAGTGCCTCTGGATTGGCAGACGGGTGGTGGTCCCCCTCTTTAAAAAGGGGACCGGAGGGTGTGTTCCAACTATAGAGGGATCACACTCCTCAGCCTCCCTGGAAAAGTCTATTCGGGGGTTCTAGTCGAACCTCGGATTCAGGAGGAACAGTGTGGTTTCCGTCCTGGTCGCGGAACAGTGGACCAGCTCTTCACCCTTAGCAGAGTCCTGGAGGGTGCATGGGAGTTTGCCCGACCGGTCTACATGTGTTTTGTGGACTTGGAAAAGGCATTCGACCGGTCCCTCGGGAATCCTGTGGGGTGCTCGGGAGTATGGGGTACCGGACCCCTGATAAGAGCTGTTCGGTCTCTGTACAACCGTGTCAGAGCTTGGTCCGCATTGCCGCAGTAAGTCGAGCCCGTTTCCAGTGAGAGTTGGACTCCGCCAGGGCTGCCCTTTGTCACCGATTCTGTTCATAACTTTTATGGACAGAATTTCTAGGCGCAGCCTGGGTGTTGAAGGGGTCCGGTTTGGTGGACTCAGGATTGGGTCACTGCTTTTTGCAGATGATGTTGTCCTGTTTGCTTCATCAGGCCGTGATCTTCAGCTCTCTGGATCGGTTCGCAGCTGAGTGTGAAGCGGCTGGGATGAGAATCAGCACCTCCAAATCCGAGAGCATGGTCCTCAGCCGGAAAAGGGTGGAGTGCTCTCTCAGGGTTGGGGGAGAGATCCTGCCCCAAGTGGAGGAGTTCAAGTATCTCGGGGTCTTGTTCAAGAGTGAGGGAAGAATGGAGCGTGAGATCACAGGCGGATCGGTGCGGCGTCCGCAGTGATGCGGGCTCTGCATCGGTCTGTCGTGGTGAAAAAGGAGCTGAGCCGTAAGGCAAAGCTCTCAATTTACCAGTCTATCTACGCTCCTACCCTCACCTATGGTCATGAGCTATGGGTAGTGACCGAAAGAACGAGATCGCGAATACAAGCGGCTGAAATGAGTTTCCTCCGCAGGGTGTCTGGGCTTTCCCTTAAAGATAGGGTGAGAAGCTCAGTCATCCGGGAGGGGCTCAGAGTAGAGCCACTGCTCCTCCGCATCGAGAGGAGTCAGATGAGGTGGCTCGGGCATCTGATCAGGATGCCTCCTGGACGCCTCCCTGGTGAGGTGTTCCGGCACGCCCAACCGGGAGGAGGCCCGGGAAGACCCAGGACACGCTGGAGGGACTATGTCTCCCGGCTGGCCTGGGAACGCCTTGGGATTCTCCCGGAAGAGCTGGAAGAAGTGGCCGGGGAGAGGGAAGTCTGGACCTCTCTGCTTAAGCTGCTACCCCCGCGACCCGACCTCAGATAAGCGGAAGAGGATGGATGGATGGATGGACATAGGGAAATCTGCTCTGAGCAATATATTAGAATTGAGCAATAAGGCTTGTCATGTGAACATAGCTTTTTTACTTTAGAGAGTGTCAATTTCATGACACTTCTTTAATAAATTCATGTTTAGGGATTATAGCGCCAATTTATCCCCATGAATTTTTACGTTAAAATTGCCAATTCTGATTTTTCTTTCTATTACAGCAGGGATCCTGCAAGCATGCTAGAAATGCACAAGGGTCGCATAGAATGAGCACTACAACATTGTCTCTATTGTTGAATTTCCTGTCAATCATAAACACGCTAGGATTTATTTTTAACCTACATTAAAGTTCATAACTCTTTAATTAGTTTAAAAATAAACTATGTTGCCTGACCAGTTAGTATCTCACAAGGAATACCCATTTGAACAAATATATTGGTCAATACCTTTCCCACATTTGCTGTATTTGATTTTAACATGGGAATTATTTATGACATGAAATAACATAACTGGCTATCAATAAGATATATCAGTAGACCACATTGGGAAGCATACCACCTATGTCACATCCTATTTTTTGATGAAGCTTCAATAATCAGCAAAGAAATTAAAGGCACCCATTAAAGGGAATAGTTCTGCATTGACTATATCAAAGCACAGAAAATGTTTAACCTTTGGCTGCAGAGCTGTTTCAGAGCCAAGGAATCTGAAAGGTCTCATAAGTGTCCCAAATAAAAGACTTATAACCTATTACAGCTAGGAATGACAACCTGTCTTATGTATTCTATACTTTTCAATTGCTTACTACATAATAGAAAAACCCTTTAACTATAATGAAAAGAAGTGTGGGCAGCTATTCAGATTTAACAATATACAGCATTTGTGTTTGCCTTCCTCTTGTGATTGTTTAAAAAAAGATGTCAAAGTGGAATCACCCATTTTTTGGGAGAAGCTAGCTTTCTCTGCTTTCTCTTTTATTTAGCAGGACAGGCAGAGGACTTTGGAAGAGCTCATTTAAAATGTCAGGTATTTCCTCACTGCCCTCTTCACCTTCAATATCTAAAACATAAGGTAAAAATCTATCCTATTGTGTGAGTGTCCTGTAAAGAGAATCAAGTCCCTTTAAACACCTTAAGACGTATTGATTTTTCACTGCCTGTATCATCAGTCAGCTATGTTAGCTGCCAATGCTTCAGCTGCTAAAGTTGGTAAATGAGCTACAGGAACATTAACAGCAGTCCCCAATTAAGGGTCCTGCAGTTTCAATATATACTGTGTATATATGTGTATATATATATATATATATATATATATATAAAGTATTAATAACATTATGTATTTATACAGTATATGTGATTGATATGAGAGATATGGACATTGCCTTGAAGAAGCAACAATTTCCTCCTAAAACACAAAGAGGATTTAATGTGCAAGATGTTTGTTTCATCTGTAAACTTCCAAGAAATTTTGCTTTGACAAAATATTGGAAATTTCAGTCACTTTTTCAGACTTTTCAATAATATGTCTTACTACACAACAGTGTTGATGTATACTTTTTACACTGTGGTTACTCGTCTCACATACTTGACATATACTTGACACAGCACAGAATGGACTTAAAATGTGTGTATATATTCAAATGATATCCTACAGTCCTGTAAATAACTGTTATGTCACTACACTCTCAAGTGAGCCATAATAGAGGTAAGCAAGCTAAGCTGGACAGGATATCCTATTCATAGCACCATTTTCTGCACAACTGACTCGACACAGCTTTCCCTTCCATAAGCACCTAAAGCAGCCTGTAGTGTATCTAGTTACAGCATTTGTTTGAATTAACATAGACTGACACTGGATCCAGTTGTCCTATGAAGAATCATTTCAATGTTCATCTTATTATTCTACACATCTCAGAACTAGTGATGAGCAAACTCCAAGGTGTTCGCTTCGCCTTGAGATCAGTGAAGTTTGGAAACATTGTCAAACTTGGCAAAATGCATTGAAGTCAATGGGGAAGGACTAAATAAACTAGATTTGACTGACTTATAATGGTTCAATCATCTTCAATTTCCTCCTGAGAAGTAGGGAAACGTCTGTCAACTAAGCTAAACCAATTCGTGTGCTAAAAATGGTGACTTGAGCTGTGCAGCAGCAGTTCCAACCACTACATCACTGTGCCACTAAAAGAGAAAAAACACAGTCAGAGGCACGCAATCAATTATTTTTGCAAAATAAAGCAGAAATACCAAAATTGTAGTCAAAAGTCAGAAATAATCTGTAGGTCTTTTAAAGGCAGAAAATTCAAAGAGGCGTGTCACGATTGTAGCCGCTGGGTCATTTTATTTTTTGAAGTTATACTGAAGGCTGTCCAAACTGTCTTTGCTGATTTTTTTCTCTTTTTCTTCTATCAAAAGATAGAATATATAAGTAGTAATAAATCTTTCGTTATAATTATTATTTCATAGAGTCTCCTGTGTTTTAGCAGACTCCTTTAAGGTTTGTTTTTTTATCTCCATATGACTAATTATGCATGCATAGGGCACGTGCGTCCTCCTCTTATACTGATGTCGAACTCGAAGATTGACCTGCACATATGGCAACAAGCACAGATAACTCTTTATTTATGCTGCATTTGTTTCAGAAAAATACAATTTTGAGATCCTGCATTATTTACTTATCTGTTCTACCACAAAGTCCCACAGACTCTGTAATATAAATGATAAGAATTATATACCCAGGGGGAGGTCCCATCTAAAGTTGACTGTTACAGCTCTGGGGATGTCGCATTGGCCTCACAAAGCATTATGGGGAATGTGGGAAAATTAGTTTTCCTAAACCAGATGAATTATCAGTAAATGATTCGAGAAACAAGGGTTAATGTGATCACAGCAAATTTCTGCAGATAATCCTTTGGTGAAATTCACTGATCATAAATACTTTACTGGCACAGACTGAAGAGATTGAAACCGACCTGCATAAAAACATGTGACCTTTCCGATCTAGAGATAATTTTATCTAACAATAGAAAATATATTGCAGATTTTGAGAAAGAACAACAGGTTAAAAAAAAATTACTTGAGATTTTAAAGACTACACATTTGGTATTCACTTCCAGTTCCTCTCTGATGACATAATTTCCTGTTTCTCTCTATATAACCACCATGTTTGCCTGTTTGTTTTGTTCTTGGTTATGAACTTATCTGTACCACTTGAACCACATCTTTTGCTACAACTTTGGCAAGTGTACAATTTCAAGTATACAGGCGGTTGCCGCAAAACCTCTTTCCTGTGTTGTCTGGATCATTTTACACATTCAACTGATCAGCTTGTACAGTATATTTATGTCCTTTTCCTTTTTCTGAGGCTTAGTTGTGTTTTTATGTTCTAGATTATGATTTTGCAAATGTGTTAGGATAGGTAAATGACTTAAGGTTACGTTGTATTTTGACTTACACCAAAATTCGGGTTACATCACTGTCATAGGAACGGAGCTGTGTCGTAACCCGAGGACCCCCTGTATAAGCAATCATTTTTCTAACACTTTAAAAAACCGAAAGAACTGTAGCATAAAAGGAGAAATTTATATGATATGGGCAAGCTTACAAGGGCTGTACAATTTAGAATCTCAGAAAATAAAGGTATGATTAGAAACTGGGTCACGAGCCAGTTGGTCCCCTGATATTTCATACAGATACAATGTTCTATTTCAGACATAAAATTGAGAGTTTTGGAGGTAGTTGATCTACACCCCTGTGTTGTTTATAAAAAATTATTGTGGGTAGGGTTTTGTTGGACATTTTAAAGTGGCTGTGCTCCATACTCAGATTTGAATATTCTTGAAAAGGGGACTAATACAGTTCTAAAATCAATGGATAATTTATTCCTTATCCATTTACAGCAACAATTCACTCTCCTTTTCAAATTCAACATATTTGTCCTAGCCTACTAAATCTGCATATGGAACATTTTTACATTGTCCAGTAGACCTCGTGGGATTCTGGTACTCAGGTGGTGACATTTTATTTTATGTTTGTTCTCCAAATCCAGAGTTTGAAGTAACGGTTGCCTATGGGTTTGATTTGACATTTACTTTTTAGACTTCATGCATGGTGATGTGTACCTTGAGACATTTTTCTCTGGGGCAAGAAATACATATTCTGTTTGTAGTAAATTTGATTGTTTGAGACTAATGTAATGGTAAAGTTATTTTCTTGTTTTCTTATCAATATTCTCTGTTATACACTGGATGTGCTACATAATGAACTAGTGGTATATAGGAATGTCTGATGGTACTCCCAAAATCCCGTAATCATCCTTTATTTAATAATGAGTTATTATTATTATAAATTTATTTCTATGCTATTGTTTTAATGATTTTTATATCCTGCCTTGATGTCTGCTTTCCTTGTGATTGGTGGTTTCTCCATTGGTTAACATTTTGATTAATGTGATCATTAGGCTGTTTTTTTATATGTGATCATTTTTTTGTCTGTCCAACTTGTACTGTGACATGGCATACTATCTGATGTAAAGCTGGTAATATGTATAAACAGGTCAGTTTAATTATTTGTATGGCCGTACTGTATGTACATGACTGACTTTATATAATAATAATTTATTGGTTTCATAATGTTTAATTTGAAAAGAAATAAAAACATTTGATTTCAATTTCAAGGTCAGTGTATATGCCAGCTGCCAGAAAAAAAGAAACATGAAGTGCGGAAAATCTAATTTGTTTTGCACTATAATATTTTAAACCTTCTTTTAAAAATTTAAGACTTTAATTTAGACACTCACTGAGACAAAGTTTCAATTATTATTCTTTTTAAAAGTGTACTTTCAATATTTAAATATTAAGGTTAATATAGTATTTGGTATTGCAAATGTTAAAATAACAGAGTGCAATTTTAATTTAAAAGTAAAAAACACAACAATAAAACTAAATAATAATTGTAGTGTCCTCAAATTACATATTACCATCTTTTAGCTAAAAATATGCACCATTTTGGAAGCAAACATCACTTTGTATCTGTCTTCTGCCGTGGCTAAGGTCACAAATGTTTTGTGTTTCTATTGTCATGGATTACAGCTTGCAGCTTAAAATGCTCAACTCAGATTTTCTAACATTGTCAGCAGATTTTTGCTAATTGCCTGTGATAATCAGTGGTAAAAAGAAGGTACTGGGCATTGCATATTGCATGACTTTTTACCAATCTTCATTCTTGTCAAAAGCAACTAACCAAATTCTACATTTTAAAGACTTTGAAATAATTATCGATATTGATACAAATTCCTATATTAGATAAATACTCCACTGCCACTACTAATCTGATGTCCTTTCCTTAATTATGATAAATATTTGCACTTCATTTTTAACTGTTTTAATTTAATTAAAAGTTTGTACACTGTGAAGAGTGTGCCACCACCTTATATATCTGTGACATCATGTGTTACAATCAAACAGCAATGGGTGTCATCATTAACAATAATATGGCAACGGCTATATTAAGAAAGGCACAGTGGATGTTTTATCTGAAGCCACGCCTCTCATCTTTAGGGAATGAGTGCCATAATTTGGTGGACCCTAGGTACAAATCATTAATTACTCAGACCAGGATGGAATTAAATTCCCAACTTCTCCAAAAGGACGAATTTGAGGTCCAGTACATGTGGATGTGATATTTTTGTCTGTGGCAAAACCTAATAAATTGCTGGCTCTAAGGCTCAGAAGATATAATCAGTTTGTCTCATTTACTGATATGAAACCTAAGATGGGACTCAGAATGATTAAAAATACTTGTAATCTCTTGTTCTATGTGTATCTTTGATGTCATTCCTTTGTATTCATGTGTGTGTTCATGTCTCGTGTCCGCTCTCACTCTCTCTGAAATGAGTTCCCATTAAAGGTTGCCTCTAGGATTCTCATTATTTTCAAGGTACCTTTCTCACCTTGGGCAACATGGTGGTGCAGTGGTAGTGCTGCTGCTTCATAGTAAGGAGACCTGGGTTTGCTTCCTGGGTCCTCCCTTTGCATGTTCTCCCGTGTCTGCAAGGCTTTCTTCTGGGTGCTCCGGTTTCTTCCTCAGTCCAAAACATGCAGGTTAGGTGCATTCGGATCCTAAATTGTCCTTGGTGTATGTGTGTGTGACCTGTGGTGGGCTGGCACCCTACCCAGGGTTTGTTCCTGTCTTGTGCCCTGTGCTGGCTGGGATCGGCTCCAGCAGACCCCGTGGCCCAGTGTTAGGATATAGCGGGTTGGAGAATGACTGACTGACTGATGACTTTCTCGCCTCCTATTCACTTTAATACTTTTAGTCTTTGACGGCAACTCTGTCAGCGGGTGTCTTATACCTTTACTAACGCCTCTTCAGCAAAACTCCCGCTCTCAAGCACATTACAAGGCACTTTTCTCACCTCCTGTTCGATATTATAAAGGCATTCCTTCTATGTCGTTAATCCTCCTCGCAGCTCACACTCACAATTCCTCTTTCAGACCGCATCACCAAAGTCAAACTAACCAATCAGATCACTCTAAGGGACTAGACACACAGACCTTTTATTTTTATTTGTATTTTATTATATAGTATATTATTTACAGAAAAGTCTTATCTTTGTCTCTAATCATTGTTCTTTTCTAAAAGGTATGCCCCTCCATAAGCTCACTTAGAAAAGGACACAATTGGAGAAAACTTTCCATATAATTGTCCTGTGTCAGATTTAAGAGTGGCAGTGACCAATAAATTTTTCTTGTAAGGTATATCAGAAGGATGGACAGTATACTATTAGCAGAAATTACCAAAGTTCGTAAGTCACAAAGTCATTTTTCAAAGGAAGGTTATAACCAGAAACTAAATTAAATAGATTTGTTCAAGAAAAAAAATCTCTTGCTTCACTTACACAAAGTTCAAACCCTGTTTTACCATAGATCACATCAAAGGGTCAGACAACAAAACACCACTCAAGAAAAATAATCTTCAGGATAGCACCAATGTGGCATCACCGTCATAATGGTATAATTATAAATAGGCAAAAACATTGCCATCAGTGTTTTTTACTGAATCCAGCACATATTTTGTAAATGTAACTCTCTTTTTCATCCTTTTAGTGCCCTTCCCTCAATCCTTTCTACTAACATTTGTTTCCTCAACTTATATATTTCTCTTCCTTGACCACTAATGTCATTCTTTCAGCAGATGATCCTTTAATTAAGTACCATTGCTGCAAAAGTTTCACTGGCTTCTCATCAAAAGGTCCAAAACTATGTTAATGCCAGTTACTGGAAATTGTTTGACAAACTTACACTTCTTGAGCTTTTCTACATCCCAGATTAATGAACCAACCTGCTCCAATCTTAAGAAGAGTATTTCTGTGTGCAGCTGGGCAGGTGGGAAGCTCTGTTGTGGGTGAGAAGTGATGTGAAATACTGACTTTCCAGCGTTTCATTTTGCTTTATTTTGCCTTGATGGTTGGTCTTTGGTCCTCTCTTGCCACTGTTCAGAACTTTTTCCTAACAACTTCTTTGCAGAGCTGTGTGGGATTGAGGCTTTAGGGTGAAAGTGGGAAGGGTTTCTATACTTTTCAATTGTCTTATTTAATTAATGAGATAGTTTTTCTTTTGCATTTGTTCTACTCAATGAAATTTCACAGAAATAATCAGAGGAATAACACATTCCAAATAACAACATAACTCTATTAAATTTTTAATTTATAAATAACTTATATCAAGATTCTTTTATTTTCTTATTTATAAATATGATATATCAAGTTTAATTTTATCGTAAGGCCTTGCTAGACTCTTTTCTATTTTAATAAACAAGGTGTTTCTTTTCTGACAATCCATAAATAAAAATTTCAAATTTAATATTATTGCCTCACTGGAATTGTCAACAATATAATTTAAAATTAAAAAAAAAAATCCCAAAGGACAACTGCAAATGGAAAGATTTTATATGTTTGGATTTATCATTGCATCTTTCCTCACTATCTCATGAAAACACACTTAGCAATAACACATTTTTAAACTGTTGGAAGACAAAAGCTTTCTGCCAAAATGATACACTTGACTGATTCTTACCTTTCAATAACATCTGCCATGTGTTAATATCTTCTACTAGTACTAGTTATCTAAAATCTTGTTAAAAATAAAATAGCACTGTATTGTACTGGAAAAGCTATTTATATCTTTATTTGACAACACTGACAATAATTCCTTCAACCAAAGATCTAATCCGCTTATCCAGTTCAGATTTAATGGGAGTAATGGTCTAACCTGATGGATTGTATCCAAAGAAGGAAACTAAACTAAAGTTGGCATCAGCCCATCATACAGCAAACTTAGGAATAAACCCATGAACATTAAATCTAACACATACTGTACTTTTAATATATATATACAGTATATATATATATATATATATATATATATATATATATATATATATATATATATATAAAATTCATTTTGGCCTACAATTCACAATGAAAGGTGTTTTTGACACCAAAAATAAATCTTTGTCAATATACTCTCCAAAGTGCATACATTTGAAAACACTGGGTGTTGTATTGAAATGTGGATGAAGAAAGCTGACCTTTTTAAAAATGTGTGTTACGTGATCAGGCACTGACATCATTTTTATTGTAATTCCCTTTAATGATCTCATCTTTACTGTGCTTTGAAACATTTGAAACATGCATACCTAATAGGAAATATTAACAAATAAAACTGACAGAAAATGATCTTAAAATGCTAGTATGGATGAGAAACATTTAAAATGAACACTGTGTCTTCACATTTATTTCTGTTATTGGAGATTACGAGTGACGGTCTAATTAAAAAGCCACCAGGAACACTCCCAGGGCCAGCTTAAACTAAGCCGCCTCATTCCATTCAGGAAGCCAGAGTCAGGTGGAAGAGGCCGAAGCTTGCTGGAGGATGAGTGGAGGCAAGAGAATGGAAGAGCGTGAAATTGAGAGAGAGAGAAGGAAGGAAGGAAAGAAAAAGAGTGTGTTTTTGTGCTTGGCGCTTTGGATTGTGTTGCTTTAGGGAGGTAGAGAAAAGCACTTCCCTACAGAAAGAAAAATGTGTACTGTACAACGCTTGTGTCTCTGCCTGTCTGTGTCGGTTAGGGCGGCTGTACAGTTGTGCTTGAAAATTCGTGAACCCTTTAGAATTTTCTATATTTCTGCATAAATATGACCTAAAACATCATCAGATTTTCACTCAAGTCCTAAAAGTAGGTAAAGAGAAACCAGTTAAACAAATGAGACAAAAATATTATACTTGGTCATTTATTTATTGAGGAAAATGATCGAATATTACATATTTGTGAGTGGCAAAAGTATGTGAACCTTTGCTTTCAGTATCTGATGTGACCCCCCTTTGCAGCAATAACTGCAACTAAACGTTTCTGGTAACTTTTGATCATTCCTGCACACCAGTTTGGAGGAATTTTAGCCCATTCCTCCGTACAGAAAAGCTTCAACTCTGGGAGGTTGGTGGGTTTCCTCACGTTAACTGCTCGCTTCAGGTCCTTCCACAATATTTCGATTGGATTAAGGTCAGGACTTTGACTTGGCCATTCCAAAACATTAACTTTATTCTTCTTTAACCATTCTTTGTTAGAACGACTTCTGTGCTTAGGGTCGTTGTCTTGCTGCATGACCCACCTTCTCTTGAAATTCAGTTCATGGACAGATGTCCTGACATTTTCCTTTAGAATTCTCTGATATAATTCAGAATTCATTGTTCCATCAATGCAGGCAAGCCGTCCAGATCCAGATGCAGCAAAACAGGCCCAAAACATGATACTACCACCACTATGTTTCACAGATGGGATAAGGTTCTTATGCTAGAATGCAGTGTTTTCCTTTCTCCAAACATAACACTTTTCATTTAAACCAAAAAGTTCTATTTTGGTCTCATCTCTCCACAAAACATTCTTCCAATAGCCTTCTGGTTTGTCCATGTAATCTTTAGCAAACTGCAGATGAGCAGCAATTTTTTTTTTGAAGAGCAGTGGCTTTCTCCTTGCAACCCTGCCATGCACACCATTGTTGTTCAGTGTTCTCCTGATGGTGGACTTATGAACATGAACATTAGCCAATGTGATAGAGGCCTTCAGTTGCTTAGAAGTTACCCTGGTGTCCTTTGTGACCACGCCGACTATTACACACCTTGCTCTTGTAGTGATCTTTGTTGGTTGACCACTCCTGGGGAGAGTAACAATGGTCTTGAATTTCCTCCATTTCTACACAATCTGTTTGACTGTGGATTGGTGGAGTCCAAACTATTTAGAGATGGTTTTGTAACTTTTTCCAGCCTGATGAGCATCAACAACTCTTTTTCTGAGTTCCTCAGAAATCTCCTTTGTTCGTGCCATGATACACTTCCACAAACATGTGTTGTGAAGAGCAGACTTTGATAGATCCATGTTCTTTAAATAACACAGAGTGCCCAGTCACACCTGATTGTCATCCCATTGATTGAAAACACCTGACTCGAATTTCACCTTCAAACTAACTGCTAATCCTTGAGGTTCACATACTTTTGCCACTTTCAAATATGTAATATTCGATCATTTTCCTCAATAAATAAATGACAAAGTATAATAATTTTTGTCTCATTTGTTTAACTGGTTCCTCTTTATCTACTTTTAGGACTTGAGTGAAAATCTGATGATGTTTTAGGTCATATTTATGCAGTAATATAGAAAATTCCAAAGGTTTCACAAACTTTCAAGCACAACTGTAAGTGCCTCGGTGATCCACATACTTTATATATTCAATGTGCGCCATAACAGATTAACAAAAGACTACTTCCACTTTTACTCTACTCTCATGCCACATAGGTACCTCTGTGTTCATCACAATTGTATGTTTTGCCCCATGTCTCTTTTGAAGCTGTCTTTTTCTTTGTTGGACACTGTAGTGGGTTTTTAAAGTCAACCAGTAGCCACAGGAGCAAAGTTTGGACTGAGTGGGAAAAAATTAGAACTTTGGCAGGGCAGGCTCTAGTGGACCTTATGGCAATCTTAAAACCCTTTTACAAAGTGATTCTCATATTGTTATTTTATCCTTTGATACAGTACTACTTCACCTATATAATACTGTGCTTGTAATCTGGTAGTTTAAATAGATTATTAATTTTTTTATATGTACTGTACATTCATGTACTGTATACATTTTATGTGGAGTATAGTCTTCATGAATTTTATAATTTTTGATAAATTATGCTAAAGAAAAAGAGCAGATTACTACAGATATTAGGTAAATGAATATAAATTTGACTTGGCATGTTAGAAATTAGTATGTTTTACTTATAAAATTGATAAATACATATAATACAAAAAATATAACACTATCCTCTTTAAACCCCTGTGTGCGTCCAGGTGTCCGTGTGTGTGTGTCTTCTGGTGAAATGCGCATGTGCGGGGCCACACGTGTTACAGGCGCGCGAGGGAGACACACACAGAGGCGCGCGCATGCATTGTTGCAATGTTGCTTTTCTTAGTTGTTTATTAAATTATGGATTTTTCAAATGTTGATTTTTTTCCCTGTGTTTAAAACTCATTAAAAAAAGTGTTTTTAGTGAGCGGTTCATAGCCCTATAGCGCGAACTCTTGCAGTGTTAGTTTTCTCTGTTGTTCAAGGTTTTCTCAGTGTTATTCAATGTTTTTATATTTAGTTTACTATTACGCTGTGCATTCTATGGTATTATTAACTATATTTGTGCTTAAAAACTTAAATAAAATATATATTTACATACAGTTCATACGGTCTGGAACGGATGAATTGTATTTACATACAATCCTATGGGGGAAATTACTTTGGTTCACGACCAAATCAGGTTTCGACCAGGGTTTTGGAACGAATTATGGTCGTCAACCGAGGTTCCAGTGTATTACTGTCATTGAAAATTACAGGCATATGGAAAAACAAACCAGTATTACTGCGAGAGAAAATTAAAGGCACACAATACAGGGACGCATATTACAGCCACATACAAAGTCCCTTGCCATTTAATATAGACTGTACCTACTAATGTTTATGCACTACTGTTCTAGTGCCCGTTATTGTAACGGGCTTAATGTCTAGTAACATAATATACATTTAAGGATAGGTTTGGTATTTTTCAAGTCATAATTATTTCTTCACAGTAAATACAGGTATACTGTATATTAATTTTCCACATGTAATTATGGTCTAAAGTGACATATCCATCCATCCATTTTCTAACCCGGTGAATCCGAACACAGGGTCCACGGGGATCTGCTGGAGCCAATCTCAGCCAACACAGGGCACAAGGCAGGAACCAATCCCGGGCAGGGGTGCCAACCCACCGCAGAAAATGACATATTTTTTGTAAATTAAAAAAAAAAACACCTAGCCTGCTTTTGTGCTTTAAATTGGAGGTAAAGATCACTGGGATCCAACTAACTTCTTTACTGAATGTTTTCATTTTCCAAGCCAAGAGTATGTAAAGTATTGATCTGCATGCATATTTCAAAAAAGCATATCTGTGTCATATTAGGATGGAAAAAAAAGTGAAAAGCAAAACATTTTTGTTAGATTCAGACATATTAAATGGAAGGTCAGCTGTGTCATTCACTTCACTGGTTGTCTTCCTCCATCACATCATTTGGGGCCAGAGGTATAGCATCACCTCAAAGAAGTGTCTTCCAGTGCTGCTACTGACATTATTGAATATTCACACCTGGATGTGAACTGTTCTGTCTGTTCTGTAAAAAGCTCGACTGATATTTTTATTGTGTTATTACGCAAACATATTGCCTATTGCTGCACCTATCATCATGCACGTGCATAATTCGGTAGTCTAGAAAAAGAAAGGGTGAAAATGTGCATAGCATGCAATCAGGTGACAAGAGCTGATAGGCATTAGTGCTGACTGATAAATCATAGTTTTATTGTCACTGGAATGTGAATATGCATGATATACACATCACAAAAGTCTGTCTGAAACATGTTGAATAAATCATTTTATTTACTTGTGCCATGCATTCATGCTCAACATGCAAAAATTTGACCTATGAGATGGAGCTCTGGATGCATGGGCTATGTATTCACACCATTTGGCCAATCAGATGAAGCCCCAAATTAATTTGTGTCTCCTTTTTTGCTGATTTAGAGGTTAGCTAGCTCTATGGCTTAGGAAAGATAGAAGAGAGAGGAAAATGTGGTTGACGAAGACCTGGTTGAGAAAAAGAGTAGCACTTCTGCGGTTTAAAATTATTTGGATTCTACAGCCTACTTCCTGACGGAACACACCAGAGGAAACATCACATGTGGACTACATAACGCTTTGGCTAGATGGCATTTGCAGTAGGAGCAGCTAGTTTACATCACCACTGACAAACAGTCAAACATTTTGAAGGCCACAAAACTCAACCACTGAGGCTCAAAACATGGAACCACTCAACAACACGAAGGCAAAAGGATCATTGGGAAGTTTGCTCAAAGAAAATCCAAGTTCCACTCTCACTGCATCTTCCATGCAATTGGAGCAAGGTGTTGAATCTGTCCCCCACCATTAACAGTGAGGAAGACCTTTGGGCTTAGTGGAATATCCAGCAGATCACCTACCCAAAGATCAGCAAATAGTTCTAAGATATCTTTGTATACCTGCCACTAGTTCACCCTTGGATAGACTCTTCAGCACATCAGGGAATGTCAACATGAGTATTTAAAACTTAGCAAAGTTTACATGTTAGGTCACTCGGCAAAAACCTTCTCCAAAGGGAATAATCAAGGTAGATATTTTTCCCGGTTTTATTTAATTTTAATTTGATTTAATGGATCTATTCTGTTTTAGTTTTCCTTCTGATACTATGCATCTCTGCAGCTTGGTGGGCAGAGTTGTGGGCCTTGACAATTGTTATGGGGAACATTACACTTTAAATTGTTTATGTAATTTTTAATGTTTAATTTATATTTATTCAATTATTGAAGTTATTTCACCCTAGACATTTTTTTTATTTTAAGAGATGTTTTTGTTGAGTTTAGAAGAAAATATTTTATAGGGAAATGGAATTTAAACTTTAATTTCTTACAGTTGTAAAGTCCTATTTAAGTTAATGTTTTGTTTTATTGGTTTAATTATTCAATTTGCTCAATACAAGCATGTTCAAAATAACTTATTTCATTTCTTGATTCAGTGGGCATAGGCTTTTCAATGTTTGGAGTCTATGGTAGTAGAGTACCTATTAAAGCAGAAAGACATAGGAGCTGTATACCGGTAGCTAAGATGTACACTTTAAAATTTATTTATTGAAATTCGTATCCTCATCTCATGAACAATTTTATTGCACATTGCAGATTTTCCTCATACTGTGCAGACCAAATAGGCATACATTTAATTTTAATCAGGCTGAAATTTAGTAAGTTTATTACAAAGTCTCTGTCATTGGCAGAGTGGTAGCACAGAACTATCTTTCCTGCCTCTCAGCAGCCAGGGTCTGCATTTTAACTGTGTGTTTATGGGTTGATTGGTATCAGTAAGTTTCACTGTTATTACCATATTGTCTGCAAGAGCAACTACAAATGCTATAAATTGGTTTGTGGTGGCTCAATCCGTTTTATCGTGGTTTGTCACAGTTGCACATTCTGCTTTTTTGATTTTCTTACTGTACTGAATTATTGGTCTGAACCCTTATATAAATGAAAGACTTCACATTTTGATTTATAATAATTTTGTAAACCTTTCTAAAAACATGTTTTTGCTTTTTGTTCTTAAAGGCTATTGAGTGTAGACTGATGGGAAAAATGGAAAATGTATCTATTTAAACTTAAATCTACAACACAATAAAATGTGCAGGAAGTAAAGTGGTCTGAATACTTTCTGAATCAACTGTAGTTGAATCTGTGAGGATTTCCTTTGCTCGCCTGTCAAGTGTGAGTGCATTTCAAAACAAAAACCACTAACAAGGTGAAAAGAAATAAGCAACACAGTGCTAAAAAAGAGATCAACCTTAAAAGGAAGAAGACAAAAATGTGCCAAAATGCACAGGTGAAGAAATTGCTACAAGAGGATGCAAAGCAAGCCAGTAGAGAAAATCTGAACAGCTTATATAACCTACTGACCATCTTACAAAATATACAATTACCAAGTAAACACATCAAAAATCAATAAAACACATAACTGACTGAAGAACCTGACAGTATGAGTATGTGTGTGAGCATACTTCATTCAGCTTTAACTGCTATGTCAGCCAATGGGTTAAATTTCTTGTTATTGATATAACCATGCCACCAGTCATTAATGTAGATCCAAAGTACAATAAAATGGACTGCACCATCAAAAATAACACATTCACTGCTTAAGGAGCTGGGCCTCATGCTTAAAAGGTTAATTGATTTCTGTCCCAGCATTTTCAGTTCTGCTGTCACTAATTTTGCATTCCCCTCAATACTTTCGACATGGCTATTTATCTTGGTATCTCTGACCCTATAATAAGCAATGTTGAATAGACTTGCTTTAAACACAATGCAAGATGTACAGTATATGAAATAACATTATTTTGCTGGGTGGAACTCAAGCTTTCCACACAGCTCCACAAAACCGTGTATGTGTTAGGTCAAATGGAGTTCCATTTCTGCCCTGAATAAGTCTGGGTATGTTTATATATACAAACCCTGCAGTGGATTGGAGTTCCATTATTGTTGTTATGGTGCAAGGAACCCTAGCAGAATTGGATGATCTTAAAAATGGTGTCCCACAGGAGTCAGTGCTGTGACAACTGCAGTTTTAAATATATATAATTATTCTGGATAGAAGTTTAAATAACAAGCTAGTTAAGTTTGCAGAAAATACCAAGGAAGGTGGAATAGCAGCTAATCTAAAATCCAAATCATTATAGAAGGACCTGGATAGCATACAGACTTGTGCAGATTTGTGACAGATGAAAGCTTTGAATGCACAATGGAATATTGGAAATGTGAAAGTCTGATTAATGAGAAGGCCCTGGGAGTCACAGTGGACTCATCACTATCAACATCCTTACAGTGTACAGAAGCCATTAAGAAGGCTAACAGAATGTTGGGTTATATAGCACAATATGTAAAGTACAAGTCCAACGAGGTTATACTGGAGCTTTATAATGCTCTGGTGAGGCCTAATCTGGAGTATTGTGTGCAGTTTTGGTATCCAGTCTCCAAAAAAGTCAAGTTCAGTCGATGCTACTAAACTGATGCCAAAACTGACAAGTATGAGCTACAAAGAAAAATTAAATGCGTTTAGCATTGTCAGTTTAAGTTAATGGAGAGTAGAAGCAGACATGGTTAAAGTTTTTTTTTAAATAATTATAGGAATTATTACAATGGATCCAGACCATTACATTTAAATTTAGCTCAACAAGAACACAGAGACACAGTTGGAAACATAGGGAAAATATGTAAAATGTATCACATTTTAAATTTGATTTGATATTTAAGAAAAATCAATATGCAAAAGTCAGTACCATAATGTGCAGCACTTTAATCTGAATTTCAGCAGCTTCTTCTGAACATTAAATAAGATCAGCAAAATCTCCAGTGCTTTTCCATACAGACATTGACTCCACTCAGGTTAACTGGTGATTTTGTGTATGAGAAAAAAAAAAACAGCAAAGATCAGAACAGGTAAGGTTAACTCTTCTTTTTCCTGATTGTTCAGCCCTTCTAGACACATGCAGCACCTACAATTAGCATTTTTTCCTGTTGCTAAATGGGTCTCTGCTAAGCAAAGTTCAATAAAATATTTGCTGTTCCATTGCATACAATATGAGTGGAAAAACATCAGATGGCAGGCAATAAGAGATGCAGTGATTCAGTGTGATGCAAAACACATTTTTGTCTACTTAACTTGTGCCCTAAAAATACATGTACTTTGTCAAATAACTACATAAACTGCTAATTCACACCAAAAATGAGCCATCCACGCAGTGTAAGCCCTCAACAGCTCATTTCATGTCATCTTCTCTATGTTGAAACGTTGCAAGCAGGAATGAAAATAGCAGCCTTTGTGGTTTTCCTTTGTATACATTATTCAATATTCACATATTAGTTGTGGGGCAAAATGAATTATTGGGTATTTCATTTTAATTTTCAGTTTGTATTTTTATTTTAGAGGTAAATTTAATGTTTTCATCCTAAAGACTTCATGTAATAGGGAGCCTAAATCTGTTGTTATCCTGAACAAAAATGCAGTGTATTGTGGGTAAGCTGAAAGGAAAAGCAACTTAAACAGAATGTGAAGCAGGACCTTGCAATGTTTTGCAGCTTCAATCAGATAATTGATTCCAATGGGAAAAATAACCTTGTGCTTGTGATAATGAGTTAGCAACATTCTGTATTTTGAGAAACTGTAAGGTCTCTGCTAACACAGAAAGCAGGTGTTTTATGTGTGTGTTCATTTTGGACAAGAAAGGATGTAGAGTGATTGTCTTTTAATAGATCTTTTTCAAAAATAGTTTTCTTTAAGGTTAGTTGTTGATTGTTGCAAAATGTTTGCTTTTTCAGTTCAGTTGCTGCTTTTCTTAAACTTTTGTAAAGAGCTCAGTTCAGTTGCTGCCTGGGAAAAAATGGACACTTTGAGAGGGGTCTTTCCTTTAAGTAAAACCGACACTTGAATTACTTTGTCTATTTACTGCTTAGCATCTGGACACTTTTAATGGAACTTTCTTACTTTCTTTTTTTAAAGATACATATCCTGCACCTAACATAAGGAAACCATCCAGGAACTGTCACCTGGGATTGAATGAAAGCTGCAGGAAACCCACCTAGTTTGTGTAATTCTCAGAATTGCTCTTATGGGCTGGTATAGATTCAAATAAATATAATTTTTAAGGAAAAAGTTACTTAATTTCTCTAATTCCTTTTAGCAATTTGTTAAGATTTATTATTTCTTGTCTAACTGTGGTGCATTAAGAAGTGAAGAGGATGTTTTAGACAGGCTATCTATTAGTAGTAAATGGGGTTGAAGTACAGGAATGAAAGTAAAAGAGACTCCCCAGTCAGCAAGCAGCTCAGTACAGAGATATGTTGGGTTGAATATGCAAGATACAAAGTGGACAGTAAGACAGGTAAGAAGTTACAAGTAAAAGTTGTATAGCTTCTTGTCCCTTGTTAAGAAAAAAAACCTGAGAGGCTAGTTGGTACCTTTCATATCAAGTGCATTAGATAACATGAAAAAACACTGGTTGTATTCATAGGTGCCATCATTTTCTTGCAGAGAATGCAATTGGTTGTCTGTCTTGTGTTACCTAGCTTGCATGATATGTTACATCATGGCATTTATGTTATAAAGGATCGCTGTACACAGTAGGGCACGTACAAACTTAAAGTCCCCTTGAATGACATTTCAGGAGACTAGTGCCTGAGCTATTTCAAAAGATGTATTTTAAGATGAATTCTGATTTTGACTTTCATATCATTCTGACCTCAGTTTCAGTGTCATGTTTTGGTACACATCTCTGCTACACTCATATTCAGTCTTTGTCTACATCTTTGTTCATATTGAATATAACACCATTAAAAATACTGACAAGGTACCTATGTTCATTTTCTTCTGTCATGTCATTTTATAACCTGCTTAATTCAAACCAGGGTTGGGGGGCTGGAGCCTATTCCAGCTAGCATTGGGAACAAGGTAAGAATAAATCCTGGACACACACACACACTCTCAGTACAAATTAGGGTCAATTCACCTAACCTGCGTGTCAAGGGAAGAAATTGAAGCGCCTTGGAGAATCCTGGGCAGATGTAGGGAGAATATGCAAACTCCACATAAGAAGTACCCAGGATGCGAACCCTGGTTTTCTTACTGCGAGGCAGATACGTTAACACTGTGCCAACTGTTTGTTTCCTGCTTTATATAATACTAGCCATCTCCCGCGGCTTCACCCGCCCAGCTCTCTACTCCTAACGTCTCTCTTCCCTCTCCCCTCGGCCCGCAGCCTCTGTCTCGGATTAGCACAAATATATCGCCCCTGCAAGTGAACTATGATTCTTAGCACGATGAGGAAGTTGCAAAATCAACAGAATGTTCAAGCAAATTATAGAAAAATCCCGATCTAAATCCGTTAAGTAGTTCTCTCGTGAAAAGTGGACAGACATACAAACGGGTCTAAAAAACTATAAGAAATTTCACAATTGGACCACAAAATTTTTAAAACCATTTCTTAGCGAGCACCTATAGGCCAAGGGTAACCTACATTCCAAATTTCAAGTCCCAAGTCCTCGTGTGATGAGTGAGTCAGTGGTATTTGGCTTTTATATATATAGATTGTTTCAAACGTATGGCAGCGCTTTTTGGTGTCTCTAAAGACTACTACAGCAGGCACTAACAGAAATAAAACAAGCAAAAGTAATAAACAAAATTGAAAAAAAAATGGTAAAAAAAAAGAGCAAAAATTAGCAAACAACCCAGTACTTGAAAATTCAATCTTCAATGATGAATTTATATACTAAGTACACACTGTATCTTAATCATAAGAAATTGTAAAGATTATTAAAAAATGAATCTGAACAACCTTGCCAGCAGCAATATTTTCCTATGATATCTGAGTCTATGTATTAATATTTACTTCATTAGCCTTTGTAACTTAAACTAATATGATATGGGAATGTTGATTTAAATATAAAATAAGAGAATCTCATAAGTGTTTAAATTATAGAGCACCCAAAATTATACATGACCTCTAGACATAATAAAAATATGGACTTAAAGTTTACTAAATATACAAAAATAAGTTTCTTGTTATAGCCTAAGTAAACAATAAAGGAAATAAAAGCTCTCGAAATAACAAAATATAGGCACATAAACATCAAAGCCAAGTTACTTTATTTTAAAATATGTATGTTTCTTTAAAATGCTACAGAAGTAAATAAACTTGAAATAGACGGTTTTATGAAATATGCACTAATCTGGGGTTTTAATCAATATAAAAGCCAACATATGTTTGAAAAATACTCACCTATTAATGTAAAAAAGAGAATTATTATTCTATTGTTAACAAATAGCACAGTGTTTAATGTTTAAATTTATTTCATGAATAATTGTTCACCTAGCGGCATTTGTAAAGTGCTAAGTTCATTAATTTTAATGCCATCTTCCAGCATGATCCCTATAGATCTAATTTATACAAGCAGAAATAAAATCGAGAGCATAAGAATAAAGTTAAAAGATTGTTTCCCTATAGTCCGAATATAAAAGAAAAACTGGTTGAATAAGTTAATAAAAGCTAAATATAATTTTTTTAATTAAAAAAATGTCCTTGGTCATTTCTTAATATTAAATATAATATTTGTATACCTTTAGTCTTGCTTTAATTGAAATCTCTCCTAAAAAATAAAACACTTCTCTTAAAAGCCTGTCTGTCAAGCTACATATAATTATCATAAAGAGACCTCTTTTTCCCTCTCAGTCTTATTCAAATCATCTCTATGGACTGATAAACTTCCACAATTAATTTCAGTAAGATTACATCTTTGCAGTTCACTGTCAAATCTTACAATATACCTCAAAGGACTCGAACTGCCTCTAGGAACAACTTGTCTAGAAAGTTTCACAGAAACAAATGATCTGGGGTTTTGACATTTCCACCTCAATGGGATTAACAAACTCATTCAATCAGGAAACAGAACAAAGAAGTAACTGAAGGAGTATTTGAAATGTAACCAGTCCAGGGGATTTAAGTATAAAACACCACATAGTAAAGAAAATTGGCCTTAAGTACCAAAAAATTGTCAGAATTATCTTATTTTGGTTATTTAAAAGCAAACCCAAATATAGTGTAATACCTGTTTAAACGTATAAAATCTCAGAAACTATGTTTTTAGTATTCTTTTTTTTAAGAGAAAAGCCATTCTTCAAACATTTAAACTTATCAAAACGTATAAGCTCTGCTATTCAAACCTACCTGAAATACCCTCTTTAGTTTGTACTTTGGAATCAGCAGGATTTATCATAATTTGCTTCCATTGCTTCAACAATGGATATAAAAAAATGACTGAAAAATGGGAAATTCTCCATCCAACTGTGGCTTCTCATGAAACAATCCTCACAGCTAGTTCTTCCCCTTTGCACATTCCCGGTATGTATTCATCTTACGCAATTTACCCATTTGTTTAACTAAAATTATACTTTTGCAGCTTGGGCAGCTATCTGGCCATTTTCTTCTCAAATAGCCTGATTCAGCCATTCACTTTATAGCTTGTTGTACTAACTGGGTTCTTTGCTTTTTTGATTTACTTTTTTCACTACAATTTTGAGAACTGCTTTTGTACTTAAGCTCTACTACTCAAAATAAACAAATGATGCTGACGACTAAGATAATACATTTAATTTGTAATGTATTTGTGCAGCTGGTTGGAAGTAATTTACTTTGGAAGACTCTGGAACAAGCTACTGTTGCCTACTAGAAATAATTTAATTCAGCACTGGAGACTTTTGGCAGCAAATCAGAGCTGTGGAGCTCATTCTAAAATTAATAGAACTTTACAATATTTTCTTAAAGACTGCTTAATATGTCATTTTAATTTGTAAGTGGTAGTGGTCAAGCAGCTAAGCATTAGACAAAAGTGCAGGTGAATATAAAAATCAAGAAGTCATAAACAGAGTATCTATTATATAAAACTCGAAATCTATGTGTGTATTTATGGATGTATGTCAGGTATGAAAATCCACGCTGTTGGACCAATCTCTGCAAAATTTACACACCTCCCTGATTTGATCAGGTCAAAACCAATAACTACGTCACAACCCAAAATTTTGAACTTGGAAGAACTTATGAAGTTTTTTTTTTTCTTTTTACTACAGTTTGAACAACAGTGCCACCTGGTGGCTCAGAGCACAATACACAATAGTACACACAGAATCCCAGGTTAAAACCGTACTTTTGCATTCAACAAAATAGCTTTAATAGGTTCTGTTCCTCTTATATGACGCAACACAGGGCAGCACAGCAAATAATCCTCTATTCCTCTCTTGCACATCCACTACTCCCTGGTGAATTTTGTTATGTTTAGATGACATAATATTATAAGCATATAAGGATAAAATCAAAACAACAATTTATTTCTTGTATAGCCCAAATTATAGCCCTTCAATGGGCTTTGACAGGCCATGTCTTTTGACAGCACCCCAGCCTTGACTCCCAAAGAAGACAAGAAAAAAACTCATCCAAAAAAACTTGGAAATCTTGGTAAAGGCAATTCAGAGAGTGACCCCCTTCCAGGGGGTACTCAAAACTGATCACAAGTAATCCTCTTTACAGAGCTAGATGGCCAATCTATCATTGCCACCTCAGAAATACATTACAACAGTACAAACTACAAGGCAAAATGGAAGATAGATTATATTGCTCACTAAATACAGAACTATCACATGTGAAGATGAATAATTCAATGTCAACATTAAACAATTTTATCATTCTTTTGATTTATTTTTCCAGAGGACTGATAAAATGTCACAGGCTTAAGTCAAGGCACACATTTAGAACATACTATACTATTCATGGGTAAATTATTTTAAGAAATACAGAAGAACTTGAAATTAGATTATATTTTTGTTAAAATACAGTCTTAATAAAATAACATCTCTTAAGATAAAGCTGGAATTAAAGATAAGGTTTTACAATCAAGACCAATGGATGGATATGGATGAATGTTATTGAGTATAAGTATCATAATGTTAAAGTGAACAATCTCAGAGCATACAAAGCTGCAAAATAACTTTTATGAGAGCCAAATATCTTCACAAAGCTTGAGTAAAGGATTATCATTAAATTATAATTCACTTCATATTATTTGTAATATTTCAATAATGCTCTAATATGAGTAATTATGCCATATTATGAGGGATGTTCAAAAAATTTCCACACTTTTATATTTTCATTGGAAACAGTAAAGGAGGGAGGAGTAGTACTTGCTCATTAAAAAGTTGGTACGATGCTCGAAAAATTGCATCACAAACAAAGGTGACTATGTAGAAAAATTATGTAATTTGTTTTTGAAATTTTAAATAAACAGGGTTTAAAAAAGTGAGGAAACTTTCTGAACATTCCTCGTATTTTGATTTATTAAGTATACCTTGTTTATGCAACAACTTGCATTATTTGAGTGTAAGCGTTTGGAAGTAAATGTCTTCTAAGATTACATTTAAAGTGTACAATATTTTTGTCAGTTTTTTTCCATAAAACATTATTGTAAAGCATTACAACAGTCAGTTGGCTGTATGGTTTGTATGCTCTCCCCATATTAGTGACGGATTTCCTCTGACTACTCCAGTTTTCCTCCAGCAACCCCAAACACAAGCCTATGACATTAACTGGTGATTCTGAATTGGCCCTGTGTAAGTCTGGAGGTGTGTGTGTTGTAAGTGGGTTCCCCGATATACAAGTACTGCCATCATTTCTTTGAATATTTCTTGCCCTGTGCCCAGTAATAGCAGAATAGGCTCCATTTCCTTAAGATCCCAAATTGTTTTAACCAAGTCTGTAAACATTATATTATTAATAAGTCAGGACTGTGACTGAAAGGTTGCAGACAGCAGGCATTGTTTTTGAAGTTCTTCATACTGTGTATGCATATTTAAAAGATGTAGGCTTCAAAAATATCCATAGATAATTTTAAAAAATTGCAAAAAAGGTAGAAATTGTAATTGGAAAACTAATGGCAATCAAATCGTATATTTGATAAGGAGCTGTTTAGTTTGCAAATAAAATATAACTTTCAAAACCTACTTTGAAATATATCTGGATATCTATGAAGTTATATTTATTTATCTGTCAATTTCTTTGTCTTATTCTTCATCTGAGAGGCCATTACACTTTATATATATTGTGGGGTACAGCCCGGACACAGACAGGTAGACATGTTCTTTCTCCAAACACCACTATAATACAAATAAAGTGCACTAACCCAGTGCCGCAGCACCAATCACCCCTTAAAGTCCGGGCCGCACAACAATGCCTTGCTCAGTCCTTCTGACCACCTCCACTCCTCTCCTCCGAGCTCCGTCCTCTTCCACCCGACTCTTGCTGTCGACTGGAGGAAGGCGGTCCCTTTTATCCGCACCCGGATGAGCTCCAGGTGCTCCCCGACAATCTTCCGCTGACACGCCCCAGTGTGGTAGAAGTGCCGGCTGTTCTCCGGAAGATCTCCGGGTGTCCCTGCTTCTCTTCCCCCCAGCACTTCCTGGTGTGGCGGAAGTACTGGAGTCCAGGGTTCCCAAGGCATTGGGGCGCCTCCTGGTGGTGACCACGGGCCCCTACAGGGTGGGACCTCCATTCCCTGCATCCGTGGCCCCCAAATCAACCAGGAAGGTGGCCCCCACGTGATCCCAGATGGGCGCACGCCCACTTCCGGTCCTCCAAGGCGTCCCAGCCAGCGAAGACCACTCGTGAGGAGCTGCCCATCCCGCGAGGGCAGCATATCCCCGAAGCGGGTCCTACTCCTGGGTTGTCGAGGTCCGGCCCTGTTCTCCCAACAGGGATAGGGGCGGAGACGCCACCTGGACACCACCAGTTGGTGTCCTCCTGTGCCTCGCACAGGTTGCGCTCCCCCCTCTTACTGGCACACCGGCGTCCACTCATTTGGCACCCCCTCTGAGGTCTCTGCGCCCCTTTGGTAGGAGCCACTCGCTCCTCCGTAGCCTCCGCCAGCCGTGGCGGCACCCCCTCGCCAGTGGAGAGTCCTTCCCGCAGATGGCCCGTCTCCTGAGGGCAGGTTCCCAATGGAGTGGGTCCTACTGCCAGTCCGGGGTCCGGTCCTGCAACAAACAGAAAGAGAGGGGCAGAACCACTGCCTGGACACCCTTCCCTGGCGTCCATTCGTGCCATGCACTGGCAGTGTTCCCCCCTCCATCCGACACCCCGGTACTTGCCTTTTCGGCACTCTCTCCGCGGGTCCCATGTCCCTCTTGGTGTTGGAACCGCCCGCAGTCTTTTCCTCTCCACCGGCCTCAGGGATTTCCTCTGCCCCCGCAGAGGGCGGCCAGCAACCGGACGTGAGCCGCCTGCCTCACGTCCTCCCGTAACTATTTATTATTATTTAATGTTAGCTAAGACCCGGCACTTAAAAGTTTCTCTCACAGTTTCGCTGAGTTTGTGCCAAACACCACCCTGACCATCTCATCTTCGTCTGAATAAGCACAGTCCTTCACCCATGAATATTTAGCGGCAGTGTTTCTGTTGGATTGCCGCTGACGGACGGCATTATATGGGCAGGCACTAAATTACGTGGGAGGCGTAACTCCACCTCCCACAGGCGTCGAGCAGAAGTCTATTATAGTATATGGTCGAAAAAATAGGTTCCAGTTATGACCATTACGCGTAGAATTTCTAAATGAAACCTGCCCAACTTTTGTAAGTAAGCTGTAAGGAATGAGCCTGCCAAATTTCAGCCTTCTACCTACACGGGAAGTTGGAGAATTAGTGATGAGTGAGTGAGTGACTGAGTCAGTGAGGGCTTTGCCTTTTATTAGTATAGATGCCATCACACATTATTTACCATCATAAATTCCTAAGTTGCAGTTAGAAGGAGTGTAGTTCAAACAAAAAGTACAGCAAAGAGAAGTGGTAGCTACTTTGAATTGTTAAAGAATTATCTTTATAAGGTGATTAGCACAGAAAAATATACATTTACTGTATATACCAAAGATTTCTAAAAGGAAAAGCTACATTAGAATAAGACCTTGCTTGCTGAAAACTACAGATCATGTTATATTTGTATCACAGATATTGGCTTTCTCTACTTATTAGTGGTAGTCATCAACGACTCCCAAGGCATTATGTGAATTATCTAATGTTCAAAATAAGTCTTTTCAGTATTCAAATTAAAACATTTCACTTTTTTCATGTGCTAAAATGTTAATGAATAACCATCTACTGTATGTTTTTGTGTATGTGCCCAAGATATATACACAAACATAGTATTTACAGTGGTAAGGAAAAAAGGCAATTTTTTATTAGAACATTAATTTATGATATTTTTATTGATAAGGAAATAGATAAAGAGGTTATCTCTCTGGACATTCAGTTACTGTTTAAAGATACTGCTCATTTTTCTTATATGCTATATTTCACACAATAATGCATATATTGTTTTCTGTTTTTTCACTATCAAGAAGGGTTTAGGTAATGTCACTGGCATTGGCCCATCAGATGGTAGCATTTTGTAACAACCTAGTGAGCCTAAGTTGCTCACATATAAATGGTGTAAATAGATTTACTGTATCTGATCAGGACCATTCAACACATAAAAAGGAAATTATAAATAAGCACAGATTAACATCAGCTATACAGTATAGAGGTTTAGATTTTTGAGACATCAGTCGGGTTTAGAAATAGTTTATAACGGCAACCATGATTAAAAAGAGCTACTTTGGTTGTAATAAAAAATATTGTATAGTATTCTGGTAAAGCTTAGGTTACAATTGTCTTAACACATTAGCCTAAGAAAAACTGTCTCATGATCCTTTTTTGATCAATCAGGTGAAACATAAGCACAAACCTTTTTTAACAACCATCAGAAATTCAGGGATGTGTTTCAAGACCATGTCCACATTTTTTTTGTATTTGTATTTTCTCTGGGGTGTGTTTTATGTATTTTGTCATTATCTTTATGTCATTATATGTAACAGTGATTACTTTATCAGCATGTAGTGTAAATATGCATTGCTACTTCAGGGCATCATTGAAACATGGAATGGATGCACGTGCTAGCTGTCGTGAATTCTATCCTATAAAAAGCCGAGTGATTGCTAGTGACATGTTTTCTTCTAAAGAAGTATTTACTTTTAGTGGTAATCACCTTTTTTCAAAAAGACAAACTGATTTTTTTTTAGCTTTGGATTTGGGGTTGTGTTATCTGTGTGCTTCATTATGGTGGCTATGAGTATACATTTCCATTCATATCGCATGTCCTTTAAGAATAATTTGAGTATTGAGCATGAACAAAACATCCAACAGTATTCTCCTCTGTCTTTGTCTTATCTTTATATTCTACTGATTCTCAGTCTGCAGCAACTGTAATCTCCTGTTTCTAAGAAGCACAGCATTCCTTATATTTGACAGTTCTAGTCTTTGCTCTTTTCTTGTCCACATTTGTAGCTAACTTCAACTAATTGGTGACTGCCCTGTTTCTTTTTGTCAGTGCAATTGGCTTTTCATACCCTTGGCAGACTAGAGAAACAGAGAAGCTGATGCTTATTTCTTCTCTTGTGGCAAATATCTGGTATTGAATCTGCTTGTTACCCTTTTTAATGCCAGTTATGCACCTTGAATGTCCTAGAGATTAAATGTCTTAGACATGCTAGATGATTTTGTTTTTAAGATCTTGAGATACCTGCATTGACAAAGTCAGTTTAGCTGCTGACCACTATTGTGGTCATTCCATCAGTTTTTTTTTTTTTTTGTCCTAGCGCTTCCATAAATGTTTTTTCAGTTGTCAGTGCATACATTGGTGTTCCTAGTTATTTTTACAGAATTTCTGAAATAATAATACTGGTATCCTCCATATTTATTCCTCAGATTAGCAGATGTCCCTAGGTAAATGAGAAAGTCACATATGTGGGCAGTAGCAATTTCATTTAAGACAGCTCTGTTGGCAACATGATAGAAGACTTGCTAATGGAGTTGCTATTTGTTTTGGACTCTCAGAAAGAAAGTAAGTGGCCATTAAGCTTGTGAGTGCCATAATGGTTTAGCTTCCCTGTTTCAGAATGTACAAATGTGTTCAGGGACCTATTAGTAACATATCTGAAGCTAACTGCAGTTTACTTTCTTACAGAAAGATGTGGAGGGAGTAGATGAAAATATGTGGCATGGTGTGCCACTTGTGTAGACAAATGAACTACAAACAGTGCAGGAGCTTTTAGAACCTGAGTCTGAAACATTGTCACCAGTTTTGTTTATTGGGAACCTCCAGGTGGTAATCTGGGACCTCATGTATAATGCAGTGTGTAGAATTCACACTAAAACATGGAGTATGGACAAAAACAGAAATGTGTGCACGCACAAAAAAATCCAGATGCATAAATCTGTGCAATATAATAAACTTCCACCTTGTTCCACTACATAAATCCTGGTGTGAAATGTAACGCACGTACACACGCCTGCCGCCCCACCCCGATTCCTCCCAGAATTACACCTCATTGAATATGCAAATCAATATAAATAGCCTCTTAACTTTAGTGTTCTGTGAAAAGACAATGACAAAAGCACTGGCGAAAAAAGAAAAATTTCAGCAAATACCAAGTGGAGGCAAGGAAAAACGTACTATTTGTTGTTTTAAGCAGTGGTATAAACAACAAAAGAAAGTTGATTGAGTGACATAGAATGGCGGAGAAACTCAAAAGTTCAAGTTCAGAAAGTCACACAGTAATAAAATAAAAAGAAGTTGTCAGATATCAAAGTCAGTGTGAAAAGGCGAGTCGTAGCCCACCATCTGAGTGTTATATGGAAACGTATTAGAGTACAGAGAAAAAAAAAAGGGACACAGTGGAAAAAACAGGTTGAAATTTCCATTTTAATCACATAGTTTATTTTGTCATTAAAGTAGAATGTCATAAACATCTTAAAAATATTTAATTTACTAGTTTCATAAATCCCATCATAACTAAAGTTGCACGTTAAATGCTTTGTATTCTATGTATCTTTCTATGTACTCTATATGTGTGAATTATGTGAGTGCTTCTTAAACTGGCTTTCTCTTATGCCGACAGGAGACAGAATACATTACATTCATGACATTAAAGTTCTATGAATAATTTAAATGCTAAGATGTTTACTTGATATCATTTTCATGATGATAAGAATTACGCATGTATAAAACATGGGGGTCTGTGGCACAGTGGTAGCAACGAGCTGGCACCCCATCCAGAGTTTGTTCCGGCTTCCCACAAGATGCTTCCTGACTTGTGTGCGAAACTTCGATAAAATAATTTATTGCAGCAGTATTGTCTCTTTCGAACGTACTAACCCTCAATTCCTGTCCTTCCTTTTCTTTCTAAAAGTAACCAATTGCCTCTATAATAAATATCAAGTCATCTGTAATCTTAGAACGCCAATTCTTCTAAACTTTTAAGGTACATTGAAATATCTTTGTGTTTAATTATTCCATCCATCTATCCATCCAGGGTCACGCCAGTTCCAGCAAGCATACAGCATGAGGCAGGAACAATCCCGGAACAGGGCACCAGTTCATAGCTACCACTGTCCACCTTGTCCAAACGTTTAATTATTAACAGTATACATTATTTAAATTAAGATTAAAAATTATCTGTATAATGCAATATATATACTTTACTGCATTTCATCTTAAAAGTTATATCAAGAGCAGCAAGAAGAGAGAGCCTGGAAATCTAAATTGTTTTAGAAGCCAGTCATCATCATCTATAAATACGTGCTGTCTTCTATTGAATTGAATTGAATTCCTTTATTGTTATTGTATGGTACAATGAGATTCAATATGGAAATATTTCATAAACTTATTTTCCTGTAAAATGGTAAAATAACAACAACAATAATAATAATAGTAATACGATAAAAACAATGAAAAATTGTGCAATATTACAATTGTAATGCAAGTTTTCAGTGAGGTGATTGTACTTAGAAATACAAACAGTTCTATCGGTGCTTGATGGGTAATTGAATGCAATTATAGCTCTTGGGATGAAACTGTTTCTGAACCATGAAGTCCATACAGGAATGGCTTTGACACGTTTGCCAAATGGGAGAAGTTCAAACAGAGTGTGCCCGTGGCTGAGGCAGTGTGTGCTAGAAGCTGTATCCCCATACTTCTCTCTGTGGGTTAAAATACTCTGAGTGGTGCACTTAGAGTAAAAACACTAAAGCAGCTGTAGTATTTCGAATAGTTTGGCCATTTCATGCACCATTATATGGTTACAGGTTGATTACAGTCAGATGTCTTAAACTAAAAAACAATATGCGGTTAATTACAGTGTATTTGATAAAGCCGCATCAGAGATGTGAATGTAAAACATAAAAATGGGAAGTTAAACTCATGTTAAAAATTTAATAAATTACAACATGGCTTGAATAGAGACAAGAGTTTTATAGCCAGGTATGAGGATTATTTGCATCTCTCAGACTGACAAAGATAACCTGTCTACTGACCCATATTGTTTTGAAAAACTCATCACAAACTTCAAAGGACTTTGTTGGACAAGGGAAACTACACAGGAACACTGCTTTGACGCTGGGTGCCGCCAGTTTGCAAAACCAAGCAGAAAACCTGCGTATGCAATGGTTGAGCTGGCATGAGAATGTGCATGGCTTTACACCAAGTGTAGTTTTTATACATCTCAATGTGAGCATGGAAATGGGTGCACGCAACATTTTCATGCGTACGCACTGTTTATACATAAGGTCCCCGGAGAGCAACTATTGTACTTAAAGTCAGTTCTTAGACTTGGCCTGCATTTTAAGTTATTGAATTTCCAGTTTCTTTGTGGCTTCAAGAGCTGTGTGATTATAGAAATTTAGAGATTTCTAGCCTATCTGTTTTCAGAGATTAATTCTCGTTCATTTAAATATCATAGGTTTACTTCAGCAGGGGAAAATGGACCATTTAAAATAATAAACTGAAATCAACCAAAACTCATGTAATGGACCACAGCAGTGGCTTTCAAGTTCAGCCCTGACAGACCTTCAGGGTTTAAGGTATTTGTTACAACCACTTTGGCAATCAGTGCATCATTGTCACTTTTAATTGATCTCATTGTTTAATTATCTGGCCAACAAATACTTCTGCGGAATTCATAAATATGTTACTTGTAATCTTTGAGGTAGTTTTAAATGCTATTTACTTTTAAGTTTACTCTTTTCTGTAGAGTTTTGCTCCCATAAGTATATGCAATTGCAGACATGGGTACAAACAACATTAAAAGGAAAAAAGGGAGTAATTAATTCACTGTAGTCTTCACGAGTCTATTCATTAAGAAGCATTTATTACAAATAAACTGACAAGTGAATATGGCTTTAAAGTAATTGCTTCCCACTAGCATTCAGTTTTGTCTGTATTTAAATACAATTAAAAGAGGAATATGTATAGAAAATGGTGAATTAAAAAGAAAATGGTAAATGAAACATAAGCATTTAATGTTTTAGCAAAAATGCAATTTTAGAATAATTAAAGAGAACTTGAATAAAAGGACAACTCATAGAACATTTACATCAATTAAAAGTAAAATTGATACACTGATTTTGAGATTGGTTAGAATTTAGAAAAAACAACAATAGCTTAGTAGTCTCCCTGGACTGAATTGGGGAACCACTGGGCTGAAGTTAATTATACTAATACCATAACAAATACCATGTTAAAGAATAAAAAGGATACTTTTTTATTACATGAACTGTAAACCAGGTCCTAGTAGGGGTTTAAGAACAGAAATTAAAGTCCAATAGGGTGTTTGCTTTTGCTTGGTCTTTGAGGGCTCTAATTGAGGAAACAAGCAGCTGCATTTCTGTCCGTGAAGATTTTTGCAGGTCGGCTGATCCTCCTACACATTAATTGCTCAGTCTTTCAGGCACATCACATGCTTTCCAATTATAGCTGTCCAATTTTTGTAGAACCATGACTCTTGAAAGGCAACTGTGGTTTCACATTCACATTCTATCTGTTATAGGCACCAATGAACACATCTTCCGATGCCATTCTCTTTCCTCTTCATCTTATCACCAGAACTGCCAAGGATTTGGATTGCCTGGCTGCACAAACATAAAGAATGCAGCATATTCTGCTTTGCTAAGAACCAACAGGCTGCACAAAAGAGACAAAGGGGAGGGAGAAGAGAGCCATGTTATTTTCCTCTGCTCCTTAGCCACGCTTGAAACAAATGAACTCAAATAAAAGCCTGTCACTGGTTTATAACCACATAAAACCAAAGTAGATGAAAACTGTCTAAAATAGTGACATTGCTCAGGAAAATGAATAAGTTCCAAATAAGCAAACAGCTACCACTTGGGGAGAAACCACCAGCTAGGCAAATTTAAGAAAAAAAAAAAAAAAAATAAGACTAAAAAGTCTTCCCCAAAGTCACACAAGTCTTCTTTTCTCTCTTTTTCTGAAATCAAAGCAGACTTGGTATTCCTACAAAAGAGAGAATAAAACAATGGCATCTGTAACACTCTGATGCTGTCATCATCATGGAATGTCACAAACACATGTCATTGGATTGTGGACCTGATTTGGATTCGGTGTAATTAAGTCACTGAAGTGTTTTTCTCTAGCTATCTCTATGAGCACCTAGCCCACCTCCAAAAGGCAAAGCCTTTTCTGAAATATTTGCTCAATACCAAGGCTCCTCCACACGTCTTCCTGGCCTGACGTACCTATCTTTTTCATGCATGCACTTTTTTGTACACTCCTGGCAACCCTCACTATTGCATTCACATCTACAGGCAACAGTACAGAGCAATGATAGATAAGAGCTTGTCTATCTCTAAACACTTAAACATGAGAATAAGATGTATACACACGTATGCTAATGCAGCATTTGCACACAGTATTTGATTACTATTATTATTGGTATTTAACATTACAGCACTTTATTTCAGAATCTTTATTATGCCAGTTTTCTTTTCTCTTTAAGACAAATTAGCTACCTTTAGTAATACATCAGAAAACATCCATCTATCCATTATCCAACCCGCTATATCCTACACTACAGGGTCACGGAGGTCTGCTGGAGCCAGTCTCAGCCAACACAGGGTGCAAGGCAGGAAACAAACCTCGGGCAGGGTGCCAGCCCAACGCAGTGCGCGCACACACACACCCACACCCACACACCAAGCACACACTAGGGAGAATTTAGAATCACCAATGCACCTAACCTGCATGTCTTTAGACTCTGGGAGGAAACCGGAGTACCCGGAAGAAACCCACGCACACACAGGGAGAACATGCAAACTCCACTTACTTTTCTTTCTACTTACATGCACAGCTAATACAAAGCCAGATTTAGCAATGGGGCTCATCATTTAGAACTTCTAGGCAAGCATTAGAAGACAAGACAGGGACAACTGCGAAATAGGCATTGTATACTATTTATGTGTGTCAAAGTCAGCATGAAACTGTATCCTCTTTGCCTTGTTTGGAATGAATGGCATGATTCACCAAAGTGGGGGCCTGCACATGAAGAAAGAGTATAAAGCCTTGGAACATTGTCCGGCACACCTTTGAAGCCGACGGATGGATGGGAGATAATGTCATCCGATCTGGAAAATCTTTCCAACACAGCAACGAAAATGGCAGACTCTATACATCGGGCCACCACTCCCGAACTGGGTTCTTGCCATGGCTTCCTTCGTCTTTTATGCAGTGTAAACTTTCATTAAAGAAAGCTGTTATTTCACCTATGTGATTTCTTACCGCCATATCACCAAGGTAGGGGTATCACCTTTTTATATTATATCTATATAGTTTTGGGTTATGTAACATGCCGCAATTACAAAAGAACTTATTCCAACAAGGGAGCTAGAGCCCCCTGCTGGATACACTTGCTCAGTAAGTGGATCCATCTCAGGATAGCACCGTTTAAAAGACCAGAGCATTGGCCAAGAGCCCAGTATGCACCATAGAAGCTCCTGTCTTAAATCCTATATGCAGTGACTTTATGTTTCTGCTGTATGTGGGCATACCTGTGCAATGAAGAAAGCGGTGGAAAGTTCTCAATGTAGTGGAAGCAGTGAGAGGGTACTTCGTATCACTGGTCACATTTAGAAGAGCTGATCAGTCTTAAAGACATAGAAGCTTCATTATGCAGCACAGACTATATCTCAAATAACTGTGGACTTACCTACATATAAGGATTCTTCCTCAAATTTACAAATGCCCATGGAAAAATGTTGATTTTTAAATTAGCATGTTGTTTAATATATGGAATAATTGACAACAAATCATAGTTGATAGTGCATTTCTAATGAAGGAAGCAGTACCCAGTACCCAGTTATCCAAAAGGATAAACTAAGTTATACATGCAGCATCATTTTTCAAAAGATGTTCCCATTCAGTGCATAATGCTCACAGAACATGAAGTGCATTTAGTGCACTATTTCCTAATTGTGTGTAGTTTGCATTGGTAAATTTGTAATGCCTGTATTTAGCAATAATTTTCTAATACAAAATATGGACACTTGGATAATTTTTTGTTTCAATATTTCATCAAGGCTGCAAAGTGCCTTGCCATATGCAAATTGCTTGCCCAAAAAACCCCTGAGACATTATATTGATGACACATATTCTATATTTGTCTAAGCACATATTTCTACTGAGCAACAATTGAAAAAATGCAAGATGTTCTGCTTATCTCCCACTGACTTCTGATATAGCTGTCCTTTTTATACACTCGTGCTTAAGGGTGTACAGAACAATCTGAAGAATTTTACGGGAACTTGTTCATCTGTGTTCTGCTATGCTATATATGCAGTATTAACAGTTTTTTTTTTATTTCCATCTATGTGCTGCTTCTGTTCAGATCATACTTGCCTAATTGTCAACATGATTCAAAAGCCTTCTGCTTGCTAATGTTTGCAAAACTCTTAAGTTTTTCTCTCCACTGAAGTCTTTTCTGTCTCAAATTATACTTTATAAGGATAACTACAGATTGCATGATCAGCTGATATTTACAAATAATTCTGATTACTTGCTTGCCATGAATTAACTGTTATGATGTAATTTTTTACATTTTTAGTATTTGAAATACAGTGTGCATTTTGCTTCAGTTAGGGCACAACTATAGGCTGGTTGACAAAACTTTAATAACTATTCAAATAATACAGCAGCCTTGTTTTTGATTTCAAATAGTAATTACTATACTGCGGGTCTAGTAATATTTTTTTTATTTCATATCCATATACACACGAAATTTGTTTGAAATTTAACTACCATATCAAGTACAGTAAACCATTTCTGTTTTTATGTGTGTATTAAATACAGTATATGCTCATACATATTAATAACATGTATTTTTATAAATAAAATCGACTTGATTGCTATGTATATTATGCCTTCACTTTCCACTACACAGCATGGATATTTGAGAATATTTATATGTTAATTAAATTTTATTTTTCCTTTCCTAAAGTAAAAAAAACCTTTACTTGAGTCATTTCCCCAAGCCTTCTTTTTTACTTTTTCATGTAGATTTTTTGATCATTTTTCAACCTCTGGTTAAAATGTTGTTCATGTTATAAGGTAGTTCATTATCTTTTCCTCTTGAAATTGCTCTGTTTTGTATCTCTAACTTGTTATTTTTGCATCCCAGGGATGGTGTGTCTGTATTAAGCCCATCGGGTGGAAAAATGTTTCATCAAATCACCTCCTGAGGCCTACAGTCTTTTCAAGTGCTTTTATGGCACTCTCTTATGCCACTTCAAGCTTTATGCAAAGCAGCCAGATAGTTTTGCTTGATTCCACAGCACTACATGTACATACAACAAAGATAAAACACAATACACATAACAAAAAAGGTGAAAAATTCATACACACTTCCCATGATATAAACATGCACCAGGAGTTTAAATGACATGCCGTAGCAAATTAAGAAGATAGTTAGATAGTTTTTTTTTTTTTCCTAGAACAATAATTGGAAGTGCAAAAACACTTTGAACATATACTATATGTTCAAAGTAAAAAGTGTGCAGCAACAGATATGCATGCAACTTACTGATTGCTTTGTGCTTTCACATCTACAAATTATCCTTAAATCTATGTGTGGCTCACAGACAACTTTAGATTTTACAATTTGAAACTCGCCTTTATAACCCTTAAACAGCTTATAGCGATTATTGTAACTCCTTACTGCCAGGTGCTGCTTCTCATCTTATATTACATCTCCAGTTAATTCAAAACTGTGCTGCAAGAGTCCTTACACGAGCTAGCAATAGCGATCACATAACACTCATCCTGCTTCATCTCCATTGGCTCCCTGTGTCTTACAGGATTGAATGTAAAATTCCAATATTAACTTACAAAGATTTAACAGGCCTTGCACTGGACTACATCAGTGACCTTCTCCATAGGTATGCTTCTGTTTGCCTGGTAAGGTCCTCTGAGTCTGTGGGTGATTCTGTGGGTGATAGGGCCTTTAGCTGTATGGTGCCCAGACATTGGTAAGACCTCCCTAAATTAATTAAATCAGCTGACTCCAATCATTCTTTAAAAAAAAAAACCCAAGACTTAAAACTCATTTGTTCAAAAAGGCCTTTAACTTAACCTAACACTCTCCCTATACTTTCAGTTTACCTCACTGTTCAGACGGTCTATATAATTTGTGTGTGTGTGCTATATCATAAATTATGTGATTCAATCAGGTATTTCATTTAGTATTGAATTTAGTATTATTCTCTGATTTATTCTTTCTTTTATTCTATTTAATGCTTTTGTATAGCCTGTGTTGAATTGTTTATAGTTCTATACAGAAACTATTTGTATCATTTTGTTTTAAGCACAATGAGCATGGGAAAGGTGCTATATAAATAAAATGTATTATTATTATTATTATTATATTAATTATTATTATTATAAAGTTACACAAAATCCAGAAATAAATGCATTGGGCAATGAAAATGAATGCAGTGAAAATGTAGATAGTAATAAACACTATAAATTGTACATTGTTAAAAATAAAGGTGCCAGAGTGGTTCTTCAGAGTGATGCCATAGAGTAACCATTTTTGCTTCCAAAAAGTCCTACCCAAATGAAGGTTCCAGAAAGGACCGTTATTTACTTAGATCAGTAACAGGCTCCATACAGTACATAACTGTTAATAGATTGTAAGAGATCTGTGAAATCAAATCAGATTACATCTGCCTGAAGAAGGGGCCTGAGTTGCCTTGAAAGCTTGCATATTGTAATCTTTTTTAGTTAACAAATTAAAAGTGTAATTTTCCATGACTTCTTACTATGACCAAACAATTAAGATTTGTGAAATACCAAAGGGTCATGATTTTAAGTGGACCTTAACTGCATACAACCACAAAGGCTATGTTCATATTTTGTTAATTTGTTAATGTCATGCTAAGTAGCCTACCAAAGTCTTTAACAATTTTCACATTATTTGTTTTTAGGTGTATAATGGAAAACTGTTTTTTTTTAATTTGAGGAAAAAATTTGTCACAGGCTTTGTATGAGTAACTCTGGATGTTGTTTTTGGTGGACGTCTGACTAACTCCGTTAGCAGCGGTATTATTTTACCCTTTTTTTTACTGTCATCCCAAGGTATCCTGTATTTACTCAAAGTGAGGGGTTTCAATTAAAGTAAACTCAAGTATATATAAGCAATAATAGCAACCTTTAAAAGTATGCTAGAAAAAATTGGGGGAAAAAATCAAGAAAAAAATACAGGAAAATGCATCTAAGTTTGAGAATAAATTTAGAGTACTTGGTGCTCAGTTTGAAGATGTTAAGGAAACATTCATGACTTGTATTGAAATAGTTGAACAACTGGCATCTACCGCTTACAGAAAAGCAATGGCTACAAATTTCAAATACAAAATGATTGGAGACAGACTAACTGCAATGGATCCCAGGGAGTAATATCAGAATTGAATGTCTCCCTGAAACCCTGAAAGTCCAAACCCAGTAAAATCATTACTGCACTATTCTCTAAAATAATGGGAGAGGACTTCAAATAAGACGCCAAAATATCAGCAGCTTACCGCATAAAACCTAGAAGCCTCATTGTGCGCTTCAACAAATTACAATCTAAATTAAATGTTATGTTACTTCTTGGATAGAAACAAAAGATTATATTTGAAAATAATCACATTCCTATTTTCCCTGATTTCTCACCTTCAACAGCTGCTAAACATGCCACATTTTACAGCATTAAACATCACTTACGGAAAGCCAAAATCAGATACAGCTTCTTGTATCCTGCTAAATTGAAAGTGCACATTCAAGGCAAGTTCTACATTTTTAGTTCTCTGGAGGAAGCAGAAAAAGTGCTGAGAAGATTGATCCAGAAACTTTTTGAAATACGATCGTGACTCATATTGTGTCCTGGCAAGGAAAAGAAGATCCTACCTTCTCTTGGATCCATTCGCAATGAGACTCATGCCGTAATTATGCATCTTATTATCTTACTCTGCCATTTTTACATTTTAATTACAATTAAATATGTTTGTATATATGTATATGTGTGTATGTATATGTATGTATATGTCTATATATATGTTGTCACACACGCGCGCATGGGAGGCAGCTAAAGGGCTCGAGTGAAGGCAGTTCTGAGGCATGCCTGGATGTGGCAGAGTGCACTAACTCTCTTTCTCACTTCCCTGTAGACCAAACCCGGGAGGCTCCACCTGGCTCTCTTGACATCACTTCTGGGACCGAACCATTGGAAACAGACCTTACTAGCTCCGGCCCCCCTAATGTCACATCCTGGCCTGATCCAATGAATAATGAACACGTGCCCGATCCTTATGACCTCACTTCCTGTCTTCCCCTTTAAAAGCCTACCCTTTTCCCTTCTCCCGCAGTCTGGTTTTGGACTCCATTGTAAGCACTTCAGTGCTAGTTGCTTTAAAAAAACGACTTTTGCAGCCAGGATACCAAATTATATGGGTGGCTGCCCCAAACCTTTATCTGTCTTTGTCTCAGTTTTGTGACAATATATATTTATGTATATTGTCACACACATGCTTATGGGAGGCAGCTAAAGGGCTTGAGTAAGGGCAGTTCTGAGTCATACCAGGATGTGGCAGAGTGCACTGACTCTTTCTCCCTTTCCTGCAGATCATTCACGGGAGATTCCACCTGGACCTCTTGACGTCACTTACGGGATTGAGCCTATGGAAGGTGTCCTTGCCGGCTCTGGCCCCTGTCATGTCACGCCCGGACTTGAACCTATGGCTGAAGACCTTCATGAACCCAACCCCTTTGATCTCACTTCCTGTCTTCCCCTTCTCCACCTTTTCCCTGTTCCTTCAATTCTGTTTTGGACTCGGTTTTGTGCACATTAGTGCTGTATACAATTTAATTTTGCGACTTTGCAGCCAGGAAACCAATTACACGGGTGGCTGCCCCAAACCTTTCTATGACTCTGAATCGAGTTTGTGACAATACACATTTTGTTCTGACACGAACGTACCTCGCCGCACGCCCCACGCCGACGGTGGGTCTTGGCTTCACAACGCAACGGAGCTGTCGGAGCGGTAGGATCGGCCTTGAGGCGATGGAATGGAAAGTTCGTTAGAGCAACGGTACGCGATCAAGTTCTTCAGAGTGAAGGGAATCATCCACTATGAGTTTGTCCCACAAGGACAGACCGTGAATGTTGCTTACTACTTGGAAGTCCTGAAAAGGCTGAAAAGAAGCGTCGCACGCAAGCGAAGGGACATCAAGGACAGCTGGAAGCTTCACCACGATAACGCGTCCAGCCACACCGCCTTCATCGTGAGCGCCTACCTGGCCCGGGTAAACGTTCCAGTGGTCCCCCAGCCTCCCTACAGTCCGGACGTGTCGCCTTCTGACTTCTTCTTGTTTCCGCGCTTAAAATCAGTGCTGAAAGGAAAACGCTTCAACTCGATCGAGGACATCCAAGGAAATGTCAAGGCAGCACTTGCAACCATCCCGGAACAGGCCTACGTGGACGCCTTCGAGTCATGGAAAAGCCGCCTACAAAAGTGTATTGATGCAGGAGGTGCCTATTTTGAAGACTATTAATTAGTTGTACCGATTTGCTCAATAAATTTGTCTTTTTTAACAAAGGCTCATTACTTTTGAATCCTACCCTGTATATATATATATTTGTTTTTTTTCCCAAAGGGGGACTTTTTAACATCATACCCTTGGTTTATTGTATTAAGACTTACTATCACACGTTATCTGCTTATCCATGGATACTGTTTAATATCATTCCCTGGGTTTACTGTTTCAGGAATGTTTAAGATGATATTATATGTTTATAGTATTTAGAGTGTATTGTTAGTAGATATCTTTGCTTTAATCATTATACACCGCTACTGGGGAGCTTATTTTGTTTTGGACGTGCTCTGTCTCTAGGTATGTTAAAGGACTGGGACTTCATGATGTGTGATCTAGCCTCTAATGGGGAGGCAAAATGAGGGGGGGGGGCAGTGGTGGGGGAGAGAAAGAGAGCAAGCTATTTCTAATTTATCCTTTTAATCCTTACAACTGTAAGTGCCAACGTAACAATAGGCTTCATGGCAATAACTCCTGTAAAAATGGCAAATTAAGGTCAAAACTATCTTATGTAATAATTCACTACCTTAATCTAAGACTACAAAATGTCAAAAAAAAACCCAAAAGCAATGTCTCTAAGACCACACAGATTACATCTGCCTGAAGAAGGGGCCTGAGTTGCCTCCAAAGCTTGCATAATGTAATCTTTTTAGTTAGCCAATAAAAAGAGTCATTTTGCATGACTTCTTACTATGACCAAACAATTAATTTTATGAGCTGGAATGTTAAATGTCTCAATCATAAATTGAAGAGAAAGTATTCTCTCACCTAAAAGGTCTAAACGCCAAGATAGTATTTTTTACAGGAGACCCACTTATTAAGCAAGGATTTTGGTTGAGCAGAGATTGGACTGGCAAAATATTCTACTCCAGCTATACAAAGAAAACTAGGGGTGTGGGAATTCTTATGCATAGAACAATTTAATTTGTAGTATCAGATGTAGTATCTGATTCTGAAGGGTGATATGAGATCATCATGGGTAATTTCTTTAATTGTAAATTAATTTTGATAAATATATATGCACCCAATGTGGATGATAGGGACTTTGCATCCATTCCTAGTGTGAACTCTCATAAAATTATAATGGCTGGAGACATTAATTGTGTTTTAAATCCAGATCTGGATAGGTCCCCTGCCACAGGAGCAATAAAATCTAACACTGCAAAAACAATTACACAGTTTGTAACTGATCACAACTTATCAGACCCCAGGAGATTTCTAAATCCAAACTCAAGAGTATATTGTACATCACTGTTACTCAAGAATTGATTATTTCTTTATAGGTAATTTTTTGCTATAAGTAGATGAGCACACACAGACTTGGTCCACAATAGAAATAAAATCCTGCAGTACTTGTTTATGTTCCTTGCTTTGTGCCCCAGTAAATACAAGTTATCATCAATATACTAACAACCCAATTGTGCCTCATTCACTCAGAATATAGAACTAATATAGGAAGTACTTCAAGACAGAGAAGCTTTTATCTGTGACACCTTTGCACGATAACCACCATTTTCCACCCTTTCAAAACGTATGCAGTTTTTAATGTTTGGAAAACATACAGGATTTAATCACTTAGAGATTTATACATAGATAACATCTTTACCTCCTACGAACAATTACACACCAAATTTAACTTTCCATCAACACAATTGTTCCACTCTTTCCAAATTAGAAACTTTGCTAAACAAAATCTGACTCATTTTTTTTATTTATTTTTTTTATTTTTTATTAATTTTATTACAATCCATACAAAGCAATCAAGTTTTTACAAAAAGAAGAATTGAGTTAAGAACAGATCAACCTGCCTAATTTTCCTCACCTCCCACCTACTTCAATTCCAGAAGAAATATTATTTAGTTTTGAGGACTCGTACAGCATTTCTGTAATATATAAAAACATTTTAAAGTCCCTTTCTTTCAAAAAGATCCCTGAGTACAGTGGGAAAAGTATCTAAGTATCAACAGTTCAACTTAAAATCTTTTATCGAGCAGATCTGTCTCGTTTAAAATTGTTCAAAATGTTTCCAGGGCAAGATCCAACCTGTGAATGTTGCAATCGAACTCTAGCCTCATTGGGTCATATGTTTTGGGTGTGCATCAAGTGAACATCATTCTGGACCAAAATCTTTAAATGCCTTTCAGACAGCCTCGGTGTCACAATCCCTTCTAATCCATTAACAGCTGTGTTTGGTGTACTCCCAGATGGGCTTAAAGTGGAAAAGGACAAACAAACTGTAACTGCCTTTACTTCACTATTTGCACATAGACTTATCTTGCTCAGCTGGAAGAATCTTAGCCCACCTCTTTTAAGAGAGTGGGTAACTGATGTTATATACTATTTGAATTAGAAAAAATCTAATTCTCACTTAGAGGATCTGTTCAAAACTTTTTAAAAACCTGGCAGGATCTCATCAATAACATTTTAGAGTAAGCATTTATAATGGGGAGAAGGATATTCTCACCTTTTTTCTACTCTTAAAATTTTACTGTGGCCGTTGGCCTTGCTTTCTTTCTCATGGGTGAGGGCTGATTTGAATTTAGTTTTGTCAAGTTTGACTTTCTTGCATAGAATGGTACTTGCTTTTAATAAATTCAGTAAAAAATATATAACTTCCATTACACCATTCTGAATGTACAATATACAGGCCTGTTTTAAAAATCAATTAATAAGATGCTGTTTGTGTATTGTTAAAAGTATGTTGAGAACCTCATAAAGTCTCGGGAGACTAGTGTGCCTTGGTAAGTTGCCTACCTTTTTTCTCAGGCACATAAATGCTGTGACTTAAATCTGATGCTGTGTGTTTGAAAAGACTGACACATGTAGTAGATTTTCACTTCAAGGTTACTTTGCATTCTGCAAACATTTTCAAAACATTGTCGATCACCCTGAGGAGTTTGATATTGACTCTATGCTATGAGACATGTCACACATGTTAGAAGATTTGACTTTTGTTTTCTGATTTTTGTACTCAGATGAATTTTTACTTTTTAGATGCATAGTGGTTTTTGGAATGCTTCAGAGCAAATGTCTTGATGTGCTGCTCTGCTGTAAGGGAACTGAGGATTTTCTTCAAAGCACTGAATAACAGCTATATTTGACTAAGTGTATGTAAGGACTCCATGAAAGCATTAAGATGGAGCACTTATCAAGATGTTTGTTGTCGGTATAGAAAAATGCACATGACTCTGATTGACAATATTGTCATGCAAATAAACTGAATAAGCATTACAATTAAATTTCATTTTTGCTTTGCTTTTAACCAGTTGTTAACCAGGTATAGTAAACCCTCTCCTGAAACCATTATCGAGTCTGAAAGAATAAGCAGAATGTTTTAGTTGATCTGACTTAAAAAATGTGTACATTATTTCAAGTTACTCATCACAATCCACAGTACCAACTACTATATATAAACTTTCAGAAAATCATACTCTGTTACTTTCACAATTTCTTATTTTATTCAGTCACATATAATTAACATTTTCTGTAATTTACCACTTCCTACTGTACAGTTATCCTCACATAATTATTATAATCAAGTACAGAAGAGCCAGTCATTCAAAGAAGAAGAAGACATATTGACATTATTTCAAGCCCATATAGATGTGTTATTCACAAGGTAAACCATCATTTTATTTTACTTTATAGAACTAATCTAAATTCAGAAGCCCAGAGGAAAAGAGTAAACATTTGTCAAACGGTATCTTCATAAAGGTCTTCTACCTAAAAACTGTTGAAATCTAATGAACATACAGTAAGGAAATAATCCTTCACTGGCTGAATAAGATAAAGAATACTTTAAAAATTACTCTTCTTATCTTCTTGGAGCTCACAGCATCCTGTTATGATTTTCATATGGCAGTACAAATCCACTAATGGCACAGTGGGAAGACCATCAGATTTTGTGTGCAAACTACAAGTTTAAATAACTAACAGGATTATGTAGTTAAATATTCACATTTTCCAGTTTTGCCACTTTATGGAGTGTGTCCAGCATGAAAAGTATACTGAATAACAACCAGCATTCATCTGTGCTGCACATTCCCATTTGTATTTAGAAATGTTTGAATATTTTGATACTGTTAAAATCATGAACGTAATACACCTGCTAAGCTTATTAAATGCAGCTTAACATAAATCTGTGCAGACAAACATTAATGGTTGTGGGGAGCTGTGTTTCACATGAGTTAGTGGTACTGCTTCGCAGTTCTATAGACCTAAGTTCAGACCTCTGGACACTGTCAGAATGAAAACTGTATATTTTTTCTGTGTCTATATGGTTTTCCTCTGAGAATTCTGTCTCAGGTGTCTCTCAGCTAGTGCCTATAAATTGGCCCTGTTAACAGATGACCAGCCAGAAAGGAGCAAAAACAAACACACCTTTTCCATACTAAATTTTTCTTTAATTTTATAAAACATTAGTAAACTCACTCTGCTTACAGTGTGTGCTTTGTAAACATGGCGTCTATTATGCAATACATACTATAAGAGAAATACAACAATAAAGATTTGTGGTACCGCCCTAATAATTGAATGACTGAAAAACAAAAGAAAATATGGAACAATTACAGAGACATCTTCACAGTTGCAATTTCATAACATATTTGATTTAATATGGCTTAACTTCTAGTTTTGTCTTTCTGGCCAGAAGAGGTGGGCTCAGGTCAATGGACGGCAGAAGTGACACCAGTGGTGTTACTGCCGTCAATCTTGCGGTATGCAAAGGGAGGAAGAAAAAAGGTGTCCTGTATGTGCCTGTGTGTAACAATACATGTACAAACAATAAACACAAAAGCAGTAAGGTGGTCAAAATCCCAAAATTCTTAGCAAATGTAATGAAACACTTATTTAAGCTGCAATATCATATCACTTTACAGTTCAAAAACAGACTGAGTGTATGTGTGTGAATATATATATATATATATATATATATATATATATATATATATATATATGAGATGTGGCGGCTTGTCATCCCGGCCAATACCCCCAGGCCGCCAGATGGAACCCTCCCTGCAGTATGGAGGTGCCCTGAAGACCAGCAGGGAATCATGGACGCTGTAGTTTTTATCCTCAGCCCTGCTGGATACCTCAGGGGCCGCAAGAGGGTGCTGCAGGGAGGACCGAGGACTCATTTGTGCCCTCTGACCCGGAAGTTCATCAGCGACGGACTTCCGGGGTGAAGAAAAGAACTTTTACCTGACCCGGAAGTGATTCAGGATCACATGGACTGGGAATTGAGAACACTTCTGGGTCAGGGAATATAAAAGGACTGCGGGAGCTCCCAGACGGGGAGCTGAGCTGGGTGGAAGGGTGGCAACGCATCTGGGAGCTGGAGGATTGATTTATTGTGTTTATTATTGTAGTATTTGTTATTATATGAGTATTGTGGTGGAGAGTGTGCTTTGTACACTGTGGCAACAAAATAAAGTCAACAATTGGACTTTTACCTGGTGGACAGGGGTTCAAGGGAGCGAGAGTGCCCCCTATCTACCACTATATATATATATATATATATATATATATATACAGTGAACCCTCGTTTATCACTGTTAATCCGTTCCAGACTCTACCGTGATAAATGAATTTTCGCGAAGTAGGATTCTTTATTTATAAATTCAATATTTTCGCAGAGTATAGAAAACCTGTTTACAACCTTCTAAATACGTTTTTTAACATTATTAGAGCCCTCTAGACATGAAATAACACCTTTTAGTGACCATTACACTCGTATTACCCAATATATTAGACAAAATAAGAGAAAATAAGACATATTAGACGTTACAAATATCATATTACTAGGCGCACTCGCCTTTTAAGGCGACCGACTTTTATCCTCAATTTTTGTGCGCTCCATATGTACATCAGGCATGTAAGTGTAGAAAATGAGAACATCAAAGTGCCCATTCATAACATCTCCTGAAAACCTACGTTTTTTTTTATCCCCTCAAGTGCCTGTCCAAAGTCGTACAATGTCAGCCCGAATCTGTACCGCTAAAGACGGAGTTTCAGGCACTAAATAAGCTATAGATGAGAATAAGCAAGCACCATCTCCCCTGATATTTACTACGCGGTGAGGCATTTGTACTCCATCAACACTAATTATTTCCAGAGACATAATTTTGTCTATTTTTCCAGTGCATCGCGCACAAAAGCAAGGGAACAATGACAACACCAGAACTCTGCTCACATCGCGTCGCTTTGTACCTCAAGCCACATGTAGTAAGTCTGTAATAAGCTGAATACCGCTACGCTTTGCACTCACGGGATGGAAGGACAATCCCGAACGCTTTTTTATAGTAGATTATTGTACTGTACATTTAATTGCACACAACCACTTACCTACGAAGGCACAACCTCAGTAGGAGAGTCTTCAGAGGTGGTGCAGTATCTTCAGCAGGTGTGTTGTTGTCTTCTTCCGCTGAAAGAGTACTAGGAGTAGGCAGTGGGTGTCTGGGTGCGCGGCTGAAGAACATCTTGATAGGCAGTTGCTGGTGCTGTCTTTACATATGCGTGAGGAGGCTTTTGTAGGGTATTGCCATCTTCAATCATATCCAAGAGTTTCACCTTCTCCTGGATAGTAAGCATCTTCCTCCGGCGTTTAGTTTTATTGTCAGAAGGCTTAGAAAAAGCAGCACATTTAGGAGCCATCGTAGGGCTTAGATAAAAGTTCTCAGAAAGCGCATGCGTAGTGACGTAAGCGTGTATGAGAAAAAAATCGTGATAGAGTGAAGCCGCGAAAGTCGAAGTGTGATATAGTGAGGGATCACTGTATATATATGTATATACATATAGTACAGTATTCACAGTGCATCACTTGATTTGAGATTTTTGCAAATTTATTAAAAATAAAAAAATTGAGAAAGCACATGTACATAAGTATTCACAGCCTTTGCCATGAAGCTCAAAATTGAGCTCAGGTGTATCCTGTATCCCCTGATCATCCTTGAGATGTTTCTGCAGCTTAATTGGAGTCAGTTGATTGGACATGATTTGCAAAGGCACACACCTGTCTATATAAGGTCCCACAGTTGACAGTTCATGTCAGAGCACAAACCAAGCATGAAGTCAAAGGAATTGTCTGTAGACCTCTGTGACAGGATTGTCTTGCGGCACAAATCTGGGGAAGGTCACAGAAAAAGGTCTGCTGCTTTGAAGGTCCCAATGAGCACAGTGGACTCCGTCATCCATAAGTGGAAGAACTTCGAAACCACCAGGACTCTTCCTAGAGCTGGCCGGCCATCTAAACTGAGCAATTGGGGGAAAAGAGAAAGGCCTTAGTCAGGGAGGTGACCAAGAACCCGATGGACACTCTGTCAGAGCTCCACCAGGTCCTCTGTGGAGAGAGGAGAAACTTCCAGAAGGACAACCATCTCTGCAGCAATCCACCAATCAGGCCTGTATGGTAGAGCGGCCAGACGGAAGCCACTCCTTAGTAAAAGGCACATGGCAGCCCACCTGGAGTTTGCCAAAAGGCACCTGAAGGACTTCAGTTCATGAGAAAGAAAATTCTCTGGTCTGTTGAGACAAAGATTGAACTCTTTGGTGTGAATGCCAGGCGTCACATTTGTAAGAAACCAGGCACCGCTCATCACCAGGCCAATACCATCCCTACAGTGAAGCATGGTGGTGGCAGCATCATGCAGCGGGGATGTTTTTCAGCGGCAGGAACTGGGAGACTAGTCAGGATAAAGGGAAAGATGATTGCAGCAATGTACAGAGACATCCTAGATGAAAACCTGCTCCAGAGTGCTCTTGACTCAGACTGGTGTGACGGTTCATCTTTCAGCAGGACAATGACCCTAAGCACACAGCCAAGATATCAAAGGAGTGGCTTCAGGACAACTCTGTGAATGACCTTGAGTGACCCAGCCATAGCCCAGACTTGAATCTGATTGAACATCTCTGGAGAGATCTTAAAATGGCTGTGTACCGACGCTACCCATCCAAACTGATGGAGCTTGAGAGGTGCTGCAAAGAGGAATGGGCGAAACTGGCCAAGGATAGGTGCGCCAAGCTTGTGGCATCATATTCAAAAAGACTTGAGGCTGTAATTGCTGCCAAAGGTGCATTGACAAAGTATTGAGCAAAGGCTGTGAATACTTATGTACATGTGATTTCTCATTTTTTTTATTTTTAATACATTTGCAAAAACCTCAAGTAAACATTATGGGGTGTTGTGTATAGAATTCTGAGGAAAAAATGAATTTAATCCATTTTGGAATAAGGCTGTAACATAACAAAATGTGGAAAAAGTGATGCGCTGTAAATACTTTCCAGATGCACTGTATATGTGTGTATATATATATATATATATATATATATATATATATATATATATATATATATATATATATATATATATATATATATATATATATATATATATATGGAAGTGAAGGTCTGTGATACTATTTGCATAACCACCCTCGACCCCCTTTCAACCTCCCCAACCGTCCCCACCCTTAACCAGCTATATATTGCCTTTGATCCCTGTACATGTATGTTTAATCATTTTTTTCTTATGTTGACACCTGGCAAGTTGTTGAAAGCTTAGGAATAAAAAACTATTTTGAGTTACATGGCTCATTTTCTCCCTTTCTTTCTGTAGCTTATATATATATATATATATATATATATATATATATTATATACACAAGTGGGCTGTGGCTCCTACTCGCTTTGCTCGCCCCCCCCACAACCCCCACCCCTGGGGGCACGCTTCACGCTAGCCACTTCGCGTCTCTGCTGCTCACGTTGTGGGGGGGCTGAACGCACACTAAGGAGCTGCTGGATTGATGCTAGCTGCTACTGAGCTGCATGATCAGCATGCCATGCTGTGTAGCGATCATTTAAAAGCCTGTACAGCAGCTGCTGCTGCCGTGCTGCATGATCTATATGTTGCGATGTGCGCCGATCATTTACAATCCTGTACAGCAGCTGTCCTTTAATCCAGCTGCTGCTTGTGCTGTGCTGCCTGATCTGCATGTTGCGCTGTGCGTTGATCATTTAAAAGTCTGTACAGCAGCTGTCCTTTTGTCTCACTTCCTTGTCTTGTGGGACTTTAAAGTGTCTCTCTGAGATGATCACGTCTCGACCCAAGATTTTTTTTTATATAATAGATAGATGGGTTAGACAAGCATCCCGGCCAGGGGAGAAAAAGGTGCCAGACTGGGAAGAGATGGCCAGAGTGGGTGGACAGACAGCTCATGAAAAGTAGATGTTGCTGGGAGTCTTTATTCCCCCAGGACACTAGATGGCAGTGGTCCTGTATTCTGGAAACCAGCAGGGCATGTAGTCCCGCAGAACAGCCCTTCTGGGGTTCATGGGTACTGCAAGAGGGCAATGCAGAGAGATGTGCTCCATGCTATATTGGACTTCTGTATGACCTGGAAGTACTGCCAACAGGCAACAGTCCTAGCACCGGAAGTACTCCCAGGTCCGCACTAAAAGAGACCACACTTCTTTGTCCAGGTGAACCTGAGCTGGGAGGACAGAGGAGTGTGGATAATAAACCATCCTTTATTTGAACCCGGGACTCTCTCTCTCTCTCTTTGTTTCTCTGTATATATATATATATATATATATATATATATATATATATATACACATATATATATATATAGTGGAAATAATTCAAAAGGAAAAAGCAACTCCACAAAAATAAAGTTTTGGGGACCGTCCCCATATATTGTCCTGTGGACAAAAGGATGCAAAATGATCAAAAGTACTAGAAAAAATGAGTAACAGTTGACAATATGGTTGTTACAAAATAGTGTTTATATATGAAATGGATGATGGGAACAGGAACTGGTCGGCAGGAAATGATGATGTAATCAGAAACCAGAATCATTATGGAGGAAGCAGAAGTGATGTCCATGGGGTTAACCGGAAGTGATGCCAAACAGAGTCACCGGAAGTGACGTTGTGGTGGCCATTTTGAAACCCAGAAATGGCTGCAATTATCTTTCTGCTGTTTTCCAGTTGGGAGAAGAGGCTCAGGTAAATACCACGGGATAATCCTTCATCTTGCGATGTTTCACTCACCTTTAGGCTTTTTGACTGCCTCCCAATCGGACGTGTGTGACATGACCCCCCCTCAACCCAGACCCATCGGGTCGGGCAACCTGCACTGAGAGGTCATGGGCATGGTAGAGAGCATCTGCGTTGGCCTGCAAGGATCCTTTACGATAAATAACACTAAAACAATAAGGTTGAAGGTCCAAAAACCACCTCGTGACACAGGGATTATACTCCCAGTGAAGGGACATCCACTGTAGGCCAGCATGATCCATCACCAGAGTAAATTCCCATCCCAGTAGGTAGTACCTTAACTGCGTGATAGCCCATTTAATTGCCAAGGCCTCTTGCTCCACCACGGCATACTTGGTCTCCCTGTCCAGCAGTTTCTAGCTGAGGTACATAATTTTGTGTTCAGCACCATCGACGAACTGACTCAACACGGCTCCTAGTCCTGTGTCCGATGCATCTGTCTGGAGAATAAAAGGGAGAGAGAAGTCAGGAGATTTCAAAACAGGTGCTGACGTAAGGGCCGATTTTAAGTTACAGAATGCCTTATCAGCCTTATCATCCCATAGCACTTTTAAGAGTGCCCTTTTCTTTGTCAAATCAGATAAGGGTGAAGCAATTTCCGAGAAACGAGGTACAAAACGGCGATAGTAACCCGCTAAACCAAGAAATGCTTGAACTTGCCTCTTAGTCATCGGACTGGGCCAATTAATGATGGCATCAATTTTGGAACACTGTGGTTTAACAGTGCCTCCCCCCACCAGGTAGCCTAAATATTTGACTTCTCTTAAACCAAAAAAAACATTTCTTTGGATTAATATGAAGTTCCGCTTTTGCTAGTGTGGAAAGCATTATTTTAACCTGCAATACATGTTCCTTCCATGTGCTGGAATAGATGACAACGTCATCCAGGTAAGCGACACTAAAGGAATTGTGTGGCCTTAGCAGTGTATCTACCAGATGTTGAAAGGTTGCTGGTGCCCCATGCAAACTAAATGGAAGGACCTTAAACTGCCAATGTTCACTAGGTGTACTAAAAGCGGTCTTTTCTTTAGTGGAGGCTGTTAAGGGAATTTGCCAATACCCTTTAGTCATGTCAGGAGTAGTTAGGAAGTGTGCATTTCCAAGTCGATCGAGTAGATCAACCACTCGCGGCATTGGACACGCATCGAATTTAGAAACCTGATTAAGTCGTTGAAAGTCATTACAAAACCTCCACGAGAAAATCTCCACGACCCAACCAAGACAATTGGACTAGACCAGGGGCTATAACTTTCTTCAATACCCCTCAAATCTAGTATCCGTCTAATTTCCAATTCTATTTCCACTTTCTTTGCCTCCGGGAGCCTATAGGGTCTTTCTCTGACAATTACCCCCGGGTCAGTAATTATGTCATGCTCAATCAGAGTAGTCCGTAACTCGTTTACAATTTCTGGTATGGACAGGATAGCCATTTCTAAGTCCTGTTTTTGGTCTGGGGTCAAATCAGATCCGAAATTAATTTCAGAATGTGAGATGAAAAAGGACAGAGGCTTGCCAGAGGAGGGATCATGTACCCTGTCCTTCCACGGTTTCAGTAAATTAATATGATAAACTCGTTCACTTAGTTGACGATTTGGTTGTTTAAACAAATAATCAACGAGTCCTTTTCTTTCCTTAATTTCGTACGGGCCTTTGCAATGAACCAATAATTTAGAATGGGAAGATGGAACGAGTACCATCACATGATCACCCGGGACAAATTCCTGAATAGTGGTGTTTCGATTATAATAACGCAACTGTGCTGCTTGAGCCTTTTCCAAATTTTCTTTTAGAATAGGTCTAATTTTTTCCAATCTATTGCGTAATTGCGAGATATATTCAAGTATATTTGAGGTAGGGAGGACCTAGGGAGGACCTCTTCTTCCCAACCTTCTTTTAGCATGTCCAATAGACCTCTTGGTTGTCTTCCATATAATAATAATTCAAACGGAGAAAACCCTATGGATGCCTGAGGGACTTTCCGATATGCAAACAAAACAAGAGGAAGTAACTGATCCCAGTTTCTTCCATCTGCGGCAACTACCTTAAAACATCTGTTTTAAAGTCTGATTAAATCGTTCTACCAACCTGTCTGTTTGGTGTAATAGACCGATGTTTTTAGATGTTTTATTCTGAGTAATTTAGCCACCTCCCTGAATGTCTCTGAAGTGAAAGGAGTCCCTTGGTCCATTAAAAACCTCTTTGGGGATCCCAACACATATGAATATCCCTAGTAGTTCCCGTGCAATGTTTTTTGAATTAGCTGAGCACAAGGGAACAGCTTCAGGGAATTGAGTGGCATAATCTACCAGGACTAAAATATATTTAAAGCCTTTTAACGAGGGTTCTAACTGACCTACGAGGTCAATACCGACTTGTTCAAATGGTACATCTATCAGGGGAAGGGGAACGAGAGGAGCACGGTCCCTCCTTGGAATCTGACAAAGTTGGCACTCAGGACATGAAGCACAAAATCGTCGGACCTTCTCATTAATTCCCAGCCAATAAAATCAGAGTTTTATCCTCTCCAAAGTTTTGTCAGAGCCCAAATGGGCTCCTAGAAGGTGAGCATGTGCTAGTTCACACACCTGTCGCCAAAATGTGCATGGTACTAGCAATAATGCTCTCACTTCATCCCCATGTTCAGCCACTCGATATAATAATTTTTTTTTCATTACAAAGAAAGGCATTGGTGGCATAGGATCTAGGGTTGTGCGTGCCTCAGTCAATACTATGGCATTCCTTGCAAATTTTAAGGAATCATTGTTCCATTGTTCTCTTTTAAAGGAAGAAAGGGTAACTAGAAATTGGGTTGATAAATTATGAATGGGGTCTCTTCCGACCTCAATGGGAGGAGTTTCAGCCACCACGTCCTCTACGTTAACTGTACTAGCTCCCGCAGAGCACGATGGGACATCAATTTCCTCGTACTGTGTACCTGCCTGGGCATTAGTGACCGTATTACACTGTGTGGAGGCAGTCGGAGTAGAAGAACTCTCCATTATTAAGCTCAAATTTCTTTCAGGAACAGTTACATATATTTCTTCTCAGTCTCCAAGATGACAGGAAATTGAGGGCCTGGTAATACAGCCATGGTCATTTTCACCATAACGCGATCCACTGTAACCACACATTTAGCGGTTTTATAATACTGGACATCTCCATGAATACATTTTAGGCTGGTTTTAATTTTAAGCCACTGTCTGTAAAACAAATTGGGAAGCAACAATGAAAATGTTACTCCCAGAATCAAACATTGCCCTTACCTTCCTGCCATTTATAATAACTGCACCTGTATAGGGAAGAGACAAAGGATTAATTACAGTGGCACAATACCTTTGTCCATTAATCAGTGAGCAGTCCATCGGCTCGTTGGTGCAATTTGGTGGCAATTTGCTGAAACAGTGCGGCAGATTGTACTGTCTGTCTCTTTTTCGGACGGCAGGCACGGGTGGTTGTCGGGAGGGCTCAGGGGCTGCTCCACGTTCTTGTTGGGTCTTTCTGACTGCCCTAATTTGCAAGCCAACCAGTGACGCTCCGCAATCTTTATCAAGGTGTCCATGTTATCATAATTTTGTCTCTGGATTTGCTGGGCTATATAGTCAGAACAAAAATTTCACAGGCTAGCAATTCAGCCATTTTATAGGAGCTGTTTATGTCGGGCCGTAGCCAGCAGCAAACCTTGCTCCATGCCTCAAATGCCTGTGTACGTAGTGGCCTCTCTGGGTCAAATTTACACTCCCTCCATTCTCTTACCTGCTATTCCGGAGATATGCCGTAGCACTTGAACACCTCTCCTTTTAGAACATCATAGTTGTCGGCCTGCTCCTCAGTTAAGTCATAATAAGCCCTCTGTGCTATCCCCTTCAAGTAGGGAGCCAGTAGGTACGTCCACCCTCTGCCATGCGTTTCGTTTTGAGGTGTGCTCAAAAACCAAAAAATACATTTCGATGTCATCATCTTCAGTTAAGTATGTCAATTGGGTTGGCAATGAACAAGCGGTCTCTGTCCGAACGGCTGCTGAGGCACGAGCCTGGGATTCCGCTAATTGAGTTCTGGTTTCACCAATCTGTAATTTCAGAGTGTGCAACTCACTCACGATTGATGATAGAATGTTGTTGAGGTTCTGCCTTTCTGCCATCTTCGAAAAACAAAAATCTTGCTGGCTACGCCAATTGTGGAAATAATTCAAAAAGAAAAAGAAACTCCACAAAAATAAAGTTCTGGGGACCATCCCCATATATTGTCCTGTGGACAAAAGGATGCAAAATGATCAAGTACTAGAAAAAATGAGTAACAGTTAACAATATGGTTGTTACAAAATGGCGTTTATATATGAAATGGATGATGAGAACATAAACTGGTTGGCAGGAAATGACGATGTAATCAGAAACTAGAAACAGCGTCATTATGGAGGAAGCGGAAGTGATTTCCATGGGGTTAACCGGAATTGATGCCAAATGGAATTACTGGAAAGGACGTTGTGGCGGCCATTTTGAAACCCGGAAATGGCCGTGATTATCTTTCTTCTGTTTTACTGTTGGGAGAAGAGGTTCAGATAAGCACCACGTGATAATCCTTCATCTTGCGATGTTTAACTAACCTTTGGGCTTTTTGACTGCCTCCCAATAGCACGTGTGTGACAATATATATATATATATACTGTATATATAGATATATATATAAATATACAGTGTAACCTCAGTTTACGAGTAACTTGGTTTACAACGAGCTAAAATTTTTTATAAATTTTGACTTGATAAACGAGCGATGTCTTGCAATACGAGTAGTAAGGATACACTTTATCTGCTGCGAGTCATGTGATCACAACTGAGCTGATGGTTCTTCTCTCTCTCTCCTTATCTCGCTCGCTCGCTCGCCCAGCGCGTCTCTCTCTCTCTCTCCTTATCTCGCTCGCCCAGCACGTCTCTCTCTCTTCTTATCTCGCTCGCCGCCGCCCAGCGTCTCTCTCTCTACTTATCTCTCTCGCTCGCTCGCCCAGTGCGTCTCTCTCTCTCTCTCTTTCCTTATCTCTCTCTCTCGCGCCCAGCGCGTCTCTCTCTCTCTCTCTCCCTCTCCTTATCTCGCTCGCCCATCTTTCTCTCTCTCTCTGGCAATCGTCTCCTATTCTCCGTCTGAGTCTGTGTGCCTCACTCATATAGTCAACATCCGTACGAGCGTATAGTGTTTACTACAGCATTGTGGCTGTGTGTGTGTGCGCTGTGAAGTGCGAGTCCCCATCTTGCTCCCCAAAACACAAAGCTGAGTCTCAGTACTTTAACACCAGCTTTATTCAGCTTGAAACAGCAACAGCACTGTTATTTATTGTAGCGGGATCTTTATAATGTTCCTTGTATGACCCATTGACGACAGGCGCTTATAGCATGTCTGCGATCTTTTTGGATGCGCTTATACGGCGAATTGCTACAGCGCTGGGAGACTGCGATTGCTTTGGGAAGCTCTTCCGCGTGTCGTCCCGTTGGGTGGAATCCCACATGAGTTTAGAAACTCACACTAGCCATGATTCTTTTTAAAGGTAAAGTGCAGGTTAATTTGTATTATGTATTTTACTTTATACTTTGTATTAATCATTTTTATATGAATAGTTTTGGGTTGTGGAACGAATCATCTGAGTTTCCATTATTTCTTATGGGGAAATTCGCTTTGATATACGAGTGTTTTGGATTGCGAGCACGTTTCCGGAACGAATTATGCTCGCAAACCGAGGTTCCACTGTATATATATATATATATATATATATATATATATATATATATATATATATATAGTAATAAAGACAAAAAAAATCATTAGGTTTTGGGGTATCCGTCCCCATATACTGTCTCTCCACGGCTTCATCAAGTTAATGTGATATATCCACTCGCTCGGTCGACGATTCGGTTATTTCACCAAATAACTCGATGAGCCCTTTTCTCTCTTTAACCTCGTAAGGGCCCTGCCAATGAGCCAACAATTTCGAATGGGAAGTGGGCACGAGCACTATCATTCGGTCTCCTGGTTGAAACTCCCACAGGAAGGTATTTCTATTGTAGTTCCGCACCTACGATGCTTGAGCTTCGACATGTGCTCTTTTAATGGAGCTCAGATTTTAGCCAATCTATCGTGTAACTGCTCAATATATTCCAAGATATTGGTGGAGGGAAGTGCCATCCCTACCCAACCTTCTTTAAGAACGTCCAAAATACCCACCTCCCGATAGGCAAAAAGCACCAGGGGCAAGAGCTGGTCCCAGTTCCTACCGTCCGCGCTGACTACTTTGTGGAACATCTGTTTAAGGGTTTGGTTGAACCTCTCTTCCAACCCATCTGTCTGTAGATGATAAACAGACGTTTTAAGATGCTTAATACAGAGTAACTTGGCAACCTCCCTGAACGTATCTGGAGTAAAGGGTGTACCCTGGTCCCTAAGGACTTCTTTGGGTATACCCACTCGGGAAAAAGTCCTACCAATTTCCGTGCAATATTCTTCGTATTAGTAGTTCGCAGGAGTACCGCCTCAGGGTATCGAGCCACTTAATCGACCATAACTAATACAGTATGTATTTATGGCCTTGCGTCGAGGGCTTCAAGGGACTTACAAGATCAACACCGATCCTCTCAAAGGGTACATTGATGAGGGGAATTGGAACTAGAGGAGCATGATCCCTCCTGAGTATCTGATGTAGCTGACACTCCAGGCAGGACTGACAAAAACACCAGACCTCCTCATTGATTCTGGGCCAATAGAAACAGAATTTTACTCTCTTTAGGGTTTTCTCGGCCCCGTGATGGGCGCCTATGAGGTGGGCGTGAGCCAGTTCACACACCTCTCACCGGCAGGTCCACGGAGCTAACAACAACTTCCGTACCTCGCCTTAAAGTAGGGTCTCAGTGGTGGAGAATCTTCCGATGATAGCCCATCAAGGGAAACGATGACATTCCTGGCAAACTTCAGGCAATCATTGTTCCACTGTTCTATTTTAAATGAACCTGGCAAAGAGCTAAACTAGAAGTCTATGCTGGCGAGCAGATCTTGTGGGAGGACCAGGTTAGTGGCTATCCGGCCTGGATCCTCACCCATTTGTACTTCCGGATTGAGGTCCGCCACTGTGGAGTCCTTCCCCCGGTTGTCCATGTCATCAATAGTTGCTGAAGAGGACACCGTGGGAGCAGCTGGGATGGTCTCTTGCCCATCCATAATCAGATCCAACCTAGATTTAGGAGTGGTTTCTGGACTATTGCCTTTACTTTCCAACCAGTCTTGTCCTAATATAACCGGAAATGGGGCTCAGGCAGTAGAGCGACGAGCAGTTGTTTTGGGTCACCCCTCCAGGTTATAAAGCATTTCGTTGGACCTATATAATCTGGTCTCCACATGTACACAGCTCACACTTGTTTTTTGAGCTAGCCACTGTCACAGTAGAACATAACAGTGAGCAACAATGGTGATATTGCTCCCGGAGTCAAATAACGCCACAACCGAGTGCCCATTTACCAACACCACTCCTGTGTTTGGAACAGCCAAGGGATTTGACAGAGCACAGTACCTCTCTCCTTTGGCCCAGGTGCAGTCCATCGGCTCAGTGTTCAGCTGGCAGGCAGTGAGAATATGTCCCACTTCCCAGCACTTGAAACAGAGTGGCGGGGTAGGCACCTTTCCTTTAGGCCTGACCGGAGCCTCCGCAGCATGACGGGTGGGCAACACGTCCCTGTCGGACCCCCCATGGGCAGACCTCTCCGACCTCCTGACTCGATTTACCGCCAGCTGGAGCTCCAAAACCTCCAGAAGGCCATTCATGTCTTTGTAAGGATGTTGGCGGACCTGCTGGGGCAGGTATTCAGGCATGGCATTCACTAACCCTTCACAGGCCACCTGCTCCACCACCTGGTGCGCATGGTTTATATGTGGCCTTAGCCAGAGCCCCAGCATGCCCCAGAACTCGAACGCCTGGGCACTGGCTGGGTGATTGGGGTCAAATTTCCAGTGCCGCCATTCCCTCGCCTGCTGGCCCAAGGTCACGCCATAACAATTTAATATCTCAGACCTCAAGTGGTCTTAATTGGCAGCTTCCTCCGCGGGGAGGTCATGATAAGCCCGCTGCGTCATGCCCTTCAAGTACGGCGCCAGTATGGATGTCCAGTACTCTTGAATATCATGAGGTACGACTCAATGTCGTCTGACTCTGTGAGCAGGACAATTGGAGGAGATGGAGAGGTGTATTGTCATGCATGACAATACAAATAGTCTTTAACAGTCTGGGAAAGAAATGCTCCTGATGCAGTGTATCATAAAAATCCATAAAAAGGAAAAAAGTGGGGCTGCTCAGAGTGCTGTGGAGAGGGACGAGCAGAGGAAACACATCTGTCATACTTAAATAAAGCAGCCTCTGGGGTGCTGAGGGGGTTGGGACATTTTAAGGAAGTCTGTTTTTTTTTATATAAAAGTTGTTAGAGGGGGTGTTTTCTGTCTGTTTTTTTGTCCTGGCTACGTTTGTTTTTGGCCAGTTAAGGTGGAAGAGAAATAAAACCTTTGTTTTTTTTGGACAATTACCACCACTTGTCTTTGTAGGTTTTTTTCCCTCCTGGAAAAGGGATATTACAATATATATATTGTCATTTATTATTGTCATTTATATTCATTTAGGCCAGGTCATGTATAATGATCTTGTCTGTTACATTGCATAATACTGTATATGAATAAAGATTTTTCGATAAATAACTCACTTTTAGAAAAAAAAAATTCTTTTAAACTTTTGTTAGTATGTTTAAAATTACTTTGAGTTTTAAATTTAAGGAGTTAGGTGCTAAGATTAGGGCCAGAATTGACAAGGTGTTTTTCTCTGAAGTTCTGCATGAGCCACACGTTGTTTATTAGTTTAAGGCATCTGATTGTAATTAACCTGTAAAAATATAATGGTCCACGGAATAGACAAACTATTCAAAATACCATAGCTGCTTTAACGCTGTTACTCTCACTGCACCTTCTACTTCTTCTCTCAGCTGCTCCCGTTAAGGGTTGCCACAGCGGATTATCTTTTTCCATATTACTCTCACTGTACCACTTGGAGTATTTATATCACTGTATCTGAGTGTGGAATCACAGCTGTACAGCAGCTGATCGGAAAGAGAATTATCGGTATACAGCATCTTGCACACGCTGCCTCAACCATACTGCCTATTTGAACTGCTCTCATACGGCAAACGCTTCAGAGCCTTTCCTGTACTGACCTGAGACCTCACGGCTCAGAAACAGTTTCATCCCAAGAACTATAAACACAATCAATCAGTCCATCAAGTGCTTCTTGTAGAACTGTTTGTACAATTATAGTACTTATAGTACTTACTAATTGTACTTATAGTACAATTACCTCACTGTAAACTTGCGATACAGTTATAATATTGCACAACCTGAGCCACTTTAGCACGTATTTACATATGATGATGATATAAGTTTTAAGATGAAATGCAGCAAAATGTTTATTACATTATACAAATAAAACAACTTCATTTAAATAACCTATATTGCTATTAATTAAACATATGAGGACTTGGTGACGCAGAGCTAGCAAGGAGCTGGCACCAAGTTCACAGATTGTTCCTGCCTTGCCTGTATTCTTGCTGGGGCTGTCGTGACACTGGAAGGATAGATGGATAGAATAATTAAACATGTACTATGAAGATATTTCAATGTTGCTTAAAAGTTTTGAGGAATCGGCATTCTCAGCTTACAGATGGCTTTACATCTTTTACAGAGCTGATTGTGTGGCGATTGGGTATTTGGAGAAATAAAAGGAAGGACATGAATTGAGGGTTAGTATGTTTGAAAGAGACATACTGCTGCAATAAATTATTTCATCGAAGGTAACGCACGGCGCAGCAAGCATCTTGCATGAGGCAGGAATAATCTCTGGACGAGGCGCTAGCTCGTCACTATCACTGTGCCACCGAGTTCCCATATTTAATAACATGCTTTAATTCCTATCATGAAAATGATATCAAGTATACATCACAGTATTTACATTATTCAGAGAGCTGTAATATCATGAATGTAATGGATTCTGTGTCCTGTCGGAGGACTTGAAAGCCCATTTAAGAAGCACGTAGTGATTCACACCCATACAGCACATAGAAGAACACATACAAAACAAAGCATTCTTTGGTTGCGATGGTATGAGAAACTGGTAAATTAAATGATTTTAAGATGAAGTTTATGATGTTCTACTTTAATGACAAAATAAATTACGTGATTAAAGTGGAAATTTCGAGATTAAAATTGACATTTCAAGCTTTTTTCCCTTTATGTTCATATTTTTTTCTTTTCCCTGTACCTTAATAAGTTTTCATATGACACTCAAATGGTTGGCTACAACTCACCTTTTCATGGCAACTTTGATATCTGACAACTTCTTTTTTATTTTGGGCACTGTGCGACTTTGTAAACTTGAGATTTTGAGTTTCTCTGATACTCAATGTCACTCAATCAACTTCCTTTTGTTGTTTATACCACTGTTTAAACCAACAAATAGAAAGTTTTTCCTTGCCTCCACTTGGTATTTGCTGAACTTCTATTTCCTCCCATGCTTTTGCCATTGCCTTTTCATAGAATGCTGAGCTTAAGGGCTATTTATATTGATTTGCATATTCAAAGAGGCATAATTCTGGGAGGAGTTTGGTGAGTGGCAGCAGGCGCTTGCATCTGCATTACTTTTCACGCTGACTGGGATTTATGTAGCGGAAGAACGTGGAAGTTGGTGAACGCACAGATTTATGCATCTGGATTTTTTTGTGTGTATGAACATTTCCGCTTTTGTGTGTAAAACACATAGTTCTAGAATAAGGTGATCATTTTTTTTTTGTCAGAGCATCATTTGACAGGCAAGGGACAGTTGTGAACAGTTTTTCTTATAGTTAAAGCAGCTTTTGCTTCCGTGGAGATGATTTTACCTAGTGAAAAAGAGTGGCGGTGTATACATCTAATGTGTTTTATCTTTACGTAAGTCTTGCTGATTACATGATCATAAAATTTCTTTGTCAATAAACATGTATCAGTCTGTGCTTATCATTGAGTTTTCATATCACAGTCACTGGCAGATATTTATTCAGTATAATAAATGATATCCTGAGCCTATAAGCTTTCAAAAGAGCCCTTAAATCAGGGATGGGCAACTATTTTTATGGGAGGCCACATAGGAAAAGCAGCTGGTTGGAGAGGGCCAAACACATTCTTTCAACTGTTACATTACAGTAAACATATTATATTTATTTTTGTTAACCATAATAAAATGAAAATACCGTGGTACCTTGGTATATGTCCTTAATCTGTTCCAGATCCTTGGACTTATACCAAACAGGACTTATACCAAACAAATTTTTCCCATAAGAAATAATGGGAAAATGATTAATTCGTTCCCATGAAAAAAAAATCCTATTGTTATTGGCATATTATACGTTGATGGGGTTGTATAAAATAATTTAAACACTGCTTAATACTAAAATACATAAATACAAAAGCAATTAGATGAAATAAATGAAAATGACTTGTCCGATAACAATGAGTTTAATTTTACTGCACAACAAAGGAGAGCGTTACAGCTCTTCCAAAGGAGCCTCTTCAGGCGATTGTGAAGCACTGCCGTTGTTCTTCTTCTGGCAGTCTTCAATCTAAATCCCAAAAGCAGATTCCATCCAGACTACTGCCTTATTACACCCATTTACAACTCGTTTTGCACCCTGGTTAAAAGGACACTGCGGCCGTAGATCTTATATTCCTTTCCTACTTTTTAAATAAAAAGAATCGTAGCCTTCAACAAATCCAAAACGTTTACCTTTTTGGCAATCGTTAACATCTTCCGTTTGCACTTGGGCACGGCCCCTGAAGCAGTAGCAGATCGTTTTGGAGCCATAATGAAGGGCTTGACTATGCACAAAGATAAACACAAAAGAGCACAACTCTTTACACAGCGAAACACGTTGATGCTAAATGAGCGAGACGAGACTTCCTGGTTAACACTGCATTCAGCACGCAGGAACTTAACTGCGTGCTCTGATTGGTTAGCTTCTCAGTCAGGAGAACTTAACTGTATGCTCTGATTAGTTAGCTTCTCAGTCATCCTCCAATAGCGTCCCTTGTATGAAATCAACTGGGCAAACCAACTGAGGAAGCATGTACAGGAAGTAAAAAGACACATTGTCCGCAGAACCCGCGAAAAATCTGCGTTATATATTTAGTTATGCTTTAATATAAAATCCACGATATAGTGAAGCTGCGAAAGTCGAAGTGCGATATAACGAGGGATTACTGTACAGGTTAAAACTTGGCCCCTTTTTTTAAGGCGCGCGCCCGGTATACGACACGTGTTGTTCTAGCACACGAGTCGTATTCCAAACAAAGGTCGTATACCAAGCAAAATATTTCGCCTCTAAACAGGACGTATACCAAGTTGGACTTATTCCAAAGCAGACGTATACCGAGGTACCACTGTATATTAATATCAAGGCTGGGCAAGTTAACACGTTATTATCACGTTAACACATTAATTAAAGCCGACAATTATTTTACCGTGCGTTAACGTAGTTTTTGTTATTATGATAGAGATCATTGATCTTCTTGTTACAGCGGTTTTCAATATGCTTTTGCTAGAAAGGAAGTTAGCTTTGTTGATTTGACCTCACTTCCCTGTGTGCGCATGAGTAGCAGAGAGCAAACAGCTTCTATAATGGCATGTGAAGAGATACCAAAGTGAATTCTCAAAGCAAAATACTCCGTGGATGATTTTTTCCTATTATCACTGAATCGGACTCTGATTTTGATGCAAGTGATCTTGAGATGTAGATCAAAAACAGCTGACCGTGATGCTGAACACGTTTGTGTAGCTGATGCACCAATGGTAACGTTCGCCTGGAAGGACAGACACTTTCGAATACAGGAGGTACAAACCATATTGCGCCTCACTGTATCTGCCACCCCGCGCACCTGTCTCACAAAGACAGCCAGGCAGCCAGTCCACTGAGCATTAGGGTTAGCACCGTCTCACCGCACAGCCGCTGCTGCTGCTGCAAACTGCAAACAGGCACTGAGAGCAGGCACAACAGGCAGCAACAGCCCTTTTATGTTGATTTATGTGTGAAACCATTGCTTTGTGAGTTTTTTGGAAAAAATTTTAGCCCTCAAAGAGTTACTGAACATACACTGTTTATGCTGCTCCCTGATAAAAGAAAATTTTTCTGCTGGTATCTGTTCAGATAAAAACGAAAACAGATTTAGAAATGTTAACTTACTGTTGCTCGGAAGGTGCCTGTTATAATGTGATCGTGGCTCTGGACTCTGAGGGTAACTTGCTTTTCTATAACAAACTAGATAAAACATTAATGCCCTTGAAGTGTCAAATTGCTTTGTTTTTATATTTGATTTGATTACATTAATGTTTAAGTTGAGAACTACAAGAAATATTTTAACTGCTGCTATGTAAACCAAATACACGCAATACACTACTTTTGAGTTCATTATTGAATTTTGCGTATAACAATGTGATTGTTGTGATTGTCTGTGATTAATGGCTATTAATCACAGACAATCATGCGATTAATCGCAATTAAAAATTTTAACCGTTGCCCAGTACTAATTAATATATAGACCACATATTCACAGATTCTGTTCCATTTATTGAATCAAGGAACAATCTACAGTTCTTGATTGTGTAAAACAAAAAAATAAAATAAGAAATACATTATACTGCTTTAATCACTGATAAATAAAAAAAAATAATTTTTTAAAGAATTGTAGAATGTCAGTAATGGCACTGACTTGAAGTGTTCTGCCAGCAATGCATCAGACTGCAAGTCTATAAGTTCAAGTTGTACCTCACTGAGGGCATTGTCCACATCAAATGTAAATGGAGAGCAGATGGTGAACATTTCAATTTTCACTGCTTTAAAGTCTTCAGATCTCCCGGAAAACTCTCCATTTAGTGCCCATAAAATGGCTACATATCTGCTAAGCTGATAAGCAGATAAATTCCTCTCTCTCAGTGTAGGAGAGTGTGCCAGTGTGTTCCTGTCTACCATTGCTTTGATGGTGTGGATTGGCTCCATGCTCCCACTCTATTTTGGGAGTCTCTTGAACCCACTACCGTCCATATCGTAATCAGGATAACCCAGGCAAATGAGGACATATACATAGCAAGGGGTAGGTGCAAAAGAGATACAGTGCTTTTATTAAAATCAATCAAATAAACACTGTCCAAATACAGTAGTGCAGTGCAACAAAAGTTCAATAAATAAATAAATAATCCAATAAAAATAAATGCAATCATGAAGGTTAAAAAGAGTCAATAAGTAGTTCATAAAAACAAGGTTAAAATTCTCATGCAAGGAACTGTCCTTTAAAATCTCTTCCCCAGTATGTCCCTTTAAAAATTACATGTCCTCAGCTTACCCTCGAATGGGACCTTGCAGCCTAGGAGACACCTAACAGTTCAGCTGACGTTTTCTGCTATGTTCAGGTCCCTGCAGTACATAGCTTCAAGCAGGACTCCACGCCAAGCCACATTGCTGCTATACTTGGGCCCCTGCAGCCGTCTGCAGCCCAGGCATGGCACCATGCTGAGCCTCTGACTCCCACTGCCAGGCTTGCATCCCTGTGGTCTATGTCTCCCCAACAGGACAACATGCTGTCCTTTCCTTCACTTGCAGCTCCCACTGCCTTTCTCTTAGACTTACATGGCAAGTCCATTGAGTACTGTGTCACTCTAACTCCCTGATTGCTCAGCTGGAGTGATCTACTTTAGCCCCTGAGCGTTGGCTGCACACTTCCCTAACGACTTTATCCTGGCTGCCTGAATCTCTCATTCGGTAGCTTGCTCTGGCTCTCTCCACCTCCTTCCTTGTTTTCCTGTTCTTTCATTCTGTTTCTCTCTCGTACCAGCTCTCCCTTATATGTGCAGTGACTCAGTCGACAACTGTGGAAAGCCCATGGAGCAATGAAGACTCAGCAAGTGTGCTCTGTTTTAGCTACCCCACTAACCACCTGCAGATGTGCGAGCACGCACACCCATGGAGATTGAGCTGGCTATTCAATTAGCCATGGACCACTATTCCACGCTGTCACATCAACAGCAAATGATAAATCTGATAACCACTAGATGCTGCTTAGTTCAGGGATAGGTTTTCCTTTCATTTGACAAAACTCATGAATTAGTGATTTCAGATCCCAGGCCTGTTTGAGATACCTGGCAGCTGTGGTAATGCAGTTCAGTGTGATCAGTCTCATACTCTTCCAACAATGTAACAAACTGTCTGTGATTTAATTCCCCTAGGTCTGTTGAAATTTACAGTATTTATTACAACATGAACCACATGAATAATTTTCAGCACTGATTTATATACCACTTCTTGGTGAATAATACAATGTAAACATTTTGGGTTGTGTTAATCTCAGCCACTTTTTCCTGCATCCTTTTGAAAAGTCCAAAATTTTTACCTCTCAGATTAGGAGAACCATCAGTTGTTACACCAACTAACTTTTCCAGCTGCAATCCTAACTTTTGCATGGACTTACTGACTTAAGTAACTAAATCCTTACTGGTTATTGTTCCTTTCACTGACTGCATCGGAGCTACTTCCTTTGTAATTTCAAAGTCTTTCATTATTCCTTTCACAAAAATCAGCAGCTGCGCTATGTCATAAACATCAAAGCTCTCATCGAAGGCTAAGGAGAAGAAGTAAACATTTTTCACCATGCATTTCAATTGTTGTACCAGACTCCTCAATCCATCTTGTAACCTTTAGCTGTGAGAGGGACAGATGTTTGAACGCATCCTTCTGGGCAGAGGACTGGAGCTCACACCAATAAGCACTCTTTAACGAATTCTCCATCAGAAAATGGTTTTCTTCTTTTGGCAGATTTGTGAACTAGTATGTAGATGTTTTTTTACTGTTACTTCCTTTGCTGTATGAAGCTTTGTAAAACAGACTTTGCTGTTTTTGCAGTTTAGCTAACAGTTCCTCTTCAATCCTTACCTTCTCTTCAGATAACTTCCTGTATTTTCTGGCATGCTTGGTCAAGAAGTGATGGTTCAAGTTGTAGTCTTTAAATGCACTGATGTGCTCTTTGCATACTAAATAGATTGCTTTACTGCTAACCTCTGTGAAAAAATACTTATGAATCCAAGATTTGTTGAATGATCTGTTTTCCATATCAACATTTTTTTCCACTCATTTTTGTTGTGTCTTTGCACAAAATGCAGACAGGACACAGACTAACAACAGATGTTGTCTTCTTTTGTTCAATATAACATGAACAATCTCTGTATCACCCCTTTCTCTGATACAATCTTCTTGCCAATTTCCCTCTTTTGTATCCCATCTGTAGCCGCTTTGCGTAAGGTGAAGTCAGGCACGGGTAAGACGCGTGTCAAAGAAATCTCTCAGTCCAAACGTTCGTTTTAAAAATATTTAGTGAAAGTTAAAGGCAAATAATCCATACAAGAATAAAAAGAAAAATAGTTACACACAAAGAATAAAGGCAAAAAAAAGGGGAAAATGTATCTTCTATAAACTTATTTTTTCTTATGAAGCTTTGGTTACTTCTGTACTTAAAGGTTATTTATTTCTTCTTCTGTATGCTTTAAACATACGGTTCAAAACTTAGATCTTTTAATTTACGAGTTACTTTACACTCAAAAGACCCTTAGGCCGTTGGCACTTAGATGTGCGCCAGGCTCAGTGCCGTGCATAAGCACTACGCGCAGCATAAAAGAATTCTTTCAAGGACACGGTTAAAAAACCGTATGCCTCTATACCTTACACAAGGCAAGGCAAAACACTTACTAAAGAACATTGTTTACTCAAAAACTGTTAAGAAATGACAGGAAAATACCAACTCAATTCTATTCACGGGGGTTTTAGGAACCTCCCATATTTTATGCATTATCATCTAGTAAATATTCATACATTTTATAGAACTAGGAAAATGGCTCTTACACAATCTTTTCTGATGCAATCTCCTATACATGTCAATTTTGATGCTGGCTGACATGTCCAGGTAATTGCTGTCCACACCTTACACAGGCCAGACAGAACCAGACCATGAGCCATATAATGCTCAGGTCTGCCAGAGCCAAATAATTCAGAACACATCCTGCCTGGCTCTGTCAGAGTTTCGCTATTTCTAAAAGAAAATGAATATTTCTGATGTGCATTATTCCTTTCCCTCAGACATATTTTTAATTTCTATTGTTTTTTTTTTTTTGTGTTATTCCATGGTAAGAGAAACTGTAAATCATTCTGGTTTTATTTTAGCAAACTGTGGTAGAGACATCTCAACTTATTATGTTATAATATTTATACTCTATGCAATTCATCAAACAGATGCATATATTCTGAAAGAACAATGACTGGCCTACATTTAAGCGTTTAGAACAAGGGTATTAATTAAAGAATAATGATGCCTTTGTTATTTATTTAACAACAGTATAACCAGAGAAAAAGAATCCTGATTTTTTTACTACTCAGAAACACCACAATTACACATACAATATTAGTTCAGTGCTTCTAATAACAATATTTTTAGTTGTTCCTAAAAGATTCTGTTCCTTTTTTGGTGTTTTAATGTTTATTAAAACATTTTATGACAATAAGAGTAACACAAAAATTGCATTTTTTGGCACAAATATACTTAAATTCATTCTACAGATATGAAGCTTCTGAAAGAGAACACTTGTCTTTAACTTTGGTAAACAGAATAGGAATACTGAGTGGTCGGTGCCTGTCGTGGCGGCAATCCCCGAACCCATTGGTGGACACCGGCAGTGAGGGATGCCGTCAAGCTGAAGAAGGAGTCCTATAGGACTTTTTTGTCCTGTGGGTTTCTGGAGGCAGCTGATAGGTACCGGCAGGCCAAGCGGAATGCGGCTTCGGTTGTTGCTGAGGCAAAACTCGGGCATGGGAGGAGTTTGAGAGGCCATGGAGAACGACTTTCGGACGGCTTCGAGGAGATTCTGGTCCACCGTCCGGCGTCTCAGGAGAGGGAAGCAGTGCAGTGTCAACACTGTATATGGTGGGGATGGTGCAGTGCTGACCTCGACTTGGGACGTTGTGGGTCGGTGGAAGAAGTACTTCGAAGACCTCCTCAATCCCACTAACATGCCTTCCAATGAGGAAGCAGAGGGGACTCTGAGGTGGGCTCTCCCATCTCTGGGACTGAAGTCACCGAGGTGGTCAAAAAACTCCTTGGTGGCAGGGCCCTAGGGGTGGATGAGATACACCCGGAGTTCCTTAAGGCTCTGGATGTTGTAGGACTGTCTTGGTTGACATGTCTCTGCAGCATCACATGGTCATCGGGGACAGTGCCTCTGGATTGGCAGACCAGGGTGGTGGTCCCCCTCTTTAAAAAGGGGGACCGGAGGGTGTGTTCCAACTATAGAGGGATCACACTCCTCAGCCTCCCTGGAAAAGTCTATTCGGGGTTCTGGAGAGGAGGATCCGTCCGGATAGTCGAACCTCGGATTCAGGAGGAACAGTGTGGTTTTGTCCTGGTCGCGAACAGTGGACCAGCTCTTCACCCTTAGCAGAGTCCTGGAGGGTGCATGGGAGTTTGCCCGACCAGTCTACATGTGTTTTGTGGACTTGGAAAAGGCGTTCGACCGTGTCCCTTGGGGAATCCTGTGGGGGGTGCTCCGGGAGTATGGGGTACCGGACCCCCTGATAAGAGCTGTTCGGTCTCTGTACAACCGGTGTCAGAGCCTGGTCCGCATTGCCGGCAGTAAGTCAAGCCCGTTTCCAGTGAGAGTTGGACTCCGCCAGGGCTGCCCTTTGTCACCGATTCTGTTCATAACTTTTATGGATAGAATTTCTAGGCGCAGCCAGGGTGTTGAAGGGGTCCGGTTTGGTGGACTCAGGATTGGGTCACTGCTTTTTGCAGATGATGTTGTCCTGTTTGCTTCATCAGGCCGTGATCTTCAGCTCTCTGGATCGGTTCGCAGCTGAGTGTGAAGCGGCTGGGATGAGAATCAGCACCTCCAAATCCGAGAGCATGGTCCTCAGCCAGAAAAGGGTGGAGTGCCCTCTCAGGGTTGGGGGAGAGATCCTGCCCCAAGTGGAGGAGTTCAAGTATCTCGGGGTCTTGTTCACGAGTGAGGGAAGAATGGAGCGTGAGATCGACAGGCGGATCGGTGTGGCATCCGCAGTGATGCGGCTCTGCATCGGTCTGTCGTGGTGAAAAGGAGCTGAGCCGTAAGGCAAAGCTCTCAATTTACCAGTCGATCTACGCTCCTACCCTCACCTATGGTCATGAGCTATGGGTAGTGACCGAAAGAACGAGATCGCAAATACAAGCGGCTGAAATGAGTTTCCTCCTCAGGGTTTCTGGGCTTTCCCTTAAAGATAGGGTGAGAAGCTCAGTCATCCGGGAGGGGCTCGAGAGGAGTCAGATGAGGTGGCTCGGGCATCTGATCAGGATGCCTCCTGGACGCCTCCCTGGTGAGGTGTTCCGGGCACATCCAACCGGGAGGAGTCCCCGGGGAGGACCCAGGACACGCTGGAGGGACTATGTCTCCCGGCTGGCCTGGGAACGCCTTGGGGATTCTCCGGAAGAGCTGGAAGAAGTGGCCGGGGAGAGGGAAGTCTGGGCCTCTCTGCTTAAGCTGCTGTCCCCGTGACCCGACCTCGGATAAGCAGAAGAGGATGGATGGATGGATGGATGGATGGATGGATGGATAAATAAGACAAAGGTTAATTTGAAAAAAAAAAAACTTTTTGGAATATTGGGCTCGGTTCCTATAGAATTTGTTCAAAGGTGGCAGTTTATCATCCTGTTGTTCCCATGTTCATTTTTTGCATGCTCAGTTACTCTTTATTTTATCTCTGTTGGAGACTACGTCGCTTGGTGCAGACTATATGGAGGTTGTAACCTATTAGTTGTTCCCTGAAGGCCAATTTGTAATATTCTGAAATTTCTTTTAATTTCAGTTTTTGGTAACCTAAACTTTAAATGTAAATGTCTGCCAGTTTCCTGCGGATCTATTTCAGGTTGCTCATTGCATTCCAGCTGGTTAAATTTGAAGAAAAACAGAGGTGTTGTAAAACTTTGGAATGGAACTGTAACTTTCTAATGGTTTCTCTAATTTATCCAGCTTGAACCTTGTGCCACATTTCCGCCGCCAGACCTCGGGTGAACTGACCCTCAAGGCCTCCGCCGAGGCGGTCCAGGTCGCCAAGGCAAACAACCTGAGCAGCACTGTGCCATTCAAGGTAAAGTCGGCCGAGATGGTCAGGAAGCAAGCCAGGAGATACGTGCAGGCCACAGATGGTGACCCCAGGGACTCCAAGCTGGTGTGCAGCGCCAACGAGCTCCAGTTTGGACAGTAGTGGGGTCAGACTTTTAAATGGTTGCTGACCCATGACCTCGGCTATGCGGTCATGGTGTTGGCAACCCACCTGAGGGAGCACAAAGATGGTCAGGTGTCGGATAGCCCGCTGGCGAGCAATAAGAACGCCTGGCTCTTTCCCGACGTGAAGATGGCCATCCGTCTTCGACGGGAGAGAAACAGGTCGGCCAGGCCCCTGGATGAGTGCAAGAGGCTCGTCGACACGGACACCTGACGTTTGAGGCCCTTTACGATACAGTAGATCGGGAGGCCAAGAGGTGGGAAAAAGAGTTTTGTGTGGGGTCTGAGAGGAAGGGCACATCAAGGTAATGGGACCCTGATTCCATTTTTTCACCTGTTACCGTTCCTGCTGTTGTAACCCAATGCAGTTACATCAAATGGCTCCAGTGCCAGACCACCAAAGTCGGGACCTAGATGCATGTGCTCCAGCTATAAGTGCGACGGAGAGATGAGGCGAAGGTAGCAGCAACCTCATCCCTTCCCAAAATCACCACTGTTTCCCCCTCCGCCTCTTTCTCTGCAGCAGCCTCCGTCGTCGACATTCCCGATGACGTGCTGCTGTCGGCCAGCATGGAGTTGGAGACTGGTAAGAGACAGCCACCCATGGAAAGTGGTGGTGACTCCTTCACTTTTTTTGTTTAACCTGTTATTTGTTTGAATTTGAATTTAACAACCTTCCACAGCATCCACCTCCCAGTTTGCCACCAGTGGAGGGCCCATGCCATCCCAGCGCTCCCAACCACCGGCTGATCCGGGAAAGCAGCCTTCGCAAACACTGTCTGTAGCCAGGAGAGGTGAGTTAAAAGGATCTGTTTCTTTGAATTGCATTGCCTGGAAAGGAACAGGCCCTGTCTGATTCTTTTTGTTTCCATCTGTCTTGCTCATGCTCTCTGTCTCTGTCTCTCTCTCTCACACACGCACACACACAGCTACTTTTGCCCGAGGGTTGGAGGAGTTCACTACCTAAGGAACAGCACATGTGTTTAAATTGGGTTCTTTTCACCAGGGGCAAGGACGGAAAGCCTGTGCTGACCTCCAATCTTCGCCTTTGGTGGCATCCTCCCGGCCCCCGCAACATACCCCTCCAGGCCCCGACATCGCCTGACACCTTTTTTCAGCACCCATTCTTCCTGTGGATGCCGGTGTGCAGCCACAGGTTTTCGGGAGCTGGACTCAACAGGACTGCCCGGAGGGTCCTGGACACAGACGGATGGTACTTTATGGCTGCGGAGTACCTGGAGTGCTGGCGCTGCAGGAAGAAGGTGGTGGGCTGGTCGCAGGATATCTTGGATCAGCTGCACCACACCCCTGGGATGATTTTCCAGCTATCCTGACTTACAGGTCAGACAAGGAGTCTCCGATGGCTGGGTCAACTCCACTAGATGAGCACACACGGGCAGTACTAATGTCTCTGTTCTGTCTAACACAGATTATCCTGCGACAAAAAGCTCATCGGGCAGATGCGTGAGCACACACTGGGCAACGGGGCCAACCAGCTGCACAGATATCTGCTCGAGGAGCACACCTGGTCCTGGATGTTGCGGCCCAAAAAGTTCATGTTCGCGATCGCCGAGTTCATCAAATCGGGTGCCGAGCCATCTGCGACTCCGCCTCTACCACCACGGATGACCCCGGTGCACAGTGCAAAGTGGTTGCTGTCCATCTATGCCAGGGAGGTGGCTTCGAGGCTAGAAGAGACCAAGGCCCGGATCACCTCCATCTTTGGCTCAATCTTAAAGATGAACTCAACCAAGAAGGTGAGCGATATCGCCATCCCCTCCCTTCTTCCTTCTTTCCTTCTTTGCTTCCAGCTTACCGTCCACTCTCCCTTTCATCTTTCAGGTGACCAAGAAACTCGCTGGTGAACGGCAGGAGGAACGGAGGAACGGCAGCCTGGGTGACCAATGTGGGGAACAAGCATGGCCAGATCTTGATCAGCATCTACACTGCAGCCGAGGGCGCTGGCCTGCACCCCATGACCACTGGGCTGATGCAGCGATACCGTGATTCCAGTGTGTCCCGGCCTCTGGTGGACCGAGACTGCTGTTGCCACGGGGGACCGTGCAAGGTGTCCCTATTATTCAACCAGTGGGATCAGCTAGTGGTGCAGCTTGATGTATGGCACCAGATGCGATGCTTCGCGGCTGGTGTCACCACGGAGAGCCACCCACTATACAGCCTCTTCATGGTGCATCTCTCATTCTGCATTTTTGAGTGGGACCAGGGAGACGTCACCCAGCTGCGACAGGCCAAGGCTGGTGAGGCGGGGAAGGATCCCCGAGGCTCCGGCTATGGAAAAATCCCATTGAAGGAGCTGCCCGCCACTGCCGCTGCCGCACGTGTGGGGCGGAGGAGACCGGCCGGCTCATTGACGAGATGCTGGAGGTCTTCGGGGACGCCGTTGACACCATGGGTATGCCGCTTTTCTGGGATTTATTCGTCACGGAGATTGGCTCACATTTTTTGCACTGAGGGTGCCCCAGACCTTTATGTGTGTTGTTGTTTCCTTTTGGAACCTGTAAAAGAACCATAAACCAGGCCAGGGCCTTCATCAGCCTGCAGAGAATAGGCTACAGCCTACATAGGCCCAATAAATGGGCATGGGCTTTTAAAGTTCAAAATGCTCATAATATACTTTAAATGTTTAAAAATATACAAGAAATCGACTGTTTAGGAAATGGAAGCTGTAAACCCATGGCTAGAGAGACAAATCCAACAAGAATTCTTTATAAGTTAAGAATTATTTTAAATACACCAAATAAGAACAAAATGTCAAAAAACACATCTAAATAGATAACCCTCAGCAAACAAGTCCAAGTTCACAATCCAAAAATCAGAAACCACAAAAAAAAAAAAACCAGAAGCCATAAACCAAGAACTAGAAAAATAGTACTCACAATAAAAAGCATTCTTTGAACATCAATGAATGACTGCAACACCAACTCCTAGCCTCAGAATATAAAGGCTGAGGGCATTCCTTCAGCAGTGACATCAGGGTTGCACTACATGTTGAGGTTCCATCAACAAAACAGAAGGAATAATGTTACCCCCTGTAATCTGATAGTGATTTTAGATTACCGGAATAATAAAGTATTGCCAGGACAATAATAGAAAATAAAAAAGAGTAGCCCAGTAGCACGATAGATAGATAGATAGATAGATAGATAGATAGATAGATAGATAGATAGATAGATAGATAGATAGATAGATAGATAGATAGATAGATAGATTATTAATCCCAAGGGGAAATTCACATACTCCAGCAGCAGCATATTGATAAAAAAAATATTAAATTAAAGAGTGATAAAAATGCAGGTAAAACAGACAATAACTTTGTATAATGTTAACGTTTACCCCACCGGGTGGAATTGAAGAGTCGCATAGTGTGGGGGAGGAATGATCTCCTCAGTCTGTCAGTGGAGCAGGACAGTGACAGCAGTCTTTCGCTGAAGCTGCTCCTCTGTCTGGAGACTGTTCATTTGTGGATGCAGTGGATTCTCCATGATTGACAGGAGCCTGTTCAGCATCCGTCGCTCTGCCACGTATGTCAAACTGTCCAGCTCCATGCCTACAATAAAGCCTGCCTTCCTCACCAGTTTGTCCAGGCATGAGGCATCCTTCTTCCTTATACCAACTCCCCAGAACACCACCGTGTAGAAGAGGGCACTCGCCACAACCATCTAATAGAACATCTGCAGCATCTTATTGCAGATATTGAAAGATGCCAGTCTTCTAAGGAAGTATAGTCGGCTCTGTCCTTTCTTGCACAGAGCATCAGTATTGGCAGTCCAGTCCAATTTATCATCCAGCTTCACTCCCAGGTATTTATAGGTCTGTCCCTCTGCACACAGTCGCCTCTGATAATCACGGGGTCCAGGAGGGGTGGACATGTGTTAAAAGGACATGGTTTATTTGCTATTTCCAGTATATTCTGACAGATAGATACACGTGTTTTTATCATAATGGAAATAAAGCAAAACAAAAAATACCAGGTGTTGCTTCTCTTCTCTTGACTAATGCCAAAAAATGAAATCCAGGCAAGAAGTAAATATTCTGTTATCAGTTTCAGTAAAAAAATGTCATAAAACACCAAAATCTAAGATACGCATACAGTCTATACTCAGCATCTGTGCACATCATTTAGAAGGATCAGGAAGCAAAAATATAATAGGTGAATCCTAAAAAATAATTTAAAAAACATAAATTAGCAATTACTAAACTAAGTGATAAGAAATACATCAATACCTTCCTAATAAATTTCAGTATTAGTGATAAAATAAAAAAATGGTGAATGAACAAGTAAATAAACACATGCACCAAACCCTTGAAAGACTACATGTGACACCAACAATTTGGCCTAAGTCTATTCACTGTTAAACCCATATTATTATTATTTTTATTAATTTACAACTTTACAGTTGAATCAAGGGACTAGATGATCATGTATAACTTCCATTAGAGGCAGAAACTGAATTAAAGACAACATACTTAGTAACTGTAAAAACAATGCAACTTTTACAAGATCACCTTGTATTGTTTACCTTAAGACGTGACATGATAATTTTGGTTTAACTAAATGAAAAAACATGGGACAAAATGCCTTCTGTCTTACAGAAAATAATCGTCAGGGTGTTCCTTAATCCATACTTAGAAGAGACTCTTCAAAAAAGCCATTGTGTAGTTGTTCCACATAGTGTCCAAGCAGAAGGTTTTATAGTATAACAGTATGGAGTTTTTTTTATAATAAAAATGTGTAGATACCTCTTGGATGACATGTATAAAGTTAAGTGACAAGTGTTCTGATGAAATGAATTAAAAGTAACAGAAAGAGATCACTTCCTGACAAGATAAAGTATTGTGAAGAAAACCTGTCATAATTAAATTGATGTCTTTGGACTTAGTTTGACAGACTATGACTTATTGTCAAATTATCTTGCTAAGGTGACTTTTAATGCAGTTTTTGTTTTTGCAAATAAGAAAGTCAAAGGACTGGAATACTCAATGTTCTAAATGTGTGAAACAGAAAAGGCTGACTATTATGTGTCATCATATTATTATGTGACCTTCATCTATTGAAAATGAAAAGTGTATGGTTTAAAAACTGTCTAGCAATAACACAATAACATTATTTGTATAAAGTCAGTGGCTGTCTTTTATGTAGAAAAATATTTATGGGTTAAGTTAAACAAACTAATGCTATTGATCCAACTTAACCTCTGTGGTTACGGAGGTCGATTTTCATATATACAATTTCTGAATATCATCATAAAAGCATCTGAGCAAGAAAGAAATGTCTTCTAGATAGCCTACATTATTGTACACAGAAATATTTTTAACTCACACCCATAGGTAATAAATGACAGTTTTTTAACTGACAGTATATGTAGTTTACTATTTGCACTTTAAAATGGCACAAAAAATGCAAAGTATATCTGGGCACAATGATACTTTGAAATTCAGATTAAATGTATCATATTATTAATTGTAATTTTCCCAAAATTACCAAAGTTCAGCAGCTTCAACTCAAAAATGGGATTCAACAAAAGCCTGACGTGCAGAAATAATTCCTCAGACAAAATATCTTCATTTTTAAAAGTTTAGTTAAGTTTTAAAGTAAAACAGTTCACACAAAAAAGAAAATTAAAATAGCAAAAAAAAAGAAAAAATTAATGTTAAGAAAAGTTCGGTTCTAGGCTTAATCTTGTTATATCTCAAATCGTTACTATTTACTTAACATTTCTGAACCATTTCAAAATGGTCAGAAAACTGTATACTTATCCCATTTCTAAGCTTAAAATGGGTCTTTCAAGTCCCTCTTTACGGGGACCTGTTCTAAACAACAACTGAGCTTATTATCACACTGTTTTTCAGTTATAGTAAGAAGGTTCTATATTTTGCTAACTTATAGGGGGAAAAGACTATACCATAAGTTATGACTATAAAGGAAATTTATATTCTATTCAAACTAATCAAACATTAATATGAGTTTAACTCAAAACTTTAACTTTCTAAGATTGGCTCTTACATTAGTATTACTATATCAGTCCCTTTATAAAAAGTATTTATTTACTTTTGGGGAAGGAAAGTTGTGCAGCAGGTAGCACTGTGCCTCACAGATCCAACAATTGGATGTATAAATTTCATGTTCAGCATTGTTCGTGTGGAGCCTGCATGTTTTTAAAATGTCTAGTTGAGTTTTCTTCAGTGTACTTTAGGTTTATAATAATAATAATAATAATAATAATACATTTTATTTAATAGGCGCCTTTCTTAGCACTCAAGGTCACCTTACAATAAAATTAAACAACATTAGTAAAATAAAAACAAGAGAATGATAAATCACAAAGCAATAATTAGCAAACAAACAAAGATAACAGACAGTAACAGTGCAAAATTCACAACTGGTATTCCAGTTTGAAAAGATAAGTTTTGAGGACAGTTTTAAACTGTGTTATTGAATCGAGCTGACGTATATGAGAGTGAAGAGAATTCCAGAGTTGAAGAGCACTATGAGATAATGATCGAGCTCCCATAGAACTGAGTGTGATGTGTAGGACAGAAAGTACAGCTGCAGATGAGGACTTGAGTGAGCAAGAGGGAGTGTAAGTCTGTAGGAGATTAGTGAGGTAGCGGGGAGCAAGACTGTCGAGAGCTTTAAATGTTAAGAGCGGTATTTTTTATTGTATTCAGTAGTAAACAGGGAGCCAGTGAAGCTGAGAGAGAATAGGTGTAGTATGTTAAGTGGATTTAGAATAGCAGGTTATTATCCAGGCAGCAGAATTTTGGAGAAGTTGTAAGCGATGGATACGTTTTGTGGAATGCCAGATAGAATAGCATTACAGTAATCTATATGTGAGGTGTCTAGGGCATTGACCAATACTTCAGTACTGTGTTGCGTAAGAACAGGACAAAGTCTAGAAATGATTTGAAGATGGAAAAAGGCAGTACGAGAAGTGTTACTTATATGGGAAGAAAAGGAGAGAGTACTGTCTAGAATGATGCCCAGGCTCTTAACTTGGGAAGGGATGCTTGTGGTTAATATTGTTAATTAAAACAGAAGAATGGTTAACCTTAGCAAGTGTAGATTTAGAGCCAATGAGGAGCACCTCGGTTTTATTGCTGTTTAGCTGGAGGAAATTTTGAGTCATCCATGTCTTTATGTCTTGGAGACATGCCATAAGAGCATCTGGAGGGAAAACAGAAGTGGATATAGCTGTGTGTCATCAGCATAACAATGAAATTTGATACCATGGCGCTGGAATATATTACTTATTGGGAAGATACAAATGAGTAAAAGAGGCAGCCTCAAAACATAACCCTGCAGAACTCCCTGAGTAATGACTGTGTTCTCAAATTTAAAGCCCTTTATTTGAACAAAGTGCTTCCTATCAGTGAGGTAGGAAGAAAACCACTGGAGGACAAGGCCACAGATTCCAAGACTAGCTACATGTTTCAAAAGTATCTGATGGGATATGGTGTCAAATGCAGAGCTGAGGTCAAAAAACACAAGAATTGAAAAAAGTCCCCATGTCAGCTGCCCGGAGAAGATCAGTTGTGATTTTGACCAGGGCAGTTTCTGTGCTGTGTTTAGGATGAAACCAATTTTAAACTGTTCAAAAAGGTTATTTTTTGAAAGATGGGACTGGAGTTGGGTGGCAACTGTCTTTTCGAGAACTTTAGATATGAAAGGAACATTTGAGACAGGCCGATAATTGTTAAGTATATTTGGGTCTAAATCAGCTTTTTTCAGAATTGAGTAATTAAGGGTGTTTTAAATGAGAGGGGGACCATGACTGTATTAAGAAAAAAAATAACTATACCAGTTATCATGGGGGAAATATGTGACAAACAGGACTTAACAAAGCTTGTAGATACTGGATCTAATTGGCATGTGGAAGAATTACATTTTGTTATAAGCGCTGAGATATTATTTTCAGCTGGTAAACTGAAATCTGAGAATAGGGTGGATGGTAGTGGAATATGGGTGATAGTGGAGAGTATGTCATTTTCTGCAGAAATAGAGGAAGCAAGTTGCTGGTAGATTTTTTTCAATTTTTGAGTTGAAGAAATCCAAAAAAGTGCAGCAGTATTTAACAGAGAGGTTATGGTAAGTGACATTTTCTGGTGATGTAATTAGCCTTTTCATTGTAGAAAAAAGAGCTCTAGTATTTTTCCTTCCTGTATTGATAATGTTAGAATAGTATACAGTTTTGGCAGCAGAGAGAGCATTTTTGTATTTTAACATATGATTTGAGTACATTTCCTTGTGTACAACAAGACTAGCTAGGCGCTCCAACTGTCGGCCCGTGGCTTTGAGCTGACGGAGTTCAGATGTAAACCAGGGAGCAGTGTGAATAAATGAAACAATACGTGTTTTTAAGGGAGCTAGTGCATCAAAGGCAGAAGACAGAGCAGCATTGTAATGGTCTACTAATTCTGATGGTGTGGTAGAGGAAGGAGAAACAGGCTGGGATTGCAACAAATGTGTAAGAGTCTCTGGGTTTACATGCTTGACATTACAAAATGAAATTACATGCTGAACCTTTGATTTACTGAGAGGTAAGCTAACATCATATGTGATCATTCTGTGATCTGAGATAGGTAATTCAGTAGGAATATCAAACCAAAGCAGCAAACTAAGTCTAAAATATGACCCTTGTTATGAGTCAAAAAGTTGACATATTGAATTAAATTAAAACAGCCAAGGACTTCATAAAAATCATTTGTCAGTACATCAGTTGGCATGTCAACATGTATGTTAAAATCACCCATGATGATGACATTAGTAAACTTTACACACAAAGTTGTTAAAACAGTAAAAAGTTCTGCAATAAAAATACTTGATAATCTAGGAGGTCTATATAAAACTTAAAACTAAAAATTATAATAGGTGAAAGTTCACAGAGTTTGAAAGGATGGATATGCTGGAAGAGGTATCAGTGATAGTTTTAAGTCTTTACTGTGTATTATTGTGAGACCACCTCCCCTCCCCTAAGACGGGGATTTGGCGATGCAGACAAACCATGAAGGGAGTGCTTGATTTAGATAAGTCCATTTTAGTGTCTATGATAACATCACCAATCAGCAGAGCCTTGTTAGAGATAGATCGAATATTAAATAATCCAAACTTCAAAGAGTCTATGGACGTATTTTCCTTTGATTTTACCAAAGGAATCAACACGTTATGATTAGCACATCGCTCAGAAATACGTGGACAAGTGCGTCCTTCAGACCAAAGTGAAGGAATAGACCCGCTGCTACTCCTGCTGAGGCAAAAACGACGACGAGAGCCCCGGTGAATGTACTTTGGTTGTTGGAGAATGCCGCGGTGCAGCACAAGATCAGCAGGCAATTCATAGTTTGTTCAAAGTTGATTCAATTCATGTGGTGAATATTTTAGTTTTGAAGATGTGACTGCATTAGATAGCAAAATAGACATAATAATCCATGACAACCAATTGAGGTTTAT